>NC_052047.1:34192289-34926039 GCF_903992535.2 Arvicola amphibius | reverse complement strand
TTGGAAGAAGTATACTGTGTGTGGCCATATTCCAATTTCAATCCCATCCCACCCAACCTCAGTCCCCCACAGGGTCTTGTCTGCTATAAATCCTGTTCTCAGTCAGTCAACATTAGTGGCTGCAAGGATCTTGCTCATCAAATCCAAGACACAAGAATATCCTTTGCTACCTTGGAACCTGAGATATACGACAAAAACAAAACAAGCAAACAAAAAAAAATCAAACAAACCAACCAACCAACCGAAGATCTTCGAAAGTATGTAAAGTAGACATCAGTAAACAGCATCTCCACTTCTCTTCTGTGGAGAATTCTAGAGCTGATGAGGGGCTGGAGAGCGGTTAAGATGCCCAGTGTGGAAGCAAGAGTGCCCTGCAGGAAACTCTCACATGTCCATTGTCTCATGAGTAGATGACGGGAGAGTAAATCAGTAAGGAAGGTACTCAGAGGAAAAAGAAGGCACCAGCGGGCACTGGCTCAATCAGAAGTCAATTCTTTTTTTTTTTTTAAATATTTATTTTATTTATTATGTATACAATATATGCCTGCAGGCCAGAAGAGGGCACCAGACCCCATTACAGATGGTTGTGAGCCACCATGTGGTTGCTGGGAATTGAACTCAGGACCTTTGGAAGAGCAGGCAATGCTCTTAACCACTGAGCCATCTCTCCAGCCCCCAGAAGTCAATTCTATCCAAACAGTAAAGCCCGGCTATGCAGCTATGCATACTGGAAGTGGCACGGGAGCAGTCTTCCTAAATGGCACAGAGAAGAAGTCTGGTAACTGTGCCTCTGAAATGCTGTTCTCTAGGACTACAGTTTCCAGAATAGTAAAAGTAATTAGGAACAGAGTTGTTGTTGCATTTTGGCTTTCCCTTTTGTGCTATTTTAAAAATGGAAAAACAAAAAATGAGGATGAAGTCAGTAACAAAATATTATTATTATTATGAGAAATACATATTGAAAGTATTATGCCGTTACTGGGTAAATTGTGTAAGGGTGAATTATCTCAATGTTCAATGTTCTTACTATCTAAAAATAGAAATGCCTTTGTCTTAATTAGGGTTTCTACTGCTGTGAAGAGACACCATGACCACCGCAATTCTTACAAAGGAAAACATTTAATCTTGGTGGCTCTCTTACAATTCAGAGGTTTAGTCCAGTATTGTCATGGTGGGGAGCAATACATCATGCAGGTAGACAGGATACTGAAGAAGGGGTCTGAGAGTTCTTACATCTTGACTTACAGACAACGGGAAGTGGTCTGACAATCTGAGCGGTGTCTTGAGCACAGGAGACCTCAAAGCCTGCCCACACAGTGACACACTTCCTTCAACAAGGCCACATCTCCTAGTAGTGACACTCCCTTTGTGGGGGGCATTTTCCTTTAAACCACCACAGCCTTAGACCACAGATTCCTGTTCTTCCTTGATCCTGAGATACTCTTTTACATACAACAGGCATCTAAGTTTCAGCCTAACTGTCCCAGCTTCAAAGACACTTCTGAGCATCCATTCAATCCCATTCCGTTACTCTTCTCTTCCCATTATATTTTAGTTTATAAAACGACTGACACCTAACTCATCACATAGAGGAGTAACTGACACATCAAGTCCCCGTGCTCCCTGCTCTAACGAACATCTGTCACAAGCTGCACTCTGTCCCTGCTCAGTTATCTGGGCAGACCACATCTGGCTCACAGCTATGATGCCACTTCTGTGTCATTAGCAAGGAGACCACCTACGGGCAAGGACCAGTTCCGCTCTCTGCTTCCTATGACAGAGCCCGGGCTAAGTCTGACACTTGCTCTGCATGGGAGGAAAAGATGCTGTGGCTGTGAAAAGCAGTGCCACATCTCTTCGTGGCTCTCAGGAGAGCGGTCTGTTTTAAAGTGTGTGCTAAGGTCCTGAGTCCGAATCCTGTTTGGTGTGTTCACACCTCTTCGTCTGCTTTAGCAGTACTAGACAGGTTTCTCTGAACAGGAAGGGCCTGGAAATGGCAACCGACCAGCTGTCTCCCGGACTGTCAAGGGCATGGGGTCTGTGATCAAGGGCATGCTTTACTGGATAGGCTGGCAATTGTCCTTAGCTCACTGATGAACTTCTACTGGAGTTTAGGCTAGTGGGTCCCTCCAGGCTACTTGACTTAACACAGTAATCTCAGATAAAAACCCTGCCCCACTCAGGAGCCCTAGCGTTACAACCAATAAGTTATTATATTGCTGCTGTCCAGTAATTAAGAGCTGATAGATGGATAAGAACTATTTTAACCAGGAAATTCCTCATCTGAAGTATGATTTACGATGTTGGAAATAGGCAATAGCACAGTTTAGGAAAATCTTATCAGGGTTGCAGTTCATGAATGTCTTTCTTAGGGGGTGACATCGAAGGGCCCAACAAAAATTTTTACTGTTTTTTAGACTGACTTTACAAACCTCAATCAAGAGATCTGAAATTCTGTAAAACACATGCTCTTTCCTTAACTTCAATTTCCTTCAGTAGTTTTATAGGTCCCTGAGGGTAGGGAGAGCAGAAACAGATGGCGCGGGGGTGGGGGACTTTACAGTGTGTGTCTGCAAAGCGACAATAAATTTAAAAGTTTTCCTTTTTCTTTTCTTTTCTTTTCATTTTTGCAACCCAGCTTCTGGTATTAATCCCGATGTGAAATGACCCTTGATAGAGTTTGATATAGCTACTTTTTCTAATTGTTTTTTTTTTTTTTAATCTGGTTTACTAATCATTTTGGCTAAAACATTTTCTTCTGGAATTTCCAAAAACTACCCAGTGCCGTCATCTAGACAAGTCTGAAAAGCAGGCTGGTCTCTGTTTCTATGACACAGCGCTGTCCCCGGGGCCTGCCATACCCCATAAACCGTCGTCCTGGTGTGAAAAACACAAGTCAAGTCTGAAGAAAAAAGTCCCCTCTTAAATCACAACCACATTTGTGAGTGGCAGGGAAAACAGTAACATATTTAGCTTGTCGCTGTTTCCTCTTTATTTTTAAAGATTTCCCTCCAATTGTCTAACTTCATAGAATCCACTTTCTTCTACTAATGTCATCATTTCTTTTAAAAATAGTATTTTAGCAATTTTTGGCACGGAGTTACTAGCTAATCATTATTGTGTGATCATCATTCTGGGGAGGGATGCAGAAGACTGTGTTAGAGCCACAGCATAAAACTACAAAGGAATGTTCTCACACGGGAACACCCTACCCACCACTAAGAACCACCAACGAGGAGTCAGTGGAGGATGAGCAAGGCTCTGACGTGTGGATGATCCGTCTGCAAGTCTGCAGGAAAAGAAGCCATGGGTTTGCGTGAAACAACCCTCCAAACAGTGACCGAGGCAGCTGAGGACAGCTGGTAATGGAAATGCTACGTGCAGCATCTGGCCACTTCACCAAGCACACAGAAATAAATACAAATGCTTTGATCTACGACACTGGTACCAAATGAAGGTTAAGCACCTACTGTTGCTGAGGCTGGGAGAAAAGCCGTCATGGCGCAGGGAGAAGGGGTCAGTGAAGAAAGGAGAATGACCGTATGTGGCAGCATGGTAATCATGCGGACAGGAGGAGGCTGGGTTCCAAGTGCAGCTCAGACACTCGGGACCTTGAGGAGGTGACTGGACCACTGTGACTGTGAGGTATGTAGCTGTGGCTCCCGGGGAAGCGAACACCAATAAGGGTTTCTGAGAGTCTCGGTCAGGTATACAGTGGCCCAGATCAGCAGTAACCACGCATTCTCTTACTCTAACACATGACATTTCATAGTTTTTTTCTTTCAAAAAACAAGATGGACATTATTAATAGCTGATTTTGTTATTAATATAGGTCAAAGTCTAGGATATGAAGATAGAATTTCTAGTGTCTCTGTGCATGTGTGTGTGTGTGTGTGCACGTGTGTGTGTGTGGTTTGCTTGTTTTTTTTCTTTCCACTATTGGGTTTTTTAAAACAATTTATTTATTATGTGTACAATATTCTGTCTACATGTATGCCTACAGGCCAGAAGAGGGCACCAGACCTCATTACAGATGGTTGTGAGCCACCATGTGATTGCTGGGAATTGAACTCAGGACCTTTGGAAGAGCAGGCAGTGCTCTGAACCACTGAGCCATCTCTCCAGCCCCCTCCACTACTGGGTTTACAAACATAGGATTACATTATACCATTGGCATTTAAAAGACCAACCAACCAATCAACCAACCGACCAAACAACCCTTGGGTCCTGGAATAAACTCGTATGCTCATGCGTGTTTGGGAAGTTCTTTATGGCTGAGCCATCTCCCTGTAGGATTTCTACAGATGAGCTGAAGAAAGGTGGGTGCTGATACCAAGCAATGAGAACTCTGGGCATTTTAAAGAGACAGAAACAGTTTCATACCTGGTTAAGTGAAGAAGCTGATCAGGGTCCCAGGTAAGCCATGAAGTAACAGGAATGAACACAGGAAGATGGGTACACGGTGAAAAGAAAGAGCTCCCATCTGGGAGCAGGAACAGCAATGGGCACCAAAGAAAAAAATACAGAGTTCCTCAGCTCGTCAGAGGAAACCAGCGGGATCTGAAACGAACGTTCTGAGGTCGCACTCTCTGGGTCACTAGCTAGTGGTTGGCTACTTCTCAGCTCATGACAATATGACCTAACAAATACAAGCCACGCCTTCCACGAAACGTGCTCCCGGACAGCACTCTGGGCTCTTTCCTCCCACTCTCAGTGAGCAAGGGTTTCTCCTTCCACATGCTGTGGGAAACAGCTGTGTCTTCAGGCAGGGATGCAGAGATGAACCAAAAGCACAAGGTGGAGAGGACTCCAAAATCTTGAACCATATGTGAGTGCCTGCTGAGCTGAATTGGGAGCATGGACCTGTATCTGTAAGTTACCTGACTTATGTAACTCACACCCTGAGACCTGGGAGCTGAGTAAGAGCCCTTTCAACTTGTTCTACTTAAGAGACCCTATAAGCCATGGGGTGTGGGGGGGTGCCTAGAAATAGAAGGCACCATGGAGGTGTGGGGTGGATGAGTCGCTGCCTCAGTGTTGCTAGTGACTGATTGGTCACCATCACCTGAGCATGACATTGGCAAGCCCACCATCCTGCTCCAGAGTTATCTGAGCTGAAATCGATCTCTCTGCTACTTCTACCCTACTGTTTTTCTTCCATTTGCAGAAGACACAGCAGAAGTTTAAATGAATGCTCAATTAGCGTTTATCATGGCGCCCTGGGGCAACCCTGCTCAGTATAAGTGGATAAGACAATGGTGATTAGGATTCATTGCTGTGGCACTGTAATGACCCTTGCCGCATGGACGCCTGGGAAAAGTAGCACTGTAGGACAACAGATAACAGGTTTCCTTCTCTATGAAAATCCACGAGACACCGACCAGAAGGGGGAGCATCCTTGCAAACTCAGGGAGTCCTAACCAAGCATCTAGTACCAGAGAAGTGGCATTGCTGAAAGCCTTCTGCCACTTCCCATGTGAGGTCAGATTTAACTGCTCACTTAATTCATTTTGAAATTGGCCACTAAAACAAGTCTGTGATGGGACCCAGGAAGTTAATGTCTCATATGTTCTTGCTTTGTTGACAGCAAACACTAGAATCAGTCTTGAAGCTCCCTCTCCCTGCCAACATTCCACCTACCTGCAAGTCCAACCACTTGAAGCTCTCAGCATCTTACCTCTTCTCTGGACCGCCGTCCTCCTGGTCCTAGAGACCACTATCTCTCACCTGGTTCCCTGAAATAACCATGCATAGGCTCCTGACACAACAGGCAGAGCCCCGTGCAAAGCTCAAGTCAGGTCACAAGACCCTGAGACTCCTCCAGTCAGTGGCTTAGTGTCTGACCGTGAGCAGAAGCCTCAGGGTTCCGTGGGAAACCTGGCACATGGTACCCTTGCCCACTGCACTTCTCTACCCATGTATATTCCGCTTATTTATCCATCGTCTTTCTCCTCCCACGAGAGAAGTCAGCTGCAGGAGGACATGATCTCCATCATTCCTGAATCCAGAACCTGGAACAGTGACTAATGCAGAGGAATCCTGGGAGATGTTTGTCAGACTGACTGACTATGCATGCAGTCACTGGAGAAGTACCTGAGGGGCAAGTTCGAGTTCAGCAGCACTGGCTGATTGGTGCTATGGTTCTTCACAGGTCCTGGCTACCTTTAGGAGTAGCTCCTGTATTCAGCCAATGTCCCTTTAAGGCCATTGAGTGTCTCAGCTTCCAAAGCCTGCCCATATACTAAGATTTTCAGCAACTAAAACATACTCACTGTGGTGGTTTGAAGGAAAATGGGCCCCAAAGGGGGTGGCAATAATGAGAGATGTGGTCTTGTTGGGGGAAGTGTGTCACTGTGGGGGTGGGCTTTGAGGGCTCATATATGCACAAACCATAGCCAGTGAGACAGATCACTTCCTGTCGCCCGCAAGATACAGAATTCTCAGCTACCTCTCCAGTACCATGTCTGCCTGCATGCTGCCATGCCCTTGCATGATGACGGACTAAACCTCTAAAACTGCAAGCCACCCAATTAAATGTTTTCCTATATAAGAGTTGTCAAGTTGTCTCTTGAAAGCAATAGAAACTCTAAGACACCCATGCACAAAATTTTGTCTCCGGAGGAAGTGCTGCCGAGACAGGGAAGGACAGGATGGCAGGGCAGGTAGAATCCCTGAATCAGACACCAATGACCTTGCTATTGTGGTGACAGAAAGCTATTACTCAGTGTGTCAGGTATCTTCTTCAACTATCCCTACATTCTGGGCATTGTCCTGGGTGGTGTTCAATGGCGTGTACTATATAGCACATGCCAAGCCAGGCAGTGCTGACCACCGCAACCTACAATAATATTCTGCCCTATATATGCTGTAACAGCTTTGTTATGAAAGTCAGATGACTAAATAAACTGTAAGATGACCAATCAATTCTGCACAGATTTATAACGGACAGAAAACCTTGGCACAAGAACGAAAACTTCATATATATATATATACACACACACACGTTCTGTAGTCTTGATTGAAATACAGAACTTTAGGCTTTGTAAAATTTCACACACAAGAGAAATCACTTCTTTCTGAAGTGATTTGAGGTTTACTAGAACCAGTGACTGTGCTTATCATGAACTGCTCCAAAGAGGGGTTCCGATTACCCCACTGCTCAAGCAACAAATGGATACCACCTATGTTTGACAAAACGAATGGCATTTCTGTCAAACCCTTAGCCGGAGATGAGGGTCACTTGAACACACACTCATGTACACACACTTCAAAAGACGTGACAAGCACTGAAGGGCGACAGAACGGTAAAAACTCCATCTTTTCCTTTAGCTAAGCGAAGCTGACATGTTTTGGACAAGCTAGTAAAGACTACGGCTGAGCTAATTCGGTCCTTCTATTTTCAACGAAGCTCCAGCTATGTAAATACTTTAGTCAAAGTTGCGGTAGTCATGAAGCTGGAAGAAACAGGGCTCCCATTAGCAGGTCCCAGCGTCCACGAAGTGAGCAGAAACGTGACGGAGCACTGACATTCATTCCACTTTGAATTAAACACGGCACTGCCGTGTGTCTCAAGAGACAATATTAAGTTCTGTGTTTGGGTAATACCAGGAATTCTACAGGCAGGGGTAGAATTATATGTGGCTGGCTAAAAGCCAATTATACTTTACACTTGTCCTAGAAGTAGGTGGTCAACGACTCAGTTCTTGTCATCAGACCCACTAGCCGCAGCTACTTAAATGATCGGGGTCTCAAAGTCTCCTGTGGTACTCGTTTTGAAGATAAAATAAACACGAAGAAACAAGGTAAATGCAGTGGACATAACACGCAGTGAATGAGATTCAGTTAGATGTGACCTTGGGGGAAAAGCAGGTTCAGGCGGACATAGCAACCCAGGGACACGGCAGGACTGGGTCAGAGATAGGCGACGTGCATTGTCACATGCATGGAACATGTTCCTCTGCAGGAAAAAAGACTTGGGAAACCAAGGCAAAGAGGAGCTGCATTTGTAGCTTTCTCTCTGTTCTCTTTAGAACACATTCTGCAAACTTGCTAGGCTTCACAGTGTGTGTGTTTCAAAAGATTCCTTCCCATGTGACGGAGGGACAAGCGGGCTGGCCGATGCATCTGGTTTCCCTGGAATAGTATAGAATGCCTCTCTCTAATAAATTTAACCACATTTTTTTAAAAAAGTGCCTGCATTCTGTTAATTTATAAAAAGCAGGGTGCTGTCAGATCAAATTTCACGAAAATGATCTATAAACCAGACTGTCAAAAGTGAAGGGTATTCAGGCAGACTAACGGGCAGAAACTCCGTGCAGACCGCTGGAGAGGGCTCCTGTGAAAACGGCCAAACAACAGCCCGCAACAGGGCTCACATTACCTTGATTTGCAAGTAACTGTGAGGTCACAGGAAATCCCGAAATGTTTTCCACATTTTCTTTCATACATTTTATGTCAAATTTCCTGCAATTGAAATCATAAACCCTCCTACTGCTGGACCCTCTTCTGAAGGAAAGGGGATAGTTTGACACTCCCCTATGAACACCTAATAACTCAATTCCTCCCAGTGTAACCAGAAACTGAAAGGCAGAATTGAAAATGGAGTATGATAAGGTTGAGATGTCACGTGCCTCAGTTCCTTCAAAACGGAGAGTCAAACTGTTGTCCTTGGACAACCTGAAAAGCGCATTTCATCTCGTGATGATTGACTTCTTCTTGGAATCAGAGACAACACAGGGAATGACAGATTGTCCCAAAGAAGGAGCCACACCATTTCCCTAAGTCTCTTATCCTGAGCGCACTTGTGGATTTATGGTCTACCTTTTAAAATGGTATCTTCTATATGGGTACTCGTGACAAGATTCAAATTCCCTACAACCATATTTTATTGTTCCAGCGTGTTTATGAAAGGATAAGTCAGATTTAAGTTAAATGTTGAAGTTTAAAAATACCGGTTGGAGATTTATCTCTCCCACCTGTGGCATTTGAGGGTGGTCAAAGGCAGCTGACTAGAGACCCTCAAGATGGAAAGTCATGCTGAGTGGCATGAGGGTTCGGTAACAGATACCCATTTCTAAGGTTCTGCTGGGTCATGAGTCATTAACATACATTACCTCTCCAGACATATCGGGGGCCATGGGAACGGAAGGCCACAGAGATGAGTAGATTCCAAAGAACACCACCCACAGTGCGATGCTGCCCCAGATGGCAATGTGGCTGAACTGTGAGGAAGGAAATCTGGGTCAGTCAAGCATGCAAACGTTATGAAGACAGTCGCAGATTCTCTTCTGATCTGTACAGAAAAACCCCACCTCCCAGGATTGGGCTATAACTGCGTGGATTCGTCCCACAATCGCCACATTGTCCTCTACTCTGACATTTATCCTTTTTATCCATAGCTTCCACTCTCCTTTATCCTTGCTCTGCATGCTCTTCCTCAAAGATGTTAGACACGCAAGAGAGAATTACACGAAAGTCAATAGGTGTCTAATCCAAATTTCTCACTCCAATTTCCCTCCTCCTCGAGCATTGAACTATAATTTTGTTTTCTTTAGTAACTCTCCCTACCTAGAAGTGAACAGGCTACAAAACTAACGTGTTGAAAGCGGAACGTGTTTTATACACAGAGTGTTCATTTGTTAGGTGACTGAAGACAGGTATCTCATTGTTGTGGGATAATCTTTTTGTACACTGTGAAGACGTGTCTTTGACAAGGCGCCCTCTAATGGATTTAATAAAGAGCTGAATGGCCAATAGCTAGACAAGAAGGGATAGGTGGGATTTCCAGGGAGAAAGAGGAAGAGGAGGAGGGATCTAGGTGGGATTCACCAGCAGACTTGGAGCAGGTAGAAAGTGCTGTACTGAGAAGAGGTAATTGAGTCATATGGCAGAATGTAGATTTTAAAAAATGGGTTAATTAAGCTATAAGAGCTAGTTGGAAACAAGCCTAAGCTAAAGGCCAAGCTTTCATAATTAATAAAAAGTCTCCATGTCATTATTTGGGGCTGGCAATCCAAAGATAGTCTCATAAGAAAGCTTGCTACATCTCACTAATTTTTTTGTTCTAACAGGTTTGGAACACCAGTCCTATGGCATCACTAGCCTGAAAGACTCCATCTTTGTGAGCTGGCAGCAGTGTACAACACTGCTAAAGGCCAGAGAGGTCTCAACAATAAACACATTTAACTCAGTGTTTTCAATGCACAATCCCTGCTTCCCTCCCTCTGTGCCCAGTGCTCCACAATCAACAACGGCAGGCTTTGTAATAAAGAGACACATGCTTAGAGTTATTCTTACCCACGTCCAATAGGAGGTTTCCAGTCCGGCTTTCAAACACACAGTTATCACTACAAACTAAAAACAGAAAGGGAAAATGTTACTTTGTCTTATAATGTGTCATGGTATCCAAATCTGCAGTGACAGAGAGGTCTTCCAAAGAACAAATAGGTCTGAGTGAAGCCAGCTCTGTGCCTATCAAATTTGTGGTTCAGGTTAATGGCACTCGTTAGGCCATGGCAACAGTTGCCACTTGCATGGTTCCTGCCACCCCTCTTCTGCCTCTGCTCACATTTGCTGCCGCTGCCGCAGAGTCTGTCAAGGAGGCTACCAAGGGCCCTGCTGGCTGTATCCTGTACAATCCATGAGCAGTGACGGCATGTGCTTATGTTAATTTGGGATCTCACGTTTCCTTTAACAGAATCTTTTTCACTTCCTGAATTTTAAAGATAAATTATAGAAGCAAAACAACGAGATGTTTAGGAATCTAAGTCTTTATTCTGGAACTTTATGTATGTATAATTCTGTAAATGTAGGATTATGAGAGTCAGCCACTTTTTTCTTCTTGTTTTTTTTTTTTCTCTCTAGCTTTGGAGCCTATCCTGGAACTAGCTCTGTAGACCAGGCTGGCCTCGAACTCACAGAGATCCATCTGCCTCTGCCTCCTGAGTGCTGAGATTAGAGATATGCACCACCATAGTGAGTCGGTCATTTCTTGAAACACACACCATTTGGGGTGATTATATGGGTGTCTTGTTTAGTGTTATGTCAGTTTGACACAGGCTGAAGACATCTGAGAGGAGGTCTCTTATTAATCTCCATGGCAACTTTCTGGCCCCTGTTGCCCAGCATCAATTGTTCAATTGTCCTAGCAAAGCAAAGGTTTTGCTTCCGTGACACTAGTCCTCTTGCTAATCACAGCTGATTTTTTAGCTCCAGCTGACCAGAAACTTCAGATTTTAAATTTGAAATATTATACTAATGGCCCCAAGAGTCTTTGAGGGACTCTCAAATGTCTCTCTGACACTTCATAAGTCTGTCTTTGTTGTTTTCTAAGCTCTCATAGATCAGCCCATTATGCTCTGAGCACTCAATGTCATTTCCAACCTGACACGCTACAATATTCTCCACAAATGGCATGGTAAGGTTTGTTGGAGCAACACCCCACTTCTGGTACCAATTTCTGTTCTAGTTTGTTTTCTGCTGCTGTGATGAACACTATGAAAACAAGTGACCCGGGGAGGAAAAAGTTGATTTCGTCTTGCAGGTTTTAGTCTATCATGGAGTGAAGTCAGGGCAGGAACTCAAGTCAAGAACCCGCAGGCAGCAACTGAAGCAGAGGCCAGAGGGACTTCTCTTAGGTTTACAATCAGCTACCTGGCTTATGCCCAAGCCCATGTGTCCAGAGATGGCACCACCTACATCAATTAGCAATCAAGAGAACGACCTACCACATGCCCATGGGCCAATCTGATGGAGGTGATTAATTCCTCACTTGAGATTTCCTCTTCCCAAGTGTGTCAAATTGACAACCAAGATTAAGCATTGCTCTTCCCACCAGGATGGATTAACACCTTGAGCAAATAAACTTTATCTCTTCAGGTTTTTGTGCAGATGTTTGTCTGTAGTGATGAAAGACCAACTAGAGCATCTTCCTCACAAGGTTGTTTTTGATTAAAACACTGAATACAGACTACTCAGACCAGTGCTCATATTATTATGATCTATTTATGATTTCATGTAAAAAACTGAAACATCGTGAATCAAGGAAACTCTGGGCATTAGGACTAACTCATAGCACTGAAAATGTATTTCTTGCCTGGTACTGGCGACTGCCAAGCCCATATGCCCAATCCTTCTTTCAGGTTTTGGGGACAGTACATGTGTAGACATTCTTGGGCAGGGTTGAAAAGTTAAGGTACAAGAGTACAGTTGGGCTTTCTCATCAGGATATCTGTTTGTAAATTATGACTAATATCTGCAGACATTAAACCCATATTAGTAAATATTAGCATAAGCTACATAAAATTTCCAGGAAGGGACAAAATGAAAGCAAAGCACTCTTCTGAGACCTGAGACTTTATGGTGTGTCCCCAAGAGACAGCCAAAATATAAATCGTGGCTTATTTTCAGCTACCTAGTTATGTATATACACAGTTCTGTTTTGGCATTCATGTTATAAGAGAACAATCCTCTCAACCATTGTTTTTCTTTTACTCCCAAGATTTCCCCAAACCTGAAGCCCTCTGACTGAGTGTGACTTCTGTTGCTGCGACAGAGCATCCCCCACAAAGGCAATACAGAAACATTTGATTTGGCCCGGCTTTACAATTCCAGGTTCCCGTCGTTATTACAGGGAAATCAAGGCAGGACCATCACACATCATATCCACAGTTAAGAGGAGAGAGAGAACCAGTGCATGTCTCTGTGCACGCTTGCTTAACACTCAGCTAGAATTCTCTATTTTTATATAATGCAAAGCCCAAACCATGAAATGGTGCTACTCACATTCAATAGAGGGGCTTCTCAATTCAATTAACAATCCCCACAGATAGATATGCCCATAGGACAAGTGGATCTAAAAAAATTCCTCATTAAGACTCTCTTCCAGATGGTGTGAAGTTGAGAGTTCAAACAAGTCAGTACAGCAAATGAACCTAATTTCTTATCATTCAGTTATTTCAACACTTGAGATTTGTGCATTGTTGGGACCAATTGGAGTCCTGGCCTTCAGCTGCTCTTCCCTGCTAGAGCCTTCTAAATGCAGTTACTAAAAGCTGTGCCTTCCCTAGAGGATCAGAGGATGGGATTTTCACCTGTTGGCCATTGACTGCTGGGTATTTAAGCCTCCATGGTGCTATTAAATAAAAGGGGCTTTGTACCAGTGCTTGGAGGTCTGTGTGTCTGTCTGTCTCTGTGTGTGTTTCCTCAACCTCCAGCCCCTTGCCCATAGCTCATGAACCGGATTCTAGCACATAAAGCGTAGACTGTGGGGTGGGAGGCGGCAGTGTATTTTAGTTTTCAGTGTTGGGGACTGAAATGCGTTCTCCTCTGAGCTATACTCTCAGGCTCAAAATGACATTTGAGGACAATTATCAGAGAGTCAGCCACACCAATGGCTGGCTGGCCCGCTTTCTCTACACAAGAGGCTGAAGAGGACTGAGTGAGTGAGTGAGCAGGTGGGGAGTGAGGCGTATAAGGAATAGACAGAGTGCTGGTCATGGAATATACAATTCAGGTTGGAATGACTGTGCTCTGGATTCAGCTGTCTGACCATGGGCACTAGCAGTCCATAGACCTCTCGAGTTTTAGCAGAAGAATGGTCTGAGTGCTTTCTGGCATCTTAGAAGCAGTGGGAAGAGCTTGGTGGGTCTCTAGCAGCAGTGGGGAAAACGTTACCTAAAGCCTGTGAGTCTCTCTCATTAAAAATATTATGTGTTTGGATATTTCCTTGCATGTATATGTGTGTACCACTGTGTGTCTGGTGTCTGCCAAGGCCAGAAGAAAGTGCCAAAACCCTCTGGAACTGGAGTTACAGATGGCTGTAAGGCACCATGTGGGTGCTGGGAAATGAACCCAGGTCCTCAGAAGCAGCTAGTGCTCTTAACCATTGAGCCACTTCTCCCGTCCCAAATCACTCTACTGTGAGTTAGTTAGCACAAGCCTTTAGAGAAATCGCTGGCTACACACCCAAGAATACTTTGATGATGTTGTAAGCATTCAGTAAGCCACACACACACACACACACACACACACACACACACACACACACACACACACACACACATTATTGATGGTAGTAAGATAAATTAGAGGAGAAAGTTAAAAATGAATTAATGGGAAGGAGAATTAATAGGAAAGTAAGAGTAAAGAGGAAATACTGAAAAATCAAAGTAACAGAAATCTTTTCAAGTCAGTGACTCCAAATCATACTTAAAAAGAGCAGGTGTGGTGTGCCTGTGCCAGGTGATCATTCTGGCACTTGGGAGGCTGAGGTAAGAGGATAAAAGGCCAGCCTGGGCTACACAGTGAGGTCGAGGCTGAGGTAAGAGTACTTTGAGTTAAAGGCCAGCCTGGGCTACACAGTGAGGTCGAGGCTGAGGTAAGAGTACTTTGAGTTAAAGGCCAGCCTGGGCTACACAGTGAGGTCCTATCTCAAAACAAAACAAGCAACAACAAAAAAGCCCAATACACAAAACAAACCCAACAAAACCGTATGTAGAAAGCTCTTAATATTCCAAATAAAAAATTTCCAGAAATTCATCCCTAAATGACCCTTAAGCCCACCCTGCACACGTTTAAGTCTGAAAGGAAGGGGGCAGAGACAAAAGGCAGTGGCTTTAGACAGAAGCATGCAAGGGGGCTGAACTCACAGTGTAAACAAAGTTTCCCAGAAGCAAGTAATCTGAGGTTTTCCCATTTCCGAATACTGTGCCTGCAAGGAAAGAAGGGAGGCTTGTTAGGGAAGAAAATGAAGGAAGGTACAAAGCCAAGACAGCAACTTAGCCATTCTGAACACGAGAAGAACCTAGAGGTGCATGGTGGGGCCAGAAATGAAGTGTATCTTTGAGACCATGCTGCTCTTCCTCATACTGTTGCTGCAGATGGTCACAAATTAAACACCGAATGCGAAATCTGTCTTGCTAACCAATTCTTAAACTCCACAAGATGAAAATAAACAAATATGCAAAAATGTTGAACTCAATCATTTGGAAAGCCTAAAGTTCTGGCATTGACAGGATGAGATTTTCAGAAGGCTGACAGCATCAGGGAGAGTTGAAGGTACATCATGTCCTTAGATCCAAATTCTGAAGTCAAGGTATTTTTAAAATATCTTTCTTGGATTAGTTCAGCAGCATTTATAAACAAATATCTTTTAGCAGCTGTTGCTCCTTCCTCAGCATTCAAACAATTCAAAGAGAGCATAATAGCATACAGTATCAAGGTTCTCTGTGTATTTTCCATCTTTGTACAGCTTTGTTTTAGCATCTATTTCTTTTATTTTTACTTTTACTTTTTGAGACAGGTTCTCTGTATATCTTTGTCCTGGTGTAACTCTGAAGACCAGGCTGTCCTTGAACTCACAGAGATCAGTCTACCTCTGCCTCCCCAGTGCAGGGATTAAAGGTGTGTGCTACAACACCTTGAACTCACAGAGATCTCTGTCTCTGCCTCCCAGGCACTGGGATTAAAGGTGTGTTCTGCCACACCTTGAGGTCATAGAGGTCAATCTACCTCTACCTCCTGAAGTCTCAGAGGTCAATTTACCTTGCCTCCCAAGTGTTGGATTAAAGGTGTGTACCACCACAACAAACTACTTCCTTTTTTTCTTTTTTACTTTTAAGAACTTTAACCTTTTAACCTGCATTTATTTTTAATACATAGTAAACCATTTAGACATTTTCTTCGACTTTGAATCTTTCTTTACTGTATATCTCTTTTTCTGACCACACAAGTCTTTAATTTACCAAGCAATATAAGTAGGACCAAAGCCATGGCCTTAACAGCTAGATCCATCCCATTCCTTAGCTTTCCAGCCTCATGGCAAAGGTACCCGCAGGAGCCATGTTTATTGCCACAACTCTATGGCATTTCAAGGAACCTGCCAGCAAGCAAGCTGCAGCATTCTGCTCACAAACCACACTCTGTCGGACTGCCTGCCTGAGTCAGATTTTGCCCTGGCAGGACAGCCCAGAAAGCCAGCATTTTAAAACAGCACAACTTTTTTCCTGCTATGGCTGAAAACCGAAAAACACACATTCAGCTTTTCATCAATACCATTTAAGTTTTTCGTGGCAGGAACTCTTAAAAGAGCTGCACGGTTTTGCAGCTAAAGCTGAGTCAGGAAGCCTCTCTTAGATGAGAGCGCTTGCTAGCCAAACCCGAGAAATTGCTGCGACCAAGAAAACATGCTTTACTCTATTCTTTCCCAAGCTTTCTCAAGCTTTCTGTGGATTCAGTTATCCACGTTGGGTGCCATTCTGTAGTGATGAGCTGCGGGCTGCGTTCCTGCCGCCCGGCTCCCGGCCACCTGCTAGCTTGTGCCCCCAAATAACAACACACAAATTGTATTCTTTTAAATACTGCTTGGCCCATTATTTTCAGCCTCTTACTCACATCTTGACTAACCCATATCTAATAATCTGTGTAGCACCACAAAGTGGTGTCTTACCGGGAAAGATTCAGCATGTCTGAATGGCTGGCTCCACCGCATCTCTCTCACTGAGGAGAGGCAGGGCAGTCTATCTCACTTAGGAGAGGTGTGGCATCTGACTGAGCCATCTACCTCACTTCCTTCTTCCTGTTCTGTCTACTCCGCCCACCTAAGGGCTGGCCAATCAAATGGGCCAAGGCAGTTTCTTTATTGAAATCAGCACAAACAGAAGACTCTCCCACATCAGAGAGTCACTGGACCCTTTTCAATGAAGCTGTTAACATGGGACCAAGAGGGAGCCGTGAAAAGCCACACACCAATCCAATCTCACGCACACGATGCTTTGACGGTCTGGCTGGACTTCTGGGCACGTTTAAAGTCTTTTGTTATTCTAGGAATAAGTAACAAAAAATAACTGTAGATGAAGGAATAGCAACTAACCAGGAGATGCTATTACTGATGAAAAATATTGATGCTCAGTCCCAGGGAACTCAGCTCCGTCATGAAAGGCAGCATGAGACTCCCCACTTGGGTGGTTTTCAGGTTCACTCAAGTTACATATGCTGTCTGGGCTGAGGCAGGGACACTTGGATGGCTCTCTTAAACTACTGGCTGTCGTTCCTGGTCTTTGGACTCACTCAGAAATGATGGTGCATCCCCAGGGACTTCTGCATACATGCTTTATAGCTATCAGTATTTACCAAATTAGAAATTAAAACAGAACATTAAAAAAATCTGTATTTTTATCTAAAAATAACAGTAATAAACCTAGTACTAAGTCATATAAACACATTTTATGAAAAATAACTATTTTCCTAAACAAAAATGAGTGAGAAAATTGGCATTATTTTATATTAATCTCCTTAATGTCCAGAATTTAACAGACTACAGCTGGGCTCTCCCATGTTGCTTTGGTTACAATATTTCAGAGAAATACGGATTTGTAGAGATATACACGGAGTTATGATGGGTGTGTCTATGTTTCTTTTGGTAATCTTTCCCAGTAATTCTTTTATATTACATCAACAAGCACCCCCACCCTGAGAGGTAGAGGTCTGATTTTTGTTTTTGCTTTTTAAAGGCTAGTTGCTAGCATGGAATCTGAAAACTCCACTAGTGAACTCTGTGTACCTGGTTACATTAAAATCCACTGGTCACGTGGTGCCACGCAAGACTTTAATCCCGTGGCAGCCAGTGTCTTGACTCATAAAGAGAGCATCCTTTCCCCCAGTGTGAGTCACCGAGCCCTGTGCTTTCAGGCCTGCCCAGCCTGTCTCTCAGAACTCTACTGAGACACACCAGAGTTCAAGGGTTAATCAGAGCCCTGGCCGACAGCTTCTTCATGGGCAACCTTAAGTGAAACTGGGTAGCGGAGAATGAAGAGAGCAGTACAACTTCATTGCCATTGTATTCACCAAAGCACCATGTGACTTATCCCACACTGAGTTTGTATCACAACTGAAAAAGCCAAAAAACTGACTATTACTAAAATTGATAAAGACTCAAATTCTGACCCCACAGACTTGCAAAAGCTCTCGAGTTTTATAAGACATCTATAGACAACTCTTGGAACTGTTCCACTAAAAATGATTATTATGTTTCATGTTGCATGCTTCTATGGGCTCCAGTTTTTTTCCTTCTTTCCAAAGCAAAACAAGTCTCCCAATCTAGCACTCACTTAAAAACAATTACAAAGCTCTCAACACCAAACTGGGAACTGAAGCCTGTGCTACCTATAACTCATTCCTTGAAGAAAAAGCCAAGGGTCCTCGAGACTTTTCTGGATTTGGTTTCCCCAAGGCAGCAGCTGCTGGGGACGGCTGGGTTGAAGCTGGCTGATGTGGACTGTTTCCCAGGAAAACACAGCAAGAGATCTGGCATGTTTAAAGTATATTGTACGGTGTTTGGCTTGGCTTATTTTTGATATTAAATTTCCCTTTTCTAGTTTAGGATGTCGAAATGGTAGTTTCATGGTTTGGCGGTATCTTGCTTTTAATCCTTATGTGGATTTTACATTTTGAAACTAACTTTACTTGGTGGATTTGACTAAGGCCAGGATGTCCTGAATTGTACCCTGGACTTCAGTATCTGATTGCTTCAAAAAGCAGAAACAACATAATGTACACCAAGTGATTAGTGGGTAGCTAAAGAATGGTATGGCTATACAGTGGAGTATTATTTAACCAGAAAGGGGGTCGCTGATGGCTGCTGCAATGTGAAAAAGCCCAGCGCACGTACAGAACCCCACTTATATGGCATGCTCACAATAGGCAAGTTCACAGAGATAGAAAAACGAGTGGTTTCCAAGGGCTACGAGGAGGCTACGGGAAATTAGGGAGTGACTGCTGACAGGCACAGGGTTTCTTTCTGGGGGTGCTAAGATATGATGGCAGTGGCATTAGATAACAGTGACATTTACACAGTTCAATACTAAAAACCACTGAATGGTGAAGGTAAATGTGGCAGTAACTTAATTATACCTCAATAAAAAAAACAAACTATTTCCCATGATCTTGAAATTGAGCAGTGTTGACTGTTAACGATTTCCTGAGTCATTGACAAAGGAGATTACAATCTCGGCTCAGGCAGGAGTCCGCCACTTTCTCTGGAACACTTATGCATTGACCCTGTGAGCCTCAGTAATCCAGCCACAGCTGGCTGAGTACCCACAAGAAGCAAGGCACTGTTCCGAGCACTGCAAGTATCAGCAAACCGACCCACTCCTCAGCCTGCTGAGGCTTAGAGGAGGAAGATGAGGCAGAGAGGCCAAAACATCAAGCCAGGCTAGGCAAGCAGTGGGCAGACGTAAGGATGACGACGGGACCGAGTGGGGGCCGCAGCAGGGGGACAGGGGTGATTTGGGAGAGCCTCTCGGGGAAGAACACACAAGACTCTGGAGGTGGAAGACTTTGTTGCCAGTGTGTTAATTCTTGAAGCACTTGGTTTATGTCTTCTCAAGGTCATCCTGGAAACCCATGTTAAAGGAGCCGTATGGGGGCAGGGACAGGCGGTATGGAGCTATGCAAACAGCCATGAGTTCATAGGTGGTGGGAATGCCTGTACTCAGGAAGGACTGTCAGCTGCTTGCGTGGAGAACGAGCCAATGTTTTTCATTCTTGCCGCCTTGGAGAACAGAATCGAGGAGCCAGCAGCTTCCTTAGCATCCTAGGGAAGGAGTCTGCCTCGGGGACTCAAAGCACCAGGCTAGGCATGACAGACATCCTTCCTCCCTAAGGCACCCACTTCATCACTTTTATGTCTGTAGGAAGTACACCGTGATCCTCTCTTTCATAACTGATGGGATACAATCGCTCCCTTGAGACTAGCCGAGACAAACGTGCACACTCCAGGCCGGAGGGGAAGACACATTAAAAACTGTCAGCTCAAGATCACCTGAAAACACGGTCACAACTGGTGAGGCTCAATGGAAAGTGACCAACGTGAGCCTCATAGAACAATAAACAGATGACATCAGACATCGGCACTCGTCACTGTCGCGGCAGACACTCGCAAAGGGGGAAAGAGACAACGTTTTTAAGTTTGGGAAGCCTGGGAAGGAAAGAAGGGCTTTGCACATGTAATCACATGACTTAAAGGAATAATGAAAGTCTCTATTGTGCGCACAACTTTTGGAGACACAGTATTTTCGATTAAGGAAAAACCACGAAAGGAAAGCCTGCCATAACGCTGACCATGCATTGACAATGAGTTGCTCTTCTAGAATGTTGAGACACCACCACCTCTTTGCATTCATATCCTTTCTACTTACCATACTGAAGGGCTTTTAGTGGGAACCAAAACAGAATAACTGAGTGGAAGAGGCCATTCAAACAATGAACCCAGAAAACCTGAGGGAAAAACAAGAATCCATGAGAACCATTTGCGATAAACCCGTGCTGTGACCTCTGACCTTCCTTTTTATCTATGAGCTGGATGCACGAACTGTGTTTCTGCCGGGGCCACCACTGTGAATTCACAGAACTGACAGAAACTCTTTGCCTTAGACACTCACGGGTCATTTGTTTATTTTTATGTTTCTCAAGATGTTTTTTCAGCTTCACTTGGAATTTTTTTTCCTATGTTAAAAAAAAATCACTATCAAAAGTTTAAATTTCTGCCGGCCAAAAAGGGGGGAAAAATCTCATAACAAATGCAGGTCCCGGAATCTCTTACACTGGGATTCTTTTCACAATTCTCGAAGAACCGACCTTTAAAAGACTATGACTGGGAAATGCATCCCCTCTTCCTGTCCCACTACTGTGTAAATGTTTCAGAGGTACGAAGATATAACGCTGTTCTCTCTCTCTGGCAAATAGATATGCACACACATAGAGTGTGAAAACAAAGTCTAACATTTAGATTATATATTCATTAAAATAAAGTATTGTGACTACGTCTGAACTTATCAAAGGCTTTTTCCCATTGCTTAACATCTGTCAGTACCAAGTTTCAGACAGTCACCACGGCCACTTAACAGCCATTACTTTTTATGTCCTGTGTATTATGAACAGGAGAGCCGGCATTGTGGGGACTGGTAACAGAACGTGAAAGATTAAGCTACAGGATACTGCTTAGAATCTTTATGAGCCCCCAGCAGCTGGAGTTTCACCATTTAAGATGGCTTCATGCAAACAAAGCTCAATGCTAAATGCAATCGGCACGTATTAATAGCTTTAAGCTGTTCAAACAACAGAAATTAAGTGGCCCACCTCCCAAACTTTTCCACTGTGATCTCAACCTCCTTTGTTAGTTCACCCAGCCACGCTGGATTGTATGATCCAATTTACGCTCCAGCACTTTACACATGTGAACTTGTGTTACTCATTAACCTTTGTTGCCTCTGCTCACTATGTCATTACCACAAGTTTTTATTTGACAGAAAGCACAGGTGGGTGCAAGAAAAATTAGTTCTACTTTTCCATTTTCCCCTGACTGATACTTATTGTCACATGCTAATCCTTTAACCCCTGTCATGACCTCAGGACCTCCGACCCCTTTTACCATAACAAACGTAAGCCTCATCATTCAAGGGAACAATGCTTCCACACTCGGGACCCTCGGCAACCGCTGTGTAGACAACTATGCATTTTGTAACCATTTGTTCCTGAATTTTAGAGCATTTGGATGGAATGCAATCAAACGGTTTCGCTGAAATCATCTGCCAAAAATCTATAAGCTCTAGAAAAATAGATGGCAAGCTGAATGTATAAGCTAAATACCTACCAAAGAGATATGGGGCGTGTGCGGCCTAACTGAGTTGGCCTGGATGGAGTCTTTCTAAATGACCGGCTCTACAGATAAAGTACTTTTCAACAATGAAACAGAGAAGGAAAAAGTTACTCTTACGTCAATACAGCAGACTCCCTGTTAAGGCCCTTTTCCTGACCACAAAACTGTGCCCATAATTGTCATGTGTGGAGGGCATGCAAGGATGGATGTAGCTTTTCAGGAATTACTAGGTAATTCTGGGCGGATCAATGCGGGCTTTCACTCAAGAGGGACAGTGTCACGTTTGTGGCTGGATGCTACCTTCTGAGATAGCATCACAGAGCCCAAACTGTGGAGGCAAGGACCTGTAGCTGAGCTTGATAAAACCCACTGGGCTAGTGAGAAGTATTGTCAATGTTCCAGCCTGCACTTGGCTCCCAGATCACTTTTACAGGCAAGCAAGAGCTCATGACCACTGCACCTGCCTTGACTGTAAAAGCTTTTCACCATCTGAAAATGTCCACCATTGATGATGAAAGCCGTGGCGGCAATGTAGGGGAGAATTTGATACAAATTATTCACAATAAATAAATACCCTAAAAAAATAAAACACTAAAACGTTAACTTAACACACTGTATACTGTGAGGAGAGATAGTTCAAGAATACACCTCTAAAAATACATTTCAAAATCAGAGTACAAATTAGGCAAGTGTCAGGATGTTTGATGTTTTAATTAAGTAATTTCAATGATCTAACCGGAAGCTACCAGTTATATGCATGTGTGCTGCTGGACATCCATGCAGTGTGTTCATGAAGACTGAGTCTCAGGAGAAAAGTAGCTTCCTGTTATAGACTCAACACTATCATTTACGGTATGTAGTACAAAGGCACCGAGACACCTGTTTCACGTTGTTCTTGGTACACTGAGACTAAAAAGCACTAGGGAGCTTTATGAATTAATGCATATTAAAAGTTCCTATGCTAAACGCCTGTAAATTCATAACACAGGATTGCAATTATCTCTAACTGCCACAAATTTACTACTAAACATGCACTAAACTAAGTGGAAATGAGTCAGTAAAGAGGTATTACATTTGTTCATTAGTTTTATTCCTAGTCAAAGGCTATTAGAGTTTCAAAATGGCATATACCTTGGTGGTTGCCATTTTAAATTCACTCTCTCAGTTGCACTAGACAGAAACCTGAATCATTACATAATCCTAGTGTGGAAACAGGCTGGAAGATACGCTCGCAGCAAAGTAAACTCGGCAGATATGCGATTCTTTGCTGCTGGAATGACTGACTATCACAGGTCACAGGGGAGGACAGTGGAGGTCATAGGAGGCATCAGGGAGAGTATGAACCCAAGCAAGGCAGTCAGCGCCAACACCCACCAGCACGAGTGGATGGACTGTGAGAATGATGGGGGGCGTTCATGAGACAGCATTTCATTCAGCCGTAAAGGAAATGAGTCAGTGAACCTTGAATGGAAATGGATGGAACCTGGGAAATGGTATATTAAGTGGGGTGGCCCAGGTGCAGAGAACAAACCCTGTATCTTCTCTCTCGTATGTGGCTCTTAGTCTCTCTCTCTCTCTCTCTTTCTCTCCTTTCTTTTCTTTCTTTCTTTCTTTCTTTCTTTTTAAAAAAAACTATTTAGTTATTTCTTTTAAACTATTGATTCTTTGTGGATTTCACATCACGCATCCCAATTCCACTCATCTCCCGGTCTCTTCGCCTCTGCCCTTGTGACCTCAATTTGATGCACGCATGTTCAGAGTATGTACAGACTGAGGTGAGGGACCCAGCAGCTCCTACCTTGGTGTTGAAGTCCAGAGCGTTCTGAGACGTTTTGTACAGCTCAGGGTACTTCAGCATGTTCTCCTTTCGGCACGATCTCTCAAATATCCCCAGGGTTAAGGGAGGCATGGCTGTAAACATCTGAAGGCACAAACCTGCTCGTTACACCACATGGCAGATGACGGCGGTTATACTTATCTTCAGCCGTAAACAAAACAGGGGTTATCACATGGGCTCAACTTACCACATTATAAAGTCCTATGCACCATCTCTCAAAGAGGATCTGTCCAGAAAAGCCATTGACAAAGGCAAACCAGATCTAGGAAGAAAACAGGTCCCAAGTCCCAGAATTAGGACAGAATTTCAAATACATCAAACCCTAAAAGGCAGCACCAGCAGACTATCTGCAGGTCTCCGGACAATGACATTTCCTGTCTTTACTTTTGACTTAAAGGGGCACTTTCATTATAGAGTTGCCATTTGAGACAGAATTTGCTCTATTTGCCAAATCTAAATATATGGGCAAGCAATAGCAGATTTAAAAAAATGGGTATTGCTTCTTCATGTGAATATATTTATGTCATTAAATTTTCATAACTTTAATTCCCTTTTCAGAATCCTAGAAGGATTTGGTTAAAGATTATTTTTTATTACAGATGTTATACTTATTTATTTAGGAAGCAATTTCTTATAGTAATAGAATTATCATTTTCTCCCGTGTCATGTGTGAAGTTTATATAAATAATGTCACAGTTTATTTTACTTGAGACCAACTGTACAGTGTCACAGCTTACTTCTTCCCCTTAACATCACAAAGAGCGCTGGAGTTTTCACAACTCCTTAACGCACTGTTAATAGATTCAGAACTTGCAGTGTGGAGATTTGGCTGGTTTAACAGCTCTTGCTATCAGAAGTGATTTCTAACTGAAACCTTACATATCTTTCTCCTCCCTTGGGATAAACATTTCAAGTAAAACTAATGCTTTAAATATGTTTCCTTTTTATGTTCTTTTTTCTGCGGTTCTTGATAACTATTGCCATCAGAACATTAAATTTGAATGTACATACTGAAATCTTTTAAACCTAAAATTTTAAATTTAAATTTTTCATTCTGAGTAGGTGTATGAGTCTGCATGTGGGTGTGTGCACATAACTGCAGGTACGGGAGGGGACCAGAGGCACGGGATCTCCTAGAGGTGTAGTGATAGGCACTCATGAGCCCATCTTCCTTTTCAATGCCGGAATAAAGTCAGGTCTTTAATTACTAGAACATGTTTGTCAGTTTCTTTAAAAGAGAAACCCTAACTTAGAAAACAAAATTTAGGAGTAATAATGATTTTTATTCAGCATATTTAAAGCAAATACAAAACTAAAGTGATTACTGGCAATACCTTGAAAAAAAGAATACATTTTTAAAAAGCCAACCTAAATATAATTAAAAATCAAGCGGACTTGGAAAAGGAAGATGCCTGGCCCAGCAGGAAGCTTATACACGCACGGCACAGTAAGAGCAGACGGCAGGGAAGATCGGCTTGAGGTGCTTGGAGTCACAGAAACCTTGTTACACTTCATGTTTCCTTTAACCTCATTGTGGAAGCATGAACTGCTACAAATTCGACAATCTTCAGTATGAACCCAGGACGCCCCCTGCCCCCACCCCATGAACAGTTTCTGTACTGGCCTTCTCCCTGTTTATAGTGGAAGGGAATGGCTGAGCAAGTGTTAAGCGTGAATGTCTCCAATCTGGCGCACAGGGAATGACTAATTTTAAATGCGTTGTTAAATCATGATACCGTGTTAAAGTTGATACTGTGTAAGCTCATGTTAATAAAGTGTATATGGCCAGTAATTACAGAGCATGAGATGAGAGTTTAAGACCCTCCTTCAAGCCGACGAACAGACCCTCCTTCAAGCCGACGAACAGATAAGGTTTCAAACACAAAATAGCTCACAAATAAACCAGCACGTTTGCGTTCAAAGTATATTTTAAAATATATAAGCAGACTGTGTTATAATCGAAAACATCTAAGTGGGAGTTAACACATTTTTATCACTGTGCTTTCTGGATGAAAGGTATGTGCCATGGGCTTAGAAATCTATCCTCTGTACTTCCAAAGCTTAGTCTCCGTGCTGCTTTTCTTTTTAAAAGAGAACAGACTCAAATGCCTGCATAGGGGCAGAGTCTTTCAATACAGGAGACATCTTTATGTAAACAGTTGGTATTCAAAAGTTTGCTCTCTGCTTTTCTTTTAAGGAGAAAGAGAATATCTTTGACAGAAAAGTAGTCTACCACGATCACATTAGTCTGAGATTTGCAGTTCAAGCCATATCTTAGAAACACACCCCTAAGACAGAACCTGAATTACCATAAGCACATAGAGTCCCTCCTTTCACCCAACTAAAGCCCTGGATGTAGAAAGAAAGCACCAGACCTTCCAGGGTAACGCCAAGATTATTTAAATTCCCAGGGAATTTACTTCCCAGCATAGCTTACTGGGAAAGTACCACCTTATTGAGTTTAATGCCTTTCTAGAAAGGAGAAACACTACACTGTTTTTGTGGGCTCTAAGAAAACCTAGATGCCACCACGTATCTTAAAGAAAAGCTCCTCTTTCTTAGGAAGGGATCAGAAGATTCGGAAGGGAAAGAAAGGAGCCAGTGATTTAAATGAACACCTACAGCCACTGCCAGGCAGCGACCCAGGCAAGATGTCTATCGCCACCTGCTGAACCTGTGTGTGGTTGCAGTTCACAGCAACAGAGGAGCTAGCTAGTGATAGCCCTGGCAGGCCAATGGCAAGAAAGCAGTTCTTGCTGATAATCTACTACACCCTTTGGGTTTAAGACCATTCCTTACGCATTCTTTTGCAAGCTCCCCGCCCTTCCCGCGGAGGCGTGTCAGCTAAAGCCTCACAGACCTCTTCCTGATGGAGCACTTCTGCATATTAAGCAGCAGCTTGCAAAGAGTCAGTGGGGTCCCTGCTCCCACGCCAGATCAGCACACAAACAGAAAGGAGAGATCCCAGACCGGCGGTTGTCCTGGCTGGAGACATTCAGAGACGTGTTTTCTGCCTATTCATGCTCAGTATTGACATGAGCCATTAACATCTGCAGAACTTGTTTTAGCTGGCAGAAGCTGGGTATGGAGGGAATTGATTTAAAAGTTCAACCCATGTCCAGGACAGCTGAATTATATTCAAAATACATTTCCAAAAAAGTGCTACCAGAAAAATGAAGCTTCCAGGGGAGTTTCTATCTCGCTTCCTTTTAACCCCTTAAGAATGCGATCAGAGTTAAATAGCTCATGAAGAGGCTTTACGTTCAAAGCCAAGTCAAATTCAGGGCTGGGTAACCACAAATCACATAATTCTGGGTTCGAAACAGGGTGTAAAGACTTCATTTTCACTTGAATTAAACAAAGTTTAAGTTTCCCCATTAGAATCTATGTTTTCACACTTCATTGTTGCTGTCGGTCTAGATTTAAGAAAAAAAAACAATTGATTGTCAACTAATCTATACTTCAAATATGAACTTATTTCATTAAAAATTATACTTTGTACACAGCTCTATGTTGACAGACCTTCCATTCTTGGCTTAAAATTCTTAAAACAAAAGCAATCTCTATAAACAAAGTATATCACACTCTCATTGATTTAAGTGAGAACATATAATTAGGCAAGTTAGATATATAGAGGGGGCAGAAATAAAAATAATTCTTTTAGGGAAGGACCACAAATTTATATAGAAAACAAACATTTTGTTGCTGCTATTGCCGTTCATTTTTTGAGACAGTCTAACTTGGTAGCCCAGGCTAGCCTCATACTTGCACCTCCCAAGTACAAGGATAACTGGTGCACGCCAAACTCCTGACTTCAAAGATTAAAAAACAAACAAAGAAACAAACAAATACCCAACAGCAAAACTTATAAATTACTTTGAAAGTCTGTATTAAACACAGGTTTTCCGGATCACATCTAACGGTAATCAATGATGCTATGTTTCCATGTATTTGGCTACTTTAGCATGGTAACCTAACTACAGACATGAAGGGATGAAGAGATGACATAGTTTGTGTACCTCAACATTAGGAGTCCACATCCCAATCTAATGCATAACAAGAATTTTGACAGAGGTGACTTGAGCCAACTACCTAGCAGTTCCAACTAACACAGCAGATGTGGAGTAAAAAGGGATCTTATTTCCATAAAGAAGGGGGTAGGCCGTGTCCTTCCAACAGATGAATTTGAAATGTCCATGGAATAGAGGGAAAGGTGGCATGGACAGCCATCTGTGAGGGTGTGGGCAGGTCCTCGGAAGAGTGGAAGATAGCTTTCTGAACAAATTATCCACATTCCTCAGAGCTGTCCAGAGGAATGTGGAACTTAGACTACCTGGAGGTTCCTTATTATGATACATTTCTGATAACCTAGGGGCCAGATATTAAAAAAATAAACAAATAAAAAACCTGTAAGAGGGCTGGAGAGATGGCTTGGTGGTTAAGAGCATTGCCTGCTCTTCCAAAGGTCCTGAGTTCAATTCCCAGCAACCACATGGTGGCTCACAACCATCTGTAATGAGATCTGGTGCCCTCTTCTGGCCTTCAGGCATACATGCAGAAAGAATATTGTATACACAATAAATAAATAAATAAATATTTTTTTAAAAAACAACAACAACAAAAAAAAAACCTGTAAGAAACCGTGGGGAGCAGAGGAAGCCCTGAGGGAGTGAAGTACTGAGTGAATGCGGGTTGGTGATATGGGCATAGCCACGAGGACGACTCCACAGGCCCAGAGTTAGGGAGGAAACGGCAAAGCTTTCCCCCTGGGGTGAGGCTCAGAGGGACTGGCAAAGCCGTCCTGGGGCCACCAGGTGTGAGTGCTGTGAGTGTAGGCAGAAAATGTCCACCACAGCTTTCTCCCCGGATATTTACAGCTTGAAGACTGTTGGCTTACAGAGACTGCCCTGCAGAGTAGCTGGACCTGCCCCCTAACCCAGAGTAGCTGTATACCATAAACCCCACTTCCTTGTGTATCTATACATAATATCCCTGCCTCCTTCTTTAGGTGTATGCAATAACCCTGCCTCTATGTTCAGCTCTTTCTAATAAGAACACTCAGCTTCTGGGTGATGTGGTTTCTCCAGCAGAGAGCCCAGACCACTCAGCCCCAGCTTTCTATGTTTTTCTTCATTACCTTGTCACTGCCCCCTCCCCCTGCCCTTCTGTTCCAATTCCCAGAGCTATGCAAGGAATTGACAAAGAGCCTTTGAGATGGCTCAGGAGGCAAAGACGCTTGCTGCCAAGACTGAAGATCTAAGTTCTGTAGTAGGAGGCCGCTTGTTTGCTCCCAGCTGCCCAGATCACAAAATAATCACTCAGAAACTATATTATTTGCAATACTGTTTGGCTAATAGCTTAAGCATATTTTTTAGCTTGCTCTTGTATCCTAAACTAACCCATCTCCATTAATCTGTGCATCACCATGTGGCTGTGGCCTACCGGCAAGGTTCTAATACACCTGTCTCCCTGAGGTGGGCTACATGGCTTCTCCTGATTCCACCTTCTTTCTCCCAGCATTCAGTTTAGTTTTCCCTGCCTAGATCTACTCTGCCCTATCATAGGCCAAGGAAGATTTTTTTTTTTATTCATTAATCAATAAAAGCAACACATATACAGAAGAACTTCCCACACTAAAGTTCCATCCCCAGAACCCATGTAATGAACCTGGATAGAATAGATTCCCAAGCTGGGTGATGACACACGCCTTTAATCCTAGCACTTGGGAGGTAGAGGTGGGTGGATCTCTGTGAGTTCAAGCCAGCCTGGTCTACAGAGTGAGTTCTAGGACAGCCAAAGTTACACAGAACAACCCTGTCTTAAAAAACCAAATAAATAACTAAATAAAATAAAATAAAAAAAGAAAACATTCCTGCAAGTTGTCCTCTGATTTTCTGTCTTCTGAAGTTTGTACGTGTCTACATCCATACAAAATAATAAATGCCAAAAAATAAAAAATAACAACTGAGTAACCCTTTCTTGTTTACTTATCCTCCAACACTGTGCTGCTTGTTCTGCTCTGTAGGCCACATACATGTTAGAGCACTTGACATGCATTCAGTCCAAATTAAGATGCACTGAAGTGATGTGGGAAGTCCTTCCGTATATGTATTGCTTTTATTGGTTAATGAATAAAGTTGTTTTGGCCAAAGGCTTAGCAGAGTAAAGCCAGGGAAGAAATCAGAACAGAGATAGAGAAAGAGAGTACACAGAATCAAGGAGATGCCATTGTAGCTACTGAAAGAGATAGACTCTGCAGCTGTCAGAACCTTACAGTTTCATGGCAATACACAGATTACTGGAAATGGGTTAATTTAAGATGTAAGAGTTAGTTAATAAGAAGCCTGAGCTAATAGGCCAGACAATGTTGCAATTAATATAGTTTCTGTGTGTTTATTTGGGCTGGGTGGCTGGAAAACAAATGAGCAGTCTCTGACTACGTTGAAGGCAAAATATGTACAAGATTTCATACACTGAGCACGGAGGAAAGAATGTAGAATGTAATCACAAGTGCAAAAATATTCATAATTTTTACATCGGTGAGGGTGGTGATATTTTTAATTATTAAAATTAAAAATTTTAATAATTAAAATAGACTTAAATAGATTTAAATAGACTTAAATGGACTTAAAATAGAATACTGAAATCAATTGGGTTTTTGTTGTGGCATTTGCTAATGCAGCACCTAGAAAACTTGAAATTACAGGTGCGGCTTCCATTGTCCTCACCAGCCAGCTGCTGGGATTATGGCCTGCGCTTGACGTGGTCTGTCTGTTATTTGATACCAAGTTTGATACCAAAATATCTGCAGGGTAAAACAAAGTTTTAACTCTCTGTGTGTACATACATGTTTACACGTGTGCAGATGCTCATGTGTGTGCATGTGAATGGAGGCCAAAGGTCAGCCTCAGGTATCCTTCCTCAGGAGCCCCCCACTGCTTGTTGGAAACACTGTCCTGGAGCTCACTGAGCAGGCTAGGCTGGCTGGTTAGCTCCAGAGACCTGTTTCTCCAGTGCCTTGATTACAGATGCATACTGCACCATGCCTGCCTTTTTACATGGGCTCTGGAATTCGAACTCAGGTTCTCGGGCTGACAAGTCTTCTACTTTACCAAGGGAGCTCCCCAGACTAAGGCCTCCTCTGTAAGATGATGCTATAGTTGATATATAGAAAGAACCTAGAAATACAATGTTTTAGAGAAATTCCTTATTATCCAAAATCTTGTTATTTGCCAACCCCAGAAACCAAGAGATGGGTAGCAAGAGGTAGAGAAGATCTAAGATGGTGGTTCTCAACCTGTGGGTCACGAGCCCCTTTGGGGGTTGGCCAACCTCTTCACAGAGGTCATGTAGCAGATACCTTGTGTGTTAGATGTTTAAATTACAATTCATAACAGTAGCAAAATTACAGCTATGAAGTAGGAACAAAACTACTTTTATTCTTGGGGGGGTGGGATCATCATAACATGAGGAACTGTATTAAAGGGTTGCAGCATTAGGAAGGCTGAGATCTGCTGATCTAAGACAAGAAGAATACCTGACAGCTAAACCTAGGGCAGATCCTGATTGCACTCATGCGCCTCCCCGAACCAGAGCTAACCATTATTCTTGACTTCATTTTTGTCCTTCCTTGCTTTCATCCCCTCTCCCCATCACCAGGATTGTTACTTTTTTAATACAGTTTTTCACATGTGTTTATTAGCCGTCGGCAGTGGGCTGAAGAAATTCCATACATGCTCAAGCTTTAGAGTCTTCAAAGTTTTAAAAATGGAAACCATCACTCACTAGCAATTCGACTTCGGCTTCCTACCAAAGTCAAAACACTGATGACTATTCTCATGGCTGCTGTCTTATTTGCTTGAACACAATAGACATTATAAAACGTGAAGAAATGGCACAGCAGTCAAGAACACTGACTGTCTTCTGGAGGACCAGGGTTTCAGTCCCCACAATGCCTCACAACCATCTGGAACTCCAGTTCCAGGAGATTTGCCTTGGTCTCTGTGGGTGCTGCAAGCCCATGGTGCACAGACAGACAGACATGCAGGCAAAACACCCGTTCACATAAAACAAAAAACAAATCTTAAAATTGCCTTTTTTCTTAAAAAGTGAGAAGATGAAGTACTTATTAAAGCAACGAGAAAGATCTCCACAAAGAGAGCAGTTAGAATTACGAGTGGGAGGGGCAGGACTAAGTTTAATGCGCTGCTACCTCAATGATGTAGAGCACAATGTTCTTGTAGAAGCAGTACAGGATGCACTTGGAGACTCTGTTGTAATTCCAGGCACCATGAACCATCAGCAGATTCTTCAAATATTTGAACTAGGAGAGGAATGGAAAGACATTAGCATTTTCCTCTTCCCTGCCAGTGGATGGAAAGCAGTGTTGGTGTGTTTCAGAGCTGGGAGGCTTTACCTGAGCTATGGAGTAATCCGAAGAGTTGGCTGCCTGCAAACCTTCATTGCCACTTATCCCAACCCCCACGTGGGCCGTCTGTATCATGCTGACGTCATTTGCTCCATCTCCAATCGCAAGTGTGACGACTTTGACTTGTTTCTTAACCATCTCAACAACCTCGGACTTCTGAAGAGGAGAAACCCTTAAAAAAAAAAAAAAACCAAACACAATAACAAATGATCAGTCAATCCCGTTTCCTGAAAAAAGAAAACAGGAGATGCTGTTTTTGACCAATACGTGAAGCAAAACATCTAGATGATTGGTTTTCTGATGAACTATGAGGGAAGGGTTGCAAATGGTTGGTGTTCTGTGAACCTATCTGTCACTTCAAGGGAAATTTAAAACAAAAAGGATAACAAAAGTCCTAGAAGCAAATCTGTAGGTGATATCCAGGAGACATAATGCTTTCTTAAGCATTTTAAGTGACAACAGAAATTTAATCCAAAGAGAAGGCATAACAAGCTGTTGAGGTGCTAAGAGACAGTTCAGTGGTTAAGAGGATGCATTGTTCTTGCAGAGATAGGAGTCAGTTCCCAGCACCCATATCAAGGGGGCTTAGTCTGTAACTCCAACTCTAGGACATCCGATGCCTTCTTTGGGCCTCTGTGGGGACCTGCCTCTCACAAGCACATTTTCCCTTGTATACATGTACGCAAAAAGCAAAATACATCTAAGACAAACAAAGCCAAACAACCAAATTACTAAATAGGTTCTATTCAGTGTCTTGAAAGGAAAAGTTTGAAACTTCCGAGTGCTAGTCATATGTAAAACAACACAAAACTACTGAAATTAATAGTGGGGAGCTGGCTGGTCTTTCATCCCATTCTCAGACAGCATTGCGAGTATCAAGAAAAGTAAATTATCAGTCTATAGGTTCCATTTTCTTCTTCCAGAGGCACAGAAGAACACGCATGCAGAAATCCAATAGCCTTTTCTGCAAACATGGACCAGGAACAGAAAGCACCAGCGTTTATACTAATATCACATTTGGTATTAAATTTGAGGCATTTTCCATGCATCTTAAAAAGCCATTTTAGAAATAAATGCCAAGATAATGATAGAAACGTTTTAAGACAGAGTGCTTTGGCGGCAGCACAATTAACCTAATCTATTGTCCATACTGCACTGGAAATAGAAAGACAGGAAGACTAAACAGTGAGTCAGTCCAGACAACTATTAAGATAGCAATTAGAGCTGGGTGTGGTGGCGCACACTGGTAATCCCAGCACTTAGAGGCTGATGCAGGAAGGAGGGTCATAAGTTCTAGGCCTGCATGGGCCCCATAGCAAAGTGCTGACACACACCATGGATAAGAAGACACACATGGGTAAGAAGAAGCGACCAAGGTATAAAATGGTTGTGCACAGAAATATCTTAGAGCTATATCACCACCACCACCACTACCACCACCACCTCCTCCTCCACCACCACCACCACCACCACCACCACCACCACCACCACCACCACCACCACCACCACCACCACCATCATCTTGAGACATCTGAGGCAGTATCAGCTCAAGCTGGGCTTGAATTAGTTATGTAGCTGAGGCTCATTTGACTTCCATTTTCCCGATACGAGATTATAGCACGCGCCAGTCCACCTCAGTCAGAGATAAAGTCTTTATTAAAGTAACCACCACAGATGTGTAACAAATACTTGCTGAAATACCTTGCAAATCACTTGCTATTCTTTTGAAAAATAAAGGCCATTTAAGGAACGGATCGGTCTTTACATGCACTCTGGATTTTGCTGATAATCCCCAGCAGTGGGAACTCCACACAAATCTGTGCCTTGAGGAGGCTCTACTGCCCAGAGGAAGGGAGCAAGCTAGGAGTGAGCTACGGGCAGCTCTGAATCCTGCTGGAAGTTGGAGAAGCCCAGCTCGAGCAGAGTCACTGGCAGAGTGGTCCAGTTGCCTCCTCTGCTCTCAGAGGCTGATCCAGAAGAGAAACTGGTAAACAGCTGCCATCTCAAGAAATTATTTTTAATTTTTCTCTTTGGATTCCCTTTCGGAGTCTGGCAACGGTACAGAACGACACAGCTCTGAACTCAACCAGAGAATGAATATCAGGCTACTAATGGCTCATTTCAGCGTCTGCCTCCATTTCTCTTCAAAGCAATTTTCATTCCATTTTCACGTTTTATTTAATTTTTCTTAACAGGCTAATATAAATTGGTAAGACCACTGGCCCTAGGCCAACAAGGCTTTGAACACGGGCTTCGGTTGACATTTGGTAAATGTCAGAAAAGAATGCTCACCAGTAATGCTACAGAAAGCAAATGGCAGTGGGCATGAATGAAGGGAAGCATTTGAGAACATTTATCAAGCTCCCTTGAACGGCTCCCAGTCTACACACATTATAAAACCACACTGTGGAGCAAGGACATTGTGGAGCCTTTTTATGAACTGAACCCCACATAGTGAGCTAAACCAGTGACCTACAGGAGCTTCAGAAAGAACTACACTGAACCTTTTGTCCCTTCTTCTCGGTGATCACAGCCAGCGACTGCCGTCTCTGCTCCACACTGTGATAGCTGGTTTTCTTAGCCATAGCTTTCTTTAGATTATCTCAGTGATCTAGCAAGTATTTAATTAATGGCAAGTGCACTGAGATACACAACCTTGGTAAGTATGTCACATAACAAGCACAACCTGGAAGGCACCAAGTCAACTCACAGAAGCAGAAGAGCGTGTGTGTGTGTGCACCGCATTATGTCCAGGCTGTGGCAGAGGGTGCTGGGGCAGCTGGTGGCCGTTCTGAGAGACGGGCGTGCTTCAGGGGGGGATTCTGGCTAGTAAAACTAAAATCAGCAATCAAGATTTTGAACGAGGTGTGTTATGTGTGAGTACACGTGTGTGCTAAAGCACGCACCAGCAGTCAGAGGATCATCCCGAATGCTGGGTCCTCCCTCTTTGTTTGAGACAGGATCTCTTTTTGCTTTTGTTGCTCACTGCCGGGTATGGCAGACTACCTGGCAGTAACCTTCCAGGGATTTCCTGCTCTCTGCCTCCCATCTCACTCCAACATTGTTAGGATTCCACACACATGTTGCTGTGCGTGCTGGGGATTTGAACTCAGATCTCAGGTATACATAGCAAATACTTTACCCACTGAGCCCACGGAAGATTCTTGTCCTTCAAATCCAAAACCTGAAACTTTCTGGGTGCCAATATGATGTTGGAAATTCAACATCAGATCTCATGTGACAAGTCACAGTCAAAACACATTGAAATATATAAAATTATCTGCTGGCCCCATGTTTCAGGCTTATGTAAAACCTTATAATAATTTATATTATAATATTATCAATTACTCAAGTATTTAATTAACAATTAATTGATTGTAAATAATATATAATATAATGAGATAATTTTTATGAAATATGAATATTTAGATTTGGGGCTCACCTTCACAGTAGCTCATTATCTATAAGCACATATTCCACATTTGAGAATCCTGAGTTCTGAAGCATGCAGAACCCTAGCATTTCAGAGGAGGGACACTCACATGGGTGCTGTTTTTAAGGCAACTACTTTAAAAGTGGCTTCTTGATACACAGGGTGGGGACATGGGGGTGCACAAGAAAGCGAGCATAATGTGACTCCCAGGCTTCTGCCGCATTAGTTCCTTGAATGCACTGGAACCAGAACTCTGAGAGAAATAAACACCTTCTCCCTTCGGTTGCTTTTGTTAGGATGTTTTATCAAAGAACCAGGAAAGGAAACTAAGAGAAATGGGTATGGCACACAGCCTCTCCATAGTTTGCCTGAACTTAATAATTCCAGATGACAGGAGACCCCTCCTTGACAAGGACAGGAGATCACTGCACATTCATGAGCACAAGGCAGATTTTTTTTCCTGCACTCAGGTTCCACAGAGCATGGTCCTTCCAGCTCTTCAAAGGTTACTACACCCCTCACCAGGATTTGCTTTCTTGATTTTGCACATGCTTTTGGAGTTCTACAATTTCTACGATGGCTTAGAGCAAAGATGCCACATAGCTATTTAATTCTTCCTAGTGCTTATCATGAACTCTATGTCCAGGGCTGGGAGTATCGAAGCCTTCAGCTTTCTAAGTACCAACAGTGATACATAATACACAAGCGTCAGAACAATGCTGTTTTCTTCTCCCAGATGTGTATACGTCTGTATGTGCACACAGTTTGTCTTACTTGTGGGCTTTCAGCAAGACTGAAATGATTCAAGCCTGTCTTCCACGGTTGCCTTTTCTTTTCTGGAAGCAGTAAGTTGACTCTACTGTGAAGGATTACTAACGTAGCATGGGCTGCGAAGGTCTGCTTTTCTTCCTGCACACCACAAGCAGAGGGTGGTCCCTTGTGGTGTAACCTAGCGGTGAGCTGAATGCAGTATGCTTCTCAGATATTATTCTGGCTGCAATGTCTGCACATGTTATTCATTATTGTTCTCATTTGTTATATAGTAACTTTCAGAGCCCTGTGAACATTAGAACAGAGAGCATAGGAATGTTTTGTCATTCAAGCTAAGACGTATATAGGTGGTCTATTTAAAAAGTTATTTTTACGTATTTGAGTGTTTTGCCTGCATGGGTGTCTAGTGCCAGTGGAGTCCAGACAGGGTATTGGATCCCCTGGAGACAGTTGTAAGCCTCCATGTGGGTGCTGGGAATCAAACTTGGGTCCTCTGGAAAAGCATCCAGTGCTCTTAATCACTGAGCCATCTCTCCAGGCCCAGGTGGTCTATCTTTTTTTCCCAGGTAGTCTATCTTATACAGGTTTTGTTTTGCACTCATTTAATGGGAATAATTATCTTTCTGAATAGAATATGGATAATGATTATATCTATATGCATCTATACAGTCTAAAGAATTCTGTGAGGACTTTTTATGGGTAGCTGAAAGACTTATGCTATAAACTTAAAGTTAAGAACATTATATTATCGGTACAATTTTAAATGTATAGGTGGGATTGGTTTTTTTTTGGGGGGGGGTTATCATCCTAAAACATAATTTAGTATGATTAATTATCATATTCCTTTCAGCCACCCATAAAAGGTAAAACCCTCAGGAACATGGAGAGCTACAGTTGCAGTTCCCACTGTAATAACAGACTCTCACCGAAGCATCTTAGAGGAGGAAATACTATTTCTGTTTCTATCAACAGAGGAAGTCAGGGCAGCAACTCAATAGGAGCTGGAAGCAGAAACCTGGGGGATGCTGCTTGCGGGCTTGCTCCCTGACTCCCAGCTCACACTCAGCTTTCCGATCCAGCCCAGGACACCTGCCTAGGATGCTGACACCCCTATTGGGCTGGGCTCTCCTCCATCAGTTAATAGTAATCAAGACAATCCCCACCCACAGTGCCCATAGGTCAGCCCAATCTGGGCCATCTTTCAATTGAAACTCCCTTCTTAGGTGATTTTAGGCTGTATCGAGATGGCAATTCAAGCTAACTAGGGTAATTAGCTATCATAACGTGTTTTATGCACGCAGTAACCAAACTTTGGTTGTTAAGCGTGAGGCTCACTCCTGGCTGCTATTTAGAAGTCAGCCAGGATGCGTTTTGCTCCCCTTTTCTACTTTCTTCCTTAGCTCTCTCCTGTGAATATCAGTCTATTCTCCATCGAGCCGTATCAGGTTGACTAATAATGTGGTTACAAAAAGACAGAAAAACCTAATTTGATCTTACTGGTTTCCTTTTTAACTAAAATTTGTAAGGGTCATTAATAATGCTTTGAGCTGAGAAGACATTAATTAATATGTGGCCAAACCACATACCAAAGTTACATGTGTACTGGAACAGTGCTAGAAGCTCATGGAGGATTCAATCCTGGAAGGAAAACATCAGCTGATGCAGCAAATCCTAGGGCTATTTAGCATATGGCGCATAGTGAAACATTCAACCACCCCTGTGAAAGAAAACCATGCTATTCAAATGACCGGCGAGCAAGTACCCGCCTAGCCTCCAAAACCAACATCAGTTGATATTCTGTGCACTCAAAGGTACGGAAGAGACTTTACAATGCAGAAGCCAAGGTTGCAGAAATAACACACAGATAGCTCTTCTTGGGGGAAGAAAGAAAAATGGAACAGCAACTTCTGAAGACTTCCTTTCTGAGGCACAGTGTTTCTTGTGGAGTGTACACTTACATATAGATCAAACACCGTGCCTTCAGTTTCAACGGTCCAGACGATATTTTCCACAGGGATCGTTCATATAGGTCGCACATATCTGAGGGCTGTGGTGCGCACGCTGCATCTCAGCAAACCGAAACTGGCATTTAGGCCTTACAACGGGCACGAAAAAGAAAGCTGCTCCCAGTGGGAAATTTTATTGTAATGTTTACACCAAGATCAGAGTTTGGCATAGGCTAAGGTCTGCACTGTAGCTCAGTGGAAGAGTGTATGTCTGGTGAGCACGACTCCCCCGGTTCAATCTCAAGTACAGAGAAAGCCTACCCACAGCTGCTTTCGAAAAGACTTGCTTCCAGCTGCAGGAGGTTACAGTGGGTACCAACTCCTCTCTCGTACCTCAATCGGCAAGTTGTCCCTATGTACCCTTTTCTCACTTTTCTGGGCCCTTGCTGACACATCTGTGCTTCAAAACCATCCCTCCTGAGGGTGGATATGGGAGCAGGGAAGCATATATCTTAATTTAAGGAGCCACCTGAGGGTTGTCAAGAGACTTGACCCTAGAGGGGTTCCCAGGTTTCCAGGGAGACGCCCCCAGTTGGTTCCTTGGGCAGCTGAGGAGAGGGAGCCTGAAAAGGCCAGTTCCTATAGCCATACTGATGAATTTCTTGCATATCACCATAGAACCTCCACCTGGCGATAGATGAAGAAAATGACAGAGCCCCACATTGGAGCACCGGACTGAGCTCCCAAGGTCCTGATGAGGAGCAGAAGGAGAGAGAACATGAGAAAGAAAGTCAGGACCGTGAGGGAACCTCCATCTGGCGATAGATGGGGAAAATGACTGAGCCCCACATTGGAGCACCGGACTGAGCTCCCAAGGTCCTGATGAGGAGCAGAAGGAGAGAGAACATGAGAAAGAAAGTCAGAAACGTGAGGGGTGCGTTCACTCATGGAGACGGTGGGACAGAACTAATGGGAGATCACCAACTCCAGTTGGAATGGGACTGATGGATCATGCGACCAAACCCGTCTCTCTGAATGTGGCCAACAGTGGGGGCTGACTGAGAAGCAAAGGACAATGGCGCTGGGCTCTGATTCTTCTGCATGGACGGGCTCTGTGGGAGCCTTCTCAGCTTGGTTGATCACCTTCCTGGACCTGGGGGGAGTTGGGAGGACCTTGGTCTTAGCATAGAGTAGGGAACCCTGATGGCTCCTTGGCCTTGAGAGGAAGGGAGGGGAGGCATGGGTGGAGGGGAGGGGAGGGAAGGGGAAGAAGGAGGGGAGGGAAGGGGAAGGAGGAGGGGAGGGAAGGGGGAGGAGGAGGGGAGGAGATGGAAATTTTTAAATATAAAAAAATAAACCATGAGAAAAAAAACCCATCCCTCCTGTAGGGCGCCTTCCCTTTCTCTCTGCTCCATGCCCCGGAGCTGCCAGAAAGTCTTCCCTACCTTTCGAGCTGTTTCCCACACGTGGAGCTCCAGCAGAGCTTGGAACTCAGACTTCCTTTAATTTTCCTTGAGCAACACATCTATTAAAATGAAGATAAGCACCAGAACCCATCATGGGCTCCTAATGAATTCCGCCTCCCTTTTTAACACAGCAGGGTCCGCAGGTTGAGAGACCGTCGAAACATCCCCCACTGCGTATATCATGTCCTTAGCAAATCTGAGCTGAGGAAACCATAGGTAATGTATTGGGTGATTGCTATTTGGCTGAAGGCTACAACAGAGTTCTGGTTTATCAGCTGGTGCCAAGCTTGGTGGGGAATTCTTAGGGGAGAGCTGCAAAGTTCAGTATTTACCATCGACGAAAAGCAAAGGCCTCCTAAGGATCTGGAAGCACTGAGATACATATGCACATTGGAAGTCAGTAAAATATAAAACAGAAAGGACAAGCTGAGTAAGAGAAGATGTAATTTAAGATGGGTGGAGATGGAAATCAAGGTAGCAGCTACCGGTAAGCAACGGCAACCCGAGGGGCTCCTTGGACACCGGCCATGCTGGGGTGAGCTGCCTGTGGACTGTGTAAAAACGTGCTGAATATGCACACACAGTGTTTCTAGTACAAGTAGCTGTGACTGAAGTGTGTGATGTGTGTCTCTGCACTGCTGAGGTAGCTTTTCTAGAGTCTCACCTGATGCTACCATACTGAAAGTTTCAGCAAGCAGCATTTGGTAGCTCTTAGGTTTCTTGTCTGTTCTCAGGAAGTTCATGCAAACGTGGACTTTCCTGGCGTAGCGCATCAGAAGTGGCTACCACCTACAACAAGACCCATAGTTCCTTCAGCATCCCTTAGTAGAGGTGGAAGAGCAAATGAAAGGAGCAAGCGTCAAGCAGAGGATTATGTTAAAGCAAAATATGGGCATTTTATGAAGCTATACAACCCACTCGGTATATCCTTTCGTCAGGCTTCTATAAGAGAAACTGTCTCTCCCACAGTTCCAACATTTATTCAGATTTTCTTGGAATACAGGGTTGACGTTCATTAACAGTTTGTAAGTGTTCTCAAAGTAAACATCTGTCTGGCATCCATTGGTGTGCACATTTGCTTTTTCTTTGAGGAATGTCTGTTGAGTATTTACTGGCTTCATTTGTGCTTTCTAGATACCTCTTAAGTAGGACATTTATTTAGAGATGTCCTTGAGCTAAAGACAATCCCCAAAGACTCAGGAAGTAGATCTTCCTTGACCCCCCCTTTTAGTCAACATACTTATGTCACAACAGAAAATTTACAAAGTGTCCCTTTAGGCCTCTTCTTGGCAGATGGCATTGGGCAGAGTAAGGCAAAAGGTTTTGCCTGGGAATGCCACTCTACGCAACAACGCTTACTGAATTCAAGTGGACTTCTTTCTTTCTTTCTTTCTTTCTTTCTTTCTTTCTTTCTTTCTTTCTTTCTTTCTTTCTTTCTTTCTTTCTTAAAAATCTACTATGGGGGAAATAGCCTAAAAGGGGGTTAAGCTTTGATTAGAGATGTTGCAAGTAGAGAAAAATGCTTACTTCAATTTAACTTCTGCTTTCCAGGAGACATGAGTACATAAATTATGTAGCAGAACGGTGATTACTAGACAGTCTAAAAGCTGGAGGCTCTAAGCCAATTTTCAACCAACTGTCACAGAACGTAAGTTTCAAAATATGTTTAAACTAAACTGACAACTACAGGGGGAAAAAAAGTAAGACTCTTTGAAAAGCTGGGTTATGTGAACTGATGAGGACCTCGGAGACCACACTCTATTTAACACAGCGATACTGCTCTGTGGCCTTCCCACTCTTCTGGAGGGAAGGGTCAGAGGAAGAACAGCTGTATCCCCAGACCAGGAGCTAAGCAACAGAGAGGCGCAGAGCAGCCAACAGAAGCAGAGTTCATCTAAACACTGCAAGGGTGACAGGCAGGTCTCTGAGCAGGGCTCCCGAGCTGGGGTAGGAAGGTACTGTAGGAAGGAATGTGTGAGCATGAGCTCCCTGTTTCCGCCTCTCAGTAGCTCTCTTCTACCTGCTCCAGGCAGCTGGGCCCCCTGGAGGATTTTATCGCTGCTACCATTTTTCAATCTCATCGTGTTGCAGAGAGAGTGATTTAATTCAGTGTCTAAGGTGCCAGAGAGGTAGAGCAAGCACACATTTCCTGAATCCCCAGTCAAAATAGCATCATTTGCCAGGCGGTGGTGGCACACACCTTCAATACCAGTAGTCGGCAGGCAGAGGCAGGTGGATCTCTGAGTTCGAGGCCAGCCTGGTCTACAGAGAGAGTTCCAGGACAGCCAGGGCTACACAGAGAAACTAAAAAGGAAAAACAAAGCAAGCAAGCAAACAAACAAACATCAAAACAGCAACAAAAACTCCACAAACAAACAAATGCATTCTGCAAACCAGCATTATGCTAATATATAAATGAGAAGACTTAGGGCGAGAACATGTCAATGGAGACCACACTTTCATTCCCTGCCATCCAGACCCGAATAATTACACAGAATCTATATTAATTACAGCACTGCTTGGTTAAGGTCTTGGGTGTATTCCGAGCTAGCTCTTACATCTTAAATTAATCCATTTCTATTAATCTGTGTATCACCACGAGGCTGTGGCCTACCAGTAGGGTTTCCAGCACCTGACTCCTTCAGCAGCTACACGGCATACTCTTTGACTCTGCCTTCTCTCTCTCTCTTTCTCTCTCTCTCTCTCTCTCTCTCTCTCTCTCTCTCTCTCTCTCTCTCTCTTTCCTCTCTCTGTTTGGATTTTCCGTCTGGCTTTACTTTGCTAAGTCATTGGCCAAAACAGCTTCTTTATTAGCCAGTGGTAACAAAACATATTCATAGCATACAGAGCACACGTCAAAAGCATTAGCAACTGAAGTCAGGATTATTTATCTAGATTCTAGAACCTCAGGATAGCTCTTGATTTAGCTGTTTCCACAAATCCCCATGAGTCCTGGAGCAAACATTGTTTTCCGTAAAGAGCAGCAGGTCATCTATGAAACGGTAATGGTCCACACCATCCTGTATTAAGCACGTGTGTCTGCTCCCGATGAAGGAGGTGAACCAGAACTTTCTTTTGTTCTTCAAAAGCAGCTGAAAGGACATGCTAGCACATGTCTGTGATTCTAGGATTTGGGAGGAGGAGGAGGAACGAGGACCAGGAATTCAAGGCTAGCCTAGGGTACATAGTGAGCTCAAGGCTAGCCTGGAATTCAGGAGACCATGTCTCTAGATCAGCCAATTAAACAACCAACTGAACAATCAGCATATTTGTGATCATGCCAAGTAAGAAGCAGTGGCCCTGGGCAAGGGAATACAAGGGAAGAAATACTGGAAGGGGATGCTTATGTTGACATGCTGAAAGCAAGAAGCTCTTGGAAGTTAATTGCCCAACAGTAAACACAAAAGTTGCATAGTGTTTGTTATAGGACCCAGCCATGACAAGCTCAATAGAGGCCTGAGTCTCAGAAGTTTACCCTAAGGCAATATCTGGTTCCAAGAAAGACTACAAGATCATCCAAGAACAGACCATCCAAAGGAAATTCCTAATATTACAACCATTGTAGATAGGATTGCCTGCCAGCACACACCCGTCGCTTTTTTCCAGGACACCCCTAGACGAATGTCAGCCAATCAGGGGTCCTAAACCTTAGAACTCTCTCAGCCCTACCTTTGTTATTATAAAAATCCAACCTCAACTGAGCTTGGGGCTCTCTGATCACGCCAGTATGTTGGACACACAGAGAATCTGAGTTCACAAACATCTGTGAACACAGCGCTTGCTAGACTGATAAAAACAAGGCTATGTTCACTGTTTTGATTTCAGGTACACACACACACACACACACACACACACACTTTTTTTTTCTTGAAGTATAACATTAGCCCATACTCTGTAATACAAAACCAGGACTCAAATGCCTTGGATAATTTTGGTTGGGTGGATTAGTTCTGTCTGTGAACAGTCCCCTCGGAAAACAGGGGTGACTGAGAGATGCAATGACTACTGACAGAGGCCAGCAGCTTCTTTTAATTCAGTGGGAGGCTGGGGGGATGGAAAGCCCATTTTTGTAACCGTGGCAACTGGGCCAACACTAAAGCCTCTTTCTGAACTGGGTGCTGATGTCAGAAGAAATCTGATAGAATCCTGAAGACAAAGTGAATGAGAGACTCATTATCTGTTCTGGGAAGATTTTCCTTGCTGTTCCAGTAGACCGTAGTAGATGGTCCACCTCTTAATTATCTTTATGTATGTGGACTGACAAGCAGTGGGCTGGAAAGGAGTCTCAATTTGAGGAACAACCTCAAAGGGTTAGCATGAGCACGAAGGAACTTGGGAAACAGCATCATTACAGGATTTTGAAATAAGAATCAATATTTATCTGAGCATCACTCCTCTACCAGAATAAAATCTAGAGTGTCCTGAGGCTGGGAGATCACGAGAAATGAGGAGTGACCCTGGGGTTCATTCTTCAAGGACCATACACAGGCTCACTCCACATTCCCCAGCTGTGATAGGAACATCATTACACTAAGGTCAGTACGAGGAATGAGAAAAACATGATCCCCACCAGTGGTTTCTATGTGAAGAGGCACCAGGCCAAGGGGGTGCACAGGCATTAATCCGGCTGGGGCACTGATGTAATTATAATTATGTGTTTCGACACGCCGCAGAGCCAGGCCAGAAGCTTCTCTTTAGGGAAAAGGGTATGAAGGTAATTGGAATTTTAAAAAAAAGTCAAAAAAAGATATTTTTATTAAAGCAACATCAAAATCCTGAATAGAACCAAGTGTCTGCCATTCAAAGCCCCCAAACACCCATAAAACAGATGATGTGGGATTCCCCTCTGTATGCTGTGAATACTATTGGTTAATAAAGAAAACCGTCTTGGGCCTGCACAGGAAATAGAGGTAGGTGGGGAAGACTAAATTCTGGGAGAAAGGAGGCAGAGTCAGAGAGAAGCCATGGAGCCGCTGCCAGAGCCGGACATGCTGAAACTTTGCCAGTAAGCCACTACCACATGGCAATACACAGATGAATGGAGATTGGGTAAATTAATATGTAAGAGTTAGCCAATAAGAAGCTAGAGTTAATGGGCTAAGCAGTGATTTAAATAATACAGTTTCTGTGTAATTATTTCAGGGCCAAGCAGCTGGGAACTAAGTAGCGGCCGCCTTACTACAAGCAGAGGCAGCCAAGGAGAGGGGAAGCAGCCACACACATCTTTATAAGGACAGTGTCAGCACTGAGCTGCTGGTGCATGGCAGGGTGAATCCCTTCCCGATCCCTGGCCTGCAAGAGCTCTGAGGTCCATATGACTTATCATCCTCCAGGACAAGGATCTTCAGAGAGAATTTCACAGGCACAGAACATATTTCTTCTCCCTCGACTCTGCTTTTTCTAGTGTTCCTCTGTTTTTGTTTAATTCTGTGGTTTATCTTCTTGAAGAACGGAGGGAACGCATGAAGCTCTGCTGCTGGGTCTGCTGCATCAGGAAAACTGGCCTCCTGCATCTTTCAGACCAACTGATTATGCATGCAGTAGAGTGGACAGAGACAGCAAGGAGAGCAGGTAGCAAGTCATCCATGTACCTGGTCAGTGCAATACCCACGCCAAGCATATAGTAGGCATGCCACCAATGCTAACTTCAGCCAACTGGCCACTTTATCTAAACATTGCTGTTTTGTGGTCTGTGTTCTTTTTCTGAGTAGGGGCCAGCAGTCATAACACTGATGGGTTTTTGAGCAATTGCCTGTTGATCCTCATGATCCCATTAGCGAAAGTGACTAAATAGCTCAGCATAGCACAGATTTATCCTGATGGGAGCCTGTGAGAGCTGAGCGCTACTAAGCACTTGTCAAGGCGTTGCGAGAAACCAAGAAAAGTTACCGAAGCCCCAGATTTTACAAAGTATGAAGATGCCCAGGTAAAAGCAAGAGTAGAAGGTCATTTCTATTTTTGTGATAAACAGAGAACAGAGAACATGAGTGTTATGAACACTGAGCATCTACGGAATATATCACTCAGGAATCTCAGTCATATTAGTAACATCCCACAGAGAAGAACAGACTCCATAGGTAAAATAATTAGATGCCTGAAAATAACAGGCAAGTCTTAATTCTCTGAGGATACTACAGCTTTATAGGTCAAAATGGTGCTTATACATGATCCTTACAGGGTGTCGTTTATATACATCCCAGGAAGTAAATTTCAATTGAAATTCAAAGAGTGCATGTAAGGTAGATACGCAGAGACAAAAAGGGGTTTAAAAGGAATAACTCTCCTTTATTCGTAAATAGAACTTTTAAAAGTATTTTGATCAAAGAAAAGGAAGGTCCTTGCAATGGTGAGAACAGACTGTGAGAAATTCTCGAGAAGCCCTCCCCACACTCTGTCTCCTCAGAAGAGAGAGTTGAGGTAGAACCGTGTCTCTGGATCCACTGTGACCAGCTGGTAAGAGTCAGCCAGTGGACAGCAGAGGACAATCCTTAGCTGATGTAACCTCAGGAGAGGAGCATGGGCAATGCTATGCAGTACTCTAAATTTTCAGAGGAAGACTATCCCTGACAAGAAAATCAGACAGGCTAGAGCTCAGTGACGCTTATATGTATTAGGCCGTCGTAACTCAGAGACAGATGTAAATCTAGGATATGAGCAGTTTTATAAGTTAGGAGGCCCGAGTCTTAGAGTAAATAAGCAGTCATCAGAAAAGTATTCAGCTGTTTGGAGAAGGGCTCCGTTTGTACCTCCCAACATGCTATCTCCACAAAATAAATTCTAGCAGTTGGATCAACCATCTAAATAGAGACAACAGGGCCCTTCCATAAATGAACCAAGATGAAAATAAATGTAGATAAATAATTCACCCCCTCCACCCCTCCGGTGCTGAAGGTCAAAGCTAAGGCTAAGAGCTTACTCTATCACTGAGTTTTGGCTCTGGCTCCGTAACTTTTTTTTTTTTTCCAGTATGGGAGTTTGAACTCAGAGTGTTGCACGTGTTAGGTCAAACCCAATGAACTACATTCACAGCTCTCTTGAAAGTTTGTTTGCTTATTTATTTATTTATGTAGGTATATAGTCTCCCTAAATTGTCCAAGCAGACCTGAAGCTTTCTACATTTTGCCTTTTGACTCCCAAGTAGCTGGGATTACCGGCCTGTGCCACATACCTGGTTGCCATTGGCTGATTTTATATACAGATAAAGGCAAAGAGCTGGTGGGTTCAGATTATGAATAGCATCTAATACGGATCGTTAGGGCTCATTCCAAAGTCTCTGCTGACAAGTCCACCTCAGCTGGTAAACCCTGGGACTCTGGTAAACAAATGAACGAACCTAACATTTGTAATTTCTGGATTTAAAAAAAAAAAACCAGTATGGATCTTTAAAAATTTAAAAGCGTAAGATGGTGCAGGAGAGAGAGCTCCGCAGTTAGGAGGCACCGTTCTGCTCTCCCAGAGATCCAAGTTCGCTGTTACTAGCACCCAACTGTCTGCAATTCCAGCTTCAGGGGTCCAGTACTTGTGGCCTCCCTGGGCTCCTACTTGCCCTCACACAGACATATAATTAAAATAAAATCATTAAAAGATACCATTAAGATAAAGTCACTTCGGTTGCAAGTGGACAGTGCTGGGGACAACTTACCTGCAGCAAATGACGGCTTTGCACGACAGAGCTAAGTCCAGGAAATACTGCCGCACTCCGAAGGTTAAGGCGTATTTGAGGGTCTTCCCATCAATGATAAGAGCAAAATCGTTTTCCTTCCGAAGGGCATCCCCAAGGGTGGTACAGTGGCGACTGAGAGTTTCCCTGGTTCCCTGAAACATCAGCCAAGGTCGTCAACATTTATTCTATTTGTTCTATTACAAAGTCTTCAAGTTGTAGCTAAATTTCAAGTAGTAACTACATTTAGATATTTTTAGTGATTTACAAAAAAATCTTTCAAATTACTTTCACAAACCTTCATTCACTCAGTTCTCACAACAGCCCCTGGAGAGGGCAACTGACAAGGTTATCAGTTAAATTCTGTGGGTTATATACCTGTCCACAGCGGGGCAGGGATGGGACCACAGCCTCTTCATCCTCCGTGACTCTGCCATACGTTACTCTCAGCACGCAACTGCAATACTGCCCTAGCATTTTCAGCAAATTCTCTTCTCAAGAAAAAGAACAATGCTGATCTAATTTATGAACTAGTCAGAACTGGTTTGCCACGAGCCAAGGGAAAAAGTTGGGGAACATAATCAAAATAATTTATGAGTGTTCTTTAGAGAATACTCAGTGCTATTGAAATTTTAATGCCCAGAAACCTAGAGCAGGAAACGCAGGGTTCGTAATCTGTAACTTCATGAATTGGCTTCTGTGGCTTCAATCATGGTTCTGCGATGCTGTATTTTAGTGGGAGGCAGAGACATGTAGCTTGGTAGTTGTGATGGAGCCAATATAAGGAGCCTTTCCATCAACCAAAAGTTTACTCTTAAGCAGAATAAAAACCTTTAGCATCAGGGAAAGCTTTATTCATTTAAATTGCATAAGAACAGATATAGGTTCTTCATCAAGGCTTTTTCCCTCAGAGGGAAAAAGGAAAAAAAAAAAGACCAAAGCCACCATCACTACCAATAACAAACAACGTACCACACACACACACACACACAATATCATTTTGTGTACCCAGTTTTCCTCCCCAGATCCTAAAGACTCTTCTTCCAACATAATGGTTCTGCCCAGTTCCTGTTCTAAAGAGCCCTGGCACTGAAGAAACACAACACTCATTCTCCACAAGGAAACAGACATTAAAGTTATGGCTTGAGTACTAAATCTACAATTATTTATATGAATGAAATACAGTCACACATAATACGCTTATAGGATACTTTGTGTTCATTATATTCAAAGCAGAGTTAAGTGTGATGGTTTATTTGGATTGTCAACAGCGTTAGCGTAAGCGACACCCGAGCGTGACTGTGGCTGTGTTTCCAGAGACAAGCAGATCATGGGCACTCTGAACTAATAATGGACTCACACCTTGACAGCCTCACAGTGTGGTGGCGCTGCTGGGATGTGGTGAAGCGAGGTGGCGCCTGTTAGAGGTGTCACCAGGTGCAGGGCCGAGGTGCTCTTATCTGGGTCTGTTCCAATCTCTGCTTGCCCCTGCTTCCTGCCCACTGTGCTGGTCCGCTACACCCTGCCCATATCATGAACTGAACCCGGGCAACTGTGAGCAAAAGAACCCTTTCTCATCACTAAGTTGTTCTTATTGGGCATTTGGGCCACAGAAAAGCAACTGATACTGTATTCCTCCAATTGAAGGGTGTGGCCCAGTCATTTCATGGTGAGGGAAGCAATAAGGAGATTAAAATTTCACACTGGAGATACTGGAAGGTGTTTTTGTATTTGTATTCAAATGTAGTTCACACTATGTCCTAGCATTTTAGAATCTGTTTATCTGAATGACAAACCATGTCATACTGTAGAGTAAGAAATGCCCAATAATCCCAGCAGTAAAATCTTCCAATTTGATCATTACACATTACATTACACGGGGGGTGAACACTTGGTCCAAGAGGACTTAAGGAAGTATAAAAGTCTATAAAATTCTCCCAGGAAAGATGACGAATGGCAGTCTAAAGCACATGACTCCAGATTGTTTTAAAAACAAATTCAGAGATTAGGTGGATAAATAAACCAATAAAGGTGTGAAAAATTAGAACAATAATAAAATGCCCGACATGTGCTGCACACTGGGCTGTTTTAAGAACTATGTGTTTAGACGAGACATTTACGTTAACAGTATAGATACTATTCTTGTGTCAGTGTTAGGACGCAGTGTTCAAGCTCCTTGCCCAAGAGCATATTTACAAAGTAACATCAGCTCAGAACTAAGTTTCTGCTCTGGTTTGTCTTTCTCTGCACACCCCATCAAAACAAAACCGAATGCCTGAAGCATCAGGTAGCACCAGGAGCAAGTTCAAGGCCATAGTATTCTTTCTGTTGTTTCCCAGAAGCCTTCACTGCCCTTCATCTCACCTGTTCATAAAACAGAGTTAAAGCACAACCATGTCTCTTCTTGCGCTCCCATCTTTCCAGGGCTTCTGGGGATCGGCACACTAAAATCTATCCCCTTATGTGGTATTGAACCTTTCCACAGTTTGATCCTGAGGAACTTTCCCCAGAGATCCTTCCACAGGCTTGACTCTTGCTTGTCTCTCCTGCCAAAGAGAGCTGACCTACCAGGCTCCCAGGCTGCCCAGTGCAACTAAGCCTATGTTAACAAAGCCCTCAACTCCTGGGGAGTGTACAGGGCTGAGGCCCTGCCCACAACATGGACAGAGCCTACAATATCACACACTCAGAAAGACATTTAATGACAACACTGATAAATAATGACAGCATTCCACTGGCAGTAGTCCATTTCTCTTCAGCGTGCACATGCGTGTGAACACACACACACACACACACACACACTAGACACACACACACACACACTAGACACACACACACACGACAGACAGACAAAGACAGCAGAATTTCAAATAAAGATAAACAGTCTCTCTCTCTCTCTCTCTCTCTCTCTCTCTCTCTGTGTGTGTGAGCGCACGTGCGTGTGTGTTGCTTAAGTGACACTTGAGCTGGAAACCTGAAACAGAACATACAGGGACCCCAGGGATCTTTGGGGATCAGCTGTAAATGACAAAGAAATCACCCCCAGCACTGTGGACCGCCCATGCTCCCCAGGCTGTGGGAGCAGCCCCTGTGCCCTGCTTTCTTTTTCTAAGGTCTTCTCTGACACCTTCAAATTGGCTGAAAACTCTCTTATTTGTGGCATCAGTACCTGTGTTTCCTTGGTGACTTATCAAAGACCTTCAGCAAATCAAGAGGTGTCAGGAGATGTAAGAGGCAACATCTCAGGCAGGGTGAAAAACTCAGCAGCCCACCTAGGGTGCAAGGTTGCACCAACACCAGCCTGCTAACTCCTGCTATTTTAGTACACAGCCTCCACGTACAAGGAGCTCTGTTGCTGGCTGTGTGCCGCTAGTTATGGGTGATATTTTATCCTTATTTACTGTTGGCGCTGTTTAAAAAATTCTCATCTTTATGAAACATCATTGCATTGTCTCCAAGCCTGGGAGCTGTGCTTTGTGGCCTCATGGCATCGAAGCTTATCTCCTGTGGCTATGGATAAATTTATTACTGTATTAGCTGCCACTCTGTTTTCTCTTTGGCTACTGGAGGGGGAAATGTTTAAGCATTTAAACTCAGTGACTTGTGAAAGTGAAAATATGTAAAGAAGAAGTTAGAAAAAAGGATCAAAGACTGTATAGGGCGGAACAATAAAAGATCTGTGTAGCATCCTGTCGGCTGCTATTTGTAAGCTCGATAAAAGGGGGCATCAGAGGTGTCCCGAAGCTACGACAGTTTGTGGACACGGGGACAGATATGGAGGCAGACACGGGGACAGAGGAAAGGTCATAGTTCTGGCCAATAAGGAAAAAATGGGATTGACAAGGCTGTGACATTTCCTATGGATTCTCCTTTTTAGTCACCTGTCCCTGGACGCCAGTGTCTTGCACAGCCGTGTACTCAAGGAGAGCATTCAAGGCCAGTGCTTACAGGAAGTCCTTCCCGACCTGTCCCACTTTCTCCTCTCTGTAACCTCACAACAACAAACATCATTTCTCAGTGCCGGTTAGGTTTTGTCAAACTTGATACAAACTAGAGTCACTGGAGAGAGGGAGCCTCAGATGAAAAATGGGCTCCATCAGGTTGGCCTTTGAACCTGTCTGTCAGTTGGTGCGACTCCTGAGCAGTGGTCCCCGGTTGTGTTAAAAAAGCAAGCTGAGCAAGCCATAGAGAGTAAGCCAGTGAGCAGAGGTCCTTTGTGGTTCCTGCTTCCAGGCTCCTGTCCCAGCTCCTGCCCTGATTTCCCTGATAGACCCTAATCTGTAAGATGTAACAAACTTTTCCACCCCCACGCTGTGGTTTTGGTCAGTGTTTATCAAAACAATAGATGGCAAACCAGCCTAGGCAGTAAAACAGAGGCGTCAATCTCTTCTCCCCAGTGGCTAGTCTACATCCTTTCTTCTTTCCTCCTGCTTAAAACCTGACTCATAAACATCTGTGTGCTTCATTCTCCCCTTAGCAGCGGCTCCCAGCCCCATGGCTATTTAAGCCTACGTAGAAGCTCAAGGTTTTCTTACTCCAAAAACAATGAATAAATAAACTAAAAATAATTTCTCAAGATCCTACTTTCTCCAAATCCTCCAGGTAACAAGAATGCTTCCATCTTTTGGGTCCCCTAAATACCCTGTCTGCTTATGCAACATAGCTGTGGCACAGCTTAATTTGTACCTCAGCCTTCTTCCAGTGGCTGAAGTCTGTGATGAGGAGGCCACAGAGAAGAAAATTGTTAGTGGCAACAGGACTCCTTGTGGGAAGTGAAAATGTCTCACTAGCGCCTGTGGATGCTTTCCTGGTGCCTCTAAACTCTTCAAGAATCTGGGGTACTCTCAATTAGAAGGAAGAAAACGTTACTGTGTTTCTCTTAATAAAAAAGAAATAAGGAACAAATAATTAATGACAACCCCACATCCACTTCTGCCCCAAACAGCATCGACTGCCCAGTGAATGCCATAAGATACACACCCAGGCTAACTACCTAGTGACCAAGGCAAGGTGTGCAGCTGTAGGCCAAGGGGGAGGAAATGGTACTTTATTTGGTTTATAAGAAACTGAGAGGGGGTGTGGAGAAGGAAGGAAGAAAGAAGAGAGGGAGGGAGGAGGCATGTTGAGGAAGAAGGCAGTTAGGGCGAGCAGAATTCTTTAAAACAGCAATAGGGCCATGGGCCTTTCTAAAACCTCACTTATAAACCTCTAAAGAGCAGAAGCCGGTCAAACATACAGCATGTCCACAGAACACACTCCGGTGAAATGAGACAACCCACAACAGCAATGTTGCAGGAGCCCGGAGACTGGCAGCTTTATGCATTACATTTACATGATCTGGTAGCAAGGAAACCCTTGACAAAAATCACAGAAGGTGCCCCAGACAATGAAACTGGATACGATCTTAGAGGGAGATACATCAGAAGCTGTGATTTGTATGGTAAGGATCGCAGGGCACAAGCTGTCATTTTTCTTTTGGCGGAACTGCTTAGAACCAGCTGAGGAACCTGAGGGCCAGATGTGCAGAGAGCGTATGGGGCCACCTAAGAAGCTGGATACAAACGACCCTGTTCAGTTCCTCGCCTTTCTGTTCTTTCCCAGATTCCTCTCAGAGGTTTACGGGAGAGAGTTTTACTTAGGAACACATCCAAGGAACACCCTTCCTGAGAATTTGCAGAAATCCCTAGGCAAAGGGAAAGAGCCATCATGGAGCAGGAAGGAGAAGATCCAGGACAGGCCAGCACATAGTGCCTGAGGCTACTGGCTGCCACAGCTTGCCCTGAAGCTAGAGTTTCTTACCTGTAGTGACCCTACACAATGTGGTCACTCAAGGATACTCCGAGGGCATCATCAGCAGGTCTAACCAACATTAAAGGAAACAAAGCCCACCTACACTTACTTATCCAAAGCATATTTTGGTGTTTGGACCCAAACGCAAGTAAGTATTTAGCTTTCTATCTAGTCTTGGGACCCTATTAATGTGAGAAGAAAAAGTGATAAACTATATTATGAAGAGGGTTTATCCCCAGAAAGGAAGAACTAATACATAGAAATTCTGAATAACACCAACTTCCAAACAATACTTAATAAGGCATTTTTATTCTGGGATGAATGTCTGTGTTTCTTCAAACTCCCTTCATTGAAATGCTGACTTCTTATGTGATGGCATCCTAGGCGGCAGGACCCGCGTGAGGTCATTAGAATATGGAATCTGTCTGGGATTTGTACATGGCTTTATAACAGAGATTCCATGAAGTGCTCCTTCCTCCTGCCACATTAGGATACAGCAAAAGGACACTGTGAACCAGGACACAGGCCCCAGGAGACCCCTAGCTACTGGCACCTTGGTGGCCAACATCCCTATCTCCAGAACACAGAGAAATGGATCTTCGCTGCTGAAGCCATCCCATCTGTGGTATTTTTCTTAGAGCAGCCAGACTGAACTAACACAATTTTGTTACTCTTGGATTTGTTCTTTTTCTCTTATTAATTAAGGGAACGGGCATATCAGTGGGAAGATGCAGCTCTCATTTTGGTGAGAGTGGACTTTAGGAGGACAGTCCTTCCTACCCGGTATTAGAGCCCAGAGCTTCAAGTTCACTTGCTGTCCTCCAAAAGAGCAAAGTCTAGCAACAGGCTGAATAAAGATGGAGACTACCCAAATGAGATGACTGGCAGGAGGCGGGGCCCCTGTGAAACAGCTCTTCGGAGCCTGTCTGCAGGTGAGCACAGATGGCTCATCAGCACAGAGGCGGCTGCCTGCCCAGAGCGTACACATGCAGCCATGTCAAGGGAGATGTGAGACGCCGAGGCTGTCAGTGGGGCTTACATGTCACTCCAGCGTATTAACAGCGTCAAACCGAGGATGTCATATCATGAAGCACTAAGTTCTGGGAGCTAAACATACGCCATGGTTCAACATGGTTCAACATTCAAGTTTTCCGTTGGTCTCAGATGGATACAGAGTACAAGGAAGGCCATCAAACCTTCTCCCTTCTGTAAGAAGGAAAAGGCAGATCTTTTGAGAAAATTCATAATAAAAAAAAACTTGAAAAACTGAATAGCTTCAAATACTAACTCAACACCTTAGGGCCTCTAAATGTGTATGTGTGAAACACAGAGAGAGAGAGAGAGAGAGAGAGAGAGAGAGAGAGAGAGAGAGATTGGCTGGTCTAGAACTCAATATATAGCCCCCAAACTCATGAACCTCCTGCCTCAGTTGCTCCAGTGCTGGGATTACAGGTGTGCACTACTATGCCTAGATGAAACCCCCTTTTTGGGTAAGATGAGGCAGCTACATACGTCAAGAGTTCCAGAAAAGATCTCCTGCCGTGACAGAGCCATGTCCCCTGTCCCATCTAACTGTCGTGGGCTTGACTCACCATACTCATCTGACAACCTCCCCTGAGGTGACAACCTCCCCTGAGTTGACAACCTCCCCTGAGGTGGCACTAGAGCAACCTGAGCTGGAGCCTGGCTCTGCCACTTACTGACTCTTTCCTCAGGCAGGATTCTTGGGCTCCTCTGAGTTCAGTTTTCCCCTACTCATCAGATTGGATTAGTGCTAACTTCCCAGAGTGACTGTCACGAGGCAGTGTGCTGACTTCCACTTCCTCACTGTGGAGAAAGCATCCTGCCAAGTGCTCAGCACACAGCTGACACCAGAGTTCTTTACCCTGCTCTGGCATCAGGCCCAACAAGTTACCTATGTGAAGAGACAGCACCTCAAACTGCCAAGCTCTGTGGAGCAATAGAAAATCCAGTAGGCGCAGTCAGTCCCGGGCTGGGGTCACTTTAAGCGTTCTTACGAAGTCTCCCAATGAAAACACTCCCATCTACCTGTGGCTGCTAAAACTAAACTCTCCCAACATGTCTCCTGCTGCACAAACATGATCTGTAAACCCGACTGCCCTCCAGTTCTAGCATTGAGAACATCACCTCTTCTCCAAGGGCATGTAGCTCCTGGTGCATGGTGGGAGGAGAAATATTTATATAATTACTGTCTGTTTTTCCTTAATAATTTCTGCCTGAGGTAGAATGATCTGATACAGCTCATTTCAAAAATCACAAAGTAAAATGGAGTTCCTCTGCCATGATTTGTGTTTTATGAGTGACTAAATTAATACATGTGTTTGTGTAAAACAGTCCATGATAAACCTAAGGCTATTTCTCCAGCGTATTCTTCAGCTATAGCACCACTAAGGCAATTCTCAGGCACTGGATAATTCTTAGGTACAAACATAAGTGTCACCTGGACAGTGGGGACTTATTTTACTTTGGATTTACTTTAATTCACCATAATTTAAGAACAAATATTAAAAAGAACACAAATAAGAACTTGGTATCTAAACCTATTTTATTAGCTATTTTGGTGGCATGTGATCCTACCTCATCATCACTTAGAACATGAGTTCTATGACCAAATGCTTCATTCTTTCCTACTTTTATGCTCTCCAAATGTTCACACCCTAAAATTGCAAATTAGCAGAACATTCCAGGAACATTTTTAATAACATACTCTGACTATATCAAGTATGGACAATGTTAGCACGTTCTTAAAGGGTGAGTTATGCCTCCTGTAATAACAACTTGGATAAACCGCTGGGTATTACTTATTTTTCTACAACGTGTTACTGATTCAGTGGAACAGTGGACATTCCAAATACGCCTACGCAATACATATATCAACTGCTCCTTCAGCTACTGCAGGCAATAGTAAAAGGATATACACCCGAGAGTAGAGAGAAACTACATTTATATACAACTGGTCTATTTAGTATGCACCCCAGTCAGGAGAGCTAGTGCTCTTTGACATAGTTTTTTTTTTTTTTTAATAGAAAACCTTTGGTGTTTCTAAATTCCTATCCTAAATTAGAATATAATATTTAAAAACATATGTGTATAGAACCAAACCAATATAAAGTAATTTTTCCAAAATGCGTAAGGGCAGACAGAAGGTGAAGTCATTAAAAACATATGGTCAGAGAGGTCCTCCAAAGTAGCTTAGTGGAAGGCAGCCAAACGAATGCATTTCGTCAATATATATCGCTGAAGATAATGGAGGGGGAAAGACAAATAAAATCGTATGCTTTGTTGATATACAAATATGGGTTTTTCTGAAGGAGGGTGGATGTGAAACGCTGTTGTTGAGAAAACAGTTCAATCTTCCAGAGGGGCTGTGCCATCTGAGAAAGGTCAAGGGTCACAAAATGGAAACAGGTAAGAGAAGGAAGCCGGAGTGCTGGGTAAATTGCACTCAGACCTCAGTAGAGGTTTGAGACTCGCAATTATGATAGGTTCCATAAGGAAACTAATTCCCTGTGAGCATCAAGTCTTGCTTGGAGCCCGCAGGAGAGGAAGGGAGAGGAGTGTTGAATGCGTAGCCAGCCTGTGTTTTGGTGTCGGGGTCGGGGTATGCAGTAAAGAAAGATCAATCCAGGAAAAGGAAGGAGGAATAAGATGGGGGAGCAATTATATAATTTAAATAGTTTTGTGGATAAAGGCTTTACCAAAGCCTTCATGGTAATTATTTTAAACCACCACTGAGAGCCTCCTAAACACTTATTTTGAGGTTGGTATTAAATATTCTCCAGTGGTGGCTGCGACTCAAACACGAAAAGGAAGCGTTCTAGGAGGGACGGGGTCGGCAGACATCCAGTCTCTCCGAGTGCCTTCAATTCAGCCAGGAAGAGGTTGCTTAGAATATACCACTGGTTTTCTGAAAATAAGCAAATTACCAAATCCATGGTCTGGAGAAGGTAAGCTCTGAGGCCTATGAGAAACTGTTCCCCAGACCCAGAGAAAGCAAATGCCGAACCCATTGGCTTAATAATTTCAATTAATGAACGGAGGAATATGGAAGAATCATTATCTGCAGGACTTTCTCAGGGCAGAGCCCAAACACACACTGTTCCTATTATTCTATGTCTTAAATAACTCCTGTGTACAATTCTCATACGGGCAAGACTGAATTCCATGAATTTTCCAGAAGGGCACTCTCCTTTAGCTGCTCTGTGGCCCTGGGGCTGAGTGAAAGAATTAATGAAACAAGCTGGAAGATGTGGCAATGATTCTCAGGATGCAGAATCCTGTGACTGAGTCATTTTGTCACTAGAAAAGGTACAGTTATTTAAGGATACATCCCAACTCAGACTTGAGCACACTCTGGACTTGGAGTAGCTGGCGTGGAACATCGGGAGGGATACTGTGATGTCCAGCATGTGAGCGCAATGGGTCCATCTGCAGTGTGGACTAACGGCCCCGGCCCTACCTACAGGAGCAGAGCCGGCAATGCCTCTGGGTACACCTGACGCCCCATCAGTCAGCTTCTCACAGACAGTTGCTTATAATGCTGCTCTGATGGCCAGCATGTGAGCGCAAAGGGTCCATCTGTAATGTGGAATAACGGGCCGAGCCCTATCTACAGAAGCAGAGTGCGCAATGCTTCTGGGTACACCTGGCACCCCGTTCCACCTACAGAACCTACAGGAGCAGAGCGCAATGCCTCTGGGCACACCTGACACCCCATCAGTCAGCTTCTCACGGACGGTTGCTTATAACGCTGCTCTGATGGCCAGCATGTGAGCGCAAAGGGTGCATCTGTAATGTGGAATAATGGGCCCAGCCCTATCTACAGAAGCAGAGTGCGCAATGCCTCTGGGTACACCTGGCACCCCGTTCTACCTACAGAACCTACAGCAGAGCGCAATGCCTCTGGGTACACCTGGCACCCCATCAGTCAGTTTCTCACAGACGGTTGCTTTTAATGCTGTTCTGACCCGCCAAAGGTCTGGGCAGAAGAGATGGGAAGAAAGTGGAGGGCGAGGAGTACGCCCTCAGAAATGTCAACAGTTTGAGGGGAGAACAGCAAGGGAGCAGCATGGTTAGAGAGCACTTATCTGTAATTCTAGGTCTCAGGGAAGAGTGCAGATGTTTAGGCCAAATGAGGGAAAGAATATTCAGACTTGGGGGTGGGAGAACTTCTTGAACCAGAGACACTATGAATCTGTGAACAATTTCACTCAGGGTTCTTTCTGTACACCAGCCAGTCTCGCTGCAGCATGTTTAACAAAAGGGGACACGTTTAATTCCACGAGACCAAACAATGTGTTTGATGAGACTTTTTCAACCACATACTCTGGCTGCTAGCGGATACGGTCTTAAATTAGAGGCATGGAGCATAGACGATTTGTTCAAACATCATTTTCACTTTTTTACTAATGCTTACATTTCTTCCTGGGGGTAAACAGTGTGAATTACAGGATCTAAACAATCTCCCTACCACGGGGCATGACAGGAAAGCTTTAGGCTTCAGATAGAGGACGCAAACACCTCTAACTACCATCTGAAGACTGCCACCTCACGCTGAAAGAACTTCGCTAATGGTAAGAGAAACATCAGCCTAGACATACCAAAACCTGCAGTGGAAGGGAACTCAGTGTGGTTTCAAACCTGTCTAAGCTAGTTTTCAAAGCAATACAAAACGTATCGTATTAGACTCAGGGGACATATCAAAACAAAACCTGAAGTAGCTCGCACTTTCCTCCCCCGCCCCTTCTCTTCTGGAATCAGGTCAATGACTTGCTTTTTCTGGATGTCTTTCAGAAGCCATTTATTGGTGGCTGGATCCCAAAACAGTGAGGTTTGTCTGCATAAAACATGTAAGTTGAGCTTAAAAGGGTGTAGATGATAACTTCAGCATTTATACCCGGAATGTTCTGTATGTTATAGGAGATATTTTCATGTTAGAAAGTCAAATGAAGCTAGGGAAAAAAATTAGTAATTGTTGGAAGTGTTGGAAGTGTTTTCCTTTACCAAAGTGTTGGAATTCTGTCTTTTTAAAAAAATGCTTGGTAACTTACTCTCTGATGTGGCCAACAATTCATTTTCAGTAAAATATATCAGAGAGGAAATACTGGGATGCATAATCAAATTTATGGCTGGTTTGTGGCCACATTCTCTAATTAAATAGAGACGTGTAAGAAGCTGTGTAAAGTTACTCTCATGGAAGCTCTCCTCTCCCACAGAGCAAGAAGCTGTGTAATGTTATCTCTCATGGAAGCTCTCTCCTCCTGCAAATAACAATGCTGAAGAAATCGGAGCAGTGAAGGCTGTGATCACAGCATTTCTGGGATGCTTACCAAGGCAGGGTGCAGGACCAGGGGAGGGTGAGGGAACGTGGATGAGGGGATGAGAGGATGCCCCTGACCCTTGAGCCTGGCTGAAGCCTCTCACCAGCTAGCAATAAAACATTCAAATCCAATTAACATTGGCTGTGAAGGCTGCCTATCTAGAGAATATTTTATGTAGATTTATTTTCAAGAAAGAATGTTAAAGTAGCAATGAGCTATGCTTAACGCTTACGAGTCCACTACCTTCCTCCTTTCCCAGTGGTAAAAAAATCACAATATACTTACTAGAAATCTCATACAAACCCCTTTTCTACTAAAGCAAAAACAAACAAACAAACAAAACCAAACCAAAAAGAACAAAAGAGAGAGAGAAAAGGTAAGAAAAGTGACAATATGAACATCTCAGCTGCCTTGTGGAACTCTTAGAGCTCATGGGGCACATTTTGTAGATTGTGATCCCTATCCAAAGCACCCCAGAACAGCCATGCAATCTCATTCATTGAAAAAGAAGGGGGCAAGATAGGAGGAAGTCTCAGTAACTCTCTGAGATGCAACCCAAGAGCCAACAAAACTGCCTCATGGTTACAGCTGCGACACCGAAGGGTTACTGTTGGGACACAACACTCACACCAATGCACGAGGGTGTCTTCCTTCCCTCGTCTCGCTCTTTCTATTAACTCATGCTGAAATCTCTACCAAAAAATTTCACTGCAACCCCAACTCTGTCTTTACCATCTCCTCTTGAGGTTCTTCTCTGTGGCATCCAGAGACTCAGTTTTCTGGACTGGAAGTCTTGAACGGACTCCAGGCTGCTGGAGGTGGGGACGGGCACAGCTACCTCTGGCTCCCACACTACTGCTGCCAGCACCTACTACATGAGAGCCACTGGAATTAGCATTTAACAGGCACTGTTTTATTTCATCCTTATAACAGCATGCTTAGGAGACAGATATTTTTATGACTTCTGTTTCACAAACAGGGCCCCTGAAGGCAAAGCAAAAAAATAATATATTATGTTCTGGAGAAGGCATTTGGTAACTACAAGCCTACAAGCTGTGGATCATTTTCTGAGTAGAAAAATGAAACATAGGATCCTGCATAAGAGACAAGAGTCCCCTGCTCACAGCATCATGGCTTGAATGTAAAATATTCCTCACAGGCTCATGTTTTGAGTACTTGGTCTCCAGGAGAAGGTGTTGTCTGGGCAGGCTGTAGAACTTCTGGAACATGGTATCTAGCTAGCAGACGTCTTCCACTAGGGGCAGGCCTTTGAGTGGGAAAGCCTGGCCCAGTTTCTAGTCCCGCTCCTTGCGTCCTGTTCTACCAAGACAGGAGGAGAAGCTGCATCGTCTTGCATGCATGAATTCTGCTATACCCTCACACTATACACTACGATGGACTGAAACCACGAGTCAAAGGAATCCCCCCTCCCTTGGATTTTTTTGTCTAGTATTTTATCATGGCAATGAGAAAAACAACTCATCATAGGCATAGAAAGTCAGCAAATGACATTTTCCTAGGAGACAGATGACACACAGCTTCCCCAAACACCAGGTGGGGTCTCCCGACTAGGCTGCACGTGAATGTAACGGCAGAGACAGTCTAGAGAAAGCACAGCTAGATGAGCAGAGGGTGGGGCTGGTTAGGAGCTTGGGAATGCAAGAGCCTTTGACTGTGAGCGGAGGGAATTTATTTCTCTGAATAGCAATCTTGTTAACTGAATCAACGAATAGAGACTATCTCTCCATCTGTTCCCCAAGGGAAAGCCAGACAGTAGAAAGAAGGCTATACCAGAACTGGAATGTATCTAAGATCTATGGCTTCTTCCCGGGAGAGTCCACAGATTCCTCATATGCGAGAGATGCTAGACACACGTAAGATTAAGGATGGGCACAGGAGACCCAAAGAATGATGGGCTTGGAGTTACCTGTGGCTTCAGAAATAATAGTCTCCAACCTGCCCTAAGTTTGACAGGTGAAATTGGGTATGCTGTTTTGAGTTATTGGAATGAGGCAAGCCTTCAAGATTTTTCTAATCATGCAAAAACTCGGACCAAAGCTACCAACCTCAGTCTGGAGAGATGGCTCAGCAGTTAAGAGCATATGCTGCTCTTCCAGAGGACCCCGGTATGGTTCCTAGCAGCCACATCAGGCGGAATGTAACTGTAACTCCAGCTCCAGGGGATCTGACACTTCCGGTCTCCGCAGGCCCTGGCGCCCATGTATACATGCAGACTTACACACATAGTTACAAACCATAAAAATAAATCTTAAAAATTATAAAAAGCTACCAAACAACCCCAAAAAGAACAGCGAACAAAGGCTGAGCCACCTGGAAACATTTCTGGAGATCCTCAGTGCTGTCACACCAAGAAGGACTTGAGTGACCACCTCACAATTACCTTTCTCAGCGTAACATAAACCTAGTCTTCCCACAACAACTTTCAGTCATTTGGAGAGACTTTAATTAGAATCTGGGAAGCAAAAATAGGTCACAGTATAAGATTCCCTGGTTCTTGCCTCACAGTTTAAATGCTTCCAGTTTTTAACATGTTTTGAATAAATTCTTTTCCAATAGACGGAAGGATTTCCAGGAAATGTAAAAAGGAGTCCTGAAGGAGTCGGTAAATGAACGAGGCACTTCTGAGAGGTCGGTGGGATCGTTCCTGCGCCCTGGGTGGGGTAGGGGAAAAGTGTCTTTCCATGAAGCCAGTACCCTGAAATTCCCGACTCTGCGGACAAAAAGGCTGCTCAGCAGGAGCACAACCAGGATCCCTAAGAGGGTGTTCAATGCAACATGAGAAAAATCCCATATAAACCATAGGAAGGATCTGTTACTGCCTAATGGTTTTGGTCAACTTCACACGCCATTTAATGACACTTATTTATGAACTTTTCTTTCTTTATATGTGTGGAATATGCACATGTGCTCGTGTGTGTGTCTGTGCTCGTGTGTGTGCTTGTGTGTGTGTGCTCATGTGCGTGTGTGTGTGTGCGTGCATGTGTGCGTGCATGTGTGCGTGCATGTGTGTGCGTGTGTGCTCGTGTGTGTGTATGTGTGTGTGTGTGTGTGTGTGTGTGTGTGCAGGAGGACATTGTTTGGATGGTCTTTACTATTTCTCTCCATCTTATTTCTTGAGACAGGGTCTCTCACTGAACCTAGGTCCTGCCATCTCGGTTAGGCTAGCTGGCCAGAAAGCCCCCGAATCTGGATTTCTTTCCCTTCAGGGTTAAAGACATGTGCCACCCTGATGGCTTTTGGGTAGATTTTGGAGATTTAAACACAGGTCCATATATGTGCGTAGCAAGCGTATTACCCACTGAGGTTTTTCCACACACTGAAATTGTTATTTTTGAATTTAAAAGCTTCAACAAATCTTTTTGCCTAAGACATCTGCATTGTAAGCGAGAGTATCTTACTTTGCCATGTGGTGGCAATCCAAAGAAGAGGGAAATGAGATATTGAGTAGTATTCTTTAGCTGTGTGTCTCTCTCTGTGGTGTTTCAGAGGTTAATGGCATTGAAACTCAAAAGATAACAGGAAAGCGAGACAAATGTTCCCTTTTTATCAAAGTCACCAGAAGAAACTTTCCCTTCTTTTGAGAAATAGCATCTTCCTCTGCAGCTTAGGTCAGCCTCAAGCTTGTTATCCTCCTGCCTCTGCCTCCTGAATGCTGAGATTACAGGCATGCACTGCTGTGCAACCTGCGGAAAGGGGACGTTGTCTATGCAAGTCTTCAGAACTTCAAAACACAATTCTTTATAACAACGTAACATGAGGCCTATCTTTAACATTAGTCTGGTAGAAAACCTGGACAGTGTGTCCAGCAATATGGGCCATTCATGATACGATGACCTACAGCTAGAACTTACTACCTTATGAAAAATATTAAAGATGGGAAATGATACATTTTTATAAAAACATGCATAAGGCAAAATAGAAAGCTATTGGAATAGTTCTTGTCCCACCACACTTCATAACATCTCTTTGTATGCTCCACACACTATGTTCGCCATACCAGTGCTCTGACCAAGGTGACAGTCTCGTTATATATAGACAGCTAGACTATGGCTCGGAGAAGCTGATTTCAATGTCTGAGGTCATCACTGTGCTATTTCAGAGGACGATTCCAACGCCCTTGACAAGACACACGTCCATATCTTCCTTCCTGAGACAGTTCTGGCCCTCGGTTTATTACTTGTTACTTGTTCTTTGTGCTCATGGACTGATCACCCCAGACTGTCTTGTTATCTGTCAGTATACAGTATACAGATGGGCTGTTTTTCTTTCCCTCTGCAATGGGAAATACAAACAATGCTTTACCTACAGGCAACCCAGCAGCTCTCAGGGTTTGCCTGAACTCAGAGTCTCCCGATTTTATGAAGGCACTGTGCAAAAGGATGCTTCATCTCCTGGTGAGAAACAAATGAGTTCATCCCAGGAGGTCTGACCTCAGACAGCCAGTTTGTAAATTCACTACTCAGCTCCCAGGGAGAAAACCCTTCCCCAGACATTGCTGGGAAGACTGGCAGCCGGAGCGTAGGGAAATGAGTGTTAATCCACTGAGCCACAGTCTTATTCCTACCCTAAACTACTTGCATTCATAAGGAGGCTTCAGATATGACGAATTACCTCAAATTGAAAACTGATGCACATTTTTTTTTAAAGGGAAGCCCTTAATTTGAAATGATGGTGACTCAGCGCTCAGGTATCTAGCCATCCAGTATTTACTATGTGTTCCGTAATTTGTTGGGCACCGGGAGGGATAAGCCAGAGCAGTCTCTGCTCGCAGAGAAATTGCGTGTTCCCAGAGTCTTTCTCTCTTATTTCTTAGAAAAACAGGTAGCGAAGGTACCTTTGAGGGGCTTTTCGATTTGAGTTACCACCCAAGAAATCTAAAAGCGAAAACAAACACCACTGTCTTAACAATACAGTATGAATGCTGGTTGGTTTTGCCCACTTGACACTAATGTAGCTGGGAAGAGGGACTCTTGGCTGAGGTGTTCCCTACATCAGATTAGGTCGTGGCCGTGTCTATGGGGACATTTTCTTAATTGTTAATTGATGTAGGAGGGCACAGTCTGGAGTGGGGAGGTGTTATCCCTAAACACACGGGCCTCTGCTATATAACAAAGGTAGTTAGCTGAGCCGGCCAGAAGGAATGAGCTGTAAGCAATGTGCCTCCAGCTCCTGGCTTGAGTTCCTACCCCGGTTTCCCCTGATGATGGACTGTAACCTATTAGCCAAATAAGCTCTTTCCACCCAAGACACTTTAGGCCAGGGTGTTTATCACTGAAAGAGAAGTGAACTGGGGCATTGAATATCGAATATTTTTTGATATTTCGCCATTTCCCTCCAGGCTATTATTTATAGTACTTGATATCTAAAACACTTACGGCCAAGCTTGCCGAAGAAATGGAGGAAAATGATGGCGCACAATAAAATGAAAGCCGGCACACCGCCACATGCTCGGGAAGGGAAAAGTCCAGCTCCAGATGCGGGCAATGAAGCGCGCTTGCTTTTTTTTTTTTTTGCATTTAATCCCACAGGTCCTAGAATGCTGATCCTCCTGCTGCTAGAGAAACTGTTCTCCAGTGTGACCCAGGGGACGGAAAAGCACAGACTCCGGCAGGCGGATGGAGCATTCCCAGGGCACTTTCCATAATGCTATGAGCACATGGAGCGCCCTTTGGGGCCATTCTCAGAGGCTTCTTTTCCAGGGACCATAGTTCCAGTCTCTGGGCTGCTTCTACACCATACCCTTAGAGGCACTGGGGCCCCACATCCTTCCTCTCCTTGTTTTGACCTTTTACATGAGATTCGTGCCTCCCTGACCTTCGGAACACGCCTACAGCCCATCACTCTCATAGGTACCTCACATGCATGACGTTGAGGACAGTGCTCCTCATGCCGTGCTGCCGTGCTCTCTAACCTGACCCAGTTCACTCGGGTTGGCCGGAAATCACCTTTCCAGTTCTCACTCTGTCACTTCTTCCTAGGTGTCTTGCAAGTACCATGTCACAGCAAAGACATAAGTGGCTCCGCATATGCATCACACAGGCACAGGCACACTGGCTAAGATATAGCAAGTGGAAATAAACGAAGGCACAGGAATCAAAAAGCTGTGTGCCGTGTGGTATGGTTGTTTTAAAATTCGTTTCTAGATTTTTTTGTTTTATGCGTCTAAGTATTTTGCCGCCGTGTATGTAAGGCATGGGATCCCCTGGAACTGGAGTTAGGGAAGGTGGTAAACTACCACGCGGGTCCGGGACTGACCCTGGGTCCTCTGCGAGGCCTCTGAAGCTGACCATTTGTTTTAACAGTGAGGGGTACGGACCAGTGAGAAGGCTCAGTGAGTAAGAGCGCTCCCTGCCAAGCCTGCTGACCTGAGTTCTAGCTCTGGAATCCAGGTGGTAGGAGGGGCAGAACTGACTCCAGCGAGTTTCCCTCTGACCTCACATACATGTTATGGTATGCGTATGTGCACACGTTACATAAATGAAGAAATGTGAAAACAACAGCAGCAACCAAAACCAAAACCCAGTTAGAGTATGTAAATGAAGAAACATCCATCAGGTACAGAACAGCTCTCCGGGCAAAGGCACACGTGGTAAGATAAAATTTAGATGCAAACATAGATGGCCCACTGTCTATGATCTGTACTGTTTCCCGGAACTGGAAATCCACACCGCATGCTTCTACTTACTCCAACAAACAATCTTTAACAAGTCACGACCTTATGTTCAAGTTCAGTGTTCCCTTTTCCTTCTCCAAGTATGGCTTGATCTTTGCTGCAAGGACTTTCTGCTTCAAATAGTCTTCTTCCTCACCCAGTGACTCAACTCTACCAGACTGTCCTCTTTACTAATACATCTTGATATGTCACAGAAGCCCTAAGCAGATGTCTTCCTCACCTCTGTGTCTGTCTTGTGGACCTTTCCTTTACTTTGTATGTGTCAGCTTTTGAAAGGCAGGGCTGACTTGGTCATTGTTCACAAGGTAGTATTTTGACTGTGGCAACCCAAAGCTAATACATAAGAAGGTGGGAAGACTCCCAAAGGGGCTCAGATGCAGGGCCATGTTGGTGCTGCTGCAAAACAACATACCATTGCAGGTTGTTCAAAGACTTCACAAGAAAAGGGAAAAGTACCAGGTTTTGAAGTTAAGTAATTAAAACATTTGCAATCAAGGTCTGAGGATTTCTGTCACCTAGCCACCTCTAAGCATTCTCCCCAGTGATTTCTTCACCATCTTGCAACACAGACGGGTGGCTTTGCAGCTTCCCCCAAGCTCCTAATTATCAATGTTCCCCTCTGCTTTTTGCGTCATCATGAGTATTTTAAGCAGGTGTAAAACCATCACCTCCCTGTTTTGTCTTCCACCTTACATTACCAGTAACCACCTTGACTTTAAAGTATTTACAGGTCATTTGTCCTACATATTAGTCCACTAAATATGTCATCCTAGTAGTTAGAGCATCAAAAAGGAAAACACACACACACACACACACACACACACACACACAGACAAAACACCAAGAAACCTTTGTATTAGTTTAGCATCCCTTTCAATAAACTCTTTAAAACAGAAATAGGTATTAACTTTCGAAGCTATAGGAGATCTAAAAGGCTGGATACACAAAACGCAGTATTCCATATAAATGAGCTGCATACCATACGCACCGACCCAGGGTTTCTGTGAAGCAGCTTCTCTGTCTTATAACATTAAGGAAACCAGACGGCAGTTTCTTTAGCTAACACACGTCATGTAAAGCATGAGTCAGTTTAGGTTAGTGTTGTCCAAAGCTGTACACACAGTTAAAGCACGCAAAGCGAATAAAGTATACAAAGCTATCTTTTTAACCTCATGCCAGTGGAGTGTTTCCACGGATATCTGCTATGGAAAAACAACAGAGGGCACTGAAGCCCAAAGTCACTCACATCAAGGGAGCCTTCATTTATAACGATCAACCCCATGTTCTTCTTCAGAAGTCTGCAGGAGTGTCCTAGGCACACGACAAATAGGCACCGTTAGTCTTTCAGGACAGAAGGGACGCTTAGAGAGCAAGGGTATGACCAAATACCGAAAGAGCATCTTTATGGAGAGGGAAGGGTTCTCAGTTGTTTCCCCAGACCAATAGGAAGTTAAAAATGAAACACTCGTGTTGGCCATCAGGAAGGGTGTGAGGTAAGGATGTCATTTGCAGCTGCCATGATAAACAATACGGGACAACCAAGTTCAGTGTTTCCACATCCTGAAGGCTGCCAGGCATAAGCACTCTATCCTTTCTGGTGGCCAATACGAAGGGTAAAGGCTGGGCCAGCAGGTGTTTGCAGAGAAGGTTCAGGAGGGTGGGCGACTCTCTTGGACCTGCTGGCCTTACTATCTCCCTGACCTGGAAGGTAGTGACATCATTTTCATGCCCTTCTTACCTGACTCATCTTACACTAGCAAAAGTTATAACAGCGTTGTTTACACTCATTGTCTCTGTATTCCCAGTGCCTTGCTCAGCCACCATCAGAGCAGCTTCCTCCCGCAGCAGATGGGAACAAATACCGTAGTCAGAACAGTAGCCAGACATTATGCGGAGAATGAGAGACCCTGGAACACTCAGCCGTAAATGGGATGCCTCCATTAAACCCTTCCCCTTAGGTCTCAGGGAACCCTGGGGAAGAGGAGGCAGAGAGTGTACAAGCCAGAGGGGATGGAGGACAGCAAGGAAACAGGCTTCTAAATCAACAGGATCTGTGTGCATGTGAACTCAGAGGCTAAGGCAGAATGCACAGGGCCTATACTGGTCTGAACCAGACAGGGTCCTAGAGATGAAGAAAGAGGTGGACACATGCCCCCATTCCTAATCCAAAAGTGAGCACCAATTGGTAACTATTGGCAAGTGAAAAATTAGTTTTTTTCAAGGGAATCTCACTGGGGAAACGAACTACTCTTCAGGGTCGGCCGCATAGATGCCCAGCGGAAACAGACTCAGTGGCATCTTTGGAGGTTCCTTGTCTCATAATGTCATGGCAGGGCTTAAGAGTTATTTTTAATGTTCTTTTTTTATTTTATTTATATATCTTCTTTTATTCTACAGGTCTTTTATGTATAATTTATAGCTTCCAGTTCATGTTTTTATGGGATTTCTGGGTCTCTGCATCTACATGTTTTTTGTGCCTCTTCTTGGACTCTTCTCCCTCTGTTTTGTCTGATTCTAATGTGACGGTTTTTGTTTTATCTTATTATTATCGCCTAGAAGGCTGTTTGTTTTCTAATGAGAGACAGAAGGGGGCTGGATTCAGATGGGAAGGAAGGTGGAGAGACACTGGGAGGAAAAGAGACAGGAGAAACTGTAATCAGGATGTATTATATGAGAAAAATTCTCTTTTCAATAAAAGAAACTATTTTAAAAATTGGAATACCAGCTACCTCTCATCATTGCCATTTGGTCAAAGCCACCATTACACACCCCTGGGTCACTGTGGCTACTCTGCTTCTTTGCTGGCTTCTCAAGACTGACGTCACTCTGTACTCAGTCTGTGTCCACAGGAAGCCCATCACGTCTCTCCCTATGGAATATCATCCTATGCCTTCCCTGTCACGCAGAGCAAACCCAGAGTCTTTCAAGGCCTGGCACTGCCATCTTGTCTGGCTCCCCCCTCAGCACTGGGGCTCCCTCTGCAGCAGAGGGCAACAGCTGCCTTGCCACCCACAGCAAACTCCTTCTTCCTCTTCCAGGTCTTTCCTCAAACGTCACCTTCTGCAAGTTCTTCCTGATATACCCTTTCTCCTCCCATATGACGTGTGTGTGTGTATGCACATGTATGCACATGCATGCAGGGCTAGAGGCTGACCACAAGTGCCATCCCTCAAGTGCCATCTACCTCTCACTGGTTTGGAGCTCACCCAGTAGGCCAGGCTGAGCCTGTGCCTGCCCATTGCTTGTATGCTAACCTAAAAAAATTCAATAAATAGAATCTCTACTACTTACACGGACTTTGTGATGGCTATTCCTGGTTGTCAACTTGACTACAACTGGAATTAACTAAAACCCAAGCAGCTGGGTACACCTGTGAGAGACTTTTTTCTTAATTAAATCATCTGAAGTGGGAAGACCCATGTTTAACATGGATCATTTGAGGTAGGAAGATTTCACATTTAATCTTGGCCATACAGTCTACTGGCAGCTTAGATGAAGGACATGGAAGAAGGAAGCTTTTTGCCTGCTTGCTCTCACCCTCGATAGCAAGTTCACTCCTTTACTGGCATCGGAGCCCACTTCTTTGGGATTCTGTTATGTACTGAAGACCAACGGAAACGCCCAGCCTTGTGGGCTGGACTGAACAACTACTGAATGCTTGGACTCTCCATTGGGGACAGTCGTTGTTGGACTAGTTGGACCACATCTGTAATGCATCTTAATAAATTCCTATATACCTATATATCTGTATCTCTATATCTAGAGGAACAAAACTTTAAGAATGAATATATATATATATATATATAATATACTAACTATATACTATGAATATATATTTAGTATATGTAACATATATAATATGTAATGATCAGAGAAGAATTATATATATAAATATAAACATATATATATATATATTCATTCTACAAATTCTGTTCCTTTAGAGAGCCCTAATACAAATTTAGTATATGTTTATGGTATAGTTTTTATATTTTAAGGACAATTTAGGGTGACTGCTAAAACTAAAATGTACTGTTAGCTAAATGTACTTGAGATGAAGAGATCTTAACAATAACCTTCTAAGGGTGTGGTTCCATGCTATGTATAACATTCATGTTCAATTCTGGGGAAGTTTTGTATGTAATGTGCATGATCAGTATATAGAAGTGAATCTATGTCTTACAGTGTTTGGCCCATCCATCCATGGTTACTGAACCTGGAAAAAAAGTTTTCCTTTTCCGTATTATTAGCATTACAGGTTTTGAAGAGCACCAAATACTTTCCTCTTTGTGAGACTTGTATTACGAATCACATTTTGTCTTCTTGCATCCTCCAATGTATGTGCTGAAGCCTTGACTCTCCCCACTGTGGACACGGACTCATGGACATGCCCTTTGAGGAGGTAATTAAAGTTAAATGAAGTGGCCTGCCATGGCTGGTCTGAGTAGGTCTTATATTGCCTCAAATTTCAGTTTTTTTATTTCCCCAAAATGTGAGAAATACATTTCTGTTGTCTGTGATACTCGTATAGCAGCTTGAGGGGACTAACACAAGCACTGCAAAAGATTGGGAACTGACTGTAGAATGAAAGTGAACTGACAGCCGTATGTCCGGAACAACTTCCGGCCACAGCAAGTAGATCTAGCACATAAACACACCACTGGTCCAGTTTCTCGACTCTGAAAGGCAGCTGCAGAAATGTTACATTCATAGGCCACTGATGGATCACTTGTTCCACCAGCAAGATGCAGCGTCTGAGAGTGCATGCGTGGTTGTACGAGCTGGTCTGGTGGTACACAAAACCACTGCGACTTTAAAGGGGGGGCCTTGGGGCCACAAGTAAACAAATAGGTGAGCCTAATAACATCACACACTGAGAGCCTTGGGATATCACGTCTTAAAATATCTTGTTATGGATGAGGAGAGGTGGCCTCCTCCCGTGCTCTCTCTGACCCCAGCTACAGCTGCGACCTCAGCTCTTGTGTTCCAGAAGAAATCACACTGGGGGACAGGTGTAGCAAGCAAGGTGTCAGGGTTTATTTCAGCAGGTGAGAAAGCAGAAGTGGGAAGTGCGTTCCCTCCCCAGAAGGTGGCTCGGTTGAGTGAGAGGCACAGGGAGACACTAGCCCTTGGACTAGGTATCTTGGTTAATAGTTTCTACTTCTCTTACCATCAGTCTGTGTTAAGTTCCCAGTGCTGTGATAAATACCTTGACCAAAAGCAGCTTGGGGAGAAAAGGGTTTATTTCCCTTTTCAGTTCTATGTCACAACCCATCTTCTAAGGAAGTCAGGGCAGGAACTCGACGCAGGAACTGCGTCAGAGGATGTGGAGGAACACTGCTTATGCTTGTTACCCATGGCGTGCTCAGTCTGTTTTCTTACATTATTTAGGACTGTGGGCCAGGGCAGCAACTCCAGCAGGCTAGGCTCTCCCACATCAATCATTCCTCAAGAAAATGCCCTACAGCCTTGTCTACAGGCAAACTGATGGAGGCGTTTTCTCAAGCAACATTTCTCCCAAGTCAGAAGTTTTTCTTTGGGCTGCCAACCAGCTCCCAAATGAAGACACAGAGACTTGTTATTAGCTATGAATGCTTGGTCTTTGTTTAGGCTTGTCCCACTAGCTCTTTTAACTTAATTTAACCTGTCTCTATTTATCTACATTTTGCCTCAGGGCTTTTTATCTTTCTTTCAGTCAGTATGTCCTACTTTCTTGCCATGTGTCTGTCTGTCTGGCCTCTTGTGTTTCCCTGGTGTCTCATTTCTTTCCTCTCTTCGAGCCTAAATTCCTCCTACTCCTTACTCTCCCTGCCCAAAGTCTCTCCTATACTTCCTCCCTCAATATTGGCCATTCAGCTCTTTATTAAATCAATCAGGTGCCTTAGACAGGCGAGGTAAAAGAGAAACACATCTTTCCATAGTTAAACAAATATTCTGCAACATCCCTCTTCCCAGATAACTCTACTGTGTGTCAAGCTGATATGAAACTAGCCAGACACCACCCTTGGGACAGTCTGAGATAATCTCCTTTCTGGAATAGGAAGAGGCTTTTTTAGAAGTTACCCTTTCACACATTTCAGTCTGATAGAGTTAAGTACATTAGATATAAGAATTCACATAAAGTTGAGACGTTCCCTAGGGGAAAGGGCAATGATGTCATGTACCTGCTCCAGGTCAAGAGGTGGGGCTCCTTGCAAGGGGTCCAGGGTCCACTGAGACTGGCTTTGTTATTTTTCCAACAGCCCTGTCCTTCTTCAATCTGTTCAGATTAACTATCTCATGACAAAAGTCCCTGTCTTCAGTGTTCCCAGTCTCAGGGTTTTTAGCACATCTTTAATTCATCTTATTAAAACACATTGGCCTGTTAGAAGGTACCAGGATTTAAAATTTGAGTGGGGTGAATTACCAATATTGATGGCGGTTTCTTGCTTGTCCCCAGTCAGGATCCATATTTTGATGTCAGCTTTCATGAGAGTTTCTATAGTTTCAGGCACCTGGTCTTGTAATTTATCCTCGATGGCTGTAGCTCCAAGTAGCTGAAGATTCTGGGGGGAAAAAAGTGTTACAAATTTGAAGGGGAAAACTACTTTATTGGTTAAGAACAAAATGTGAAATATGTTCAAATCAGAGACAAAGGTAACTCAAGGATTTGGGCATAAATCCCAACTATCCTGTTGTTTTCTTTCTTAAGGATCCTTGACTTTAATCCAGTTGTTTTTGGCTGAGAATGACATTCCCTGAAGCTGGATTACCTTAACTCTTTCTAAAGAAAGGATCTGATTCATAAAATAAAAACAAACCTGACCCCCACTCCCTAAAGGAGGGGCACTAAAAAGTCGGCTAAAAAGGAGTAGGTGGCTACTGGAAACAGATCAGGGAGAAACGATCTTGACCTGTTTAAAAAGAGATTAAATTTCACTTTGACGCAGTGTCAGGAAACACACGCAAACAGAACCGAACATGAATGAACATGCTGAGCGACATGCTGAAACATGCTGAAACAGAATGAACATGCTGAGCGACAGCATGGGTCTCTAAGAAAACCCAGGTTGAGTGTTTTCCCCATGGCTTTAGATTTGTGTGCTGGAAGGTGAGCTCATCACAGGACTCTAGTGTACTGGGCACTATCTTTCACATAAAATCTCATATAGTGAATTGACTCAAACCTCAGGGATGCTGCGAGTTTGATTCTGAAACGCCACAATTGTGGTGGGTTGAAAGAAAATGGCCCCCAAAGGGAGTGGCACTATTAGGAGGTGTGGCCTGTCGGAGTATGTAGGGTCTTGTTGGAGGAAGTGTGTCACTGTGGAGGTGGGCCTTGAGGATTCATATGTTCAAGCCATGCCCAGGGAGACAAACCACTTCCTGTTGCCTGCAAGTCACGACGTAGGACACTTGGCTACTCCTCCAGCACCACGTCTGCCTGCACACCACCACGTCTCATTATGACGACAATGGACTAAACCTCTGAAGATGTAAGCCACCCCAACTAAATGCATTTCCTTTATAAGAGCTGCTGTCGTCATGGTGTCTCTTCACAGCAACAGAAACCCTAACATAATAACACAGTCAAAAGCCTAATGAAGCAAGTCACATGAACTTTTTTTTAGAAGATATATCTTATGCCTATACTACACTATATATACTATGCAGTATGCAATACCTTCATGTATGAAAAAACAAGGCAAGTATTTTAATTCAAGATACTTTATTGCTAAAAAATATTAATGGTCACCTGAGCCTTTAGGATCAACATGCTTTTGCCAGGGAAGCATCTGGCTGATAGCTCCTGACATGTCAGCTGAGGAGGCTTGCCAATTAAAATAAGACAATGACATCTGCCACGTGGTCAATTCATTCCATGCACTGTTTTCTCGGCAGCATGCAATGCTGTTTGACAGTCTTTTATCCACAGTAGAACTTTTTCAAAGTTGGACTCAATCATCTCAAACCTTGCCACTGTCTTCCCAAACAAGTTTCTAGAACATTCTAAATCTTCTGCTATTATTTCAACAATTTTCATAGCATCTTCCTTGGCAATAGATCCCACTGCAAGAAAGCAGTTTTGTTTTGTTTACTTGTGTTTTTTCCCCTTATCCATTAAAGTTTTATCATACGACTAGAGAAATTTATTTGCAGCTCCAGTTCTTTTGCTATGCCCACCACATATGCAGTTACTCCCTTCCCGAAAGTCTTGAATCCCTGAGAGGAATCTCAGAGGGCTGGAACCACCCGTCTCCATGGTCCTTTAATGTTTTGTTATTTTTCCCTCATTCAGTGAATTGGATCTAGGCATCTAGGATGGTGAATTGTTTCTGAAAGGCTTTCAATTTACCCAGATCCATCAGAGAATCACTATTACACCCACATCCTTTACAGAAAGTATTTCTTAAGTAATAAGCCTTAAAAGCTGTGCTTGCTCCTTGATTTGTGGGCTGCAGAGTAAATGTCGTGCTGGCAGGCATGAAAACATTAATCTTCTTATGTTTATAAATCTGTTAAAATCATTGGCTGACCAGGTGCACTGTCAATGAGTAATAATATTTTAAATTATTTTTTCCCCAAGCTGTATGCCTCAGTAATGGGTATCAAATGTCCAGCACGCCATGTTATAAACAGATATGTCACCCAGGCTTTGCTGTTCCATATACAGAACATAGGCAGAGGAGATTCACTGTAGTATCACCCTTGAAGGCCCAAAGACTTCCAGAATGGTAAATGAGTACTGGTCTACCTTAGCTACCAGCTGTATTGACCCAATTTGTCCCTTAGAAGTCAGGCATTGATTTCTACTCTCTAGCTTTGAATGCTTTGGGTGGCTTCTTTTTCTGATTAGAAGCTCGCTTGATCCTCACTAAAAATCTGTTTGCTCATATAGAAGTCTTCATCAACTACTTCTCCTAGACCTTCTGGATACCTTGTTGCAGCCCTTGCATCAGCATTTGCTGGGTGACTTGGAACTTCCACGCACCGAGGTGGTCTCTTCATTTAAAGCACTTGAGCCAACCTGTTGGCTTTGAACTCCTCTCCTCACCCCCATCTGCCTTCACAGAACTGAAGAGGTTAAGGGCTGTGTTTTGAGAGTGAGAATTCTAGGTCACGGACCCACCCATGCCAAGAGCTTGCTTTGAATTAGGCTTTGGCTCAGACGAATGCTTTAGCAGGTTTGATCTCTTACAAACCACAAAGACGCTCTCCACATCACTGTCAGGATATTGTTTTGCTTTTGTATCATTCATGTGTTCATTGGAACTGGACTTTAACTTCCTTTAAGAATGATAGTCACAACTTGGCTATTTGGTGAAAAAGACCAACTTTCAGCCTTTCTTGGCTTTAGATATACTTTCCTTGCTTAGTTTAATAGCCTCCAGCTTTTGATTTAAAATGAGAGACACCCAACCCTTCCTTTTGCTTAAGTGTTTGGATGTGACAGCAGAGTGAATCCACATCCAATATTGTAGCTCAGAGAATAAGGCCCATGGAGAGGGAGGGAGATAGAGGAATGGTTGGCTAATGGAGCCATGAGAACACACATATTCATTAAGCTTATGGTTTTTCAAAACAAGTACAACAGTGAAGGGTTACTGAATACAGATTATCATAAGAAATGCAATAATCAAGACAGATCTGATTATTATGTAACATCTCAAGAACCACCAAGACTTAACAGGAAGACAGTAAGACATGTTGTGAGCACATGCCAGACTTGCATGTAGTTTATGCCTGCATCAGCCCGGGGTGCTTCTAGTGGCAATAGGAAACTCTAACAATGACTAAAATGGGAAGGTTTGGTTTTCCTTCCATAAGCAGGCTTGAGGTAGGTAGTGACTGGGAACTCAGCCACATCTCCACATTCAACTCCACAATTCATTTCCTAATGTCTCAGAGCGGCTGCCCTGGGAACAACTGAAATGGCTATTCCGAAGGCAAGAACAAGAAGTCAACAGCAAATCTATCTGCTTCTCATTTGGAAAACAACTGTTTCTACACATTCCAACATACTTCCAAAGAAAGCCAGTTGGCCAGCCTATGTTATAGGGCTGTCACGAATTATGCATTTAGTTTTTCTAGCCTCCATGGAGGATATGTCAAGGCAGAGGGATGGGTGGGACTGAGTGCTAAGATTAGCTCATCAATAGCCTCTTCCACAAGGGACACACAGAGGCCAAGTGTATGAAAGGTGCTTGCATGGTATGTTTATAGTTATAGCCCTTCACCTTCTTCAGTCCCTCCTCTAGTGACACCTGACTTATACAACAAAGCCAAACTCAAAGTTACTGCTTCTTTTCCCTTTCTGCTCAGAGTTCAGCTAACTCTTACATGTTTTCACGTACCATACAGATTGAACACATACCATGGAAAAGTCTGAAACGACACACAATCTGCATGTGTTTTGAGCACCAACAAGATGCCACAAGCAGGAAGGAAATCCTACATGACCTCGGGTAACAGGTGGCACTCAGAGTGTAGGTACAACAAGATGCGGACAGTTATAACACAAAATTACTTTCAGACTTGTAAGTGAGGGATATATGAAAGAAATGAATTCCATATTTAGATTTGGGTCTCATTTCTGAAGAATCTCATTATGTAGACAAAGTCGCAAACCTGGGACGAAAACCAAACCAAATCAACAACAACAACAACAACAGCAGCAGCAGCAACAACAAGAAGCAACTCTGAAACACTTTTGGTCCCAAACATGTCTGACTGTGTTACCATTAGGTGTTAGAATGTGGGATTCTGGAAGGCTTGCTGAAATACAGGATCACATCCTTTATCTTTGCATCCAAATGATATTGAGATTAACCATTGGGTATGTTCACTATCCAAACCCAAATGTTCCAAAATATTGCTACCATTGAGACCTCTTAATTGTCAGTATGTTCCAAGTCCCCTGAGCAGCCAGACACACCTGGTATGACACTTAGTATATGACACAGAAAATGGGAAGGTGTATCTCCCTTTTTTTTTTTTTTTAAAGAAGACAGTATTATTTTACTATCTCTAACAGGAAGCAGATTTGAAATCTATCATACCCCGAGGTCAAGGAGAAGAGGCAGAAAGGCTCGCTGTCAGCAAGGCAGCATCACTGTTGCTGTATCCCAACGTGCGCACAGTGCCTCCATCAGCTCTTGCATCTACTTTCCGGCATTTGCCGTTACATCATTCCGGCTCATATCCTCTCGAGGATGAAGACAGAGCTGTGTTCAAATTTTAAATTTTCTATGGGGGCTTGATAAGGTCTTTTAATAACCACAGAGATTGTTCAGAGACAAAGCCTTGAAAGTTTCTAAACTAGAAAAAGATTACCTTTCGTAATGTGTTTCACAAAACACTGGGTAACTAGATAATTGGTGTGAGTCAAGATAGGGGACACAGCCATGAGAACCGTATAAACACACATATTTGTGTAGTTCCCAGCTCTACTCTCGGGGGGGGGGGGAAATGAGCTCAGAAAGTATATAGGTACAAATTACCACACACAAAGCTATAAAAATAAAATGACTTCACCGGAGAGATCATGAAGAAATCCTGTTTGAAAAAAGGCAAGAGTCTGGTTTTATACGGCAAAGGAAAATATTTTAACCTCAGTACAAATAATATAAAGAAACAGGGATGTAGGGCCAGTCATGGATGTGGGGAAAGGTGATGAGCAGGCCAGCGTGGTGTGCGGATGGCGGCTGTTCTCTCAGGAGTTTCTACAGGTGTCATGACCAGTTCTGAGCCTTCAGAAAAACGACAGTGGTCCTAACCCAGGTGTGAAGACACACTGCACCGCAGAGGCCGCTGTGTCCCTTTATCCTGAGTGCCCTGAGCACCGCAGTCCCCACCATGAGTGGAGGGCTCTGCAGACGCCTTTCCTTCCTCTCGGCCTTCATTGTGAGATTAGGATCTTGACTGATAGGCTGTTTTGCTTTCGGAAATTAATATCTTTAGCTACACAGCCGTCATTAGAACAGAAAAGATGTGAACTTTGCGTGCGTTTCCTGATCGTGGCACCAAAGTGTTCAGGCGGTAATCAATTTCATCCCAAATATGTATTACCTTACACAGATGGCCATTAATGGCCACTGTGGGAATTACATATTCAGAATGTGTTGAAACACCAGGAAATTCCCATGGTATTCATGGAATGAAAAAAAAAGCCTAAACGCTAATTTTCCTTTCAAAATGTCATCATGCCAAAAGTTAGAAAGGGCCAGGTTGATGACTCTTTGACATAATGTGCGTTTAGTTATCACAGAAAAGTCGTGAAATAATACTTAATTACCTACAAAAGCCCTCAAAACCTCATTTTTTCTTTAGATGTTTATAAAGTATGTAGTCTCTTTTTTTTAAAAAGGGGAGATAAATGCAAAATTTCTACCCTAGTGAAAGCAAAAACTTTCATATAGAATCTTTAAAAACTCCAAATATATTCCAGTAGCACATATTAAGGTGGATATAGAAACATTGTTTTTTTTTTTTTGTTCCCCAATGTATTTATACTTTACCAAGTAACAGGCTTCCAATGTGACCTGCATGTTCATATTAGTAAGTAGGTCATCAGTGCTTAGATACCGTATTTGTGTTATGTTTTCAAATGAGAACAATACAATAATCACACTCATGTCAACTCGCACTTCTGAAAGCAGCATGGTCTGCTTGGGCATCCGTTTCTCTGAAGACAAAGATACAATATTGATATGCAGAGCTTTACCCCTGGAGGAAACACAGACATAACCAAGCAAGACACAGGGGCCCCAAGGTCAGTGTGAAAGAGGCTGAAGGTAGGACAGCCAGGATGGAGAAGCTCCCGGCATGGCCAAAAGCAGAGAGAAGGCTACAGATACCCGAAAATGGTTCCCATTTGCGATCGGAGTTATTGACTTCAGGGGGTCAAATACACCATCTGGATTCAGAGAGGAGCAGGTGGAGACATCAGGAGAGCAACAGAGCAACGCACCCAGAGGAGCCAAGCGGGATGGAATCCGACTCGACATCGGTCCCTTAAACACTTGCCTTGAGCAGTACTCTGCTCCTGAAGATGCTTTTCTGTGCCGTTCTCAGTCATCCTGGTAGGTGAATCATGCCTGACTCCCTCTTACACATGTAGATCCGGTTTCACGTTTAGGGATTAGCTCCTTCACACAGGCACACTCGTGTCCGCTTTCACTCATTCATTCACTCTTCATTAATTCATTCACTCATGATACCACGCAGGGAGATCAGAGCGAGATACGGGGATACAATTGTGAGTTCCTTCCATCGTGGACTTATAATTTTTCAAGCAAGCCAGCCTGGTGGCTGATGACTGTAATCTCAGCACTCAGGACACCGAGGCCGGAGGACCTGCTGTGGATCTGAGACTAGGTGGGGCTAATGTAGGGAGTTTGAGAGTGAGATCCTATCTCAAAACGGGGAAAAAAAAAAAACTTACTGGAAATGTCTGTTTCCTTTAACCTCTGCCTGCCTTGCTCTCACCTTGGCAGGCATTAGAACTGCTAGGGGCGCAGTGGCACACCCTGGGCTCCGCACCTAGGATTTCTCATTGATCGGGGCTTGTAGGAGGCCTGGGAATGTGCAGTTCCCCATAGTGTTGCTGATTTGAGAACCTCATTATAACAACTTCTGGAACTCTCTATGGAGACAAGCCTGGCTGCCAGCTCAATGATCCACCTGCTTTCTAAGAGCTGGATTAAAGGTGTGAGCCATCAGATAGAACTTGATTTCGTCTCTCTGAAAGGACATTTTTGACTATTGAAAAGTCTATTATATGGCTGTCTATAAAATCATAAACAATAAAACCTCCACTAAGGTTGAAAAAAAAATCTGCTGGTCAGAGCCAGATTGCCAACCTGCCTTTCTCTAAGCAATAATAAATAGTTCAGGGTTTGAAGGGTCACAATTCTCTGCAGCAACTTAACTCTATCATGATAACAAAAAAAGTGCCAAAGACGGTAGGTAAACAAATGGAGAGGGCTGTGCTACAACAGAAATGGGCAGAGGGTGGATGCGGCCGTTGATCTGGCATTAGCAGATCTGTGGATGCAGAAGGTTTATGGTTGCCCCTCTCTGCACCTGAGTCTTCTTGCTTGAATACGCTGGCTGTTTGCTTGCTTTGCATCTGCCTTCCTCCTAGGCCTAGCTTCAAGTCTTCCATTCCCAGGTCCTTTCCCCTCCGTGCAATCCTAAACTCCAGGAAAGGCTTCTTAACTACAATCTAGAGTTAGCACCGGAGAAACATTGCATCACATTACAGGAATGCTATGTCTGGGGACTGAGGAGATGGCTCCTTGATAAAGTGCTTGCTGAGCAGGCAGGAGGACCTGAGCTGGATCCCCATGTGAAACACTAAAAGTAAAACTAAAAAAAGAGTTGGGTGAAGTTGGGTGATGCGTGTTTCTAATCCCAGTGCTTGGGGAGGCAGAGGCAAGAGGATCCCTGGGGCTTATTGGCCAGCCAGTCTAGCCCAACCAAGTAAGCTCCAAGCTAGCGAGAGACCATGTGAGGAAAAACATCCAAGACTGTCCACATATACATCCTTGAACACACACACACACACACACACACACACACACACACACACACACGCACGGATGTTTTAGCACTCTGTACTTACAAATGATCATTAATGATGATCACAGGAAAGAAGTACCAGGCTAGCATGGCTACTTCAAAAGCAAAATAACAAAACAAACTCTATATGAAACAAGCTTGAATTCCTCTAACCCCAAACACTGAACCAAGAGTTAGGAAAACAGCCAGGAGAGGTGAAGAAACAAAAGGGATGCTAATTACAGGTTACACATGCAAAGACAGGGCCGCGAGGAAGCAGATCTTGTTTGAGAAGCTGTCATTTATCCAGTACAAGAACAATACACGCAATGTAGCATGGTGGGGAGGAATATGAGACCAGAGGCCCCAGGGAAGGAAGGATGAAGGGCCCATGTATTATGGTAATTACAAAGCCAAAAGGGCATGTGGGGGAGAATTTTCAGTAACGGAGGCATGAGATCAGATCTGCATTCTAGAAAGTTCACAAGTGGCCAACCTGTGAAGCTTGGTGACTCAGGGGTCAGTTAAGAGGCCACTGTTTTTCAGTTTTAACTGTAATCATGCTGGGATCTGGATGTGGCTGGAATGCTCAGAGCTATACCACAAACTGCTTCTCAGGGCCAGGCAGGCTTCTCTGTGTTCTGTACTATGCAGAAGCAGGGGCCTCTGGGAATTTTCTTCTCAGCATCCGTTAGCACGCCATGTTGCAGTTTCAGTTATAAGGGAGCTCCTATGTCTTTCCCTTTTAGTGTAAGCTGGGCTACAGTACTAAAACCAAGGACATGAGGTCACTGGAACGACTTGTTGGCTGCTTCTGGAGACATCATGCAACTGGTTAATTCTTCCAAGGCCAAGAAAAAGGTTTTAACTTGAATTTTTTTTTTGAACAGAAATCACATTTGAACTCATAAAACTAAGAACTTAGCAAATAGGGCCAGAACTTCACACACCCAGCTGAAAAGAATCAAACTTTGAGAAGCAATTGGGTGTAGCTCTCCAAAACAACTCATCTATCTTATCTGGGTCAGAAGACAGTGATGCCCAGTGTGGAAAGTCTACCATGGAGTGCTTTTAAGAAGGGAGCTGTCATACCAGAAACGGAGAGCATGTTACCAGAAATGGCAGGAAACTACGAGCATTCGAACTAAGGTCATAAGTTGAAGGGGAAAATCACGAAAATCGTATGTCTTCTATCTATCTATCTATCTATCTATCTATCTATCTATCTATCTATCTATCCATCCATCTATTTTAAGAGTAGGGGTTCCATCCATCCATCCATCCATCCATCCATCCATCCATCCATCCATCCATCTACCTATCTAATTTAAGAGTATACCACAGAGAGTAGTGGATCCATCCATCCATCCATCCATCTACCTATGTATCTATTTTAAGAGTATACCACAATGAGCAGGGGCTGCCTCACTTGCTAAGTGGAAAACTCCCAAGTAACTTGATGCCCAGTCCTTCCCAAATGCTGTGCTAATGATTATGCAACTGCCACTTGATTATGTTTGATTTTTCAAGTCTCCAATATTTTTACACACTCTGTTTTCTTCTAAACCAAGTTGGCAGTCTAATATATGGACTTTTAACATGAGACTGGAATTAAGACAGAACTTTGTTTTCAATCCCTGTTCTGCTGACTAACATGGATCTATGTCCTGTATCAAGTAACTTAAATTACCCGGGAATCTACTTTCTCAACAGCAAGAAAGAGAGTAAAATTACGGATTTAATAGGATTCTTCTGGGGGAATGAAATTAGATAGATCATCCCAAACTGTTTTTGTATAGTATATTAGGAAAAAATCTTGAGTAACATACTTGCTCAAAATATTAAAAATTATATGCATGGTGAATTATAAAAAAGATGAGATGAATGTAGTCAGAAGTTCCAACATTTTCCTGACCATCCTAATGGACAACCATCTTGTACATCCACTCTAGGGAGCTCTAGACAACTCAGGGTATCGCAGAGTTGGGGTTCGGGATGCTGTAGCCTGACTGGCACGTGTGAAGCTGTGAGTTTGATCCCTGACCCTGAGGGGAAAAAATCAGGCAAAGAGTAGAAGATCTGAAGCTTAGTAACTGCTTGAAAGGGGCAGGGTTGACAGGCAGATGGGCTGCCAAGCTGCAAATGTTCTCAAGCAAATAGTAAAACAGGAAACTACTGGAATTCTAAACCCCACGGTCACTAGGACATCATATAACCTTTCATATAGCGGTTGGGGCAAATGAAAGTGGCGTTTGCAGCCACCAAGAATAGACGTGGTAGTTTTATCTGGAGAGGCATTCCATTGTAATTCAAAAGTCTCTGAACCTGGCAGCCAGCAGCACTCAAGAGAAGTCCTGTTTTCCATTAAGTTCGCTATTTCTCTAGGAATTCTCGAAGGCACTTCTGGCTACACGCTGCCAAGGGCACAAGACTGTTGGAATCAGTGACATGAATGTCACGGTTGGTCTACATCGTACCACATTAAGGCAATCTATAAATATCCTCAAAATATCAACTACATTTTTGGGGAAAAAATAAAGGAGAACAATATCAATAAAAGTTCATGACTTTGATATTCCATCATAAGACCTTGTCTCAGTGCCCGGGCTCTAAACCCTGTCTAGAATTACATTCTTCTCTCTCTCTCTCTCTCTCTCTCTCTCTCTCTCTCTCTCTCTCTCTCTCTCTCTCTCTCTCTCTCTCTCTCTCTCTCTCTCAGTGTGCTCTTCCTCCCCAGTTACTGAATGGGAAGCAGAGGTTTTTAATCCACTCCTATTGCTATGCTTCAGAGTCCACCACATGTCAGAGACCAAGCATTTGCTGCTGAGTGTCTTTAACCATCTTCTTATAAGTAACATGGAAGAGAATTTAAAAAATGGACGGGCCTATATTTCTAAAGAAAGAATGACCTGGTCCTTTTCTAACACACGCCTCTATTGATCCTTAGTGGTGGCACCTTTGCTGCCCAGGTCATCAGTGCTTGGATAGCACACGTGAAATCAGAACTAGGGGGCAGGCTTTCATTAGGAAAGCACTTATTAGGCGCTAGTTTCTGCATCATTTACTTAATTGAATAATTCATTTATTCATCAAATATTTACTGAGTGATTTACACAGGCCAGACAGTCAAGCACTGGGGACAGGGTGATGAATATGGTAATTATGGTCACTGCCAGAGTGAAGCTTCAGTCTACTGGATGATTTACATTAATCACAGAAGACAAAGCAGGGCAAGATGCTACCCACACTACAGCAGTCTGATTTCACTCCCCAGCTCATAAAGGATCCCCTGGCTCAAACGTTCACTTCGAAAAATGCATTTCCCAAGCCACGACTTGAAATAAAAGACAAAATTTTTATCACCAGGGAAATATTAATTTTAAAGAATACATATATATATATATATATATATATATGTCAGCATCAAACGAGGTTAAGGTAAAAGTAATTTATGTGTCTTAGAAATAGTAGAATAAAATGAAAGAGACAGGTTACATTAAGAAGGCAAGAAACTTCATAGAGACAATCACCAATCAACTTCAAAACCTTCTCATTATTGTTACTTTTAATTCTCCCTGAGCATATAAATAAATGGATCGAAACTTAAGTTTGTTTTAAAGTAATCTGATTTTACACCATGGAGCGCACACCTGAAGCGGTTTCATAAGTGTCACGCTGAGTCTGGATATAGGGCCTGTCCTCCAAAGGAAAACAAAAGAGGTCAAGCTTGGCATCTGCAGAATGAGACAACTGTAAATTCTCTCAGGCGGTGATGAAGAGAGAAGAGGAGGTGCTGTAGTCCACAAAGTGGGTCAAGAGCGGAGGGGGGGGCTGCCAGGACTCCAGCCCCCACATCTCAATCCTCTCAACTTCTGATTGTTGAGGAACTTGGCCTTCCCTATCCTGTGTCACCTTTTGTCTTGTATTCAGTAACAAGGTACCAGTAAGCGGTTCTTGAAAGAAACCACAGTATTAGAATTATTATTCTGAAGAGGAATGCAAATGCTGGTACCCAAACAACACTGTCTTTGAACAATCATGAATAAATTTTACAGATAGCCACTAAAATCCCAAATCTTCTCTAACAATAACTGTCAACAGAGAGGGCTGTGTCTGGGAACATTTTTAGGCCTCCTATGTTGTGTTCCCTATAGTGTGGTCCTGGGGGGTAAATCTGGTGCATTCTAAGATATGGATGCTCTGGAAGGAATATAACAGGGTCATGGCAAAGGTAAGTGTCAGTAGTCTCTTGGATGTGGCATATTTGTATCGACTTAATATCCATCCATCCATCCATCCATCCATCCATCCATCCATCCCACCCACTCAGTCATCCATCCATCCATCCATCCATCCCACCCACCCACCCACCCACCCACCCATCCATCCATACATCCCACCCATCCATCCATCCATCCACCCACCCACCCACCCACCCACTCACTCATCCATCTATCCATGTATCCATCCATCTATCCATCTGTCCATCCATCCACCATCTTTTTGAAAAAGAGTCTCACCATGTAGCCCCAGCTGGCCTGGAGCTATCTTTGTAGACCAGGCTGGCCCCAAACTCACAGTGCTCCCCCTGCCTCTGCCTCCTGAGTGCTGGGATTAAGGCAAATGCCACCACACCTAGCCACATATTTTTAAGCTTATGCAGGAGTTATAATCCCCTGAAGGAAAAAGGCTTTAATTGAGTTTTAAAAACTGAGTTACTAGTTTGGACAAATACTGGAGGGATATGAGACTTCACAGAGTTTATAACTGCAGCTTTAACGATGCTGTAAAAATGTCACTTGGCCCGCCATACATGAAAACTATAGTTCTTTAGGAGAAGCTCTACAAATCTTTCCAATTTAGAATGTTTTCAATGTAACATGATTACTGTGTCCATGGCATCTTGCAGCACTAATTCAAACATGCTCAGAAGTTTCTTGCATGACACTGATGATCTGATTGACCCTTTATAAAGCACATTTCTAAAACAGCCATGCACAGATATAACATGATACGGTTTTCAGACTGTACCCAGTGGAGCCCAGAGTCCTGGGAAGCCCCTCATGGACCACCACGAGCAAGGTGGAGGCAGAGGGGAAAACAGTAGGGGCTTCTCTCCGCCCTCAGGCTAACTGGAGCAGGGCAGCTATCATTGATTGCATACCTTAGGATTGAGCCAGTGTTTTGTTTGGAAAACGGACTCTGCTCTAAAAAGAAAGAGAAAAGCAAAAACCACTCTCACAGCTTAAAAATAAACTGCCTTCGACTCTCAGTCCAATACCACCGTCTACATGCTAATGGATTCCAAACACATAAGGACCAGAGTGCACTATCAGTATGTCTCAGACAAAGAAGCTATGGCAGATGAAATAAACACCTAAGGAACTGGTGGCCTCTCTGTTCAAAGTGTCCCACTAGGTTGTTTGCAAGGGGGGCAGTAACCACAGCTTCTGAGTGTGAATCCAGATGGTTTTAACAGAGAGGGGACATTCCGACACACAACAGAGCTATCCCGCTCAGTCTCACACATGTGAAAACCCTGCAGTCCTCAAGGGAATGGGACTGGCTGGCAGGGACACTTTCCAGAAAAAAGAACTCAGGCACCTGGACCCCTGTGTTATTTTCCCCCAACTTTGCCTAGTTCCCAAAGACTACTGTTGTCCTGTATCTGGCAAAACAATCTTTGGAGAGCCATTTCAGAAGCTTCTTTCAGACAGAAAGAATGGGTCTTTCCTTGAAGTTCCTCACCTAGGGAATCTGTGCAGACCACGTTTGGTGTCTAGAGGCCCCAGGGAGCTGTCCTCATTTGCTTAGCCACCCTGTGGTCTAGCTGCCTTAATCCTTCAGTGAGTGTTAGTTAAAGGAGAGCCTGAAGGAGAACCCTATGTCAGGAGTAGGAAAGCATATAAAACCCGCAGGCTGGCTGAGGATGGGACCCTGTCTCTCACATGTCTACATCTTAGATTTCTCAACATGTGGCTTATGACAAATGTTAAAAATCAGTTAGCTTTAAATTCCTTTAGTTTTCATTCTTTTAAAAGGCAGTCTTAAGGAGGCTTCTGTATTTGTATACTATCTAAGTGTGTGTGTGTGGTGGGGAGGTGGGGGGAACAAGTTCCCAGGAAACTTAAATTTTAATATAACTCACGATCGCCATCTGCTGGACAAATATTGAATGTGTACTCCAGTTAAAAGGGAATTTTTTAAAAATCAAAGGTGTATCTCTAGGTGTCTTCCCCTTAAATAATAAATAATAAGCATAAAGGGAAATATAATATTCCCCTTATATAACTTATAAGAAACAAGATACTAACCCTAACGTGATTGCAGTGTATTTTGGAAACAGAAGACTATCTTGAGTTTTACGTGTCAGAGAAAACCACTGTGGCTAGAAGAAGATGTTCCCTAGTGTTACATAAAGGGAAGGGTTGTGGGGAGTGGAGTGGGGTGGGTGTAAGTGAAGGGGAACAAGTCCTGGGAGGTCTCGGTGCTAGTTGTCTTCCAACCTAGGAAGTACCCAGTTTCACGGCAGAGAGGAAAAGAAATGTCAGCCTCATCCACCTGCAGGCATGACCAGGTGGACCACACCTCGGAGGCTCCCTCGACCCCATGCTGCACCCCGGGAAGGTGGGGGGAGACACTGAGGGAATCAGGTAACTGGGCGGTGACTGAGTGGCAAGGTCAAGCTAGAGCAAGGGTCCTTGTATACATCCGAGCACAGGGCTCTGGCTAATCCTCTCCTGAACTCTGTGACCTTGGTTCAGGGTCTTAGCCTCTCCGTCACCTAGATTTCTTCATCTGTAAGTAGGGACAATTAGTTCCTCAAGAGGATTAAGCATGTGAGCAGATGAAAGTGCTCCTATACCACTAGCACACAGTAAGGACTACTCAAAAAGCTTGCTGTCGTTCATTCGGGACACAGGAGATCTTGCTGCCGTATCAGGCTATCTACCACCGTCAGCCTGAACAGACTTGATTTCTTTAAGTGTAAAATCAAGGTATTTGACAGAAATGGCGAAGGACACAGTGGGTGAAGCCCAATGCAGCTCTAGTGCAGGAGAAGGCACCGGGTTCTCTACAAATCCTCAGAGCTGCATCATTTCATATTACATAAACATATCAATAATAAATGTTACGTGTTGTGTCTGTGCTTGTATATGTAGATCTCTCCCTCCTGTGTGTGCATGTGCAAGTGGATGTGTCCATGTGCACGTATGTTCTCATGTATATGTGCCTGTATGTATGTCCCTGTATGTGTGTCTGTGTGTGTGCACATGTCCCAAGTCTTCAGTGATACAGAAGTAATGACAAACACTGGTCAGGAGTTGCTAGAGTAGCCAAATCATGACACAAAACTGGGAACAGTGAAGATTTATACACAACAATACCTAGTCCTTGGGCCCTTCGGCAAGATTCTGGACCATATTAAGAGTTACTGGTTGCTGATCTTGAAGACCAACAGTTAAGTCTTGTGAATAGCTGAATGGGGGTTAGAAAGGCACAGGTAGATAATAAAGTGAAAACAGGCTCCCTGGGATTGTGACTTCTCCTTCCCAGAAAGCACTGTGAGGAGAACTTGCCGACACGAAGGGCTAATAAGGAGAAAGAAAGGGCCCAGGGGCCCCATAGCATATGCAAGCCAGCATCATCGAGAGAACTTCAGCCTTAGGCCCTTCCCACCCTGAAGGAATAAAGCTGCTTCTTTACCTTTCTCTGGATGTTTGCCTTTTGTCTTTCCTGGCCCATGCCAGGAAATGAACTCAGCAAACCCTAGACAACCACCAGCCACCTACTACACAGCCTGCTTCTGATTCTACTGGTGTCCCAGCAAGGAAAGACTGGACACCTGTGGAAATGCACTTTCTGTAGGCGACGCCGCCCACACACCTTTTCAATCAGCTCGTAGCTCTCCTCCAGCTTCAGCAGCCTGTTCTGCACGGATGTGGATGCTCGTTGGTAGACAGCCCGCCACTCCTCGAAGTCACTCTCGGAAATCTCAGCCACAGCAAAACACAGAGTCCTCAGCCCTGCAAGAGGCAGCATGCCCAGCACACCAGAGACGATTCAGTCACAAGTCTGACATTCCCATTACTTAACAAAATCCAGTTTTGAGTAGTCTTCCAAAACAATTTGTTGACACGTCACTTTAATGATGACACAAACCTCAATAGCAAATGCTTAGAATGTGCTTTCAGCTTTTAAATTTTGTACCTTGCTTACAATTCCAAGCCCCTTTAACCTTTCCTCCAGTCGGGCTAGCTGAAGCAGGAGTGAAAACAGAGGTGGGTAATTTACACACTCGGTGAATGCCGTCATCAAGTGCAGCAATACGATAATACACATTCTCCGATTAACGGACCATCTCTTCCGCTTTTCTAATACAGAACATCTCCTTAGACCCTGTATCGCTGGCCTCATGCATCATCATGTATTTCAGAACAGTTACAGGGCAGCTTTTTTACCACAGACTCCTAGGCCTCACACAGACACTGAGTGGAGCTCAATAAAAATAAAAATAAAAAAGTCAGGTTATAAATTTACATAATAATATAGGTATTTATTTCTCTTTTTATTATTCAGATTATAGAAGCTCAGTTATTTTATTTTTCTTAACTAATTCCACGAGCTACAAGGTAAAGTATTTAAGCGGTATTCATTCTAAAATGTAACACAGATTTAAAGGTTTTACTAGATCAAATGAGGGCCAAAGTCTGTCGGTATTGTGGGAATAGTGCAAAGGAATATCTAAGCTATTATCAATAACCAATACTTCATCTGAGAAATCTGGAAATGAAACTGCCAACGACCCTGCAAGATATTAAAAGGCCATGATTTCTTCGCGCTTCAATCAAGTTCTATTCATAGAACGCTCACCTTCTGTAGCAAACTGTTCTAAATGTTTTAGGGTGATTTCTTTGTACTTTGAAGTCTCTGCAAGTCGTTCATAAATTACTGTGTCCTGGAAAATAAGCAGAAGGTGCGGTGGATTAATTAAGTATCCTGGATTTAATAAAACTGAGGTCAGCAATGTTATTAGTTGCAAATCTGTACAAAAACTCCCGGTGTTTTCTTTTAAGCACAGATTGTTATTATTATTATTATTATTATTATTTATTTTTGGCCTATGAGTAATAATGATTCCCCAAAGGCAGGAAGGAATACAGCTGGACCTGTGGGTTTGCAACCATGGATTCAATCAGTCACAGGCAGAAAATGTAATCTGGCCTGTAAGGTTGGGTCTGCAGAGAATATGCACGCACATTTTCTCGGGATAATTCCATAAACAGTATGATAACATTTTCCACATAATGTTTACGACACAGTAAGAATTGTAACTCATCTAGAATTGGTTGGAAACCCAGAGAAGGAACTGGGCCTGGTGGCCTTCATTTGTAGCCTTAGCGCCTGAGAAGTAGAGCCACTAAGTGGCTGAGAGCGCTATCCCTGGAGATTTTGTAGAATTTCGTGAATGGTAGTTAGCAGAAAACGGTCTAGGCTCAGGGAATATTGGGATGTGTTTGCCTGACAAAGAATCTGTCCTATGCAGCTCCCCTGTGAGCTGGAGCCTCAGTGGCTATAGTGTGTGCATAAAACTTATCCAACCACAGACCCTTCCAGGGACAAGAGCACCTTTCCGGGTCTGTCCTCACAGAGGGACACACTCGAGGTGGCACAGCACCGGGCTACCAAATGTCCTTAGATGCTCAGTGGGGACACATGAGGGCCTTCAACCCTGGAGCTGCTTCAAACGGCAGACATCTCTGTGTCTGTGTCTAGTTTTAAAACTTGGTTGACTTAATTTGTAAATTAAAACTCCCGAATTAAAATAGTATTATTTCTTTGAATTGCCATACAGTGTGTTTTGATCCTACTCACCCCTCCTCCGAACCATTCGAAAGTCCCGTTGGCTTTAGCTTTACGCGCCATTTACTTCCCTCTGCTCTTTTCTCCTTTATAAATTGCCTATTGTTCCTTTAGTTATTCGCTGGCTTAGGTTTAATGTCTTAAAGAGTGTCAGTATTCAGCCTTCATGACTTTTTATTAGACCAGGAAAAAATAAATCATTTACCTGCAATTACTCTCTCGGTGGTAGTACCCACCGTGGGGTTTCCAGGCTCGGGCCGAGATCTGGAAACTGACTAATGGAGTATGATTTAGAGCCCTTGAGAGAAACACAACCAAGTGACCTCAGAACAGATGGAATAGCCCAAGCCCCAATTATGAATTTCTTTTCATTTTCCAGTAGTGGATGGGAAGGGAAACAGAGAAGGAAATGACAGTTTGTGACCACGGCTCTTTCCTGGGTAGGAAAGGAGTCACTTTGGAGTTCTTGTTTTTCATAGCAGTTCGTGAAAATTTCCACAAGGCTAACAGGGGCTGTTTTCGGAGGAAGAAAACCTTTTAAAAACTAGAAAGACAGAAGTGGTAAGTGAAAGAGGAGGGGGGCTGAATTCCGCAGTGTATCTGAACACACTGGCGCTCAGAAGAAGCAATTCATTGACTACATTCTTTGTGGTGTTGAGAAAAGCAAGCGAGGGGATGTGGCCTTCCACAGCACATAGAGGTTTCCAGACGACAGTCACAGTGGTCGGCCGTGCTTGCATGTGATGAACGAAATACTTAAGAGTATGCCATGCTTTTAGGAGTGAAAGAAATTCCTCCCTAGACACTAGAATAGGTATATGCCATCAGTTCAGACTTAGAAGTTATGGAAGCTCCTCAGGGAACTTGGTTATCTTGTACCCTGGTCCTCAGTAAGGAAAAGTTGGAAAACTAGTGACCAGATTATTGTTGTAGATGGCACAGCACAGCCAAATTATTATCACTATGGATGGGTCCAAGGCTTTGGGGAAACTTAAACCTGTGGTTAATCATTCCTTTTTGGTGATCGTTTACTCAAAAAACTGTTTTCCTCTTGCTTTTTTTCTTTTTGCTTTTTGGAGACAGGGTCTCATGTAGTTCAGGCAGACTTTGAATTTATTAGGTAGCTGAGGACAACCTTGACCTCTGATTTTCTGTTTCTACCTCTCAAGCACTGGGATTAAAGACATGGGACACCACCTCTGGCTCTTAATGTGTTTAAGACTAAAGTTCAAATTCAGCTCTATGTTTATGAACATATTTTTGTGCATGTGCATGTATGCATGTGTGTATTCATACACATGTGGAGGCCACTGGTCAGCCTCCAGGATCGTTCCTCAGGAGCTAGTCACCTTATTTTTGTGAGATGGGCTCTCTCACTGGGTTGTGGAGCTTGCCTGTTGGCTACACCAGCTGTTTAACAAACCCCAAAGATCCTCCGTCTCTACTTCTCCTAGAATTACAAGTTCATGCTATTTATTTTTTACTTTTATGTGGGTTTTCATGATCAAACTTAGGTCCTCATGCTTGTATGCCAAGCATCTTACCTACTGAGGTATTTCCCCAGCCCCAACCAAAATATATTTTAAACAAGAATAAACTACTTGTGTAGGGTTGAGGTCTAAGGAATGCTAATGATGGGAGAAATAGTCTTCCCCAGGGAAGACCACACCATTTGGCTATCCAGTACCAAATGGCCAGTCCTAAAAACATACTGTAGTGATTTGACTAAGAATACCCCCCCATAGGCTTATATGTTTGAATGTTTAGTCACCAGAAAGCGGAACTGTTTGAAAGGATTAGAAGGATTAGGAGGTGTGGCCTTGTTGGACAAAGTGTGTCACTGGAGATGGGCTTTGAGGTTTCAAAAGCCCACAAGAGGCCCACTCGATACAGCTGTCAGCTGCTGCTCCAGTGCCTGCCACCACGCTCCCTCCCCACCAGGATGATAATGGATTAGATCTCTGCAACTGTCAGCAAGCCCCAATGACTAAAGGCTTTCTAAGAGTTTCCTTGGTCATGGTATCTCTTCATAGCAATAGAACAGTAACTAAGTGCATTCAAGTAACATGAGACAGACTGAGCAGGAATATATATGCATATATACATATGCATGTAATAGCAATGAATGAAAAAGAAGCCATGGATTCGAAAGAGCAAGGAACAGTGTTCGGGAGGGATTGGAAGGAGGGAAAGGGATGGGAAAATGATGTAATCACTGTGCCATGCTGCTGTGTGGTGACCAGAGAACAAATGACAGGACTGGGTTCTGTCCTCTACCCGCAGGCCCCAGGGATTAAACTCACATTGGCAAATTTTGGGACAGAACCTTTATTTAAATACTCACCCATTTCACCAGCCCATGACATGCTCATATTTAAATATGCACAAATGTTTTCTGTGATAGGCTCCATTCAGAATTGGCTAAACTTTGCCTTTGATGTGGGAGAGAATTGCTAAAAGCAGCTGATTTTAGAGATGGTCTATTTTGGATACAGCAGAGAATTTTAAGAGATATCTACTTTGATATTTTCAGTCTCCTTAAGGTTCCTGTAAGATCAAGTATGGTAGTCAAGTATCTCAAGTCTTCCTGTGGTTTAGAGTAAACTTCTTGAATAAACTAAAGATTTAGTTGAGTAAATGGCCCTTTTCTCTAACTGGCTACGATCGCAGATGCAAACTGTAAACTGTATACGTTTCCATTTTTAGTTTAAAAATTAACAAAAGAAGGCATCTTCCTTATAGAAATTCTTAAAAAACCAGGAACTATAAATCACATGCCAGCCCAATCCCTGCTTCTTTATACTGCATGCTGCAGGGAGTTTTCAGTACCGTCTTCTAATTTACTAACCTCAGTCTCCGCTCAATTGTGCCTAATTCAGAATTTACTTTATGATTTTAAAGACTGCTTAAGATTTCTGACTCATGTTGCACATTTACCAGATCCCCTTCCCAGTGTCTTTTGAATACAAATAGCCGTAACTTTTTTTATTTATCATGCTGAGCTTCCAACACCCTGAGGCAGAGCGTCCATACAGATGGTCTAATCTGGAACGAATCCACTTTTCTCTGGTTATGGTGCCCTGGCTCCTCTGGTGTGAGATTTCCACACACATCCCTGGCTCTGTATTTTCTTGTATGCATGCCAAGCTCATGGTTTTATAGTCTTTGCAGGGGTTGGCATGAGTTTTTTCTGCAGCCCCTTTGCATGATTAGAAAGCTCAGAACTTTGGGCTTGGCCTCAGAGTAGGGGAGCTGGCTTGCACCTGAGCTCCCTAATTGGACTTACGGCCAGCTCCATGGGAGGGAAATTATTCCTGGTACTAGAAGCCTAGCTAACGATCTGGCACTAGTTATGGATCTTGGAGGAGAACCTCCTCCTGCCACAGTTCCTAACTCCATTTTAAAACTCACCCTTTGCCCAACAGTTAAGTGTGGCTCTCACTTCCCACCAAAGAAACTTTGCCTTGTAGCAAACAGATAAACCACCACTGGTCCAACTGGTCCCAATGCAGAGATCAGCCAAGTGTGGGAGCCCAGCCAGTCATGGTAGATACATCTACAACACAACACCTTCACCTAAGGCTCAGGGAATATCATGGTCGGGAGGCTTAGAAAGATCAGAAAGTCTGTTGTGAGATTGCATCTTCCAGAAATGACAGGGAAGCTAAACACTGAAGGCTGAAGTCTCAGGGGCCCTCTGTTAGCCACAGTTTCTATTGCTGTGAAGAGACACAGCAACTCCTATAAAATAAAACATTTAATTGGGGCTCCTTATAGTTCGAGGTCTGGTACATTATTGCCATGGCAGAAAGCATGGTGGCATGCAGGCAGACATGGTGCTGAGAGGGTCTGAGGGTTCTACATCTGGGTCTTCAGGAAGCAGGAAGGAAGAGTGAGCCACTGGGCATAAGTTGAGCTTCTGAAACCTCGAAGCCCACCCCCCCACCGTGATACACTCCCTCCAACAAGGTCCTGCCTACTCCAGCAAGGTCACGCCCACTTCAGCAAGGTCACACCTCCTAGTGCCACTCCTCATAAACCTATGTGGGCCCTTTCATTCCAGCTACCACAGGCTCCACCCACAGACAAGGAACTACAAGCAACCAAGGGATTGGAGCAAAGAAGACTTGGTCTTTTCTTCAGGGGGTCTATGTGAATGTAGCTCATTGCTGCGGGTGCCCTGGAGGTTGGAAGGGAATCTGGCTCCCCTGGAGCTGTGTGGGTGCTAGGAACTAGACTCGTGTTCTCTGGAAGGTAAGCAAGAACTCTTAACAGCTGGGTCATTTTTCCAGATTCTTTTCCTCCAATTTCTTTTCCTGGGAAATCCAGGCTTCGGCACCCGATAGCCCTGTGTATAATTCCCAGCTCTCTATCACGGTAAAGCGGTGTTAGTCTGCTCGGCAAGCCAAGTAGAAATCCCCAAATGATCCCCGATAATCCTTTCCTTCAGCACCTGCAAACATCAATTACTAAGCCTTAAATCTTCCTTCCCAGTCTTCTCTGTGCCTGTCTCCAGCCGTCCCTAGCGGCTCTTGCCTGGAGGAGATGATAAGGTTTAACCGGAACCTCTGTCTGCATCTGTTCGCAGCCCTCAAATCATCTCCCCCAATAACAAGGAAATGATCAAGAAGAAAATACCTGCCCTTGAGCACAGGTATGGGGGCAAATCCAACACAACCCCTCACCCAAAGCCAATCCATACAAACCCTTCTGCCTGGCCCATGTTCAGCAACTCTATGTCAATCTACAAACTACCATTGTCAAACAGTTCTTGCTGTTTTACGATTTATCTCTGTTCTGGAGGGAAAATGACACAACACGATGTTAATATGTGCAAACAATCTCTGTGGCTAAAAAAAAAATCCATGTTTTTATTTTCTGTCCAATACTTTAGATCCCTCCAGTAAATGTTTAGAGGTAGAATGTCCAAGATTGTAAAGCGAAGGTGCGATTTGGGTGTTGCAAACCAGATGGACGTCAACCAGTGACCGGCGGTCTTAGTTTCCCTTTTACTCTCTTATTGTGCACGTTGCCATAGGAACACGGACAGTCTGTACCATGTGACTCAACACTACATCCTAACCATCTCTGCATGGACTTCCCTGGCTAGACTTAAGCTCCTCACACGGCTTAGGTCCTGTCGTCACAGTTCTAAAGTCAAGTTCAAAGTCTGAAGACAAAACACTCATGATGAACACATGTTTGGCATCTTAACCAATGGGAACACAAGAACCAAAAAAATCCGGTATAGTCAAATTCAGAAGACATCATGAAATAATTCTACCAAAGTGTCCTAAAACCAGCGGCATTCAAAAAGCGTGTTTCAAGGCTTTAAAGCCAAGGCATTTAAGGCTCTCAGCAGGAATTTAGACAAGAGGCTTGGCTTTCTTTAGTTTCCCAGTTTCCATGGAACTGAGCACACTCATTGAGTCCATTTAAAACTGTAAAATTCCAAGCTGAAATGTGTGAAGGGCTCACCAGGCAAAGGGCACCTCAGGAGGAAAGTCCTGATGAATCCTAGCAAAGAATGGCCCGGTTGGTAGGGTTCTCATGCTTCCCATCAGTGTAAGCATGCTTCTCATTGGAAAATTCAGTTGGAATAGGCAATCCTATTTCTGCCACTATAACCTACTCACATGTTGAAGCCAACCAACAATCAGCAGCCCTATCATTTCTAAAGCAAGACAAGCAAGCAATACCAAATGAGAAACTGCAGCAATAATTGTGAGCCAACCCTCTCCCCGTTTCTACGCTCTTTAGGCAAGTACATTAAAATTAGAGTGTATCATTAGATTCTAATACAATTTAAAAATATTTTCTGTGTTTAGTCATCCGCTAACAGAGCTAATATAACACAAACCTCAAATATCATGTATTAAAAATTGAATTACAAAAGTAACCTATGCCAGACTTTTTCAAAGCACCAAATTTATCCAGAAGGAACTCACCATTTCACCAGAAGAGGCGGAAGGCTGTTACTATAAAACACCAACAAACGCGGATGTCATCAGTTTCACGTTAAACATCTGTGTTACATTTCCATAGCAGGATGCCTAACACGTACATTATAAACCACCATAAATCAAAACTGTGAAAGGCAAAAAAAAAGACTCACAGCGCCTTTGCAGTAAAGCCGTAGCTTCCCGGAGGGAGTGCGAACCACCACCGACATCCTCTTCCTAGCGCTGAAATAAAGAGGTTTTCGTAATGGGTCATCATACCGCAGATCTGCCTAGACAGGTTCTTGTTGGGCTTTGCAGATTTTAATGCTCAAGGTGACAAAATTAACCTGACCAAATTATAAGCCATAATCTTTCGTATATACAAATTATCTCCCGAGTGCACAGCTGGGGGCCTCGGAGAGTCACATTAGATTTCTGACGTCACCGGAGTACCATCTACTGTCCTAAAGGAATAAGCCAAACAGTTCCCCAGACACCTCTGAGAGCTAATACCCACTAGAGTAGCAACATGCTTAATATGCTAATATTCGAAAATTATTTGAGCTAGTATCTTAATAGATGGTTATAGGCTACACTTTAAAAATTAGAAATAGAAACACTATTTTTAACTATATAATCACAGATAAAGGCAAATGCTAGTACTTGTAAGAAACAACATAAGCATTCATTGTTGTTTAAATGATTGCAGCAGGCCCTTTACTAAGAGGGCTACAGTCCAAGACCCCCAAAAGATGCCAAAGACCGGGGATAGTGTCAACTCAATAATGCATTATTTTTCTGTACATATACATCTATGACACTGTTCAATTTGTTAGAGTAAGCAACTAACAACAGTGACTAAAAGAACAGTTATAATAATACACCTTAGTAAATGGTATTTGAAACTTAGAAATTGTTTGCTTCTAAAGTTTTCCATTAGATATTTTTAGAGTATGGTTCACCATGAGAAAGGAGAAAGTGAGGCCTCAGCCAGGGTGGAAACACTGTACAAATATGCAAACTGGGCTCGCCTACACATTAACTTAGCCCTTCTTGGCTCATGACATTCTTAGTTCAGTGCTGATTTAATGGTCCCAGAATCACCAAGTTACTTCTCTTGGGAAGATCTCTAATCGCGACTGGGAACCCTCTTCTGAGATCCATCAAAGTAAGACGGCCATTGCAGAGAAAAGTCACCGAGTCCGAGAGGAATACTATGGGATGCACAAAGCAGAGGTGCTCCACACTGATCACCTGTACATTTCGTCCCTCTGTGAGGTTGGCTCCCTTACCCCTGCAAGGCCTCAGCACACATTCTTGACTCTCCAAGTCTTTCCATGCTTCCTTCTTGCTCCAGACTCTGAATTTCAGGGACTCACCCTCAATCCCTCACATTTTTCAGCCTCCAAAGCTGGCTATGTTTGCTCCCTCCTCCCTCGGATTTACTTGACACCAGGTAGAAGTAGTTCTGTTTTGATCAGAGCCGTTCTTTCCTCAGGATGGCTAAATCGCTCACCTCACCTTCTCAGCAACTTCATTCTGAAACCACGCAGCTCTCCTATGAATCTGCCCCTTTCCCCTTCTATGTGGATCATGTTGATCCACAAACATGTTCTAGTGTCTCCCTTATACCTCACCGAGCAGGCATCCTCCCTTGTGAGTCACAAGTCCTTTCAACTCTGTAACTCAACTCTGGGTAAACTATGTCTATATTCAGGCTCCACCCATCTCCCCTCTACTCCCATCTTCCTACCATTCCAATGAATACTCAGCAGATCTTTATCAAACTTCCCCTTACCTACACTGGCAGCTGCCTCTGCACAGGTGATTTCTCTCAGCTCTGGGCTATTTATCATTCTGCTTTTGTCCTCTGTATCTTTAACAAGAAAAACTTGATTTTATTTAGTCCCCTCTTGCAATAGTTGCTCATGCTAGCTAAGCACTCTACCGCTGAAGTATACCACATGGTCCATTTCTCATTTCAAGGCAAGTTCTGAGTAAGGGACCTGAGCTGACCTTAAACTTGTCTGCATTCCAGGGAAGTTTTGAACTTGAGATCTTGTTTCTGTCTCCAAATTAGTGAGTATTACAGGTCTGTGCCACAATATTTGGCTAATTCTTAGTCTGCAATCAATCCTCAATAGTTAGAATTATTTTTAATAAGTGGCTCAGTCATCAGCCTTCCACTTTCTCCTTAATCTATATTTTATCTTCAGAAGAGCCTATTGACTTATAAACTTTTGGTATCAGTTGGAGACCAGTGACTACTGAACGGGTATTTCAACCATAATTTTGGTTTTATTTTCTGGCTTTATAGCCAGTTCCCTACTGGACACTTTCATCTGTATGTCTCCCAGACATCTAAAGCATAGTGTTTCCAAACATCTCATCTACCGCATCATTCCTATTCCTATCTCTGTCATCCATATAAAAGGAATTTCTACATACCTAGCTGTTCAAACTAGGATCCTCACCCTTTCCTTCCTTTTCTTTGTTCCTGCCCCACCCATCCAATCTATAGCCAAGTTCCACTCATCTCCCCCAAATAGGTGTAAAAAGCCCCACCATCTTTTCTTCAATCTCACCACCGTTATCCTGATCCAAACTGCTAGTGCATTCACGGAGACGGACAGCATCACATTCGTTTCCCTTTCCAGGCTGAGGCCCACCCTCACCACAGAATCGAAGACCTGAAAGTCCTCACTTTTGACTTATTTTTCTCCATGGCACTTTTCATCAGCATAAAGGGTTCAAAAACCACATCTATATGCTAATTTATATGCTGTTTATATCACCTTTAACACAAACAGGGTTGGGAAAGACACTTTATCATGAAGACAGAGATGAGCGATGTATGTGGGAATATTCTATCCTAGGTAATTAACTTAGCTTCTTGCTTTGAGCCCTGTTATTTGGTCACGTGGTCATTCAGGATCAAAACAGTCACCAAAGTTAGCATACAAAAGGAACTGTCTCTCCCAGGCACTTTGTACATTTGCTACATAGGAGAAAGCTCAGGAAAACAGGTGGGCAAGTCTTTTTGCAAACAAAGCATTGTTCTTTCCTGGGCTTTCATTTCTGAAGTGTCCTTTGAGAGGACATGCAGTCTTTAGTGATCCTGTAGTAAGACCCATTTGTCCGGTGAACATAGGGTGGCTAGGCAACAATACCCAACCTAAGTCTGAGTAGGGTGGTATAGCTGCAGGCCTTTGCTCTAGCTGGAATGCAAAGACATTCCACAAGCTCCTATATTTGGTATTTGGTCTCTCATTGGAGAGCTAGTTTAGGAGATGAGGCCTACTTGGCTGAAAGATGTTACTTGGGGAGAGTTCGTCAGGGTTATGGCTTGGTGCTCTTCTGGCCCTGATCTCTCTGCTCCTGGATTCATGGGGATTTAATGAGACATGTCACATGCTCTTGCCATTATCCACGGAGCTCCAGGCACCTTGCTCTCCCCGCCATGATGGACTGTATCCCTTTAAAACGTGAGCTAACATTAAGTTTTGTTTCTTTATGTTGTTTCTGGAAGGATCTTGTCACAGTGATGAACACAGCCAACATTATTTCTTTTTAAGAAAGGAGTGAGTGAGACACTCACTTTGCTTTCTGTTTCTTCCTACTAGATGGTAAAATTCTTACTTCACAGAGACAAGTGGGCATAAGGAACATACAATGAATACAGAGGCTTCCTGAATCTTAACAATTTCATTCCACATAAATCTTGTTGCCTCTTAGTATATCTAGTATATCTATGATTTTAGGTCTTTAGATGCTAGAGTTTAGAACTGAAATACACCCTCCAAAGGCCCCATGTATTGGAGGACTGATCCCAGAGAGGTGCTATTAGGAGGGGGGAACCTCTAAAAGGTAAGAGGTCTTTGGGCCATTGGGTAGGCTTTGAGGGGCATCTGTGAAACCATGTCTACTTTCTTGTACTCTTTTGAGATTTTTAAGTATCTCATGAGCACTAAGGCCATCTCTGAAGACTCCATGGTAGGAGTATCATGCCACGAGGTGAGTAGGTTTACTCCTCTCTGTGTTCTTGCCTTGTGTGTTACCTCACTACAGGCCCAGTGTAGCTAGGCTATTGGTCATGGAGTGCAGCCTCAAAAATGTGTCAAAATAAACTCATCTTTAGGAGGTGATTGTATCAGGCACTCAATATTATATTGAAAGGCTAGCTAACATGCCAGCCACAGGGCTCTTAGTCTTGTCCTATAGCTGGGATTCAGGCAATTGCCTCACAGAAAGTCCCTTTGAACTGCCAGCAGAAGCCACACAGTCCCATGTCCTGAAGAAAACTGTGCATGACTTGTTTACAGACAGGACACCTAAACCATATGGAAGATCTTAATATTCTGCTTAAACCCATAAATAAGAGTAAAGCATACATTCCAGCTATATATAGGACAAACAAAAAATGAATGAAAATGTATTCCCCCCCACACAAATTCTAGAGCAGGTGTCTTTACCTGGTAAACTCTAGGACATTGAGCAATTCATATCTTTCTTCCTGCCCCAGCTGCAGAATAAAAGAAATGAAAATACTTTAGGTTTCTTGGAAATAATCACTTGTCACAAATTTTTATTGTAAAACGTCAACACAAACACAATTTCTCTTCCTCCTTCTGAATTACGGGGGAGAGTTTACCAAACTTTCAGGTTAGTGAATAGTGAAAGACAGGAGAGGGCTCGGAAGCATTCCCGAGGGTCACAGAGGCAGGCGGGAGAACTCTGTCCAGTGGAGACTGTGACAGACAGCCAACAGACAGGATTATCTGCTGTGGCCATCCTAGCTTACTAGCTAAGGACGCAAGGACCCACAGAGTCAAGGAAAGAAAAGGATACAATAAAAAAAAATGTCAAAAATTTGTCCTTAGGAAATGATGGAAAATGAATTTTAAGAAAAAAATTTGAGTTAGGAAAGAGTTTAATGAAAAGATACCAAGTGCAAAGATGCTTAGTTATGAATACATGTACAGGTGTAATAAAAACGCTAATAATAATTTTTAAAATGAGCTATCATTTACATTAAATAAACCACAGAGATCTTCAATGCAAACTGTACAGTTTGATAAAGGTACTGTTTGTGCAAACACTGCCCTGTTGAAGATGCAGAACATCTGACCCATAATGAATTCTCTCGTTGCTTTTCCAATCAATCTTCTCCCCGCCCCAAGGCAATGGCTGTTCAAGATTCTATCATTATAAATCACGTCTGCACAGTTTCCAGCTGCAGACAGATGGGCTCATAAAGGAGGCTTTCCTTCGTGCCTGGCATTCTTCCCTTTTCAATATAGAGTTTTTGTGATTTATCCACACTACTCAAGAATCAAGAGTTCACCTTTTTCATTGTTTCGATTGTCAGACGGATCTCAAACTGTTTATCCTCTCCTGCTGATATGCATTTGTTTGCTTCCAGCTTGGCTTAACCATGAAGGCAGCTACCAAGAACACTCCCGTTACGCCTCTTATGGTGGACACGAACTTCCCTTTCTCCTGAGTAACTGAGAACTGAGGATAGCTGCTGGATCGAGGCAGCTTTCCTTTATTAGAAAACTCTTCAAAAATTCACTAACATTTGTTTCCATCAATGTTTTTTAATTTCAGTCTTCCCAGTGGGTGCACAGCAGTATTCCACTATGGTTTGCATTTCCTTGATGACTAGCCACTCAGATATCACCTGCTGTGATAAATCTGTTCAAAAACTTCCCACGTAAAAGCAGATCCTGAAGAATGACCTTTTTGTTGTTAGCTGTTTTGAGACAGGGTAGCCCAGGCTCATGTAGCCCAGGCTGGCTTCAAACTCGCTATGTAGCCCAGCCTAGCTCTGAGTGAACTCCAGATCCTCCTGTCTTCTACCTCCCGAGCTCTGTGATAACAGGCCTATGCACTATACCCAGGCTTCTGCATACTCACATAACCAAACATTTAATAATGTCTGGAATCTAGAGAAGGAACAAATGGGAAGATGACTCAAGGCAGATAAATCTCCTTTTAGTGGAGCAGAAAATCAGTAGATAGGTCTAGTTTGGAAGAATCAACATTGTCTATCAAGCGTATTATCAGCCACAATTTTGCTTAGTGTTGAAAGAAGCGAATGAAGGAATGGACAGTGGTGCCCCTGGATAGGAAACTTTGGCTCCACTGTGATCTTTTCCATACTGCCTTTATCTCTGAAGCTACAAGAATGCGCTATGCAGGTTTTTTTTTTTTGTTGTTTTTTTTGTTTTTTTTTTTGGTTTTTCGAGACAGGGTTTCTCTGCAGCTTTGGAGCCTGTCCTGGAACTAGCTCTTGTAGACCAGGCTGGTCTCGAACTCACAGAGATCCGCCTGCCTCTGCCTCCCGAGTGCTGGGATTAAAGGCGTGCGCCACCGCCGCCCGGCGTGCTATGCAGGTTTTAAAGCGCCCTTAAGACACAGGTGACTTACTGAATCTATGATGACCGAGTCCGGAGTTCTTCCAGTGAAGACAAAGTTCAGCTGCTTGGCAGCTCTGACCAGTGCTCCCTCATCTGTGTCAGGGAAGAGGTGACAGAACGGGGACAGAAACAGATGATGTATGCAAATGTAAGGGAAAGAAACGGGCACAATGCAGGTTTCTGCTCAGTTAAAAATTCCTTTCAGTATGCTCTGAAACCCATTCCTTTCTGTGTATATGATGATGCCAGAGGAATGGGAGCAACTGTTCATGACCCACACCCGAAAGTGACAGCTTGGACACCTTAGTCAGCATACGCTTGAGGACACCTTTCTCCTAATCCATGGCAGGAAGTCTTTTAAAGATTTATCCATTCCCCCCAAATGTTTGAGTGTTAATTCCAGTGCCTGAGATCTGAATCACTTAAAGGGAACAGAGGCTTAGTTTATGTCACCTGCTTTCCTCACCATGTCACCAGGCTTTGTCACTGCTGAGAGTGATAAGATACATACACACATAGATACACACACACACACACACACACACACAGATACACATGTGCACACATACAATCCACACACATAAATACATCCACACATACATGTGCATGCACACACATATCCACATGTGCCCCCACACACGTGTACACATACATACACACAGTGAGCACATACATACACACATGTGCACCCATATACACATATGTGCACACACATACATACACTCATAGACACATATACATACACACACATATTCTCTATGTGAAACAACAAAATTTCTTACTTTGGTTAAGGAATTTGATGCATTGTTCAAGACATAACCACTAGTTAAGAATATGGTTTTAAAATACAAAGTGTATCATTTCCCTTAAAGTTTGGATTATTTACCTAATTTTATATTGGAAATAAGTCTAAAATCAAGCCTAAATAGCTTAATGGCCAGTAAATATTTTATAGAATGCCCCCTGAGTGCAAGAAGCTCTCCTCACCTAAGTGAACACAGAAAGGGTGCCCTCCAGTCCCTAAAGAGAGGGCAGAATTGTATTCTAAAATCATGCATCGCAGCTTTCTTTAGGCAAACAAATCTCCCATCTGACTATGTGTAAAACCCATCATGCAAGAGTTTATTAATAAGGGGGAACAATTACATGTATATAAATACTTTTATTCCTTTGTGTACACTTTATGACTCAATTTTCCATATAATTAATTTGAGAAAAGTCACATACACAAAGCAACATATTTTCACACACACACACACACACACACACACACACACACACACACACACACACACTTAACCCTCACACATATTTAACCCTGAAGGCCAAGTTTCTAATTAGGATCCAATTGTTTTAAATCTAAAATCATAATTTGGTTATGTTCCATTTGTAAATTAAATTGAAAATTTGAGTTCTATAATACCAAATTTCAGAACAACTTTCTACAGAAAAATACTTCATTGTTGCTTCTTCTGTACCTGGAGACGCCGCCTGATAAAAGATCTTCTCGCCTTCTCTCTCTGGTACAGCTGTGTGGCAGACTGCCATCATTGTGAGAAATTCACAAATGATAGGTGCGGTTGGCTGTGAGGAATAAACACATAATTTATCCCTTTCATTTAAACATGTGACACTAATGGCAGTAATGTTACTTCATGGCCATTTATTAAGAGAACAGCTGGACAGCATTGGGGGTGTGGGATTACAGCCAACAGTTATTATGATGAAAACTATTTAGAACACAATTTATTTGTTCTTGTACTTCCTCATTCATTCTATAAACATTTATTTAACACGATTTTGTGCTCTTAAACAGAAATGAGAGAAAAAGATGATTAATTTGGTCCTTAGTGGGCAGAAGACATATTCTAAAATATTCACTTTTTTGTTTGTAATTTCTAGTCAGATTTAAATTTCAGGCATCTAACCTTTGAGTGGGGGTGATTATGTGTGCATTTTTCTGTAATGCCACCTTCCCTTTCTCCAGTATATCTATATATCTATAATTTTATATCTATCTATCTGTCTGTCTATCTATCTATCTATCTATCTATCTATCTATCTATCTATCTATTTACCATATATCATCCATTCATGTCATAAGTCAGTACTAAGGCATAAGTCGGTACTAAGGCTATAATGTCATAAGTCAATACTAAGGCTGTGTCATAAGTTGGTACTAAGGCTATGACGTCATAAGTCAATACTAAGGCTGTGTCATAAGTTGCTATTAAGGCTGTGTCATAAGTTGGAACTAAGGTTGTGTCATATGTCAGTACTAAGGCTATGATGTCATAAGTCAGTGCTAAGGCTGTGTCGTAAGTTGGTACTAAGATGGGCAGGTGCTCTTACCAATAGTTAAAACTATGGCAGCTGAGGGAGAAAAAAAGGCATTATTCTAACAGTATAAGCAAGAAGAGATTAGGACTGAGGACACAGTACCTTCTGTTTTAGTTTACTTTCATTTTTGTTGTTTTTATTTTTTTAAAGAATCCCCACTGGCATCTACACACGCTGTATTGCTCAACGAGGTTAGATCCGCTTCCGCGCCACTCTACCGTGTTCTGTTTCTCATACCTACATCCCGCTCTTTCTTACTTTTGTTCCTCTCCCTACTCCGTCCTCTGTATCCTTTCTGATTTTCCTCTAGCTTTAATAATATTTGAATTCTGTTTACTCTTACTATATCCTATCTCCCCTTCCTATTTAGGGGTCGTATAAAAAAGGCTCAATAATATCACAGCGGGAAACTTCCTAAGGGAAAGACACAAGCATCTGGACATAGGAGACATTTAGAACACTAGTACACATAAAGTAAAAGAAATCTAAAAAAAAAAAAAAAAAGATCATGCAAGTAAAAACAACAACAACAACAACAAAAAAACCAGAAACATGGAGTGCAGCTGAGAAGGATGTGCCAGTGCTCTGCTCACCTACGGGGTACGGAGAATGTGCTGACGACACTTACGTGGTTATTCTGGAGATTCTCCAACAGGGATGAGTCACTAAATGTTTTTTCATCTCCAAACTGCGAGTTCTGCCTAAAGGGGAAAAAAAATAAAGCAAAGTTGGATCGCTTAACCAGACAGGCCTATCCATTTACTTCTAACTAATGATGAATGATTACCCTCGATGAATTCAAATAACTGATTTCATGACTATCATGCTTTTAAAAATTATTCTAAGTACTAATGAGGTTACTAAGATATGATTTTACTTTGGCCAAATGAGAACTCTTTATATGTAGTAACAATACAAATGATTGTATGAAATATAAAAATGTGAACAATAAAATATTTACATAGTTTGAAAACCTTTATAAATATGTATAAGAATATTTCTGAGTATATCATATTTTGCTATTCAGAAAGGAAAATAATCACGAATGTATATGGCATTTGTATTGTGGCTGGCTCTTTACATTAACAAATGAATCATGTACTTACTTGAAACAAATAGGACCTGCATTAACTTTTAATCTATTATTAATCTCATGACCCTGCATTTAAGAAACCCAAACCAAAAACCAGGAGCATGTAAGTAGGCACAGCGAAATACTTCAAAGTATCTTTGAAATGCATCTTGAAAATGTAAATGTGACCTTTTTTTTCTGTATAAAAGTTTCAGGATTGACTGAGGAAAAAACCAACATCTCCATGAAATAAGTAATCACAGTCTAGAAGATTTTAATCATAATTTAAGTATGAGTTATGGAATTTTGACACCGCTAATGTGTGAAGCACCAAGACTTTCTCTGACATCCTAAACCGCAGTGAGAAAGGAAGAGGTCACAAAGAAAGCTGAATACATGGAACCAGTACGCCTCCCTGAGCTGATGAAGTAAAACTGATGAGTGCTTGCAATATCACACAGCTTCCTTTATTTAAATACCAGCACTTGGCTGGTGGATTATACAAGTTATATATCTTTGCTAGCAGGTTGTAGTTAAGAATTCTCAAAATTATCATTGGTTTTATTGGCTTATTATTAAGTACGGGCTCTAATAACTTCCAAATGACTTGTCAGTGGGAAGATAGAAGAGCGAACACATTTCTATAAATATTCTTTCTCATTTATAAAGAATAGTTTTCCTGTTGGGACTGATGAGATGGCTCAGTGGGAAAAGGCACTTGATGGCAAACCTGACAACTGGAGTTTGGTCTCTGGGACTCTCAGGTGTAAGGCAAGAACTGATTCTACAGGCTGTCCTCTGACCCCCACACGGAACACCATGGCACACACACCGCTTTCCGAAACATGAATAAAGGCAATAAGAGTAAATTTAAATGTTTACTACTTGTGAGTGTATGAAATATCCCCGTAATCAAAATCTATTCACTCCTGCGCCGCCGCTGTAGTTCTAACTGTTGGGGAGGCCAAAGCACAGGGGATATTCACTCACTTCTTGAAATATGAATACTTTTTCTTTCCAAGAGCTCCAAAATAAAAATCTTCTGAAATCTTATATGTCTTATTATTCATTCACTTCAAAACTCCCAGCTGCTATTATTGATCAAACTTTCAAAAGTGTTTCAATAACTTTAGATGTGCAACTGAAACACTTACACAGACAGATCCCATTCTACATTCCCTAACAAAGGCTTCCATTCTGTAATGTATGAAATAAGAACTCCCTCCCACTAAGTGACCTTCTTATCAAGACCATGGAAAACCACTCGCAACTCATCTTCTAGCAAGATGGCTTGACTAGGATGCTTCAGGCATGGAGTCATCACTCCACTCCCTAATCTAATAAAATATCTACTTTTGGTAAAAAAAAAAGGCAAAAAAGGAAGGTTATATTATTTAAAATAAGAACTACGCTAAATGCATACATATTTAAAACTACAGGCATTTACACATTGCCTGCACATAAAAATGCAAGCCAACATCAACGTGTCTCCTCATCTTCTTTTTTTCCTTAGACAAATTCCAGTGGCACTGGGCTCATAAAGAGACAAAGGGATGGTGGGCATGCACCAGTTAAGAGAAAGAGGAGAAAGCATGTCTAGCTCCCGGCATCATCCCTAGCTTCCTGTAGTTTAAAGCCACACAACATTGTAAGTATTTTTCAATTAGATGAAAATGAAGAGAGTCAAAACAGCAATTAAGAGAAAACTCAGAAAGTACCCAGCCTAATCAATAATATCTGTCCTTCAATCATAACATGGACTATGAGTTGTTTATTTACTTTCTTATTTATTTGTCTTCAGTGCCCACTAGGCAGCATGTAACCAATGAGCTACAACCTCACCACCCCGACTACAGATACTTTTTTAAATTTCAAAGTTCAACTCAAACTGAGACAACTGGAAAATAAAAAGGAAAACAGAATAAGCTTAAGCTGTAGTTTCCATCTTAATCCTGCACAGTGTGTTAAAAAGCACTCACGGGAGAGGCCTAGGCTTCCTGTCTAAGTCAGAAAACAAAACACGAAGACAATGATTGAACTGACGGTGTAATGATAATTATTCCTACAGAGAAAAAAAAACCACCAAAGGGAAATCAAAAGCTGCAGGACAGATTGGAGGAAAATCAAATTTATATGATTGAGGTAATACCCTACAAAAGAAAACAATCGCATGGATAACATAAAACAAGATCCACAGTGACACAGAACACCAGGCAAGAAGATGAAACTCAACTCATGGAGAAGGAAACATCAGTGGCTCTGACCAGGCATCCACTCTGGCTGGCCTCATGACAGGATAAATATCAATTTGACAAAAACCAAGTTTGTTAACTCTGTTTGGTAAGAATTGTGGAAAAAGAATGAAGTATCTATGTAAAAGTGGAAATTGGTACCTACAGTTTCTAAACAGCAACTGGAGATAGTGTGTGAAGGCAGCTTAGCTCTGGGGAGGCTGAGGCAGGAGGATTGTAACTTGGAGGCCAGCCAAAAAAAGAGTAACTGGGTAAAACTTCAACTAAAATCTTTTGATCCAGTAACTCTTGGTCTAGGAATATTTACTTGGTACAAAATGTTGCATGCAAAAACATTCTTTGTGTAGTACATTTTTCAATAGCCAAATATTCTTACAGGGGAAAACGGGGTCTTTCCTCTGGGTTCTTAGCCTTATTAATAAAAGAACTTAGGACCAGGCTCAGAAGAAACCTTGAGGAAAATTTTTATTAGTGTCTAAAAGGAAAAAACCCAGGGAAGCAAGGTGTACATCTGTGTAGATCCCTGGAGGAATAAGCTGGGGAAGGGGAAGAGAGTAGGCCTTAGTTCCTAAGCCACTGTGGCAAAGGTGCAGGTTGAGGTGGGCGGGTTGTGACTTACCGAAGAGTAAGGGGCAGGGAAGCCAGAGGCAGGCGGATCTTTGTGAGCTGGAAGCTTGTCTGATCAACATGTGAGTTCTAGAACAGCCTCAGCTAGATAGTGAGATCCTCACTATTTCTCAAAACAGCAAATAAACAAAAAACCATCCCTGTTTATCACCAGCACCACCACCACCAAAAACAAAAAAAGGAAGAAGGAGAAGGAGGAGGAAGAGGAGGAGGAGGAGGAGGAGGAGGAGGAGGAGGAGGAAGAGAAGAAGAAGAAGAAGAAGAAGAAGAAGAAGAAGAAGAAGAAGAAGAAGAAGAAGAAGAAAGAACAGAGTAACTGGGAGAGTATACCCTGCCCACATTTGGCAAGTATAGGAGGGAAGGCAGGGAGAGAGGAGAGGGAGAGGGAAAGAGAGGGGGGAGAGAGGAGGGAAGGGGGAGGGAGAGGAGGAGAGGTAAAAGGAAAAGTTATGTTGACTTCACAACTAAGTGGCTCCAGCTTGACTTCCCCTGAATAAGGGGAAGAAAAAGTTCAAGGTCTCATTCATTAAAGGATCAATCACCCCTCCCATTTCCAGGTGTGACTGAAGGTGACTGACACACCTGGGTTAACTCTTGGGTGGTCTCCACCCAGAGGGAGGTTACATTCTTTTGATAAGAAGGAAATAGTTTTCCCTTAGGGTTCTTCAAGAGCTTCAATGACAACAGCAGAGGTAAACAGAGATACTGCTTAGGGGACTTGTGGTGTGTCCACAACACAGGTGTGGAAGGGACAGTTCTCTGTGGAGTGTGGAAAAATCTCAGATAATAGGCACTTGAAATATCTACATACACTACATAAGACCAAAATGCACACCCTATGGACATAGACAGCTCATGCACATGAACAAAGACACAAGCAGCAGTGTGACTATGAGGACTGCTTTTCCCGTCTTATAAAAGTCACTACTTCAGTGAGAGCAGGGAACAGGTTAGTGAGTAGGACGTCTGGTCAGACCAGCAGAAGGCATCGGCTGGCTTTACTGTCCGGAAGCAGCAGGACAAACTTCAAATAAACACTACAGAAGTCCCGAGTATGCAGGATTGTATTTAAATTGTGTTCAACACCTTCGATGAGACAGATGCACACACAAAACCTCTCTCTCTCTCACTCATACGGGGAAATTTCTGTATTTGGGGCTGATGGTCTATGCCTACAGTTTGTTTTACTTTTTTTTTCCCTTTGAGATAGTGTCTTGATGGCTCTGGCTGTCCTGGTGCTGTATCCTGTGCTGGCCTTGAATTCCAGGCAATCCTGCTTCAACCTCACAAGGGCTAGGATTGTGTGCATCACTATCTCTGGCTTAGAGATAAAAACATACAACTTTGAGCACAAGTCTAAATATTTTCACATGGAAAAAATTAGAATTCTCCAGGCAAGTTTCAGGCAGACAGGATTCAGGCTGTGTTTTATGTGCACCTTTAACTTGTGTGAAGCCTGTTCTTATTCATAATTCAGGTCATAAAGAAGGGGTCATCAAGCCCTGTTCTGACTGAGAAACAATAAAGAATCTGAACCTAAGTACAATTTATGGAAGACAGAGGTTCTAGAGATCCCTTTTCTTGACTTAATGCAACTTAATGAGTGTGGATAAAGAGACAGCTTGCTGGCCGTCACATGACACATCTCCTTTTGTATCCATCCAATTACAGGGATACTGTTAAGGTGGCCCTATATTGGTGTGTGTACCGGGTGTGTATAGGGACAAGTGCATTTTTAAATTCAGGCCAGACCCAAAGGGGCCTAGGGTCTTTTCAATTCTATCTCCACACTCCTCACATGGTCCAGATTCATCCATCAGTTATTTGGCAAGGCTCCTCTAGCCAAAGGTTCAAAGACAGATTGTCCCCTAGATGCCCCTCTGGGAATGGGTCTGGGCCAGCTAGTCACTCTAGACCTCATTTAATGTCTAATTTCTGCTGCTCCCAGATTTTAGGATGGGGTAAGGACTAGATCCAGTCTTGGGTGGGTACTTTTGTTTCTCCCATGCAGGGAACCTCGCTAGGGAATGCTATAGTGTGGCCTCAAGTCACAAGTTCCGTGGCTCTTCCTCCTAAGCAGTAAGCCTTCACAGAACCTCACACACTCTGCTCTTGGGTAGCCCCTACTCATTCTCAATCACTCTTTGTCAAATCACGAGGCTCTGCCCCTCAGTTTTCTGCCTTTCCATCCCTCCATTTCCTATGGGCATTCTTCAGAGTGGCTTGTTTTTCTTGGACTTCCTTCCAGTCAAGAGTGTTTCAGATCTTGTACCACTAGGTGGCAGGTCCCCCCTTCACGCCTTTGCTCCCACCCAACTTTTTCCTGTCCAGAAACCTTTCCAAATAGAACAGGCTTTGAAAGGAGACTTCCTGCATTTTTCATTAAGTTGTTCCAAGAAACCAATGGGGACCACTAGGCAAGAGCGCTCCAGCCACAGTGAGATTGGTGCTGGTGTAGGTGATGCTGGCAGGCTAACCTGTACAAGAACACGTGGTGAACACTGATAATCACTATCCTGTAAGATGTGGACTGACTCCGGGCTATGCGCACATGCTGACCCCTAGAGCAATGTAATAATTACCCGCAGAGAAGCAGAGTCCTCCATCTGCAAGAACTCCTCTTTTTATCCGAAGCCTTCAATTTTAAAATCAAAATCATCTCAAAACCAGAAGAAAGGTGCATCTCTCTCTTCAACACTTCAGTGAAATGTGTTGATTAACAGCATCCCCATTTGACTTGGGGAATATTCTGTTTCGGAGGCCAGGCGAATATCCTAGCCACTGGCACATGGTCCACGAGACACTGTGGTGGGCTGGGTGTGAAAAGCTACCGGAACAGCACTTATACAGTGTGTCAGCCAGGACAAGCTCAGGGTGGTCAGCCCACCATACAGCCGCTGTATAGAGGCTGGTTTCCTGATCAGCACCACATCTCCGGGGCAACATGGGGTATAGCTCCTTTGGCAGCACAGAGCAGTTTTCTGAGGCAATGAGCAGGGTGGAATAAAGCCTGTTGGGCTGGCATCCTCTCTAACCCAGGGACTGACCCTTTCCCTAACCCAGTGAACCCTTCTGCCACTGCTGAAGGACTTTCTGGCCCCAGCTGTAAGAGCACTGATTTTTTTTTTTTCTTTTTTAAGGGTCTGCCTCTCCAGGTTTTTAAATATCCTGCTGGTTTGGAATCAAAATTGCTTGCAGGGAGATTTAATTTTTAGCCATGAGTTTGTTACTCAGAGTCAAGTCCAAGAATCCGAATGGGTGATTTAAGTTCACTGTTTTTCCTAGATAATGGTTGGTTTGGATCAAGGCAATGAGACTCAGTTTCCTGGGTGACTACAAGCATTTCTGAAGGCAATTGCAAAAGAGGAGCTCTAAAGCACGGTGTGAAAGTCTGCACCACTGAATAAGACAGCTTGCCAAGGGGATTACTTTGAAGACAGACGCTAATATAGATGTGTTAGGTCTCATTATTATAAGGGCACGCCTGGAAGAATGCTTCAGCGAGCCTACCTTTTACAGCAGAATAAATAAATGCCACTCACTCCACACATAATTATAGGCTAGAATGAAATGAGAAAATAGCCAAGCAGAGAAGAGAAACTAGTATCAACTGCAGATGCTGTAATCATAGCCAAAGCCACTGAAATGAATGCAGGGCTGACTTGAAGGCACTTCCTCTGGAGAATCACCCCGTGGCCATTTACTGGAAAACAATGAGAATATGATGTGTGACTGTATCAAACAGTTAAGAAAAAAAATGAAATAATCTATGCCGTGATATTTGCTTGAGAATAATAATGGCAGAAAGGCACAGGTGGGATGAAACTGGCCCAGAGCACATACCTTTAAAACAACTGACAGGGACAGTTATTGGTTCTGCTTATCCTTAAACTTTTCAAAGTAAGTTTTTTTTAAAAAAATATACATATATATATATATAAAATCTTTTGAAAATATGAAAACATTATGATTACATGAGTGTTGAAAGCAAAAGGTGTTTTTCTTTCTAATCCTCTCGAAATTTATACTTTCAGTTTAGATAACGGTTTTTAATAGAAAGGTGTTTGTCTGCAAGATTCCATGCCAAATTTGAGAGAAACACAAGTCCTTAAAGCCTATGGTTGTGTGATAGAGTGAACCCCCTTCATAGTCAGGCTCCACTGGGCTTAATGCTGGTTTCCATGTCTGCTGGTTGTGGTCTTGGGCAGATTGCTTACTGGCTTTTCTACCTAAATTCTATCAACTTGAAAATGACCGTGTCACAGATATGACGAGGAGTGAGAGTAAAGCCTCTGGTTAGAGCTCAATTCATCTTCAAAGTTTCCCACTGAGGCAAGTGCTATTGTGACCACAGTTTTCCAATGAGGCTACTCGGGCCACGAGTAGCCTGTTCTAAGGTCAGGTCAAGATCCAAACTTCGGGGGTCAGAATCCAAAGTTCACATGCATGGCTACTCCACACGACCTTACACAGAACCTCACAGATCTGTACCCCCACCTTTGCAAGCCTACAGGTAATTACTTGACAGACGGAAGACCCAAAGACACAAAGAGAGTCATAAAGGCGACACATGTCTTTCCTGGTGTTAATTTTTTTAGACAGCAACCTTCTTTTAGATTCAATGGCAGGTTAAAATATACAATTTGTGAAAAAGCTTGGATATTTCACTTGTGACTGATGCCACGTAACATCCTCTGCTCACAGCTTTTAATGATCTGGGTCAACAATATAAATGTTTGGAGAAGCTAAGAAAACCAAATTATGTCTCATAAGAAGATATGTGTATTAGTTCTATATTACTAAACAGGGTTTAAAATAGTAGAACTATTGTGCTATAGGCAAGCAGCAAATGAAAAGACACATAGGTCCTAAAAAAAAAAAAAGCCTGAGGAGCTTACTCAGATGACACTCAGCCCCAAGTCAAAGAACACCCAATAAACACGGTAACTAGAGTCATAGGACCAAAGAAGCAGGGGTGTATGCAGTGCTTCGCTTGAATGGCCAACCGATGATAAAATGTTCCGGCAAAGGTATGGAGCTCTGTGTGACAGGCATTGACGGTGCCGCTTGTCACACGAATCAAACAGCTGCCTCCATCAGTAAGCAGCCTTGGGCATTAGGAGGTTTACTACAAACTCTTAGCAATCTCTACTTCAGTGAAATAAAAATCTGGTAGGCTGAACGCTTATTTTGTGGCTGGAACACAACGAACAGAGGGACTATAACTTAATCATAAAGTATATGTAATCCAAATACACAGAAGAAAGCCTCAGTAGTCGCAAAAAATCGGTATTCTCAAAAAAAAAAAAAAAAGCTTTAAAGGAATCAATTTCCTAAATTTTATTTGCTACCAAATCATGACAACTCACACAAAAACAAGATACACTAAACTACCCTAGATAAAAACATAAAACCCAGGGCTGAAAGGATTTTAAAGTAAAAACAACCCAGAAACTTCCCATAGTAGTGAAGCTACGCTGTGTTTAATAAACCTAAAGTGACACTGACGTCAGGATGCACGATGTGAAATTCACAAAGAATCAGGAAAAAGTGAAAAAAAAAGTGGAACTAAAGCGAATCATGCGGCGCTCACTATTAGGTTGCAGCTGGGGGAGTTCAGAACACTTGTGCTGTCCACTTCAAGGTCTTCATTTTACAGACATTAGAATAAGGAACGACACTTGTACTGCATGACGTGGTCCAGCTCAGGCAGAAGGGGGCAGTGTGGAGCTAAAAAGCACAAGCAAGCTTTCAGAGCTATAGCGGAGCGTTCCCTGCCCCGGGGAACTTCGGAATCAATCCTTACAGGTAATAGATAAATAATACAAGACTCTAGCAACTTTCAAGCTTTAGAATATGTGTATGAATGTTTTTTGAAAGAAAAATCAAAGATACTTAACAGAGTTTAAGAAACATGCACCGCAGAGCATCATCACCCAGCACCTGTGAAGACTTCCCGCGAGACCCGGGAAGCTCGTTTAACACAGCCATGCAAGGGAACCTTTCGAAGAGATCAAAGGACCAAGTAGCTTACCATTCATCAGGCGAGCACCCATAATCCTCAGGTTCGGGGACATGGCTTCAAGAGGAGGGACAGAAAGAGAGGGAAAAAATAATCACAGAAAGGCTGGAAACATAAAACCATGAATGAGGGAAGTGCTAAGAGACGGGTTTCTAGAAAGTTAAGAAAAATGAGCTTTTAGTTGGATCTGAAGAATGGTGGTTAGTACAATGAGCAGAACATGAGGATTTATGGTAACCAGGTGGACTTACAAAGGTACTCTATAGCCCAGAATTGATTGATGCTCAGAAGCCAGAATTTAGTAATAAATATGTTTAAATTTAGCTGCTTAAACATAGGCTATAAAGCCCGTAGGACGTCAATCATTTATACTTATAACCACTACAAAGTATTTTAACAACACAAACATGCTAGTCACCTAGGGCCCAGAAAAAAAAATCTGCCAAATACTTTTCAGGAAGCTTTTACTGCCTTGGGACAATAACTTCGTAAGAGGGGACAGGAAAGTACAAGTTAATTGTTACTTTGTTTGATTAAATGGAACCACTGATATTCAAAATAGTCCACTCATCAAATAATTTTTAATCTTGAAAAATGTTTTCATCGATACTTTAATTTTACCCAAGAGCCCGTGAAGCATGAGAAAAGATCCCTGGATACAGTCCATTCCAACCTCCACATGACACCCAAAATACCCATCAGAGTAGATTTTCTTATTTCGCAATTCTTTCATTACACATGATAAATCAGCATCTCTCCTTTAAGTTAAACTTACTATATACAGGTAGAGTTCAAATGCACAAATGATTCTCGATAAGCACTATAGCTGCTGGAAACTTAAAGACTTAATTAACTTCCTAAATACCTACCCACTTTTAACCTACCTAGCTAGAGCAGTGTCTTGTACTTCCAAAACATTAAGTTTCCATTTAGGAATAACATCCCCTCCATTACAGCAGTCACAATGAAAGGAATCCTTTAGCCCACTATTCTTTCCTGTCAAAGGCTTGTGTTTATTGTTTTGGAGGAAACACTCACCCTGACCATTTTGGGCTGGATTTCCAGGAAAGGTGCTGGCCTGTGGCGATGTACCATGGAAATGGGCTATAGAACCAAGGACAATCACTTGTGATTAACCTCAAAGTTTGGGCTCCAGCCCTGGCACTATCCAGGGGAGCGCTGGTAACTGTCCAAGCAGGAAACACTGGAGGAAGGTCCTGACAGCTTGCACTGGTATCGTATCCCATTCATAGAGAAGGTCCTGATAACTTGCATTGGTATTGTGTTCTGTTCATGGAGAAGGTCCTGTCAGCTTGCATTGGTATTGTGTCCCATTCATAGGGAAGGCCCTGACAGGCTGCATTGGTACTGTACCCCTGCTCAAGGCTTCACACCAGCACTGGAGCTAGTGCTTCCTAAGTCATGAGGCTTACCAGCCCCAGAGCACAAGGGCCACAGTGCCTGCCCCTGAGTCTGGTGCAGCCCTGGCAGAAGTTGAATGGCATCCAGAGGGTGATGGGTAGCAAGTGACTTGTCTGTATGAGTTGCCATGAAGACAAGTCTGTGTGATCATGTCTGGCCTGGGGAGTTCTTCTCGTAAATTCATTCTCAGATTTGGGCTAAGGACCACTATGTGTAGAAGCATCCCTTCAGCTTATTACTCTATCCTATGCCATCTGAGGCTTGCACTGAATCTACTCCATGTTAGCACTGTTGTATTATAATTAACTAATACCTATCGACCAAGGTTACGCTGTGAATTCTGTGTGGGAACCATGTAAACTCGGTTAATTAGAAGGTTTCTACCTAACAAAGAGCCACCTGCAGAAGGAGGCAGATTAATATTTGTTGTAGGTAAATGAAAGGTCATGATTGGTCACCAGACACATGAGCAGGCTATAATCTAGTCCTTGGGGCTGGGTGAAGGATAACTGCGAAGATTTTCCTGGTAGATCTCTACTCAGGGTTGTAGAATTAGCTGATCTATCAAACATTTTCCTAAACAAAACCTCCATGTAAACTACTCACATACTATTGTTGTTAAGAATCTTCATGTGTTTTTTCTAAAGAGGGAGGTGCGTGGTTTAACACTAGTCAAATGTCTGATCCCCCAAATAAAAATAAAACAGTGTAGGTTCCTGCAACCCACGAGTGCACAGTAGGGTGGCTGGCTGTGACTGACTCTTTTCTGTGTGTCCCCTGTGGGAACAAGCAACAAGACTACACCCCTGATAATTCACATATGAATTTATTATACATAAAATCACACTGAGACCTATGGGCACTAACACAAATGAACAAATCCCTGGTGATGGTCGGAGGTGGCTTAACTAGCTGAAGTGTGGCTTCCAGTATTCTTGAAAGCATGCCGCAACACCTGAGCAGAACCCATTCCTATTATATTGCTGATCACCTGCAAACAAAGGGACTTCTCTTCTAAACACGATGCTAGGGGTCCACAGCTTGAAAGGACCATAGAGGTTCATTTTATTGAGTTTTATTAAAGCTTTACAGAGTTAAGAATATCTGAAAGGGAACCATCTAAGGTCGCAGGAGGGAGTCTAAGACACGGCTCGGCTCTAGGATTCACACTTTATCTCTTTACCTCAATTTTAAATGTTCTCACAGGACGTTCATTTCATTGCCCACCTGTCAGGACTGGCACTTCGCTCAAACCCAGGCTGTCCTCCCACACTTTGAGTGATGAAGTTACCGACAGACAAGGGAAGAGCTCCACTTCTGCCCATGTGGCCGGGGTTGATTGAGACCCTATTCTGAGCATAAGGAAAAGCCCTTTGCCTCTGGCTCAGCCATGTGTAGAATGTGTAAGTACTTGCTGTCAAAGAACGTGACTATGATTCTCCTGCCCAGGAACAATTCTGGGGAGGATGGGGAAAAGCTGTTTTGTCTGAGAACTATCAGGCTTCAGGATAAGGAGAAAAAAAAAATGCAAACTGGAAATATCAGTATCCTTCCCGAATCAAAAGCCTGTCTCTATGGTGTGGAAAAGACATCAATTGCTGTATCCACAGGCTGAAGTCATTCTGAATCAAACTCTCTCCTGCCCTTGGGAACAAGCATATTGGTCTCTGTTCCTGTTTGCAGACACTGTACATAGGAATAATAACAAATTCAGTTTAAAATGTTTTCAAAACAGAATACCCCTTTCCCACTGACTTGCTGCTTAAAGGCACCACGTGAATGAAAACAATGGGTCTAAGCCAGAAATGCCCAAAGCAAGTAAGTGTGATTAAGACACTAATATTACTCGCCTCACTTCAGGTAAGGATAGTTGCAAAATCTGCTGATAAGGCTAGGGCCACTCAAGGCTTAGGTAGGCACACAATAAGACATAAAATAAATGGATGCCACAGTCAGTCTGAGGGACATTATCACTGCTGTTCTTCAAAGTGTCCCTACCTCCTTCCTGTCACCAGCATTTTAGATTGCTCTGGGACTGCAGAGGAGACAGGATAAAGGATAAAACAAGAGTAATTGTCAAAGCACCGTAGTATTATTTAACTTAACAACAGACGAAGGCCCCTCTGCAGCTTCGTCCCACATCTCCGCTGCACCCTGACTTAGGTCAGAGCGAAGGGAAATGGTTTCTTATCGCCAGGCCCAGATGGCGACCTTACAAGGCCCTAAATACTGAGAGACATGGCAGTCATTCTCTACCGCATAGCATCCCCCAAGGAAAGCAAGACCAACTGTAAAATACACAATGAATCCACCCCAGAGTAAAAAGAACTGCTTTCTAGACTAAAATTTTAGACTCGAACCCTCCTTGCAAATATTTCAAACTGATGCAAGAATTAAATGTGTATTTCTTACACCAAGTAAAGGGAACCCACTCACCCATAAGCCACGCCCGCGATGGTGCACTTCTTAAACTGCATTACATTGCACGTCAGGGTCCCAGTTTTGTCAGAAAAGATGTATTTAACCTATGAACAAGTTTAAAATCCTAATTAATATTTCAGTGTTTTAAAAAAATTTAAAAATGCTCCTCTTGGTGTCTTATGCATATCAGGCAGTGAGCCCTACCTATGAGCTATATCCATCCTGGCCAGAAATGTTTTATAGAGGGAAGAAAATGTATTTAAATTATACTTTCTTTAAAAGTCAACTTTGTTCTACTGTGGGGGTATAATGATGCCTATAATTGCTTCCAGTACATTCTTTAAGGAGCAATTCAGCTCTTTTAATATTTTAGTGATCAATTATTTTGTATATGGATATTAATGTATACTAGAAAAACTAGAGTCAGAGAGAAATCTGCTTCAGGATAATCTGAATTTTACAGAAAGCTTCACTGCTGTTTTCAAACACAGACAGTACTAAGACCTAGCCAGTATTTCTCAAAATAACAAGAAATTCTACGGTTGGCAAGAGCTTGTGCAGTTAACTTCAGACACCATCTAAATTGGTAAGGAACAATATAATCTGTTCTAAATGCAATTTGAATAGTTTGCATTGGAAAGTGGAGGAAGAGACAACAAAAACTCTTTTTCAGTTAGCATCTATAAATGGTTACACACACACACACACATACACACACACACACACACACACAGAGTCAACATGTCACCTAAGGATGCTTCAGTTAGTGAAGGATGCACGTATGATGTGGACACCACAAGACTATATCGCTTGCCTACTGAGGTCATAGCTGTGTGCATTTTATGATGTTTACATAATGATGACATCTCCTGACAATACACTGCTCAGAACAACCCTTGGGAGGTCATCAAGGCTCTATACATTAATAAGGTCTCAGCTATAAATCTAATCGGACTTCCTATTGGAGTAGACTCATACAACTTAAAACTTTTCCTTTGTTCTGGATGAAAGTCCTATAACTCAAAAACAGCCAATATTTTCATCAGACTGCCTGCTAAGAAACATACCTAGCCTTTGCACAGTATCTCACCTTGAAAGAAAAATCTGTTTACTGTTTGAAAATTTTGCTATGAAATATGACCACCATATACCAGGCTCTAGCAAATGCATTTATGTAAGTTATTCAAACAAGGGAAAACGAAGAGCCGCTACTTCCTCTGAAGTCACCACACAAGGCAGAAATTCTACCAAATCTCACTTCTGATCCAACTGTGCCAGTAAGAGCTTACCTGGCCGAGTTCCTCATTCAGATTAGATGTCCGGGCCATTGCTGCAGTGTCTGTGGGCTCATAGTGCATGTCAAGATCCTACAAAGAAGTAAGTGACATCCTTGAATACAAGGGGCTGGGGGACTGGTCAGCAAAAGAAATCATTTTGTTTTCTTCACGTTTCACAAGTCAGCACTGGACTGCTGAGCTCTGTGTAGCCACTCCAGTTCCTTGCTGTCTGTACACGATTCTATGTGGCCGACCTTAGAAGTATCCAGTGGGGAATGGTTGGCTCTCATTGGAATGGAAAGGAACAGCAGTGAGAGCTTGCTGTGGAGTCAGATAGTCCACTTACTTCCATTCTTCATTCTCAGCAAACTTAACCTCGCACTGGGGTTAAGTTATGCAATACCCATGAAGGGCTCCCTAGAGCGATGCGAAGTGACTGTTCAGGGACGCTTGCTAGAAAGGCAGCTAATGCTTTCATACAGTTAGCTCTTCAAGCAAGGGGAAAAGCTCTCTTGAGTGACCACATCTGGCTGAACTTCCCAGGCTAAGTCTCTTTTTATACAGATACTTGACAGTCAACCGGGAAAGGTATAATTTTATATTTCTTTGAACTTGCCTTGCACCCAGGAACCATCATCCAACCCCAATATGTGAGAGTTTTTACAGTAGAATATTGCATTAACATATCGGGCCTGGGATCATTGGGTTTCGCACCTCTCCTGTCTCTGTTTCTGGAGCAGGCTTTTGAGTTTACATGTCATGTTGGAAGACAGACATTTGCCAAGTGAGTTGTGTTGAGAGAGGAAAAGAGAGGGCTCACACAGATCAACCTGGAAACCACATGAAACGCAGACAAGCTGGAGGAGAGGAGGGGGTCTGAGTCAGGAGGGACAGGCATGACAGAAGAATAGGCACGATAGGACAGCTGAGGGTAAACATTTTCAAAGCTATCATTCGGGAATCCATACTGTTTAACAAGACAACCGGCCAGAACCAGAATCCAGGAGACAGTTATTGATCTCATTTTCGCCCAAGGAGAAAGCGGGCTTGTCAGGGTCATCACAAAGTCTCTGCTGGCTAAGAGGATAGTTAAAAAGCAAGAGCCTGCCAGGCTAACGCAACATTACCATTATATATTTGAAACCAATTCTACTTTTTGAAAATCCACATAAAAAATAAGAACTTGAGTAGTCATTTGATCATCATTGCGCTCTTACCTTATTATGTATATGAATGAGAGCCCCTCGTTAACTTTAATTTATCTGCATATATAGCTCAATTCTCTGGCACACACTCCCTGTGTGAAGTGAACCATGCCTGATGCTCATTTCAAATTACTAAATTACACTGATCTTTTCCCAAACATAAGAAAGAGGCTGACATTTTAGCAAGATCACTCACCACGGGAAGACAATGAACAGCTGCAAACGTATCTTTGGTTATATTTTTAAACTACCGACACTGCTCACATCCAAAGCTTTAAGATGAGTTTGGCACATAAAAAGTGAAATCAAAATTTCTCAAAAAATTGACTTTTTGGCAAATAATGCCTGAAAATATAATTTACACAAATCCATTAATTTTAACTAAGATAAAACGGAAAGAATAAAACAGTATTTGATGGAAAAAATATAGAAACCGGATGTTTAATACATCTCTCCTATATTAAAATCATCAATATAATAATTTAAAAAGGAAACCTATGCACGCCAAAATCATTTACAGAGTTGAAAGCTAGATGGATGAGCAAATCCCTCTGCCATGGTGGCAGAACCACAGTTACGTGCTTGACTGCTTAGAAAACTCTTTGCCTCTAAACAGGTTCTTGAGCTGCACAAACACCGTGTTAAGCACCTTGTTAGTGTTCAGAAATGAAGGTGCACGAAGTCAGGTGACTGGACAGAGCTGCTTATGTGGTAAATTACGACACTACTTCTACAAGACGGATTTTCGGTTCCAAACGCATGGTCTCCTTCCTCTACAGACACTGTGTATTCACAACAGGCTTCCTGAACTGGACATCAGTTTTCCTCAGGATGTCTGGTGTTATCAATTTGCCTGACTCTGAGCAGACCATGTTAAAATTATATGAGGCTTAAAAACTACCACCACAGAGTCATCAAAAATGACATACAGTTAAGACTTAAAGTTTTGTTTTTTACCTCCACAAATCAAAAGACCCCAACAAAGTAAATTTTTAAAAAGGACAACATACATACTTAGGAAGATGACATATAATGCAAATTCATATTTACCCAATTTATGAAGTATGCCTGGGTAAATTTTACCACTTCTAATGTAACCAACAAGCTGATGGGAATGAGGTTGTTGAAAAGGATAATGAAAGTCAAGAAGTTCAGCCCGAAATTACTAGCGCCACCATCTGTTGGGGAGAAGGGAGAACATCATTTATAACTTTTTATGTCTGCAGTGAGGATACCCGAACACCACAAGAATTTCCTATGTTACACAGCTAGGCAAAGACTTTGCTAATAACATATCCTGATTCTCAAACCTGTACTTCAGTGCAGAATCAAAGTTCCTTCATCCCTTTCTCTAGGGTCCCACATGAGGGACTGAACCAACTTCAGACTGACAATAATCAGTCTATACCTGATATGTGTAGACGATAAATAACACAGTGTAATAACTACTTACACAGCATATACTGTACATCATGCATATTAAGTAATCTATATATGACTCACAGTACATGACAGAATACACACAGCACAAATACTGAGCCATTTAAATGAAAGGCTTGGGCTATGGTCCCTTCCTGGTGGCCTAGAATCAGTTCCAGTGCTACAGAGAGACAGCTGTACTTGTATTCAGCATGTTAATCCTATTAAGCTCTCCACAGTGTTATTAAAAACTGCAAGAAATCCGGCATAGCGCCTTTAATCCCAGCACTAGGGAGACAGAGGCAGGTGGATCTCTTGAGTTCAAGGCCAGCCTGGTCTAAAGAGTGAGTTTCAGGACATCCAAGGCTGCTATACAGAGAAACCCCATTCCGTTCTGGTGGGGGCAGGGGAGCACGGTGGCATGTGGTGTGCGTGGATGAAAGAAAAGCCATTGGTATTGCACATCGTGCTCCAATAAGGAAGTTCAGAGATATCAGGAGGGTTGAAGGTTTGTAAATGCAAAGTCTCAATTGGGCGGAAGACTTCTATGTAAATTCTTTAAAGCATTTTCAAAGCATGGTTCCAAAGCAAACACAATAGCAACTAGAACAATTCAAGCTGTAAAACACTTCTTATTTTTCCAGTACTGTTCTCCCGGGAGGCCTCATGCATAGTCAGTAAGCATTACACTGAGCTGTATGCTTAGCTACAGGAGTGTTATTCATGTGTAGGTAAATTAGCCTCCTAAGTACATTAACTTCTTCCTCCTCAATAAGGAAAATAAAACAGGGAAGACTAATATAGTGTAAGGAATATACACAAACAAATTGATTGCAGTAATAACATTTTTTCCATGCTGAAATAATAAATCAATAACTATAAAATAACTTGGAATAGCTGCAAAGCTAACTAAATGTAATAAAAAAGTTAGATAAATGTAATAAAAACAGCTTTAAAAATCTGTTTTTTGTTTTTTCCTGTAAGACTACTGCAATTCGTTTTCACACTTTGGGGAAATTATTTACTGACTAAGTATTCATCACAAGGAAATGCAAGCTCATTTCCTAGAAATACCCAGAGGGGATATATTAAAATGAGAACAGCAAGAGAATACATATTCCAGACGGAAGTGATTAAGACCACTCTCCCTGGAATAAAATAAACATTTACATAAAATTTCTTTTACCGAGTTCAAAGGAAAGCACATTTAAAGGGAGAAAAGAAAGAAAGAAAGAAAGAAAGAAAGAAAGAAAGAAAGAAAGAAAGGAAGGAAGGTAGGAAGGAAGAACATTCAGTTCAAACATTTTTAAAGCATATAAATTATGCTTTCATAATATATTCAGTACTCATAATTTTCTCCACACATCATCTCCTTTCATGAGTTTAACTGCCACACTTAATATATTTTAGAGGGCAGTTTTTGTTTCGTGTATCATGTTAATGGTTATATTTATAAAACAGTTTATACTATTATGGAATGGAGGTATGTTTTTAAGTATTTTGAAGTTTTGAGAACCTAAATTTTACTCACTTTTCCTGGCAATCTATTAAAAAATGAAGAGAAGACTTCCAGTTATCCTAGCCACAAGTTTTCTTTCTTTTCAGAAACAAGAGGACATTCCTCAAACTAAGTTAAGATTGATGGAGAAGCAAATGTCTAACTCAAAGGGGAAAAAATAAGGAAGTCAGCACTTCGTTGCTCACAGTGTAGATGGAGGTACCAGTCTTTCCCAGAATGCCTTCGGTTCCAAATGGCCGCGCCCACAGAACAGATAAGAGACATGGCGATTAATATGCAAAATAAAATCAGAATCTGTACATTTGTAATCCGTTCCACATTGGAGAGCTTAAGTGGCGGACTTGTGGAGTTCTGTAAAACAACAAAACAGAACGAATGGTAAAACCGCACAGTTAAGCACCGCTTACTTAGTATTCGATGAGGCTGACAAAGTCACAACTAGCACTTGGGCTTGAGCTGTAAACTCTTCCAAACACACGATAAGTACAATAAAGTGCCCACGGCTGCCACCTCTTTTTTCTTACCACGTACACCTTTTTTCTGGGCTGTAAAATACTGAGAGAAAGGGGAGGCTAACATTCATTTTGCAGACTGTGTCAGGCAGGTTAAGATGTCTGCTTAAACAAACAAGATCTTGCCACAGCATCCACTCCCTGCCTTTGCTTAGAAAAGAGACCAAGAAAAAAGGCCCACGGCTCTGCAAACATCTCAACATCCAAAGGCTCTCTGGTGTCGCTCGGCAACTGTGTTACTGGACGCAGCAGTAGTTCAAATCAAATCATCTATGATCAGCAACAGCAGCTGTAGCAGCAGGCTGGCTTAGGAGGCAGAGGCAGGGGGACCGTGGAGTAAGCCTGACCTATGCAGCAGAGGACAAGGAAGGCTTCTCTGCTCTATGTGATGATTCAGTAGTTATGCCAGATCTGTGCTAACCGAGCAGCCTCGGGACAGAAAAGGAAATCTCTCATGGTAAATATTAGTGAAGAATGACAGACTTGATAGCACAACCAGGGTAGGAGCCCTACCAACCATCTCACCTGGAATGACAGCAATGTCACACCTGTATGATGTACAGGGACACTGCTCCTTAGAGTAGAACTCCTATTAGTATTTCAAAGTGAGTTTCCTACACTTGCTACACTGAATACAGATAGTATTACAATGGAGAGATGAAGCTCCCATGGGTATAGAAAAACATCAGGACAGTAGATGGCAAAAATAGTCTTGGATGGAATGCCATGGGGAAAAAATGGCTCTTTAATTTATATTATCTTTAAATTTTATGAAACAACTCCAAGTTTAAAATTTGATCATTGCATTATAATAAAAACATAAAATAAATACTTTAATGCAGACACTGGTACACAGACCACTTGAAGTGAGCAACAGCAGTTGGAAAACACACACCACCGTTGGGTGTTCTTGCATCATGTTCTTGCATCTTGGGAGAAGTTTCTCAGTGTTCCCATGTGTAACAAGCTCTTCTCACAGGGAAGGAATTCCAAGATCTCATTCACCTTGTTCCCCATATGGGTGCGTGGTATGAGACTAAGGAATATCTGGCTGATCTGCTCTCTTTGGGCCAAGGGCACCAAGAATGACGAATCATGCATTTCCAAAAGAGTTAGCCTCAAAAGGTTTCATAGATAAAAGTCCCACCTGCATCAGCTTGGTGTCATGTCCAGTGTAGACGACTATCCCATGGACCCACTGAGTATTTCTTAACTGAGCACCTCGAAGAAGAATCTGGTCTGCTCCCAGGGGGACAGTGCTGTGACAGAGTGTACTGGCATTAGAAATGACATTGTCCAAGATGCCCAAGAGCACAGCCGTCACAGTTTTCAAGGTCCTCCACCACGAACTTTATTTTTGGAAAGGAAGCATTTTTTTTTCCACCAACAATGATAATTTTCCAATATAACTGTTGGGAAGACATTGGTTTTGTCCTTAAGATCAGACTGGCCATTTCCTATATAGCTTTACTCTCCCTGGGGGACTACAAGTATCCCTCAAATATTCCAAAGCTAAAGCTCCAACCCCCAACAGTGATGACATTTGTAGTCGTACCTCTACCAGGCTGAGTTTTAGGTGGATTCAGGAGGGTGAAGCATTCTGATGGGATTAGTGCCCTAACAAGACACCTGAGAGCCTTCTTTGTCACATAAATATACACAGAGAAGGTGTTTTTGGCCAGAGGCAAAGATGGCTTTCATCAGAGTCATGCTGGATAATTTCCATTATCCAGATGGGAAGAAAAACAAATTTCTACTGATAAAACTATCAGGTTCTATCATCAAGGCAGAGCAACCCAATATATTATCTCAAATAGCAAGCAATGCTTGGGGATGCAGGAGCTGATCTCACATACGATTTTTCCTGAGTTACTAAGTTGACTTACGTTTACGTAAAGTTTGGAACTGGTGGAGCTAAGGTATCTGTCTCTACCCTCTCAATAAACACACACAAACACAATTTTTAAATTACAGACTACTTTGTATACAATCAGGGCTCAAAAAACAACACACAGTAAAATAAGCCCAAAGCTCACTCTGCGTTCTGGCACCATCATCCCCTTTCTGAAATAAGGGCCTAGACCTAAACCTTACAGCATTCATTTTACAGGACTAGTGTCAGTTTCCCACGCAATACAAACATATTTCCCATCAATGGTAATTATTTTGAAGCCATGTGCTTACAAGACTTTAAATCATATCTTCATGAATAAGGCCCAGGTTGGGTCTTTTGTGTGTATCCTCTAAGGCTAACCGTGGGGCACGTTTTTGGGGTGCGATATATAAACTTGACTCAAGAGTACTAGGCACTATTGCAGGTGTGCATTGAGTCAGTTGATGCAAATGGAAGACCCAAAGTTGAATGGGTCAAAGATTCTTAATTACCATGATGGTTTTCATTTAACAAGAAAGTAAAATGTAAAAAAAAAAAAGTCTATAAAAAATATAGGACTTGTCAGTTTGAAAAGGCTGTGAAGCTGGGGGAATTCTGTTTCTGGTGGACTTGGGTGGTTGAGTCAGCTTCTGAGGCTAGAGATAGTTTGGGCATTGGAGCGTCTTTCAGGAAATATACTCTACTGGCTCAGTGCAATCAGTCCGGATGTGTGGGTTAGAGCAGCCCCTGCGGGAGTCCTCAGGAAACAGTCTATTTTATCCCCATCACTTACATCCAACAGCAGCCCTTAGGGCCCCTGGGGATGGGAATGAAACTGAGACCATTGTGTGAAGGAATATAAATGCCTGAGGACTGGTTATTATGTATGAAAAAGAGGTTTAATTTTGAGTCAATCTGCAGTTATCACAATGGAGGCTGAGTTGCCAGTATGTAAACCCTGCAGGAGACAAAACTATATTGAAACCACAGAATTCTCCTGTATATATGTAAATATTTGGAGTACACTTCAGGATTAGGGTGGTGGTAGGGGCTTTGAGGCTACAGCAGGTTCCACAAAGTCCTTGAGAAGTTGCTGGATTTTGCTCTAGGGCATAAGTATACCCACCAATCCTCACCTATCTGAATGGGCTCAGCATCACAGCCGACATACATTTGTTGCTTCCCACTGCCTCCCACTGTACCTTTTCCTCTTGGAGCACCTGCCTCACTCATTCATTTCAAACTTTCTGATAAAATTAAGCATATTATAAAATTCCGGTGTCTTAAATCTTGGCACTATCACAAAAAGTTTTCTTCATGCCACTGATTTGCTTGGCATTAATTTAATGAGAAGTTGGTAAGGAATGGAAGCCGGCCAGTTAAAAATGTCAGACTTGAGAAATGATACTTGTCCAAATGGCCAGATTTATCATTAGTCTATAACCATATGTTCAAGGAAAGATTACTTTGAAAATTCTATAATTAACATTTACCTCAAAGATCATAGGAAGTTTGGGGGGACTAGATATGGGTGTCTGTCACCTCAGGATATGTGTCACGTGTCAATTACTTAGTATCTTATCATTCATATTCTAATAGTGAGAACATTGATTGACAACATTCCTCTAGGGTGTTGGACCAGAACATCTAGCTGATGCTTACTTGGCCATCTACTGTGTAGAGGAGGTAGGGCAAAAAGGGAAAGAGTGAAGACAGGAAGCAGAAGTGGGGCAGCACACACCCCATCTCTGTCTTGTGTGGTTCTGCCTGAATTCTTTGCCTTGCATTGTAAACCTCCTTGATAAAGAAGCCTACGCTTGCTACAGTCAATTCTTCTCCATGATGTCAGTCAGGCTCATCCTGTTCTGATCAAGGGCCATGATCTCTATTCAATAAACCAAAATGTTCATGTTCAGCTACATTGCAGTTGGTCATGAGTGACAGCTGACCCAACTTTATACCTCTCTTTCTTCTTGGAAGTTTCTTTATTCTTTCTTGGTTTTCATCCCATTAACTTGATCTCTAGTCCCTGCTCTTCTCTCAACCTCCCAATGTTAGACAGTCCTTGGGTCTTTTGATTGTCCTGTTTATATTCAATTTCAATGATTTTTACAGCCCCAGTGAGGAGTTTAAATATCTATGTAAACTACTCTCAAAGTTCAGACATACACACACACACGCACACACACACACACACACACACACATAGTTTTTTCAAGACAAGATCTCTCTGCAGCTTTGGAGCCTGTCCTGAAACTAGTTTTTGCCAACCAGGCTGGCCTCGAACTCACAGAGATCTGACTGCTCCTGCCTCTCGAGTGCTGGGATTAAAGGCCACCACTGCCCGGCCAGATATACTCAAATGCTGCTTGCACACCACAAACATATTAAAGTTCAAAACTAAAGGGATGATGTTTCCCCTCCATAACTCACTCATGGATCCCAAGTTTGCTCAGAAAACCTATAATACCCTACAAAGCCTTATGTTGGCTTTCACTTCAATTTCTCTTCTTCCAATCTCAGTGATTCAACTATTTTTTTTTGTCCAGAATCTTCTGCTTCAGATGTTCAAATCACTAAGCTCCTAACCTGATTAGAAAGTGATTTAAACAATCACCATTGTTCAAATGTCACCTAAAGGAGGCTGATTTCAATCACCCCGAGAGATTCCCTCCTGAGGAAATTTCCTTATCTAACAGATTTCCCCACCTCTTGTCCTATGCTGAATCTTCCCAAGGCTCTATTTTTTTTAAATTAATAAAGGATAAAATTTTCTTATTTATTCATTTACTTCATCTACTTTACTACAAGAAAGTAAGCTTACAAAATCCTATATATTTATATATTGAAATTCAATCTTTAATATTGTAGCACTTAGAATGTTGGTTTCTTGAGAAGGGGGTGGTTAAGTCTTGAAATTTCTGCACTCATGGGGCTGGGGAAATGGCTTGCTGTGCAATCATGAAGGCCTAGTTCGATTATCAGAACTCATATTTTAAAAAAAAGCCAGGTACTGGTTGTGTTTATAATTCCAACACAGGGACTGGCAGACAGGTACATCCCTGAGGCTTCTACCCAGCCATTTAGCTCACCAGCCATTCAATTGATGAGCTAACACCAGTGCAAAACCCTGTATCAGAAGACAAAAGTGGCTGGCTCCTGAGGAACGACACCTGAGGTTGACCCGAGGTCTCTTCATGCACGCTTTTCAACACAGGTGCAGTGTGCACACGCGCGCGCGCGCGCGCGCGCACACACACACACACACACACACACACACAAACATGTATATGAGTTATGGTCTTGTGACTGGGACTGAAACATTACACAAAGGATGCCCGAGGGTCTCCACCATGCGGGGACACAGGGTACAATACTTCCCTTATCAGCCACCAAATTTGGTGCCTGGATCTTTTAGACCTATGAGTAGTGGATTTCTGTTGCTCAGAAATGTTTGAATTTTAAGTAATTTTGTTGGCGTGAATGAATCAGTGAAAGCACACAAGCAAAGATATTTATCTGATTTGCTTATTTTGGCTTCTGTAATATTTGTAAATTGTCGTGGTTATCAGGTACATATGAAATTCTAGTTGAATGAGTAAGAGTAGAGATAAGGAAGTTGTAGGAAAGATGGGAATCAGGTAACAAATAACAGTGACTTTAATGATAGTATGGCCTAGACAAAAGCATACGGAGTTATACAACAGAGTCAGACAGAAGAGATAAAAAAATAACCAGCTGTGGTACAGTTGAACTCCTCAAGGCGTCCCGAGATCATAGGAATGCACCATAATCATGGGCATTGGAAAGTTCATGGCAAGAATCTCAGTCAAAGAACCAGTCACAGGCTATTTAACCACCAAAGAATATTCCAGAATCCTGGAATATCACTGACAACATCTAACTGCCAGACTGGCAGGAACATGGGAAGGTCCTGGACTATATTATATGAGTGGGTCGGGATTCAGCCTCCTTCCAGAAGTATGTGAGTCAGAAAACAGACATGCTTAAAACAAAGGTGGGAAGTATTCACAGTGAGAGCAGAGGAAAACCGTATGGGCTACAGGATTACACGGTGAAAGTGAGTTTACCTACCCATGTCCATCCAGCCTTATGTTCCCAACAAAATCATAGAGATGTCGGTTTGGGCTTTCACACTCGATTCTGCCGGAAATTCTCATCAAACTGTCAATGTCCTTGATGTCTGATGTTGCTGGCAAGCCCTGTTGGAATGTTTTCAGATAAACAGAGTATTTTAAGTAAGTACTGTGAGGGTGGGGGCACTCTCCAAGGTCTTACAGACAAGGATATCACTAGTTTTCAAGTACTTCCCTTCCTTTTAACCAGTATTGTCAAATTATAATATATCCTTATCAGTGTGAGCATGGACCTTTAGTAGAGAATAAGGTAACTTCTATGGAAGTTCTAAAGTACCCAGTGCACCAAGTAAAAATCAATATTTGCTGCTGTATACTCTCCGTGTTTTAAAGATAGAGTCTAGCGAAAGGGACAAAACACAGGCACAGTCTGTTCAACATGGCAGTTTGTCCATCCTTCCTCTTTCTCCTTCTCTTACTCCCATCTTGAGAGGGAGAACTTCTGAGCAGTCCTTCACCCAGCTGGAGGTGACAGGCACTGAGACCATCCACTCAGCCATCTGACTTCAGTTCCCTCACGACACCCAGTTCTCTACCACAATCCAAACACTCACTGGCATTGCTGTCACTCAGCAAGAAGTCAGGGTTACGTATTTTAATCCCGCCCCCTGAAAGCTTTAAAAACAAAATCTCACAGTTGTTCTGTGCAACTTTTCACAGAATGAAAAGCAAATCAGAAATATAAAATAATTCAAATCTCCAAGATAAATGTTTCTGAAGAGCAATGAAAATTTTGGCTTGTAAGTATGGCAAACCCAATGCTAACTGGGGGCTAAGAAAAACAAATTAACATGCAAAGAGCTTAGAACACTGTATGGTGGTGGTACTTATCTTTAATCCCAGCATTCACAGAAGCAGGTGGAGCTGTGAGTTTGAAGCCAGCCTGGTCTATATATTGAGTGCAGGCCAATTAGGGCAGGGTATATTTGTATGTATTCTCTCTCTCTCTCTCTCTCTCTCTCTCTCTCTCTCTCTCTCTCTCTCTCTCTCTTTCTCTCTCTCTCATACACACACACACAAACATTAAGAACTGCTACTATTACTATTATTATCATTCAAGCATTGGCTATTATACAAAATAGTATTATAAATAATATTTCATGGTTGGTCATATTTATCCAGTAAAGTAAATCTGAGTCCCACAATACTTAATCCGACCAGCTGAGGAAACATTTTTCACAATGGTTCAAAGAGAAAACAGTTCTAATTAGACAGATTCACTCTTAGACAGTTAGAGGGTTTTTTTTTTTTTTTTTTGGTTTTTCGAGACAGGGTTTCCCTGTAGTTTCTAGAGCCTGTCCTGGAGCTAGCTCTTGTAGACCAGGCTGGCCTTGAACTCAGAGATCCGCCTGCCTCTGCCTCCCGAGTGCTGGGATTAAAGGCGTGCGCCACCACCGCCCGGCCCAGTTAGAGGTTTTTAAATACACAGCAGAACGCAGTGGCTGGGAGCTGATGGCAGAACTCACCTGTCTAATTTTCAAGTTGGTTTCACCATCTAAGTTGGATGTCTCGATGTAGCACATGGCCTGGGGTTCACTGTTATTTGCAATTGAGAAACACAAAGATTTAGTTGGGGAAGGAAAGGAAGGTACCAACTGCCATTGATCTAAGAGCTCAGACTCACCAAAGCCATTTGTTCTAGACAAAGCTCTGGTCACCTAGCTTCTTGGTGATTCTCATTCTAACAGCAAGACGGTATGAGGCAGAGCTACTCATGCACGAGACTCATGGATCAGCCTTCCAGCCAGGAGAACCCCAAAAGCCACTTCCTGACAACACTCGGTGATGAGCTTTAAGACCACATTCATGAGGAGCCACACTATGTAAACCGCTTATCCATATAGACACAACACAGACTGTTCTGAAGTCTAACGGAGGTTTGTGTCTGGATTTATCTCTAGCTTAGAATGTCCAGTCAGGCTCCATGCTCATAGCCCACATGTAAATTGGTTATGCAAAATGGTTGATTAAAAACTTCCAGATTGTTCCTTCCACAAGCTTGCACTTACTACTTTAATCCTTTAGCTGTGATGACAAGATCACCCAGACCACACACTACTAAGGCTACTTTTTAAAGGATGTATTTTTACAAAGTGACATTATACTTTATATTTTTTGGCCTAGAAAAAAAGAAAAAAACTTGTTTGAGAGGTGTGTGTGTGTGTGTGTGTGTGTGTGTGTGTGTGCGTGCATGCATGTTCATGAGTGGTCATGTACATATGTGTTTGGGAGGTCAGCGTATAAGCTCAGCTATCAGTCCTCAGGTGCTGCCCACCTATTTTTGAGACAGGGTCTCTCATTGGCCTCAAACCTGCTGAGTAGACCAGGTTAGCTGGTCAGTGAGCTCAAGGGATCTGCCTGTGTCTGTCTCCTTGGCAGGGAGCTTGCAAGTGTGCACCATCACACCTGGGTGCTTTCATGTAGGCTCTCAGGACTGAACTCAGGTCCTCAGGCTTACGAGCAGGCACTTTATAGACTGGGCTATCAACGCAGCCTGACTGAGATGTCTGAAGCAGGAAAATACTAAAGCCAAAGGCAGTCCACCTGGCTATACTGCCTCGTGTCCAGAAGCTGGCATATGGGAGTGCCGGAAGTGGATTCTGTATGTGGTGACTGTGTTCTCCAGTTTTGTCAGAGCATCTTATTTTATTTTCTTGGCTGCTGCAGACATGTGAATGTGGCTGGACCGTAAATTTAATCCTCAACTCTATAAAAATGCATTCTGAACATAACATAACCCAAGGAGTATTCTTAAGTTAAAGCATTATCATTAACACTTGGCTACATAATAAGCCTAGTTTGTTATCTGAAAAAAAAACTAATAATATAAAAGAAACTTACAAGTCACAAATATTGGAAATTTTTAATCAACTTCCAATTTGTACATGTGCAAAACAAACTGCCCTAAGTGCTGGAAATGGGCATTTAGTGTAACTATGTCACCCTGAAATTAAGAAAAGCTACTTAAAGACATAGACATCAATCAAATTTTATAGATTCATTTTAAAGTAACGTCCCACCTTCTCCAATTTTTTCCTAAGAGCTTTTCTTCCATATAGACTGCTATTTCCCAAGCAGAGAAATCTTTCCATATTTCTATTTTCACTTCCAATTATTCCAAAAATTATTTTTACCTCATGGTCAAAATAGTTATTCTCACTCTGGCAACTGTCCAACTTTCTAATTTCCTCATATCCATTTGAAACCTAAGTGGTTTCTCAAACTATGAAACACATTTCCCTGCTAACAAAGAAAAGTGGCAACGAACAAAACACTAACTGAACTGTCGGTTCTCTTTCTAGGCAATAAAACTTACTAAAATGCTAGTAATAAATATACTTATCTAAAGCCAGTCTTACAGTAAAAAGAACAACATTCTAACACTGCCCTCCATACAAAACAGCTTTAAATGACTAAGAAATTAGGATGTTTAAATGCTCACTTCTACTTAACGTGGAGCCAATTAAATCACCCTAATTTGGAACATTCCTAATGATGATTTAGGACAGGTATGACTGCAGGGCTGTGAAGAAGCAGAAGTGTCGGGAATCATGCTAGTTTATCAATACTTAGCAAGTCAGGATAACATCCAAGACACAGACGCAGAGCAAGCTTTTTTGATTAGTAAGTGGAAAAAACGAAACAAGATGCAGATCACGGTACAGACACCAGGGGACGCTGACATGGACCACAGCAATGCGCGCTTGCTCACAAGTTACAAGTGGGATAAAGACCGGTCCCCAAGCATGCAGCACGAAAATGAACGACATCCAGCCTTGTGCAGGGGTCCTCAATAAACCCTATACAAGCCCCAATTTTAGTCGCAGTCACTGCAGAAATTCCACAGAACTTGAGGAAAATTTTGAAATAGGGGACTAAGAAAACATGCTTACAATGTAGTCAGCTTTCAGTGGTTGTTTCGGGAAAAGCTGAACACTGTACAAGAACAATATGCTGGAGAATCAGCGGCAAAAGTCTTAAAGTTGATGCATATTGTTAAAACATATGTGACTGGTGCAAAGGAAATCAACATCTCTTGGCCTCCTATTGATAATAATAAGAGCTCCGTCTGCCCAGCCGAGGGACAAACGGCATCCAGCACGGTAATCACAAAGTGCCTTTAAAACGCCTCTGATGCGCGTCGTCCAGAGTCTAGCAATATGTGTGCTTGGCGCTTTTAAGGAAGCGACCGAGCTCAACTGCGTTTGGGCGCCATTGTTGCTTGGTTTAAGGTGAGGACCCGCGTACACACACCCTGTGTGACTCTGTGGTTCTGACCTGGAGGACAGACTGATGAGATCTGCTGGGAGGTGCTCCCCATTGGCCACTCTCACTATTTCCCCCACTGCCACCTACACGTCCCAGTTTAAAATAATTAAAATGGGAAGAAAAAAAAGAACAAACAACAGAGAAAATAAAAACCAAACAAATGGACAAAAGAGACAGAAGGTTTGAAATTATTATAGAAAAGAATTCATGTTAATAAAAATGTCTAATGCCGATTTTTTCAAAACTTATTTTGATCAGGCCTGAAGGTAAATGAAAATATTTTACATCTAGAGGATACTTATTTGGTTTTTAAGCCCAATTTTTAATTTCTAATGTGAAAAGTTAATATTGTTAAGCTTACATATAAGTATTTCTTACCAAATCAAATAAAAACATTTTAAAGAGTTATTTTATCTTACAGATTTCTTTTTGTAAAATTCCTCAATTTGCTGCCAACACTATGCTTACGCCTATCAAATAAGCAAAGAAAAAAATTTAAAACTATGTGTTAGCTATCTGAAAAACAAGTATACTACATTAAGCCCCCTCTCACATACTGCAAAAGTAATAAACTCTGTTCTGATTCCAAAATGTTTTCAAAGTTGATTGCCTCCCTATCATATTAACTTTACTGGAAAGCTGCACAGATATCCGTCTTAGGCAGTTAGGGGCATGACTGCACCATTTGGAGTCATTTAATAATTGATAAAGTATAAATAACATATTGTGCTTTACAGAGAGTATAGGAGGGTAAGCCCTTGTGTCCAGAGAAAAGTCTGATTCGAAGAGGGAATGAAAAGGCCTGACCGACAACTTGCCCGGACATGAATTAAATAAAGTCCTGGTTGCACTGTGCCATATGCTTTTGTCACATAGTGGTATCAGTGGCCACGTGCTAAAATTTCAGTTTGCTCATTTCAAGTGGAAAGTCAGTGAAACACAGTACTTTCAATGAAATTCTAATTCCAAGCCTAATTCCAAGCCACCTCAAGCTCTCACGTAACCTAGCCAATCAAGTCCATGAGCAAACAGTTACATTGCAGAAATGCTCCCTGACGATGTTCTGGGCAGTAGCTGAGAACACAAAGTCTGACTTAAGGACAGTCCTCTGTACTACACAAAGATGCTAGTTACAAACTCGAGAAATAAAACTGCCCTGACTTACTTCAACCCCTGAATACCTGTTTCTATAAATAGCCAAGGAGCTACTAGCTTCCTGATTATGATTTACTAACTTGTCAAATATAAATATTCAATCATTTTAAACCATGACCTGATTAAATAGATTTTGAAAAAAGGACACTGTCCATATTTTTATGTGGATTTTACAAATCAAACTGTCCAAGGAAATGATGATAAACAACCTCAAGAATATTAAAAAACATTTCTTCTTAATTTATTTTTGGACTAGTTTTAAGGTTTTAAATCCTAAATTTACATAAGGACTAGTGTGATAGTTTTTAATCCTAAAGCCATATGTTCTGAATACTGATTCACAACTATCTTAAACATGAATACAACAAAAATGATCTAAATTCAGTAACAGAAAAGACTAAAAGAAAAAATAAAGTACTCATTTTTTTTTTTTTTTGGCTAGAAAACTATATCATTTAGTAAGGTACAATGACAAAAAGAAATAAACCACTCATCGGTTCTCTTGTACCATTTCACCATAAGGAATAGGAAAGTTTGCAAGAGAGATGATTATTGCACCATAAAGGAATTCATGAATGAGGACTGAAAGAGAAAAATCAGCAGAGCCCAGTCTATGAACGACATAAAGTCAATGACAGGGAATCTTAAGCCGAGTTAGTGGTCCACACACACCACAGGATCTGGATGTAGCCAGAGGAGACTGAGAGGAGATTCTCAAGCTTGGGCTAGGTAGTACCCGATACTTATTCTGTATGGCAAACATGAAGCCAATCCATTTTTTAAACACTTAAAAATCATGAGAGGTTTGCAATTCTTCGTTTATTCTTTATTTCCTTGGAGAAACCACAAGGTCAATGCAGGGTAGAGAAACCATCCTCTACCCTGTTTGAGCATCAGTAGGTGTCTCTACCTTGATGAGAGAAGGACAATGTCAGCAGGTATATACTCTTTGCCTTTTATTATAACTACATCTCCAACATTTACCTGAAAGAAAACTGGGAATTGGTTAATTATCTGCATGGAAAGATAGCAAAAAAATATACAACCCATTGTATTAATACACAGAATTAAAAAAAAACCATTCTAATCTTCACAAAGATGGCATAAAATTATTTAGGGGCAAATGTATATTTGTTTTTAATCTGTTACTTATCTTAATAAAATTTTTTGAACAATTAGAACTACTTGGCTGACATCTCAACTTCCTAAATGTTCTTGCTTTGACATAAAAATAAGAAGGAGGAAGCTGCTGGCTAAAACCTCTACCCTACCCAAGGAAGTCTCAGTACAAGTTGAGAAATAATCGTATCTGCGACTACTCTTCACAGTGACCCTCATGCAAAAAGAATCCACTTAAATTTATAATTTAGAGAGGAAGAAAACATCTAAGATTCTAAGTTCCTGAGTCACATGTTCAGGGTGAGTGGAAAAGCCGAGACTCAAATCTACATCTACCTATCACATAGTCTGATGCTTGGCATAACTGTAATGAGACTATCATTATAATTAAAATAAAATAAACAGCAAAGTTTCTTTATTATGCATTTACCATCCCTGAGTATGGTATGAAGATGAATTAAAGTCTGTTGTGGCCAGAAACTATTAGAAGTGATTTGCCAGTGTTCTTACTACTTTTGGCAAACAATGCATCTCCCACTTAGCAATACCTGGCTCTACTCCCTTAGTGGGAATCATGACAGGGAATTACTGCAGATAGGGCCATTGTGTTTGGTTTTATCTATTGGGAGAAATAGTGACAGAAAGCTGGAGGGGCCATCTTATAATCTACAGTATGTACACTAGTTGCTCAAGGAGGAAAGTGTTGTATGGCATGCTCAAAAATAAAGAAAAATCACTTTAGTTGAAACTTGCCATGTGGAATATCTAAAAGTAACAAAATACAAAGGTTGCTGGAATCGAACACCAATTGCCTCAAAAGAGGGTGTAAGAAAAAAATGCAATTATAAAACTGGTAAGCATAAATACTTATTATCCCTTAAAAATGTGCAGCGACAGTTAACTAATAGGGCAAGGACGAGAGTTTGATTTTATGCTTAAAGTATAATGCTGTGAATCTTTTGTTTTATTTAGTGCAAGTATTTAATACATTCCCCAGTTATCTGTGGCAACTTTTGTTATGCATAGGTTTAAAATTTATATAATCATGATCATGAGATACTGATCTTCCCAAACACTCACTGAAAACCTTTGTTCTATTAGTGTGTATTTCAAAACAGCATTTTAATGCTTGATTCTTTTAGCCAGTTGGAATTTAATTTTGTACAAATCATGATTTAGATGTAACCTAAATATTCATATTTTTTTTGACCCTGCCAATCTGCAATTTTTGCCTCACTTATCAAATAATGAACGTGCCTCATTTCAGGACACTACATTCTTTTCTATTTTATTTGTTAGTATCTATTTTTGAACAGGCTTTTAAGGCAAATGATAATTTCTTTGGGAGTATGTTACGTTAATAATCTGAAACAAGCGATCTCATTTTTAATATTGAAAGAACATGTATTTGTGCATTTATCAGCATCTTCTAGGGGGTGAGAAAGAAACATTAGTTTCTTATTGAGAAGAGACCCTATTCCTTCAAGGTCAGAAGGTGACCTCAAATGTGAGAAGGGAGAATCAAGGGCATGGACTCTAATGGGGTGGAAATGAATTGGCAGCAGGCAATACTGTTGCTGTCCCAGCCAAATACTCTCCAGTGACATATATGTCCAGTGTCCTCAGCAGTGGTCTCCAAAAAGCCATCTAATGAGTCACCACGGCTATCCACTGTGGATGACTGGGGGATCCAAGTTCTGCAACTAAGAACTGACCGTCATTATTGCTTACCTTTAAGGTCTAACAAGAATGGACACCTGGGTAGCACTTGCCAAATTAAACTCCACCCACTAAATGCCGAGGCAGAGGTCTAGCAAGCAGATCTACCTCCAAAGCCAAGGACTGACTCCTGCTTCATTAGAAAATGATGTTTAGTTTGTATGACTACTTTTCTGAAAATAATAGTAATACATAAATGGGGTGATTTCATTACACGAAATTAACTAAAACATGCAAATGTAAAATGTCAGAACTTGAATTTTTTTTTAACTTGGACAGTAGATGATTAAAACAAAATTTACAAAACAAAATAAATAAAATCTATGAAAGGATTTTATTTATATATGCTCAAAATATACTGTGAAACAGGACTGTTCTGGACAGTACTTTCCAAAATAGCCTTCCTGGGCAGGTAGGGAAATGCTCAGTGCACAGAGCTGAGGGGAGACACACAGGTCTTCATATTAACTACTAAACGGCCTCCATAGCAGTGGAGTTGCTGATGACTGCCTGTAATAATACAGTCTCGTCTATAAAGTGAACCTCTAGGCACTTCTTTCACAACAAAATAAAAATGAATGCATACCTTTTCCCAGTGAACAATTTCCCAAGCACCATTTCTCAAAACTGCAAAGAGAAGACATGACAGGTTAAAGAACACTCCTTTACAACCAGACGCAAGCCTCTGTCTAATGGAATGGTTACTCAAAATGAATGGCTTCAAGTGAAATGACTAGCAGCAATATGACACCTTTAAGAGCCAACTGAGGCAGCAGGATCACGTACGGAAATAAAAACTTCCAGTGTTTAGGTCAGCCCCCACAGTGATTCACCTGTCACTCAAGGCAGCTTTATTGGAGAGGCCATATGCCTCCTCCAAGACACAGGGAAACGTCAGGGTTAAGTTGGGGTGGGGAGAAAAACACACAAAAAAATTCTATAAAAGGGAAGCGACTGGCCTACATCCATTTCCTAATGACAACCATTATCCTCAGGTTGTGCTGGTCTACATGGATTACTGTAACTATCGACTTTTAAACTTGAATACACCAAGACAATACAACAGGGACATCATAGATTTCTAATTAGTAAGACTTTAATACAAAGAAGCAACCGAACAAAATATGTATTACTAGGTCCATAATAATGCGAAAACATTTCATGTTTGGCTTACGAGAAAAAGTAAAGCAAGCTATTCTGAAATTATGAGAGGAGAGTGGGTATTGTATATGGGCTTACTGCTGCAGGGTACGGAACACTTACTCAGTATCTCTAAGCCCACCCACTCTAGCTGTGTGGTGTAACACACTGAGCACACTATACATACCAGAACCTGAAAACAGTACAAGGTAGCAACACCGCACCAAGGAGTTAAAGAAAAAAAATCATGGTCCACTGATAAATAATACAGACATTAAAGCCTTGAGAGCAAAGCCAAAGTTGGCTTTAATTAGAAAGAGCACAGCACATGCACAATGTGAAATCACAAAATGAACAATTTCTAGTTGCTGTAGAATAATCTTTCTGTACACTGTGAATATGTATTACTCTCATTGGTTAATAAAAGTTGACAGGCTAGAGGCTGGGCAGGAAATTAGGTGGGAAAGCCGAACTGAGAATGATGGGAAGAAGGAGGGCAGAGTCAGGAGGGAAATGAGACAGCCACACAGGAAACAAGACACGCTAGAGGACAGGTAAAGCCATGAGCCACGTGGAAATACACGGGTAGATAGGAATGGGTTAACTTAAATGTAAGAGTTAGTTAGTAACAGGCCTGAGTTACTGATTGAACGTTTATAAATAATATTAAGTCTCTGTGTGGTAATTTGGAAGCGGCTACTGGGAAGGGGAGTGGGTAGTCCAGACAGGAAAACTACTGCCTACATACAGAAAAAAAAAAAAATACACGGTATTCAGTTCCTTTGGATGTTAGAGGAGACAGAGAGGAACCCTCTAGAAAAAGTCACGAAAACAAGCAGAAAGCATTAAATAGCAAACCCAATATTAATTCCACATCATGTTTTAAAACCGGTATTGTAATAATATATACTATTTTAATCTAGGTAAAAATTCTTATGTTTTCAAATTCTCTTAAATCAGGGCTCATGTCTCACTTAGCTCCTTATTTCTAATGTTCTGCACCATTTCTGTCACTGAGACATCCAGATGCTGTCAGAAAAACAAATGCAATAAACACCTTGCATGACATTTTGGTGAGTTGATAACTTTATTAAATTCAATTTCAACTATACACGGCCAGGATTCTATTTAGTCTGTAAAACTCTAAGGCGAGTAGAGAACACACAAACTGACTCCACAAGGAAGGATGTTCTTTGCCAGTGTTCACACCATCCCAGGAGACACATCTCACAAGAAAGCCTGGGCTTAGGCTGTGTCTACTGATGCTTCCTAGTGTCTTCCTCAGAATGGTGTGTCACCATGAATCAAAATTAAAGGGGCAAACATGCTGCCTGTTGCTCATAACCTAGCAGCTAAAATATAAACAGGATTCCACAGGAGAGACGGCTAAGTGCTGTCCACGTTGACTCTAAATGGATTAACTGATACAATGTTTGCACAAAAATACTTAGATTTCCTTATTGAAATCTATTTCCTTCAAGGCCTATTTCTTATTAAGCAAATGTTTTTTGGTTTTTTTTTTCAAATCCAATATTTACCCTCCCCCCTTTTCTTTGGCATATGTATGTGTGTGAATGTGTGTGCATATATGCATGTTTGTGCGTGGGCGTATGTATGTGTGCACAGGTGAGTGTGTGTGTGTGTGTGTGTGTGTGTGTGTGTTTCTAAGAATCCTAAGTCTGTTCCTTGTGCTTGCACAGCAAGGGCCTTCACCCACTGAGCCATCTCCCCAGCCTCATTTTGGTTCTTTTGTTTTTGTTGTTTATTTGCTTTTAAACCATTGTCTAAATATTTCTAAAACAATGAAATCTGACAAAAAACAATTCTGACTATACAGAATGAGTTTTCTGAGGATCCACTGAACAGCACAGTACTGTAGTTAACACATGCTATCCCCGGAGGTTGATGAGAGGGTAGATCTTAACCATCCCACCAAAGAAGACCATGTCTTTGAGTCAGTTCCTCTAAGTCACCTAACTTGTCCTTTTGTGATAGTAATTTGACTGTTTTAAGTCCTTTGTCTTTTATTTAAAAATTTATAAAGTTTTTTTGATTTTGTTGTTCATTTTCTTTTTTTCCCACACAGGTTTCACCATAATGCCTTTTTTTTTGGCCTTGAACTTGAGAGCCTCCTGTTACAGCTTCCTGAATGCTGAAATTGTGTTTGCCACTAGGGATGGGTGAATCATTAATTAAGAAAAATGTATATGAATATTTTGCCTGCACTTATGTTTGTGTACCGCATGCATGGTGCACAGAGGCCAGAAGAAGGGATCAGATGCTCTGGACTGAAGTTACAGATATTTATGAGTCACCATGTGGGTGCTGGGAATTGAACATGGGTCCTCTGGAAGAGCAGCCAGTGCTCTCAACCACTGAACCACCTCTCTAGCCCTCAATTATCAATACTTAAAACCTAACACACACATATATGATCACAACTAAACCCCGCCTTAAATTTAATTTGGAGCTCCAATCATGGTTAAACTATACCTCTCCATTTATTTATGTCTCCATTAATTTTCTCTTAGATATATTTTCTAGTTTTCTGTAAATTGATCTTTTATAAGGTTTTCTGGTATTTAATTTCTTTTTTATAAATGATATTTTTATTTCATTTAAAATCAGTTATTGGTAGTATGTATAAATGTATTAAACTTTGGCACAATCACCTTTTTGTCTAGGAACCCTTACATTGTATTAGTTGAGGTACAGTTGCTTTCAAATTATGATTAATAATATTTTCTAAGCAACTTAAAATTTTTTATATTAAGAATGTCATAACATGCTTTTAGATGGAGATGAATCACTTGTATCACTGTTCATCTCATTTTAAAAAGTTAACAACTTCTCTTATTATGGACAGACATCTTTAAAAATACAGACTTATTTAACTAGTAAAAAATTTCCTACTGGGCTAGAGATGGTTCACGGCCAAGAGTGCTTGCAGAGGACCTGAGTGTGGGTCTCAGCATCCATGCCACGCTGTTCATAACTGCTTGTAACTCCAGCCCCAGGAGATCCAATGCCCTCTTCTTGTCTCCCTAAGTACTCCCCACACAAGCACAACACATGCGCGCGCGCGCACACACACACACACACACACACACAAAATGATAAATCTTTGAAAATGTCTTGTTTTTGTAATATTACTTCTCCTCATCTCAAACTCTAAGAGCCAGAAGAGTGGCAACTACCCCTATCCAGCTCACTCTAGTGTGTCCAGGGTTACAACACTGACTCATGAAAATACCTGGTGAGTACCTGCTGGATGGAATGCCAGGTTCACTGGTATCCCCTACTCGCTGAGACAGATGTATTGATGATACAACCCTACTCCCTAGCAAATGTCAAAATAAAATATATAGCTGTAGAAGAAACTACTTCAGCTGTTTCCCAAAAAGTCAAACACATAATTGCCACAAGACCCTGGTATCCCTCCCACTTCTGGTGGGTGTGTTGCCCCGAGAGAAGAGAGAAGCTGTTTCACATGTAGCTTGTGCATGAGTTCTCTGCGGCATTACCTATATGAACCCCCAAGTGGAAATCACCTAGATGAGCATCAGCTGCTGTCCTGACGAGCACATGTGGACTGGCCTGGTGTGGGAGGTCCTTCTATATATGTGTTGCTTTTATTGGTTAATGAATAAAGAACCTGTCTTGGGCCCGGCAGGGCAGAATAGAGGCAGGTGGGGAAAACTAAACTGAATGCTGGGAGAAAGAAGGAGGAGTCAGGAGACGTCATGTAGCCTCCGCCGGGAACAAAGGGAAACTTGCCAGTAAGTCACAGCCACATGGCAATACACAGATTAATAGAAATGGGTTAAATTAAGGTATAAGAATAAGCCAGCAATACACTTAAGCTATTGGCCAAACAGTACTGCAAATAATATAGTTTCTGTGAGAGTATTTCAGGAGTCTGGGTGGGCAGGACACAAACAAGTGGCCTTCCATTTAATAGTTATGCTGCGTGTCACAAAAAAGGAGTGAAGAGCTGAAAGGAGGACGAGGAAGAACCCTGAAGATATGCCAAGCGAAAGATGGCAGATTAAACCACGCCACAGACTGTATGATCACACTTATATAAAGTACTTAGAATAGACAAATCCATGGAGACAGAATGCAGATTAGTGGTTGCCAGGCTCAAAGAATGGGACAGCAGGGGCTGGCCACTCACATGTGTGGGTTTCTTTATGGGGTTCTGGAAACGTGTTGGAACTGGGTGGTGTAGTGGGTGCACAGTCTCCCCGAATCAGCTGAGGCCCCAGGATTGCCCACTTTAAGAAGGGGAATACTTTGGCAGGCGAGCGATAACCGAACAAAAATAGCCACACAAATATGCAATAAGCTATTGAGACATTTGCTTAAAATAGATGTCTCGGTTTTGTAAGTCGCTAAAAAGATTCCCGCGGCAAACATTCGAAAGTGTTATGTAACAGGAGATGAAGTAATGTACTCAGCTCCGGGGGCCACCCCTCCAGTTCTGACATCTAAGCCAGGGTATTAGAACTGAGGCCAGTTAGCAGGGGTTTGCTAATTCACATGTAAAAACAGCTCTGGCCCACTCTTCTGGTTGCAGTCCACACAGCAAGAGTCCCAGCAGGCTTCTAGAGTGGCCTTCCAGGTCAGGAGTCCTGTCTCCTGCCCTGAGCCTGCTCGCTTCCTTCCCACCTCGCTTTAATCACTGCTTTCTCCAATTGATCTCTCTGGGATCTCTGCCTCCACCCAATGGTACCAGTGGTACATTCTCTCCACATAAATGCTTCCTGTGGGTTTAATATTGAAGAGGTAGCTGGACTACTGAAAAAAATTGCACACCTAAGAACACTTTAAATACAGTACTAGCCAATGGCATGTTATTCTCTGTCTCTCTGGTATTATTATTATTATTATTATTATTATTATTATTATTATTATTTTATTAACTTTTACGTGCATGTACACCTATGCCATAGCACTTGTGTGGAATTCAGAGGACAACTTATGATAGCTGGCTCTCTTATTCCACTATGCAGGGCCTTGGGTACTGAACTCAGATACTCAGGATTAGTGGCAAGCACTTTAACCACTGCACCATCCCCCCTCCCTTTATTTTTTATTTTGGAGGCAGAGTCTCACTATACAATCTGGACTTGCTATTTATTCCAGAGTCTGCAGTGGCCTGGATTAATCAATGCATATATTACCATTTTAAGTCCTAACTAAACGGTACGTTCAGAAGTGACAGCAGGACCCTGCTCTCTGACACTTGTTTCGTGGGTCTGCAGAACTAGTAGACCAGGCTGACAGGAATGTTCCACCACCCTTTCCCCTGTGTCTTCTGCCTCTGAAATATAAGGGGTGGGAATAAAGGAAACACGGCCTGACGCTACATAGATTTTCGGCTCTGAGAACAGTACAGAATATGGTGAAGTTAAAAAAAAAATCAGCCACAACATAAAAGTATTTGAGCAAATTAAGGCTTGAACACCAGTCAAGGACACCTGCCTGTCATAGCTCACTGCTGTCTCTCTTTGGGAACTGGTTCCTACCATCTAACCCTTAGAACAACTAAAGTAAGTGCCATCGCATGCAGTGTGCTGGCAAGGGAACCAGGACCCTAGGTCTCTTTCGTCTGTAGCCTCCTCTACCTCCATTCCAGCTTCTTCTAAGAAATTGTGGGGTCCTTGGCTGACTGCTTAGTTTGGTTGGCCCAAAGGTAACAGCCCTCCTACTCTTCCCGCCTTTGAGATGATTAATGCTGCTGGAAAGAAGTGGGAGCCTCCTGAAGGAGGGAGGAATCTTGAATGGCCGCGAGGTGCTTTGACAGCTCATTCTGAAATGTGCGACTCCTCCACCTCTCCTTGGTGCCATCCAAACACACCTGCTGCAGTTTCCACACAGTCTAATGAGTGTGACAGCGTGCACTGGAGAGCTCCGACATCAAACACACACTCGGGAGGAGCTTGCCCTTACTCAGCAGTATACTGGCAGGCTGCTTTGTTGCAGCGGTTTCCTCTGTGAATGGAACATGTTCTGTTAGAGCTCCTCCCCCAAAGGCCTGGATAAGGCTATGGGAGACAGACAAAGGCATTGCAACCTAGCTCACTGCATGCTCACAGCTTCCAGGAAAGAGGATGTCGCCCCAGCTCCCCAATTAAAGAGATTTGTCACTAGGGATGTCTCTGAAAATCACTGGCTACCTGTCCCTGGGCAGTCAGTCACTTCCTAAGGTGGGGAGAAAAAGGCAGATCTTTCTAAACGGTATCACAGAGAATGGAGTAGAAAACACACAGAGAGAGAGAGAGAGAGAGAGAGAGAGAGAGAGAGAGAGAGAGAGAGAGAGAGAGAGGGAGGGAGGGAGGGAGGGAGGGAGGGAGGGAGGGAGAGAGACAGAGACAGAGACAGAGACAGAGAAAGAAGGTAAGTGTGCTTGATTTCCTCTCCAGAAGCGAGCCTTTGAGAGAGATCTTAAGTTATGGTAAAGGTCAAGTGTGCAGCCGAGACTCTAGACTTCTGTAAAGAAAAGAATCCAATACACGCCTATTGAAGCACCATGCACTCACCGAACGCTCTACTGCAAAGACAGTTTAAAGGCAGAAGCATCAATGTGGCCCAGAATGACATTACACACAAATAGTTTGTGTAAACTTGCCTATAAAGGCCAAATTCAATCACTGCATGTGTGGTCAAACCACTTTCTTCTACTGACAGGAAGGACAGAGGGAACTTCCTCAGCTGATGCCTTTGGAATAGGTTGTTCACGCTGACATCAAGGGGGGGGGAGCATTTTTGTAACCTCAATTATAACATTTTAAAGTGACCCACAAGTGTGTCCTCTTGCCAGTATCCCCAGCAGCTCTGAAAACTTCTTGAAAGAGGAATGCTGAGATCCCGTGCCAGGTGTCCAGGAACCCTAGCCATCAGCCTCTAAGGAGCCCTCTCAGGGACTCAGAGCCATGATCAGATCTGAGACACCCTAAAGGCAAATGTGCAGAGACGTGACGGGACAGGAGCCCAGGGCCAGCAGTGTCCTATGTTCAACAGCCCTTCACCTTTTCCTTGAGAAAGTTTTTACAAGAAACATCTCTCCGTGCCTCACCAATCAATCGCATCTCTCAATTCCTTGGCTTTCGCTTTCAAAGACCCTCAGCTGTTGTCATTTAGCTCAGCGCTATGAAGCCCTGTTGATTCTGAAATGCGGGGTGGGGTGGCTGTCTTGGGCCCGGCTGTCGGGAAGTCAGTACTAGATGTTGGCAGGGTTTCCTCTCCCATCTCCAGCCCTAGGTGAATCTCGCCATTAGTCTTTCCTACGTCCTCCTAGCTGCCACCCTCGCTCCAATCCACAGTCAATACAAACAAGGCCACTTTGAACCCTGCCCCGCCCTCTACAGCTGGCAATCTACTCACACTCTACAACCATGTCTTCCACTTTCTACCAGGGTCTCCAAAAGCCTCTTAAGCATGAACCCAACCTGCCCTCATCCATGCTCTTGTTGGCTCCCCCAACAGGCATCTCTGCTATTGTCAAAAGGGACCATTTGCAGTTTCCAAACCGGTATCTCCCATCCGCCCACATCCCACAGAGCTGCCCACAGTAGCCCTCCAGCCACAGGCAGCCCTAGACTCTCTGCTTCGTGCTCTAACACCCCACATGAAACCTCCCAAATGCCATTTAGAGTTCTGCTTCTCTCATTTGGTCCTCAGTGCCCGGTCTGGCTCGCCATCCATCTTCATTTCATCTTCCCTCCCTTACCACAACGTCCCCTGAAGCGGGGAAGGGGACTGTGCTAGTATTTCTGCATTGGTCTCAGCACAGGGAAGGAGCTCGACACAGGCTGACTAGAGGGGAATAAGAAACATCCTTTATTTGAAACACACCTGCTCTTCTCAGGAACTCTGGTCATGCAATTCATTTGGGCTTATCTAACACAGGTGGGAGGAAGTGCCTACAGTGTGATGCTGTGTTTAAAAAGAAAGAAAGGAAGAAAAAAGACAAGGGGAGAGCAGTCTGTACGGGAAGGAAACCAGCAACTCTGAAATCAGACCCCTCACGATTAAACCGTGCTCCTAAATTTCCTCAGTGGATTTTGTTTCTCTGTGTTACATTTTTGATTTAAGGGAGACATGAAACCCAACCCAGGCTGGGCTACTCCACAAATAAATACTGCCTCCCTATCCAGAGTTATTATAGTGGAGGACTTCCAATGGGCTCAATTTACACTCTCCTAGGACATGCAAATAATTTGGAAATATTACCAGTCTTTGAGATGTCTGAATTTATTCAGGTGGTCCACATGCGTGACTTTCAGCCGTAGGAAACCATACCATCTAAAAAGCTGCATACAGGTCAGCTGATGTTCACATGGCAAGGGGCATGTTCATACGTGGGGAGCCCGCCCTGAGACAGAAGGCACTGCTCCGCGTTTCCATGGGCCAGTGGATTGGTGCTATTTTAAGTCCTTTGTCAGCTCTGATGTGAACTGAAGCAGATGGACTCTGTCCAGTTAGTGGGTCACTTCAGACTGAATTACCCAAACGACACCTCAATGCTTTTCCCACAGAAGACTTTAAAAGTCATGTGGTTTCTGGGGGGCGGTCAGCAACTACCAACTGTGCGCACCACAGGGTCTTGCTAGTGCCCCGACAATACCACCTCACTTCCACACCAGAAGAGACAGTGCGGCACTGAGGAGGAAATTCAGGTGAGGGTCAGTTAGTTTGTGGTGTGTCCGGTGTGTCTAGATGAGAGGGGCTGGAGAGATGGTTCATCAGTTTAGAACACTTGTTGCCCAGGCAAAAGACCTGGGTTAGCGGTCTATCACCTTCCTAACTTCAGTTCCAGAGAATCAAATGCCCTTTTCTGACTTCCACAGGCACCAGGCACACACATGGCGCACATACATACAAACAGGCAAAGCATTCATACACATAACATAAATCTTTAAAAAGCCGGTGTGCCTAGGTTACGAGGATTTCATATTGCCTTCTCTACAGAGTCTAATTGCAGAGAAAGTTCATTAACGAAGGCTTATTTTTCACAACACACCCGCCACGACAGTAAGAGATGGTAGTATGAAAACCATCTCCAGGAACGTTGGCTTTCATCCAGCTACATAAAAAGCCAGGGGGTCAGCAAGTGGCTCTGCTTCCCAAACCTCACTTGTTGGACATTAGCACAGCATCCTTCAGGGAGTATGTCCAAACCTGGGGTTTTAAACAGCCCTTCTATTCACCGCCACTTATAAAGTATCCTGAGTACCTTAGTCTGTACCCAAGCTTCATCTTCTCTCTGTACCCAAGCTCCCTCTTCTATCAGTGCCCCATGCCATGATTTTACATAAGACTGCCATTTTACTCAAAATTCCCATCGCATTCCACAGAAAACAGAAGAACGGTTTTACAATTTAAAGAGAACATTGGCAGAACCACCACAATAAATTCACATGTGTATTGGAGACAATGTAGATATTACAGTAACAATGCCAAGTGTAAAGTCCACGGAGGTAAGCTTGGCACAAACACCCCTGGATCAGGGAGGACAGGGAGAGAATCTTGTGTGTGTGCGCGTGCGCGTGCGTGGTGTGTGTGTGTGCGCAGGAAAGACTAAGGTTGAAAGAAGAAATAAGAGGAACATATTAAATTTAGATGCGAGGAAAACCGAGGCCCTCAAGTATGACCCTGCACTGAGCTCTGAATAATGAAAGTGAGAAATGGATACTGTATCCATTTACGGGAGGTTGCTAGGGCAACAGTGATGCTAAAATGACTGACAGTGAAGGTAAGAAAGTGTGAGCGCTCCTACCATGCCATGCTAAGATTTGATCCGTCCCTGCAAAGCAGTCCAGAACACAGTGATACACATATGCATATATGTATATATATATATATAGTGTATGTGTGTATATATATACATATATATATATATATGAAGCAATATATATTCATCTTGTTCTCATGTCAGATCACAAATTCTCAAGGGAGCTCCTTGCACACCCAGTCTTTCCCTTTGTTAGCTATAGCCAAGTATTATTCTGGAGAATGGACACAAACACACACACACACACACTCACATACTGTTCATGCATGCACCTACATGTACACATGCACACATGTGCACATACATGTGTGTACGCACAGACACCACTCATGCATAAACACACACACATGTACGCACACACGTGCGTGCATGCACACACATGCACACACATACATACATACACACACACAGAGGCAAATGTGTGCAGCACCTGTTAAGACAGGCCCCTGGGCTGGAAGCTCCTGGAAATCTAGAGACAGCAAGCGATAGACCTGTCCTCTGCAGTGTCCCTGTCGACTACATACAAACCATCACCACAGCAGCACACAGACACAGAGAAAAGCAGTCACCACTGTTTGGCAAGAACGGACCACAAAGCTCACCCAGATTCATGTGGACCTGCACTTGTTAGCACCAAAGTATGCCCTGCCCCTTCTCTGCAACTAGGTTCTTGGAAAACAATAAATAACTTCCATTTGCCAGATCACTAATCCATCTGCTTAACCAACATATGGATCTCCAAGGCAAAAAGTGGCATTTCTCCAGAAATATCGAGGACAAAGCTTAAATGTGAAGCCTAGTTGTAAAGCTCTGAGTTGGAGCCAAGCTCCGTAACTTAGCTGGTAAAAATGAGGTGACGGACAGGTACCAAATGATAGCCAAGTGGCTAAAAAATATTGGAAATAAATGGTAATGCCGAGAATGAGAGAGCGGAGCAGGCTTTCTTGTGTCTTGGCCCAAAATACGAAAGAGCATTCCTTTGAGAGGGAATATACAAGAGTGAGCCCTAGCATTAGAAGAAGAGGTGTCCTCTCATGCATTATGTGGCCTTGGCAAACATTTAGAAAATCCAAGCTTAATACTTTAAATCTTTGTCAAAATTAATTACCTGTCATAAATATCTTCCTCCCCCTCCTACACACCAACCACTGCCTTGGTTCAGGAAAGTAAATTGAATTTCACTCTGGTCTAATGGCAACAGATGGCTCTCATATTAAATAATTTGAGTTATCTGACAGCAGACAGCATCCTGTTCAAACATTTTTGTTATCTCCCATCATCTGCCAAACCAAGAGTACCAGTGCTCAAACTAGGCAGAGGTTAGCAGGAAGATGCCAATCACCCAGGAAACAACTTCAAGCATCAACCTTGTTTCTTGGATACAGAATTTTCACGTATTCTGCTGACTAACCTGGTTTCTAAAGCCAAGTCCTTCTATTCTAAAGCCAAGTCCTTCTATTTCATTGTATAAGTAAGGCTCATTTACACTTAGTGGGGAAGTCTTCCCGCACACGTGTCTGGTCTTCATTTCCAGAAGGAGAGATAATCCTGCAACCCCATGCGGAGGATGGAAAAAACCAGGAAGAACCCACAAAGAATGTTCCTTCCAAAGGGAGCATTTTGGGAAGTGGAGATATAAGAAATCAGCCTCCCTCTGGCACAAGGCTTGCTGACCGAAAAATCATACCATGATGACAGCTGTCTTTCAAAGCTTGTAAAAGTCTCCAGCCAGTCACTGAAGACTGGCGCGCTCTGCCAGGGAAAATTATGAGCTAGGAAATTGCTTGCATGGTTGTGCTCCAAAAGCTTCCACTAAGTATTCCAAACAATGTGACAACAAACACAAGAGCCGCACACTGTGGGAAATACTAGCACCCCAAACATCTAGATAGCTCCCTTGCATCCTTATGATTGCCTCTCTGCATGAACTCCCGGAGCAGCTCCCAGTCCCTCTCCTGTGATCCTTTCTGCTCTCCATCCTGACCCTACATGTTCACTCTGCTTCTGTTGTGATTCATAAGCCTTAGTCATAGCTGCTGGGAATGCACAAGGAAAGCTGGAATCTCCTAGGCCCGGCATTTACCGTCTCATAAAATCTGACCAGCCTATCTTGTAATCACATGCCTGCCTCCCTCTGCTACGAGTCGCCTTTGGACACCCGATGCTCTAATAATAGCTCACTCCGGAGTCCAGCAGCCGTCCTTCTTCTTTCTCAGGCTGTCTTCTCTTCCCCTTTCCCGCTCAACCCACAGGCACAATGTCATCCCTGTGTCTCTCTATTTATCCACAGTCCTCCCCAAATTCAAGACCTAGCTCAAGGAATTCCAGGACTTTTCTCTTTTTTTGGGGGGGGGGGGTGGTTTCTACAGGATCGGACAGGGAAAACACCATTTGCCACAAAAATCTAATGCATCATGGAGAGCACACAGTCTAATCCCTCACCTTCTACCCTAATCTCTAACTATGTATGTTCCTTTTTCATATGTACTAATCTAAAACATAGGCTGCAAGCTCTTCCAAGCTAAAATCCTCATTTGATCTTTTCTTACATCACAATGGAATATTTCGGTAGATACTCCAAATATTTTAGGCCAATAATAATAAACACATCCTCCTCAAATATATAAAATACCTAGCAGATGCGGCCCTTGGTGGGAAGTGATGAGGAAGAGGAGTGCATTCCCATAGGGCAGTGCCTCTCCACCTCCCAATGCCGCGACGCTTTAATACAGTTCCTCATGTTGTGGCGACCCGCCGCCGTAAAATGCTTTCACTGCTATTCATAACGGTAACTTTGTCACCGTTATGAATGGTGATGGTATCTAATATTCAAGATATCCGATACACATCTCCCAAAGGGGTTGTGACCCACGGGTTGAGAACCCCTGCCATAGGGCCTCCCCACGGGAGCTGCCCTAAATACTGTGCGTAAAGACTAGGTGATGCTGGAAGACACCCGATCCCTTCACCAGAGAACTGCGGAGAGAAAGGAGTCCCTCCGCAGAAGCAAACTCAAGGATGGAGTAAGATGTCTGCTTGCAAGGTCTAGAGACTTTTAAAAAGCCTGACAGACACAGTCTTCTTGGCTGTGTTGAAGGTAATTTTGGTTTGGTCTACACCATAAAAGGCTGTGAAAACACTATGCACATTCAGAATCTAGCCTGGTTTTAACCATGGGCTTTATTTTGATGGCTAATTTCATCTGCCCGTGTGGAATAACTCAGTGGTTTTCAAACCAGTAACAACATTTCAGATAATTTTCTATTATTTCTCTCTACAGTCAACACTGTCCACAAATAAAGTAAAAGCATTTTTACAGTTTTTAACACAGTGAAAAAACTGTAGACCTTTTAGACAATATATTCAGAAGCAAAGAGCTAGGAAGCACCTGAGTATATTAAAAAGTGGCTTTCTCAAAATTATTACTCTCATGTGATTTTAAGTGCCGTGCTGATAATTGCTAATAAAGTAAAAAGGAATCTGTTCTGGGACAGAAGGTATTTCAATACAACAAATGAATCATATTTAAGTAGAATTTGAGGATATGACGGTGAGCGCACTTGGTAAACACAAGAAAAAAGTGAAGGACCTACCTTGTGTCTGTTTCTTGTTCACAGCATTATCAGCTTTGTGCCGTTTCTAAAGTTCAGAACAAAACAAAACAAAAACCTCAGTGAAAAAGTGAATGAGTTTAAGTAAAATGGCACTCACAACCAACAAAGGTCATTTAACCTATGTTCTCTGGCTTTTTAGATTTCTGCAATCATAGACAGGGGTGTTGCTAGTCTGTTCACAAAACCCCTCCCTGGGAGCACAGGCTTGGGACCCTCAGAAAGTTCTTAAACAGCAAACAGGTAGAATAACATTTTAACGTTACTAGAAAAAACATGAAGCAAAAGCCGGATTTAGTCTATTGCTTAAATAACGCATGTAGAAGATCGCCCAAGAGAATTATCTATAATAACTGCCATTTAATAATGGGACTGAAGTATTTTCAGCTTTTTGTGAGACTCATTATCTAATTAAGCTGAGTACATCCTCCATAATTTGAAGATGCGCGGATGTCTGCTGACAGCTAGAAACACATTCATCCTCCCCTTTGACTACAGCCTGTCTTCCCGGCCCCACGGGACCACCACGTGCAACAGACGCCACCGAGCAATAGCAGCTATTCTTCTTCCTCCCAAAGCACCCACAAAGGAAATGGTGAGCAGGTGATTTTTAAGTTGAGACAGGTGAGGTTGAAGAGTTACATAAACCAAGACTGCATGATGGAGGATTCTCATTGGCTAATAAAGAAACTGCCTTGGCTTTTTGATAGGGCAGGATTTAGATAGGTGGAGTAGACAGAACAGGAAGAAGGAAGTGAGGTAGATGGCTCAGACAATTGCCCCGCCTCTCCTCTCTGGGACAGTCGCCATGAAGCCAGCCACCAGGTCAGACATGATGAAGCTCCCGCCCAAGATGGACGTACGCTAGAATCTTCTGGATAAGGCACCACTTTGTGGTGCTACACAGATTATTAGATATGGTTAATCAAGATGTGAGTAAGAGGCTGAAACTAATGGGCCAGGCAGTGTTTAAATGAATGCAGTTTGTGTGTTGTTATTTCGGGTGTAAAGCTAGCCGTGCGGGAGCAGGGCAGGACGAAAGGCAGGCCTGCCGGCTCGCCTCAACACTACAACTGCAGAAGAGTAAGAGAAAGAAACAGAAGGCCAGAGGAAAGGGGAGACGCTCATGGCCAGTGGCCACTATAGGGGTATGATCTCTTCTGTGGTTTAACCAGGGGTTTCCTGTGGCCTCGGTCTAAACTTACAGCATGGAGAGAGTGAGACCAGACTCGGGCAAGACGGCAGAAAAGTGTTGAGAATAATTAATCCTTTGCTCAAAGATCCTACCTGAGAAGGCCAAGGCTTGTACCAGCTGTGAGAGCTGGGGACAAATGCAAGCGCCTAAGCCTTCTATCTGAGAAAATACTGTAGTGAAGAAACTTAGTGAAAATGATTTCCCAACAGAAATGTGTGGAGTCAGCGCTCCCGGGAGCCACCGCTGTATCTGAGACAGTGGAGGAAGAGCTGACAGTGTGGACTCAAGTCACCAAAGTACGACCTGAACTGTGCAGCATACAAACAGGACCGAAGTCTCTCTGTGCGGAGCTGTGGGACAGGATACGCACACATCTACATGGCACGTCTTTCTCAGAGCAAACTGCTCACAATAAGTGTGTAATGGTGAAGAAATCTCATGGGCATATTACTGCTTCCAAAAGAAAGTATAATTTGCTAGAATATTATTTGAAATAAAGGAACTTAAATCTTTTTGTACTTATATTAACAACAGAAAAATACAATCGTAAAGTTCAAACTACTTTCTGCCACTGTTTATTTCTTAATAAAGATGACAAAAAATTTTGAAAGTAAGCCGGGCGGTGGTGGCGCACGCCTTTAATCCCAGCACTCGGGAGGCAGAGGCAGGCGGATCTCTGGAAGTTCGAGACCAGCCTGGTCTACAAGAGCTACCTCCAGGACAGGCTCTAAAGCTGCAGAGAAACCCTGTCTCGAAAAACCAAAAAAGAAAAAAAAAATTTGAAAGTAACCAAAATAAGCTTGGCTTGATTCAAGAAACTTTTTTATTTTATTTTTTTTTTTTTATTTTTTTTTTTGGTTTTTTCGAGACAGGGTTTCCCTGTAGTTACTAGAGCCTGTCCTGGAACTAGCTCTTGTAGACCAGGCTGGCCTCGAACTCAGAGATCCGCCTGCCTCTGCCTCCCGAGTGCTGGGATTAAAGGCGTGCGCCACCACCGCCCGGCTAAGAAACTTTTTTAAAGTCCAAGGTAAATAGTAAAAGAAGGTATATCTTTGCTTTCCCCACATACGTCTATGATGAACAATGGTTAGACTCCTAACTGCTGGAGATAAAGGTTAATTGATGAAACACTTCATATCAAACAAGAAATGAAACTTTACGAAACTAAAAGTGACCTTGGTCATTAGTTTTCACCTACAAAAAATTCTTAACCCAAGCCCTTTCTGTCTCCAGTCTTTCCCAGTTAATAAACTAGGTCAGTGTCTAGCTCCTAACTTTTCAAAGACAAGGAATTTATAGTTTGAATAAAGATATTCCTTCTAAAACTGAAAGTTCACAAAAATATAGTTATTCTCTGATCCCAAATGCTACTGTCTTATAATCAAAATTCATTCAATATCACTGCGAGACGGTGGAAGGCTTGCTGTTTTCCGTTTTGGATAGGAAGTCCATCAGCAAATGGTGTCCTATGAACAGAATTAGTTCCCTGACAGGATTGGACGTGTCATGCTAAATTCCATCTGAGGAAAGGAAGCTGAGTCTTTGAGAGGTCATGGAATTTGTCTGAGAAGGTGATGGACTCAGACTCCTTGCTCTTGAAACCCTTTTGTCCCCAGGCACTGTTTTCCAAGTTCACCTGGTCCCTTCTTCAGAGATGCGGATGGCCAAGGTTTAGTCCCTGCCCTTTCTCACTTCTACCCTACATTCCTTACTTAGCTCAACTCTTTCACACCAAGATTATCATTGGGGCTGCCTATAGTCCACACCCACATCCTCTCTCCTTCCCTCTGCTCTCTCTGGGTCTGTCTCCCTCTCTCTGTGTCAAAGGGGTCTTGAACTCTGTCCATGCTGTAATCTGTTACCTTAGCCCAGACAAGGAACCACGAACCCATACACACACTCAGTTGTACAAATCAGAAAATTAAAGCCACCGTGGACTTGCTTTTCACTATTACTTTACTAGCACCCCTTTCCTTTGCTATCGGTTATTTACCAAGCGTCCATCTAGTTAATCTCCTGGATGTTCAGGTCCATCCAGACTTCTTTCACTCATCAGCACATGACTGATACTTGGCACCTGCATCCTGCAGAGTCTGAATAAGTATTCATTTTGCAATGACTGAAACGTACTAACGTTTAACAATTTTCTGGCTTAAAAGAAAGAGTGTTTTTATGGTTTTAAATATGGTTTTATGGTTTTGCTAAGTCAACTTAACAGACAACTCTAATTCTGATTTGTACCACAAGAATTAGAACGTATGATAAAAATTTGGAAAGAGACTTCCATCAATTTTGAGGTTTCGGGTATGCATACGTTATTTTTCTTTACAACCAAAAAATTAAACCATTCATTATGTTAAGCTATGCAAAGCATCAGGAGTGGAGAAGTGTTTTTTTTTAAAAAGACTAATTGATATTTTAAATTTATATTCATGAATGAAACCAGGCTAGAAGAGGATATCAGATCCTCTGAAACAGTTACACGCAATTGCCAGCTTTCTGACACCGTGCTCGGAGACACACTCAGGTCCTCTGCTGGAGCAGAACACATCCTCAAGCACTGAGCCATCTCTCCAGATCCAGCTTCCATGCTTTACACGGAGAACTCTTGATGCCTTTGAGTGAAAAACAAGCAAGCAAACCCAAAGCCAATAGCACAGTGCCTAAGGAATCACATGTGCGCCGGAAGAAAATCAAGTTAAAGAAAGAAAAGAGTAAAAAGAAAGCGACAAAAGTTACGGTGAGGACCAGTCCCCAGGGGCGGCCGAAACCAGCCACAGCTTAAAGAAAGTCAGTGGGACACATGAAGGAGAGAATTCCTTCAATCTCCCTGCATGTGGGCCCAAGCAGGATATCACTAATCAAGAGCACCACCGTGTCTTACACACACACACACACACACACACACACACACACTCACACACACACACACACACACACACACACACACACACACAAGAGAGAGAGAGAGAGAGGGGGGGGGAGAGAGAGAGAGCGCACGCGAGAGGGAGAGAGAGAGACTTATGTATCCTCAGCATCTACTGTTAGCTACTTAGAGCCTTGAGACCACCAACGCAATACCCAATCACTTCAATTCTAGCAGGCCACGTGAGTCTATGTTTTTTTTTCTCTTTTTAATGATATTAATAAAGTAATGCTGCAGAAGTAATGCTACTATTTGTGAAATTTGGGGCTGTGTATTTATAAAGACTTCCTCAGCCTCCCTCACCCAAGTCTGACTCTTCTAAAGCCCAACGGTAGGTCATCTTTAGACACACAAAGAAGTGCTGTATAACAACTGGAATCCTAAACAACCCACTGTGTAAAACACAACCTTGGCCCCATCAGATAAGACAGCTAAAATAGAATGCAGAAAAGGGCTAAAGTTATTCTGGGGAATTTATTTTACAAAGGGAAACTGACTTCCTCTTTCCTACCATGGAAGCTAAAAATAACAAACTTATTGCTACTTTCTTTCAATAAGACAAGATAAATGGAAAGGAAACTCAGAATACTAAAATAGAATGAGAAGAAACAGAGGCATCTAACAAGGTGAAAACCACAATGTTTAATTTTAAAAACAAAAAGTACAAATAAAAATATTTTATATTTAATTTGGAGATTATTTCAATTAATTGGAAACTGTTCAAATGCAATTTTATCTTCAAGCCAATAACTATATTTTGTTTCTTTTTGTTAATAAATTATAAACTGAAGAGAACACTGTATCAAGAATTTCTTCATATTAACAGATTTCTAACCTGTTAGAAATGACTTCCAATTCTATTCATTTGTAAGTTGAATGGGCATTTTAAAGGGCCTATGCTGCAAATTAAGTAGCTTAAGAAAATAAAATTAATATACATTTGAGCCAGTTTATATATGAAAAATTGAATACTTACAATATCTTCTATTATCTCTTTGATAGCTGCCACAGCTAAAATAAATAAGAGAGGAACCAGTGTTGTGTAACGACCTGTTGGTGACACATCGGGAATTTGCTGAATAAAAAAGAAGGCAAGATAACTCCAGTGAGAAGCAGAATGGCTATTAAATACCTAAGAGAACAAAGTCACAAGATCTTCTCAAACATTCCTCGCTGATTTTACTAGTACTGGGTGAAGTATCTGCAGAACAAGATAATTTGCTTGATAATAAATATAGAGTACATCACACTAACACAGTGTTAAAAAAGACAAAGTAGCACATAACCATCAAAATGACTTAGAAATGCAATAAATATCTGCAGAAATGTCTACACATCTAACACGAATAAATCAGGTTACAAAATAATGCTCATTTCATTATCCCTTTTTTGTTATCTGAATCAGAAAATAATGCTGGGGGCCAGAAAGAAGACCAGAGGACCATACCCCAATTTCAAGAGCAGTTACCCCTGGTGCTGTAATGATTGGTTTAATTTTTCTGTGTGCTTTGCTGTATTTTCAACTCCTTTTGCTAACAGTGAACATTTTCTACTTTTAATGCAGTTTTTCTTCTTAAAACATTTATAACAACTAACCTAAATGGTCATTTTGTAAGTGATAATTTTTATAGTGAGTCATTTAGTATTAACACTTTCACCGAAAAATAACTACCTGGACAATTTGGGGAGAAAGTCTCTATTCCCTTCAACACTGAAAACGACCACTTGTTGGCACTGAATTTATAGATCATATCAAATATCTAAATAAGCACGAACCCAAGGCTCTGTGAGGAGAGGATGCCTTATACTGTGGGCATGTAGCAGCACCAGCAGCAGGGACTATACACTATGGCCAGCTCATAGCTCAGCCTTTCTACAAGCCTCAGGGTATTGGTGGAGGATTTAACAAAGCCTTTCCTCCTTCCTATACACTGGCTTTGAACAGAGGTTTGAAGATGGACAGAACTTTACCTGGAGCAGGGCAATAAAGAGAAAGAACGAATTCGCCGCTCTTCTGAACTGAGAGTAGAGGAATCTTGGAAGGAATGTGATCACGTTGTATTTTGCAGTACTAGAAGCAAAAACAAAAAGAAGCATAGAGCTTAGCTCCTCTGCAATTAGCACCCGTGTTTTCAGAGTTCTGTTCCCAGCACAGGAGTGATCAGATGACAACATTTGTTCACAGTTTCAAATCTGGAAACTATAGTGAGGATTGCTAATGTACGCAAAACAGGGAAAGGAACGGCCTAAACAGCCAAGGCTGAATCCCACAGGCTTTGTTCCTCTAGAACATCATTCGTCTTCCCTGGCCAGTTATCACGCTGAACAGTACCAGGAGTAGCTTGCAAAGAAGGGAAAGATAAGACACTGCATAACACATCAACGGAGAAACATCAGCCTTTGACAGGCCAGACAGCAGACACAGCTTCCTAGATAAGCAGCCCAACAGCTTTCTCTGTTGTTCTTCCTGTGCTGTCTCTATGACCATGCTAGGAACATGGTGAGGACTCCACACTGCCCAGAGTCAGTAAAAGACATGAACGCATTGGTCTTGGCGACATCTAGGTCTTCCTTCCTTTTGCTAATAAATAGGGGGAGATCAAGAAACCCGTGCCATACTCTTTAACAGAGATACGCCGAGAGGATCTGCAATCTTGTAAATGGGTACATCTCAAATACGGTAAATCCGCCCCTGGAGACAACCAGGCAAGCCCTTGGGGTGTTCATGTGGTCCAAAGCTACTTAGAACCTACTGCTTATGTGGAATTGTTTCATGACTGTTGAAATTGAAACCCTACGGTTTGCAGTAAGGAAGGCATTCTCAAAGCATGCTGTATTGCGCATGCTAAATTACAACCATCCAAACCCATACTTTAAGACTCTAGCTAAAACAAACAAACCAAACCTCCAAAAGTTCTTGGTATAGAATTGCAAGTTTTGTTCCTAAGCTGTTAAAACTTGGCATGTAAAAATAATACACTGCTACATTAACAGGTTTAGGGAAAAGACAACCACCCATGGGCCGCTTTGATTAGTCACAGTTCCCGGAGTATGGGTGCTTGCCCCTTCTGCTCCTTCCTACATCCAGGGGCTTTTGATCTTACCCTTTTCTTTTCTTTTGTTTGAGAGGCTGGTAATTGACCCCAGAGCTTTATAAATGCTAGACAAAAGCACTATACCATGAGTCAGGCCACAGCCTGCGTTTCTTTCCTGGATAGAAAGCCGTAAATCACAGGCCCTCCTACCTGAGCTGAGAGCTCCTGGTAACTCACCTCATCCAACCCCTCTGAAACAGGGTTTCTTTCTCTGTGCAGCCTTGGCTGTCCTGGAACTCACTCTGTAGACCAGGCTGGCTGTGAACTCACAGAGAACCATCTGTCTCTGCCTCCAGAGTACTGGGAGTCAAGATGTGTGCTACCATACTTGGCAGGCATTTTCTTTCCACCCATTCTACTCTGCCACCCTGTCCTCCCAAGCCTTCCCCCAGCCCGTTTTACCTGACGTGATTGTTGCAGAATTTTGTCAGCTGAGGCTGGTTGATGAATATGGTTCTTACTTCCTCCTGATCAGCCAGCGAGGTCTTCTCTGAAACATCATCTGTCTTCTCGTAACCTGAAAGAAACATGCTTCTTAGTGGACAAGGAATGTTTCAGTAGTCAGGCAGAGGTGGTGAACACCTTTAATACCAGCACTTGGGAGGCAGAGGCAGGCAGATCTCTGAGTTCAAGAACAGCCTTGTTTACAGAGTGAGTTCCAGAACAGTCAGGACTACACAGAGAGACCCAGTCTCAAAAAACAAACAAAAAGAACTGTTTTATACCCTTTTCAGACCAGACCTACATTTCAAATCAATTCTCCAGTGTCAAGTCTGACAAGGGCACATTCTTCCCCTCATTGGCGGTATTCCTTTTATAACCAAAAGTAAAATCCATATAATATTTGTTAAGGGTGCCATTTACTATTTATTTTAAAATGATACACTTCAAAAACCAATAAGATTTATTCATCCTTTCTAAATGAATGTCTCAGTCTCTTCCATTTTATAAAAAGATACCCCAAAGTCAATAATTTTGGACTAGTTTAAGTGACAGCTTAGGTAAAATTCAAACACAGTATTCTAAAATATATTTTAAAATTTAGACATCATATTGAATATTTTTGGTTCTTTTTAATTTTTGGGTGAAAATAGAAAAAAGTTTAATATTAAGATTTAAGCAGGCAATCGTCAGCGATCCCTCTACACCCATCTCGTCATTCCTCCGGGTGGAAGCAAGATTTCTCACGTCTTCTCCAGACCATCACACAACTGTTGAGCTACCCACGGTCATACAACAAATACAATCAATGTCTCCTATGATGCCCCTTGCTGCAAGACTGACAACACCCATCCACCTATCCACCCCCCCCCCCCCAAAAAAAAAATACAGGTCACATAATTGAGAGAACAGGAGAATGTTTAAAGGGCTCATTGTTATTTCCTAGAGAAACCTGGGGGGGTGGGGTAGGGGATGAAGGGGCTACTGCCAAGACCTTGGGCCCAATCCCTGGCACCATAGCAAAATCAAGCAAGCAAACAAACAGGATTGAATTAAGTTAAACCATTCTTCCCCTGCAGTAAAGGACAACAATAGCATTCTACAAAAATCCATTTATCTTCATTTTCCACCGTTCGGTGCCAGCTCTTCCCATGCAACCTGCTGACATGTGGCCTTCTGAAGGGTTCTGCAGTGCTGAAGCCAGGGAAGCCGCTCTGGGCCCACAGCCACTGGGGCCAACTCCTCCCCCAGAGCACGCTTACCAAGAGGTTTTCTGGCTCTCTGATTACCAGTCAGGTGCCCCCTACCAGAATAGGAGCCGCTTGGGGTTGCAGACTGTGAGCTATTCATCTTCTCCACGCCAGTCCACAAACAGCAGGTATTCAACAAACATTTGCCCACTAAATACACCCCAAATGACAAAGGAGTGGTTGTCTCCACTGCCCCATATGGAAGGCAAGAGAAAACTACTCCACCTCCTGATACAGATACTGATAACCAAGAGCTAGTGACAGACAAGTGGTCCAGACAAGCTTGCCTGTGGGGCACAGATATGGTAGGAGACTCAGAGGGAAGCTAAGAAGGGGAAGCAGCCCCAACGGGCAGGGTAGGGATGGACTGGAGGTCATGCTGAGGAAGCACTCAGGCCGGCTCAAAGAGGGTTCTCAATGCTGAGAAAGCAGTCTGAAGTCTAGTCTCTGCCTGGCAAGGAGCCACTCAGAGCTTTCCAGGATCAGAGTTACAGTCCATCCCAGCATCCTGAAGGTCACAGCGCCAAGCTATGCTCAATCACACCTATTCTTTCAGTTCTAGAAAGGTCAGTTTTGCCCAACAGTCATGGTCTATTGCTACATCGTATTTCAGATGCAACACAAGCTTCACCCTCTGCTTTTGCATTATCCTAATCTCACACAGGGATTGGGACACGGGTCATTTGGCAAAGCACTTGCTGTGCAAGGGTGAGGACCTGAGTTTAGAAATCAAATAAATGCAGAATGGGCGTGGCAGTACACCTACAATCCTGGCATGCCATGCCGGAGGTAGAGACAAGAGAGTCCAGGAGCCAGCTAACAAGCTAGTCAGGATGAATTGTTAAGCTCTGAGATGAAATGGGAGACCCTGCCTTACAGGGTCTAATATAATAGATAATAAGGTAGTGATTGATTGAGGAAAAGAACCCGCATGCAATTCTCTTCATGCAGTTTGATAGCTCTTCCACATACACCACACAGCTGGCTTTAAGTGCATGTTTGTGTTGTTTTCTTTCAAGGCAGGGTCTCCTATCATCTGGTCTTGAACTTGGTGTTTCTCGGAGGATGACCTTGAGCTTCGGATCCTCTTGCCTCCTCTCCTGGACCCTAGGATCACCAGTCTGTGCGATCTATCATCAGTCATGAAGGCCTCATGAAGAGCTTGGGGGTACAGTAGTAATAAAGGCGATCCAAGAGGAAACATTCTGCATCTCCACCCTAGCGAGGTCAAAATTAAGATGGCAAGGAGATACCAGGTTCCTTTCCACACACAGTTCCATCTCTGCTTTAAGAAGAGAAATGATAGCCAGGTGGTGGCGGCACACGCCTTTAACCCCAGCTCTCAGGAGGCAGAGGCAGGTGGATCTCTGTTAGTTCAAAACCAGTTTGGTCTACAAGAGCTAGTTCCAGGATAGGCTCCAAAGCTACAGAGAAACCCTGTCTCGAACCCCCATCTCCCCCAAAAGAAAGCAAAATAAGATGATGTCTCTTAGGAGTGGTTTGGTAACCCAGGGGGCTGGCTTGTTAGTGATGCGTTCATGTAAGCCATTAAACTTATTAGTAGTTATCAATCTACCTGTCCAGACTCCTAAGTTTTCTTAGGAGTCTGCCACCTTTACAGGAAGAGGAAGAAGTATGAAGCCGCTGTTTTAGGATGAGTTCTCACTTAGCTCTTCTGGTCAGCCAGGCCCTCTCAAACCACCGAAACCATGATGATGGTGAAACTGGGTTGGAAAGAGAAATGCATGGCTATCACACTCTCTAGCATCAGAGAGAAATGCATGGTTATCACACTCTCTAGCATCCTTTGGCAGTTTTCCCTGCTATAAAATTGCACGAGGGCATACAGCACTAGTGCAATCAATGGAAATCTACCCTAAAGCATTGGTTTACTGTTTCTGGGACCTCTCCGGTGACCTATCATCTCCCGGTTAGTATCGAGAAGGTCTAGATTGGACTTGGAAACCAAAATCTCTTTGAACATATATCTGATAAATGTCAAGGCAAACAATAAGACATATTAGGTGTTTATTCTCATTAGTATCCTAATTTACAAAACGGAAATATTGCATGTCCATCTCCCGCAATAATGAGTATAAGATGACAGAGGCTGTATACATAATGCTTATAAAATGCTTGATATTGGCCAGGTGGCGGTGGTGCACACCTTTAATCCCAGCACTTGGAAGGAAGAGGCAGGCAGATAGGCAGATCTCTGTGAGTTCGAGGCTAGTCTGGTCTACAGAGCGAGTTCCAGGACAGCAAGGACTACATAGAGAAATCCTGTCTCAAAATATCAAAAATTAAAATGCTTGATATTTACTAAGTATATAATAAAGTAATCTATGGTGCTTGAAGAATGGGCTGGGGTGGATGAATTCAGATGACGGGTCTCAGAGAAGGGGAGGCGGTCACAGTGTCTCAGAGTGGTAAACTCCTTCCTGGTAGTGCAATTGTGAGCTCATCTGCTCCCCTTGCTACATGGAAGGTTTGCTGAAGATTCCGCTGGATTCCCACAAGTTGTCTCATGAGTTCACAGGGAAGCAGAGCAGTATACTGAGAACAGATCTCTTTCTTACAAGTACATGCAAGCTCCCCAATTTTTTTAAGATGTATAAATCCAAAATTGTTAATCAATTTATGATGTGAGACAGTGTCAGAGGGACTGGAGAAACTAAGATCCCAAAAGAAGAAAGCTGAACAAGCAACATATCCCATAGAGTCACCTGCTTCCTGGAAAGGCATCAAAATTCATAGCAACCCTTAGGAGTGCAGGCAGGTGGTGAGGGATGCTAGTGTATTTTACCAGTGTAGAATCACTGAACCACGGTTTCTATAGCACTGTTTCTAGACTAACAGAAACCTCACAGCTGAGCTGATTCTCCTAAGTTGGCCTATCTGGAAAGTCAAGTGAGTCACCATGTGTTTCATGAGAACCAAAGCAAGTCACCCACTAGAGAACGGATGAAACAGGAATCCAACAGCATCGGGCTCACACAACCTAATGCGCTTCATCCCACAAAGGACAGATACATCCACAGGACCAACGTCTTCAGTCTGTTGAAGACCCTGGAAATGGGACCATGACACGGCGGGTCTGTTGCTTACTGGTTTTATTGCACAGAGCTGCCAATGTGTAACTCTAACTCACCTGGCCCTGACTGGTCACCTTCTCCAAATCCAATTTGGCATCTAATCTTTTGGTGGAATTCAAACCAAAGTCTAGGAACCAACATATTCCTAGCAGGTGACTCTGCTTCTGTTGAGGGGGAAAGGAGCAAGCGAGAGAAAGAGAGAAAAAGCAAGAGGAGGGATGCTCATATGCGTATTTCCCCCAAAGTTCCTGGAAGTGCATCATCATGGCTGTCAAATACGAGCATAACTCTAGCTGCATCCTACACTTTCTAATGCTTTTATAGGACCAACGCTTTATTTTTAGAAGCCAGCCTCAGTATCAATACCATCATTGTTCTGAACCGCTGCAATTATCACATTCCTTCACACACACACACACGCACACACACGCACACACGCATGCACGTGCACGCACGCATGTGCACACATGCACACACACATGCATACACACATGCACGCACATGCATACACACACACGCATACACACACGCACACACACATGCACACACACACACGCACATATACACACACAGAATCTCATACTGTACAATGAGTTCTTGCTGCAAAAAGGATTTAATTTTTCTCCTCTTTGTATCTTTGCCTACCGGTGTAACAAACACAAAGTGCTCCAGGCGCACACTTCTTCAGCATATTTTGGAGTTTCTAGAATCACTCAGGTATTCATTCCCAGGTCCTAGGTGCTCAGCTGGACACTTGACAACTACTAATATAATCAGTTTCCTTAAAAACAAAACAAATTATTTTTGATAATTTCATACAGGTATACAATGACATATGTTCACATCCACCTCTATTTCGCCTCTATATTCCTTCCATGTGATTCCCCTCCCACTTCACCCTGATCCTCATAACACACCAAGTCCAATTAGCTCTGTCCATATGCGCATGAGGGTGGAGCCATCCAGGGAGCATGGATACCTTCAAAACAAATTGTTTCTTCCTCCCTCCGCAGTAGGGGGCGGGGTCTGGAAAAAGCTTCCCTACCTATCTGATTACATGAAAATTTTTACAGAGCAAACTGGCAAGCAGTGGTCCTCCTTTACTAGAGCATATAGTAGCTCCAGAAAGAGCCTCGTTTGACACTGTACTTGCCAAGGTTTGTAGCTTCTTAAGGCCACCAGAGTCAAACCAGTTTTCCAGAATCCTGGTATAGTTGTCACTGAAATGAACAATGTGAGATTTTAAATGTCCCTCAAAGCCTTGCTGTCAAAAGCTTGGTTATTATCCTGGGACACTCCTGGGAGGCAGTTAAACCTCTTAGGGGGAAGGACCTAAGGCCTGAGGGGAAACAGCTAGGTAATTAAGGATGTACCTATGAAGGGGACCTGGACATCACCATCTGGCTTGTTTTGGACTCCCTCTCTCCTTTTCTCTCAGCCTCCTCTTCACTGCCTCCTCCTACTCCTCCCTGTCTCCCCCTCCTCCTCCCTGTCTCCACCTCCCTCCTCCTCCTCTTCCCTGCCTCCTCCTCCTCCCTGCCTCCTCCTCCTCCCTGCCTCCTCCTCCTCTTCCCTGCCTCCTCCTCCTCCCTGCCTCCTCCTCCTCTTCCCTGCCTCCTCCTCCTCCCTGCCTCCTCCTCTTCACTGCCTCCTCCTCCTCCTCCTCCCTGTCTCCACCTCCTCCCTGCCTCCTCCTCCTCCCTGCCTCCTCCTCTTCCCTGCCTCCTCCTGGTCTCTGCTTCCTCCTCCTCCTCCTCCTCCTCCTCCTCCTCCCTGTCTCCTCCTCCTCCTCCTCCTCCCTGTCTCCTCCTCCTCCTCCTCCTCCTCCTCCCTGCCTCCTCCTCCTCCCTGTCTCCACCTCTCTGCCTCCTCCTCTTCCTCCTCCTCCTCTTCTTCCTCCTCCTCCTCCCTGTCTCCTCCTCCTCCCTGCCTCCTCCTCCTCCTCGCCTCCTCCTCCTCCCTGCCTCCTCCTACTCCTCCCTGTCTCCCCCTCCTCCTCCCTGCCTCCTCCTCCTCCCTGTCTTCTCCTCCCTGCCTCCTCCTCTTCCCTGCCTCCTCCTGGTCTCTGCTTCCTCCTCCTCCTCCTCCTCCTCCTCCTCCTCCTCCTCCTCCTCCTCCTCCTCCCTGTCTCCTCCTCCTCCCTGCCTCCTCCTCCTCCCTGCCTCCTCTTTCTCTTCTCTTCTTCATATTTATAATGAGATATGGATTCCTGATAGCATTTTTTGACAAATCTACCAGCATTTCTTTGACCAAAATGTACTGCTCCACTGTGGGACTGAAGTGGTGGGTCAAAGCAATCCTGGGCTAAAAAATATAAGACAGAAGCCTAAATAACCTTATTCCTTATAAGTTCATTATCTCAAATACTTTGTTCCAGCAAAAGAAAGCTCAATAACACACCTTTTAATTTTTTAAAAAATTAAAATGACAAGGAGTATAGTGATTCAATAGTTCAGAATTTTAGCTATATTAAAGGTTTTAATTTAGTAAAAACCCTACCTGATTTGTATCTAATCTCATCAGAAAAAAATTTTGTTTTCTGAATAATATCATCATTTCAATTAATGATAAAATTACTTAGGATGCCCTCAGTATACATGATATCAAAGATTTATCAGGCAGATGTCTTTTTTTTACTTATACTATGACCAAAGGGTATGTACAGAGTTCTCAAGAACCTAAAATAGCACCAGAGGGAAGTAAATAGTTACCTAATACTCACCATTAATGAGACAGTGCTTGGCATTTGCATACAAGAATACAAAAGTCACATGCTGAAGGCAACTATTTCACCCTTCCACAATAATTTCTATTATCAACAAATGAAGGCTGGAGGTGGGGCAGTATCTTAGTTACCCCTGTGAAGTGAACACATGCTCCCCTTTCTCAGCGGTGCCAATGACACAGCCATGCACAGGCTGTGGGGCCAGTCTTGGTTTCTCTATCGACAACATCTGTCACTGCATAGAGCCTCCCTGGTTATGTCTTGTTTTTGCTAAATGAGGAAGCAGGGCTGATAACCTTACGCTCTTGTCTAGTTCTAGAGCACGCAGTGTCTTCTGGGCAAGAGTAGAAAGTCAACAGATTGTGTATTTATAAGGACAAGGACATTAAAGGAACAAGTTTTTATGAAGATGTTTGCCAAACCAGTTGACCTAACCTGGAGTCATCATTCAGCCAGAAGGCGAATGCTCACTTGCCTCTGTTGCCAAAGTTCTCTATTTGAAGAGACAGCACAGCAACCATTAGCTCTTGCCAGCAGCCACCCGGTTTCTTCTGAGCAGTTACAGCTGGGTTACCAAGTAGGTAGACCTCAGCTTTCCTCCTCCCTCCGCCCAGACCCAGAGCGTCCTTTCATGCCACAAAGCACGATGCAACCAAGGACAGAAAGGCTCAAAGGTTATCATGTAAAAGGCTTGAAGTTTTTCAGTCACAAATATCACAATCCAATCGGCAAAATTAATATTATCATTTGCTCAGTCAACATACTTATGTCTATGGGAAGACATTTTTTTAAAAAAACCAATACAGACACAGCAGAAAATAAGATTCCTTCTTTGGGATTTACTTTCTAGAGAAGAGGAAGATAATTACAGGTCACTCTAAGGGAGACAAAGGAAATGGCTAGCGGGGAGTGAAAGCCCATTAAAGCTCGCTATTCTTGATGTGGTTATAGTTTCTGCAGACATCAGTGCTTTGTCCAGGAAGGGTGATGCTTCATACAGGTCAAAGAAGGCCTCTCCAGAGAAGCTGACTTGAGGTCTTAGTGATAGTAAGAAAAGATAAGGGATAACATTGACTCAACCGATGAGTGGAGGGGCAGGAATGAGGCCCTGGGGGAACAAAGGGGCAACAGGACCTGTGATATTGAATCCTGACCATGAATCAAGAAGAGGGGCAGGACCAGACCCAAAGACACAAGGAGTAACTTGAATTATGTTCTTAATCCAGTGGGAATCCAAGGAGAAAGCTGTTGGGAGACCATGTGATAACACAGGGGAAAGACAATGAGGTCTGTGTTCAGCTTGTGACAGCTGACGAGAACATAGACCACAGCCCTTGTAGCCTGGGTCTCTCATTGTCTTCCCACCACTGTACGGTATCAGACACATCTACTGCAGGATGTACTGAAGCAAACGCCTGAGATCTGAAAGCGATGTAGGCATTAAAAAACAATTGTATTGTATCTATAAAAAAATACTGTTTCTCTAATCTCTTATTGTGATTTTTGTTAAGCTTAAAATACTCTGGATATTCCAAGTGAAATAAAATGCTAATCCTTGGCTTCTACTTTATCACAGGGTTCAGTGGGAAGCCTTTCGGCCAGATCTACATTCAGAATCTGCTCTGGACATTTCTGTACAACACGAAACAAAGCAATTTATTGCCAAGGTCTTACTTCTTCAGCCATAAACCATTACCACGAGGATGGCATTATGTCATAATGTAGACCCATACTTGTCACTCAAACTGTTCCTGCATTCTGGTCTCCCTGGAGAATAAAAAAGGTAATTTTTTATTCAAAATATTTGATATAGGAAAAAAAACTGTTAATGGCACAAGTAAGAAGGAAAAATAATCAGGGGTATGCCCAATGTGAACCAATTCTGGCAGCAAAATAATGAATTTTTTTCATGCAATTCTGTAAGTTGATATTAAATAAAAATGTTTTCCTCCAAACTATCCTCTGTGTAGGGGAAATGGAATGAAATGCAGAGGTGAGAAGGTAAGCGGGAGAATAGTACAAGATACAAAATTTTTCTGTTGCCTCATATAGCTAGAGAGCCATTATGACTGTGCAGACCCAACTTGATTTCAATTAGATGTAAGACCACGACAGGACTTAGAATGTCTATTGTATTATCTCCTAAACATGCTAAGCAGAGTCCAATTATCTTTTAAGCAATGTTTTCCAATATCAGCTCTTAAAGAGACCATATTGTTTGCTCAAGATTCTTGACCTAGATTTAGGTCATTAAATAAACAATCATGCTGGCAACCGTCAAAAGCTAATAAAAGAATACAAACTGAACAACTAGCTGGTGACTTTAAAGGTGCAATTAAAGATAGGTAATACTTAGGAGAAAATAGAAACACTGCTCACTGCCCTTTTCAAAGACTGTGTATGTGTGTGTTGTTATTTGAGCAAATAATTATTAAATAAATATAAATTAATTATATTTGGATGTGTGCTTGAGTGCACATACACATTCCTTTCTCTCCTGTCCCAAGCTCTGGTGTGGGTTTAGTTTCAAAGAAATCTGTGGAGGAACAATTTAGATGTTTTCATGCTCTCTATTCATATGGAGGCACCTACTGCAGCTACAAAGGAGATTTGAAACCTTGCATTCTGCCTAGTGAAGGGTCATTTTGAATGTTCAAATTGGGAGCTCAGCAGCTGGTCAGAGAGGGAGGACAGAAGGCAGGCCTTAACTACAGGACATTGAGCTGGGCACTTGGCAGCTTGGGCTCTCATACTATACTTTGAAGCAAGGCACTAAAGAAATGAAGCACCTGCCCAAGTATGGAAAGTAAACCTCAGGTCTACAGACCTGGACTGCATAGCTGGGGGAAAGAAAATTTCAATTGCATCAATACAATACAATCATTGCTGAACTGTGCATAGCTCAGGCTGTGCACATCAACACAATACAATCATAGCTGGACCGTGCACAGCTCAGGCTCTGCACATCAACACAATACAATCATAGCTGGACCGTGCACAGCTCAGGCTCTGCACTGCGGACATCTCCTGCTGCCTCCAGTTCAGTGTCCACTTCTGGAAAAGTTTCTCTCTTTCCTCTGGAGATTAGCCCACAGAAGTATTGGGGCACCACTCCCATCATCTTCCTGTGCCCCATTTAACTTAACAGCCATTTGGACATAAGAAATGCTGAGTGTAGTCCGACTGATGCTGTGCTACCCGGAAGTGACGGTCCACCTTGCAAACCACCTTGGCTCTCGCCTGGCCTGTCTGTAAGGCTTCACTTTTGTGCCCAGGAGCAACTTCACCTGCTGGCCAGACGTCCTCAAGCTTCTGCCTGTGGAGCAAGCGTGCTCACCAACCCCTCCCTGTACTTGGCCAAGCTTCTTCCAGATGCTGAGGCCTGTTCCTGGGCTTGCAGTCATGACTGGCCTTTCTGCCTGAACTCACAGCTCCCCTGCCCTCCTCAACAGGTCATCAAGGTTTGGGGAACTTCCATAACAGGCTCTACTTGCTGGATCAGATCAACTGCTTGCTCTAATTAAGTTCTTCATCCAGTACATTCTGGAACACTGTGGAATGCCACCCAAAAGGACTCATACAAGAGCTGAAAAGCTTTTCCACATCACTAGCCTCTTCTCATTACCTTCTTGTTCAAGCAGCTGTGACCCTAACCCATTACCTTTAAACCTCTCTAAGTTGCAAAAAAAAAAAAAAAAAAAAAAAAAACCTTGTAACAAAGAGACACCTAAAGTATGGCTTCGTGCTTTAAAATAGATATTTCATAATACAATTAGGCTTACTTTGAAAAGAACTCTCCCCAAAGTGATAGAAATAAGAAAGCCCCACTTCTCTCATGGCCAGAGAAGCAGTGAGCAGCTGAGTCAGTGCATAACTAGGAAACCAGTGAAGTCTGCCTTCGCGCTAAAAACACTAACACTGGTGGACACACGCAGCTATCCACTCACTCCACAGCTCAGCGTGACTCCACCTCTTCCTTGAATTCCAACTCCCACACAGTGTTTCCAGTTATGGGGCTCCAGGCCCGCATAGCCCTGGTGGATTTCACTTCCATATCAGAACATATCCTTTGTCGTTCTCCTTCGATGTATCACACAGGGAAGTTTCCATGTGAGGAATGTGCCTCTGATGTAAAAAAAATGATAAATCTACGACATGCTTACTGAGTAATGTACACACGTGTGCACACATGTATATTACAAGGAAGAATAACAGATTTATAGATGCCCCTAACTTAGGCAGCAAGGCTAGATCAGGAGTAAAAAGTACATTTAAGTATTATTGGCTATGTTGCTCTTATACAGGGAGGTAACATAAACCACTCTGTAGAGAAGTCCTGTATATACACTAAATGGTTACTAAATTTTCTACTTTGATATAAGGTATCCAGAAATTCTCAGGTGTTTATAATCTTGCTCCTATCATGATAGCCACTAGGATACTTTACTGTAAGGACCTGCTTTTTCCATACATAGTAAATAGTAGTTTTCTTTAAGGGCCTCTGTGGGAGTGAATCTAAAAATAGACAAGTGTGAAAACACATTAACATCATTTCTCTGCAACAGCAAGAAAATGATGGCGAAACACTTCCTGGAGTCACGCTGAGTGCAGCAAGCTCTAAAAGTAGTACTACGAATCCTAAGTGGGAAACACTAAGGCAAAGACTCCCTGACGTTCAGAACAGAAGCCTAGCCATAAGCAGACCTCCAGGAAGATGGATGGCATGCCTCGTGTTGGGCCTCACACAGACCAAGTCCTCGGTCTCTGTTGCAGCCACAGTTGGGAATCCTCCTAGAAAAATAATCACTTTGAGCAGGTTGAGTTATTAGAAGTGGCAATAAAGCATTTACTAATGCTAACATCACGCTCAACTGGAAAGGCACGAAACACAATGAAAGATAGAGGGGATTCCATGACCGGCTTAGAAGCACCCCATGGACCACTTGGTCTGAGAGAAAAAAGAATGGAGAACATGCTACCAAGCAGACTGACTAGCACCAAGGGGGTCTCCACGGCGAGACAGCGATCAGACATCCTGGAAGTTGCAGTCAGCTAAAAGCACTGGCAGCTTGCCTAAGCCGCAACGTCTACTCTAAGAAGGTCTCGGAAACGTTGCTGATGGAGCTGCGCCTGTGGACTGGATGCTAACTGAAGGAAAAGTGGTAAAGCAGGAAGGATTCTAAAAGACGCGAAGGGACAGGGAGCTTTGACAATCAAAGAGGGGAATGCTAGGCCAATTTGGACACTTCAAGACACATTTCAAGTTATTACCAAGATCCCAAAAGGAGAGAAGCCTAATTGGCTAAGGCAACATGCTGACTAACTGTGAAAGTCTCTGAAGAGAGAAGAAAATGGAGGAGCATTCAGACTCCACTGGGTTTTGTTTTGTTTTAAAACATAATTTCCTTATTGATTCTTTGGGAATTTCCACATCGTGCACCCTAATTCCCCTCACCTCCCGGCCCCTCCATATCCTCCCCTCACCCTTGCAGTGCCCGCCTCCAAAAGAAAATTAAAAAAATCAAAACAAAACAATGCAAGCTAGCAAACAAACCAAAATAAAACAAAAATCCTCTTCACTTCTCCTTCTTTCCCTTCCCACCTCTCCATTCCTCCTGGTGGCACTGGGAGCGGTGTGTCACATAGTAGACCCTTTTGTCTAGTCAGCTTTACTAGCAAATGTTTATTGCAATGAGTCACTGGTCCGGTTCAAGGGCTCTGGTTTCTGGTACACCATCCTCTCTGGATCCTCACCGGAACTCCTCTGGGATATCCCTCTTGGGCCTGTCCTGAGTCATGGCGATCCTGCAGATCCTGTATTGTTCCACAGGACCAGTTCCTACACAAGTCCCAGCAGACCCCAGGTGGATCAGATGTTAGGGTGGGCCAACGCAACTGCATGGGTGGTAGCTGAGCTTGTCACTGGTCTGGGCCCCTAGGGCTACCAACCTCCAGTGAGAGGGCAGAGCCAGCTTCCCTATGACCACACCATCAGGGGCGATCCTCCATAACCTGTGTTGAGAGAGAACAGGGGCCAGCTGTCCCATGAGAGTCCATACCAGCTCTCTTGCTTCAGTAGAGAGCTAGAGGCAGGACCAGCAAAGCCCTCTGATTTCATCAAGGCCCCCCGAGGTGACACGGGCCACAGACATTTATTTAATAATATGTTGGAAGAATGAGAAACGAAATAGAAAGTTCATTTCCTGGAAATGTAGATAATTGAATAACACAGCTGCTAATTTGCTAAATTCCCTTTGATGTAATTCCTTAGTGAGTCGATAATCTAGGAACTGGCCTGTTTCTATGTTTGTTTGTTTTTTAGTTCCCACTCCTTTCCTTCCTCCGGCTCCCTCACCTTCCACTCATCCCATGCCCCATCCACTCCTCAGAGAGGGTGAGGCTTCCCATGAGGAGCCAACAAAATCTGGCATATTACTTCGAGGCAGGACCACTATATCTAGGCCGAGCAAGGTATCCCTCCAAAAAGAATGGACTCCAAAAAGCCAGTTCAAGCACATAATTTGCAAGCAAATGGATGGAACTAGAAAAAAATCATCCCAAGTGAGGTAACCCAGACCCAGAAAAGGCAAACATGTATGTACTCACTCATAAGTGGATATTAGTCTTAAGGCAAAGGATAACCAGTCTACAGTCTATAGTCCCGGAGAAGCTAGGTAATAGGAGAACCCCAAGAGAGACATGCATGGATTCCCTTGGGAAGGAGAAATAGACAAGACCTCCTGAGCAAATTGGAAGCATGGGCGGGGGTATAAGAGAAGGTGGAAGGGGAGGGAGAGGGGAGAAGAGAACATGAGGGAACCGGATGACCAAAATGGGGGAAGGATAGAGAGGGACTGTGGTGATATTTCAATTGTATTTTATTAAATAAAGCTTGCCTGAAGTTCAGAGAGTAAACCAGCTGCACTGATCAGTCTTACAGACCAGGCAGTGGTGACACACACCTTTAATCCCAGTAGCCACACTAGTTTGCTATAAAAACTGCCTGCCTTCCTTTAATCCCAGCACTAGAGAGGAATATAAAAACAGGAGGAGGCAGCTGTGACTCACAGTCTCATTCTGAGATTCCTAGAGGCAGGATCACCATTTCAGTCTGAGGTAGAGTTAACAGCCAGTGGCTGGCTGTTTTGCTTTTCTGACCTTCAGGTTGAACCCCAATTTCTGTCTCTCGATTTTTAATAATTGTGCCACAAGGGAGAGTAAAGAAAGAGATAATCTTGATTAAGAGAGCCATTATGGGGCTAGCAAGAAATCGGGCACTAGGGAAATTCCAAGGAATCCACAGGGATGACCTAAGCAATCGTGGAGAGGGTACCTGAACTGACCTTCCCCTGTAATCAGACTGATGACTACCTTAATTGTTGCCATAAAACCTTCCTCCAGCAACTGATGCAAGCAGATGCAGAGACCCACAGCTAAGCACGGGGCCAAGCTCTCAGAGTCCAGTCAAAGAGAGCGGTAATATGAGCAAAGGGATCAAGACCATGATGGGGAAACAGATGACCTGAGCAGGGTCACCAGGGAACTTGCATAAGACTAAAGTAGGCCTCTGAATGTGGGTGACAATTGTGTGGCAGGGACAGTCTGTGGGGCCATTGGCAGATGCCACTGTTGTTGGACAGAAATTCCTAGATCAAGTTAAAGGAGGCCCCAAAAGGCAGGACACAGGCTTCGGTGGTCATGAGCAAATGCAAGCACAGGGACCCAAGAATGGAGCAAATGTGTTTTTAAAAATGTTAAAGAGACCACCAAAATAGTTTCGCCTTTCATTTGGGATACAAGAAACTGATGAGACAGGCCGTGCCGGAAATAGATGTGCTACGTTAACAGATAACAGAAGCAGAACTCCTGCTTCACTCCACTGTCTCTCCAGAAGCAGCATCAAAAACCAGGAAGGGCAGAGAGGAAGGAAGAGGTGGGGGGAGGGGGCGTAGGGAGGGGTTCTTGTTTTTAAGGTAGCACCGACAAGACTTTGTATCTTATAGCTAATCTCTCTCCCTCTCTCTCTTCAGAATTGTGAGAACCTGGATGGTAGTTAAGTGAAATGTCATAACATAGAGCCATGGTGCCCAACAGAGGATCTAAAACCAAACAAAAACCAAAATAAAATAAACAATAAAACAAAAATCCCACTGTCCCCAGAGTGAGTTAAAGGGCCAGATTTCAAACATCACCAGGTACTGTTTACACATCAGGAAATTAGGAATCAACATATGTGCTCTCCACGCTTCTAGATCTGGGCTCATGTGTTCCGACGACTTGTAGAGACGTTCTCAACACGATTAATTTGGAAGTTAAGAAGAACATCTTCTATTCACACAGAATTCAGAAAGGCTGAGTAGGATTTAATTACTCTGAAGGAGCTATTTCAATATATACATAAATAGAGGATACATGAAAAGGTATGCCATTTTAGCAAGTGTTCTTTTTATTACCTAAGCCTGAACAATGCTCCTATTGTCCCATGATTTAGAAGCCAATGTCAGTCAAACATCTGATGGAAAGAAATAATTAAGAGGATGGTTTAATGACCAGAAACCAGCAGGCTTCCATAAATGAACTTCTTTCTTTTTCTTTTCTTCCTTTCTTCCCTCCTCTCCTCTGCCCCACTGAAGAAAGGGCCTCACTATATAGCCTTGGCTGGCCTGGAGCTCACAATGTAGACCAGGCTGGCCTTGAGCTCACAGAGGTCTGCCTGCCTCTGCCTCCCGAATGCTGGGGTTAAAGGTCACCACTTCCAGCCCTTCGTTTCTTTACTAAAAATAATAGCACACAGGAGCTATAGATATAACGCAACTTAGTGGTTTAGGGCTTGTCTATCATATGTGAGGTTCTAGGGAGGGGGATGGGACAGACAGACTACCATCCTATTACAATCCATGGCTCTGTAATGATACAGACCTATAAGCAGGTGAAATTTGTAAACTTCAAGCATGGGCTGTTCTTGGTTCCCACTTCCTTTCCTTCCCTGGTCTAGTACCTAACCCTAGGTATCAGGACCAACACAGTCCAGACAGGAATAGAGTCAGGCCTCTTCTGGAAACATGGACTTGTAATTCAGCAGCAAGGTCAGCTGACCTGGAACCACGGCGATGTGGGCTAGAGGGTGCCACAGGCACGCTGCCATGGTTTGCGTGTGGCTTACGAGTGTCCCACAGTGGCTCATGCATTGAAATCTAATTACCATTGTGAGGCATTAAGAGAATGAAACAATTTAGAGGCGGAGGCCTTGGGGATTCGTTAGGAGTCGATGAGCACAGGGTGCGTTCCCTGTGGCTAAATTAGAAGTAGGTGAGGTCAGGGTGCAATCCCCATGACGTGAAGAGGGCACATGGGCTGATGTGCAGTTTTCTTAGCTAGAAAGAGCTGCACGAGAAAGGGATGAACTGTCTCAAGAAGTGTGATCCCTCCCCAGACAGGAAGGGATTCAAGCAGGAAAGGAGGCTACAAACCACTGCTAACATTTTGTATCAGATCTGTGTTCCAAGAAATGGCTTTTAAGTTCTATCTCAAACCCAGAAATAAATCATCTTACCATTAAAAAAAAATTATACCCATAGGTAAGTGTAGCTCTTATCCCTTACCAAAGGATCTTCTTTTTGGAGCAGACACCATTTCAGAAAGCTACATCTAGTCAAAATGCAGAGGATGATTGTCAACAGGGTGCCTAGCCCCTGTTGATACATCAACCACACAACCCCTGCACCTGCACCTGAGAAATCTCAACACTACATCTGCTTAAATAAGACCCCGAAAACGAAAACCCCAACTGACATGCCAGTGTAGACGGGAAAACCCTAACAGGGCTTCTCCTGTAAACGAAGAGCTTCAGGCAGTCAGCTACTGCTGGGAGAGGGAGAGGCTTTTCTCGGGGTGAGCCCTCCTCCCAAATGGTTATCAGGTACCAAGTAGCCAGCCCTAAAACATATACATTCAAATAGCACCAAATGGATTCAGCTGGTTATATTTACACAACTATACATAATATATGTATATTTCCATATATATGTATATACAAAACAAAAATAATTGAAAAGAGGCTGTGAATTTGCAAAAAGGTAGAGGGACATGGAACAGGTTGGAGGGAGGAGTGAAGATGATGTAATTCTCTGTTTTTCTTTTTTACTTTTTTGTCTGACGTAATTATATTTTAAATGAAAAGAAAGAGGAAAAGCCCAATTTTCAAGGTCACGGAACCAGTCATACGGTGCTAGCCCAGCAAGCAAGTTCTCAACAACTGGAACACAGAAAAGTAAGCCACTGAGTCCCAATGAATGTTCGTAGGACAGTTAACTCTAGATATGGCAGAAGCAGTGCCCTTATAGGAAGACATCACTGAATTCCAGCTCTGAATGAGCTAGCCAGCTCCTAGAGGATCCTGGGAAAGTACTAATAAGCAACCATGAGGCTCAGCAATTTTTCTCCTTTGTAGGCACTTAAGCATTTTATGATACAAAACAGGCGGATGAATAATCGGCTCTTGTTTACTTCACCTCGTTTGAATACAAGCCACCGAAGTACCCAAATAACATCACCTGGATGTCACATTACTCTCAGGATGATTCACGGGCATTTGACTGGCACCTGCTTCTGAACTCCCTTGTGACTTCGCAATAAAGAATCAAAAATCTACCTTGATTCTTTTAAAGCAATGCTTCAATCACAAAAAAATACACAAAGAATAGAAACAAAATCACCTAGAGAAGGAACTATAAAGTCCAGCTACAACCTTAGTGGGGTGGGTCATCAGTAGGGCACACAACACCATAGTCTGTGTGCCAAACAGAACGACAGCTTTTACCTCTGAACACCCTACCAAGGAGAAAGCTGTAGCGCTCCGTTTGGCCATTTATGAAAGGTGGTGTAGCGGCCTGGCACGCAAAACACCCAAGTGCATTACACGAGGCTAGAAAATTAGCAAAGCCATGAAGAAGCATTCTGCCCTAGTGTAACCACGAGACTGGGTGTGGCACTGGGGACGCCTGGTCGGCCTCAGCGCATGGGCAGGACTGAACAACCCAAGCCTGGTTAGGTGAGACAATGCGCAGCAGATCTAAGGGTTATGTGCACAGATCCAAGTAGGTCAGAGCTGGCTTCCCTTAGCTTGTCAGGATGTGGCTAGAAAAGGTGACAGAAACCTCCACGGAAGAGATGAGACTGGGGTGTGTAAGTGACAGCTGGTGGGCTGCAGAACTTCAAAGACCCAGCCCCAGCTGGGACATCAAAGCAGCGACACCTACACACGCTTGAGACTCCCAGCAGCCTCAGCATGCGGAGGGGAGGGATGGAACAAAAGCTTCAAGAACTTTTCTGACGCCGTGGATAAAGGCCACCCCGGGGCAGAAGGATCCTTCTCATGTCTTGCATGTTGGGAGTTCCTCACCCTTTCTGAGGTGGAAGTAAGTTTAGCTTAGTGATGGTACCACCGTTTGGCCACAGGCCCACACTTGGGACTCTCTTTTCAACACACTGCATCTTTTCTATCAACGAATCTGTGGGACTCTCAAGTTGTGTCCTATGTATGCCCCTTTATCATCATCTCACCCCTCCTGTTTCAACCGTCTTCCCAGTGTGGACGAAATCGACTCTTTGGGTGGGGGCTCCCTGGGCATGCTAGGAGCTCCCCCAAATTTCCACTGTGCAACCAGACTTTCCTCCCTTTTCAAAGCAGACGTGTTATTGGCAGTTACTAGCCTTCTGCCAAAGGAAACAGGTATTCGCAAGGAGATTAACAGCGACTTTCCCAAGGCCACAGTGCTTTTGAAAGGGCTGGACCAGTGGCACTCAGCAGTCTTATAGGGAAGTCTAAGGGCTTCGTTTCACTTTCTCTCAAAGGAATTCTTTATAAGACGCTAGTGCAAGATGTTAAACAGAACACCTGTTTTGGGTTGGCCAAGTCCTCCTGGGCATGGTGCCTGCCCTGAAGTGTGGTTGATACACCCAGTGATTACCGTACCTTATTTTGTGTTGTTGTTGTTTTAGTCTGCCTGCCTTCTTTCTTTCTTTCCTCCCTCTCTCCCTCCCTCCTTCCCCTTTTACCTCATTCTCTCCTAAGAAGTTGGGCAGGAGGGAAGGATCTGGGAGGAGCTGGGTGAGGGGAAAGAATATGATCAAAATGCAGTCTATGAAAAATGTTTTAAAAGCTGACAAAGAGACGTGGGTGAGCACTGAAGGATGGAGAGCCGTAGGGGTCTGTCACAAAGCAAACACACTCCACTGTCTATGGTTTCCATGATCAACAGCTGCCAGTGAACAGACCAAAGCCACAAGAAGCACAGGCAGAAACGATGCCATTCAACTGCTTCAGTGGATGACTTTAGAAAGATGATTCCAGTCGAACATACGGAAAGATGCCTGATATGAAGAGAACTGTCAAGCTCAGACAAAAAGCTTTGATCTTCGGTATTAGGCAACAGTAAAATAGATAGGCGATTGTTTTGCAAGCTCCGATAATAAGGTCCATGGGGAGAGTGACTTAATAGGACCAGGGGAAATTTGAGTAGGTATCTTGGGAAATTAACAGGGCCTTAATTTTTCCCCTTTTGCTAATAATTTTCACCTTGTAGTCAACAAAAAGTCAACCTGTGCGATGATTCTTCCCTGATTTAAAAAATAAAAAAGACAGGAATAGGTGGCTATCTGGTGTTGAACTGAACTAATAACTCAAAACTTTCTCTCTTCTATTGGCTTTTAAAAAAAAGTTAAGATCTTGTCGGTGAAGGCGCTTCGGACACAATCCTTAGAGGAATCAACAGGGATCCGACAGGGACACCTCCTCCCTGGAAATAAAGTCACCAAAGATGTTTCAAAGACCTCTTTTGCCAAGTTGCTAAGCTTCCTCCTCCTCCTCCCTGTTAGCTGAAAAGTAATGATCCATTTCTGGCCCTCAAACCCAGGGTGGCTATAACAGTGGATATAACAGTTACCACTACATAATAAAGGCAAGGAGGTAGAGACCGTGAGGACTGGTACCACTCACCGTCAACAGGCTTGTAGAGTGGTTGGAGCACAGCTAAAAAACAAGCCATGTACACTTTGCATTTGGTTATATTGAACTGAATAATCAATTCAGAATCTAAGAGAAAAGCTTCCAAACCTAATGGCCATATCATCTCATGAACTCCATCATTCCCGTGAAGGGGAATTAAAGGGGATAAAATTATCACCATCTGGTAACCAGGCGAAAAGATAAAACTCTACCAGGTACAGGCACAGGCCCTTGGATTCTTGGCTAGTAACTGCTGTGGCCTTCCACACTCTGCTCCTCATCTTCTCTGCCATCACGTAAACTCAGGGATCTACACCAGTGACACTGGTACACATCATTGTCACCTAAGAGATAACACACAACCTTTGAGCGACGTAGGCTTGTCTGGGCCCCAGAATGGTTTGGACCACAAAGCCAGCACTGAGTACCACTTAGTTCACACAAAGTTGCCAATGCCTTGCCCACATTGAGCAAATTTTGCACTAAAGATGGTAGAGCACTTTTCCATGTCATTTTTCTAACGTCAGCCCCCACCAGTGGGAATAAACAAAATTAGTAAAATGGACAGACTTTACCAGAGACCATTTATTACAGTTCTGGCATAGATGGCAGAAGGAACCCAACATATTTCTAATAAAGCATATTCCTAATAAGGTACAACATACCAAACCTGGGTAAAATTTATGCATGGAGATGTTTCTTTTCTTTGACCAGAGATGGGACACGGCTTGAGGTAAAGAAAAAGAGTAAAGATACACCAGAGAATTGAAAGGGTCAGCTGGTCCCTGCTACTGAATGATACCCTGGGAGCAGAAGGAGTTTGGGAGCTGTGGTCATGGGCGAGGGAGGCCCTGAGAACCCGAACTCTGCCACCTGAAGTCAGTGTGTCTAGCTAGATGTGTCATCCAGGAGCAGCGGTGGAGAAGATGCAAACAACGTTATGCAGAAGCCTTGGTAGGTCTGTCTGGATCAGCATCGAAATTGCCCACAGGTGCAAAGGCCTGAAGTCCATGCTGTGTTAGGTACCAGCATCTTCAATAAAGACAGGGCATCTGTTCCTGGGGCTGCACCAATCACTGCGGTAGGCACTGAGGACTGGGGAAATGGTGGCAAGATGTTTGCATCTGTGTGTGTGTGTGTGTGTGTGTGAATATTTTTACTTTTAAAACAACTTTTCTATGTATAGCAATGCAATTTACATATTAAGTAGTGATTTAATAGTTTTAAACCAAAGAAAAATGGGGAAAACTTTGGGTTACAATCCCCTTGCCCTGGAAGAATTTTAAAGTAGCAAACAACACCTTCCATACAATCACGAAATTCTTAATGTGTGCTCTGTGGGCCTCCTTCCCTTTTCCCACACTCCCTGGTAACCTCTGGTTCCCCCTTGTGGTCTCTCTGCTCTGGTTTCTTTTCCTCTTTCCAGTCCTTCTGCACATCATCCATCCTTCCTACTCACCCCTCATTACCTTCTCTTGTCTCCTTCCTGACACTTTATTCCACCTATACCTGTTCACATACACATATGATTACATTATAGCCAAGGTCAACACATGACAGAGCACGTGGAGATTTTGTGTTTCTGAGCTCAGATGCCTCTCTCAATAGTATAGTTTCCAGATGTATCCATTTCCTTGCAAATTTCATGACTTCCCTTTTCTTTATAGCTGAATAATATTCCATTGTGTATGTATGTATACGTATGTATGTATGCATGACATTATTATCTATTCATCTGTTGATGGGCCTCTAGGCTGGTTCCATTTCCTGCACATCATGAACCCATCAGCAGAAACCATGAATTTATACATTCTCTGTGGTAGGATATGGAGTCCTTTGGGTACGGATCCAGGAGTGCTACGGATGAGTCACTGAGAGCTCTTTCTGAAGGAACCGCTATACTGATTTCTATAATGGCTGCACTAGTTTGTCCTTTTTCAGTCAGAATGGCTATCACAGACAACAAATGTTGGAGGGGAGTAGGAAAAAAAAAAAACCCCGAAAACCCCACCTTTTACTGTGTCCTGTTTTAAAAGTACCAAGTCAGAGCTCTGTAGACGCTGAAGACTGGAGTTAGACTACATCTCCAGGAGAGTAAGGAGCTGCCAAGAGGAGAAAAGATGGCTGCAGCGGCTGGAAGGAAAGGGCTTTTTACACCAGGTTCACTTTACCTGGGCGACCAGAGCTTTGGCAGGGCCTAAGCCAATTACAAGCTCAACCCTTCCAGACTGGAATCAAAACAAAGCAACCTTTGAATTCGCCGCTGCTCACCTGAGTTTGCTTGCATCATTAAAGCCTTCCCATACTTCAGCTAAGCAGGGCTGACCCACGAAAGCAAGCGGCTCCCTGGTCCAGAACACAGGCTGGCTTTGCCTTTCCTGTGCCTACTTGAAATGTCTGTCACATGACCAACCCGATACCACTGAGCATAGTCCCAGCAGGCTCAAGATCAGCCATCTTCAAAGATAGTGTGAGCAAAATAATGAATAAAGGTTTAAGTTAACACCGACACTTCTCTTTGCCAAGGCAATTAGAGGTGTAAATAATCCATGAAGCCCAGTTCTCCAGTCCTTCGGGCCAGCAGGGGAGAAGGTGAAAAGAGCCTTACATAAAAACACGCAGTCGAAAGTTACATCTATTTCACATTTGTTATCAATACAATAAAAATGCGTAAAATGTAGGAAAGATGGCTTTTGTTTATTAAATCTATTTTTAAGAAACCAAAACCCAAACGACAGGTTTCAAAAGATGGGATGCCACAGTATACTCAATCAGACCCGTAAACTGCCACAAGAAGGTCATTTCACAAGCAGAGGCCATGATGCAGTAACATGGTGTGTGAGGTTTCAGGACACATGACTGCCTTCTGTTGTGAGGAAGGAAGCGTGAAAGCTTCATCTCTACTCTGTACAGTTAGCTTTTCATAAACTGCCTGAGCCACTGTTTCCACCATAAGACTGAATACCTTGGGCCATCCTAGCCAATTCTAATGTGTTAACACACGCTAGAGGTATTGACTGTAGTTCTGCTGTCCCATAGCCCCTGAGCATCTGAAGCAGGCTCAGTTCAAACTGAGATCCACTATAAATACAACATGCCTACCATACCTGTAAAACTTAGCACTAATAATCAACAAAGCTATCTCGTAATTTTATACTGCTATTTATATACAAATATAACATGATGAAGTGATAGCACTGTGGATATATTAGGTTAAAGCAAATATATGGTTATATATTATTTATGTTGACATTATATATTATTAAATAGATTACATTATATCATTTACATTATGACATTTAATATTTGAATAAAAGTAAATATATCATTAAAATTAATTTATCTATTTTCTTTACATTTCTTTTAGGTTTATGAATGTGAAATTTTTATTCTGAATCAACTTCCATTTAACACCAAATACTTGGCTTACACATGAATTAAAAAAAATAGATGATTTAACCAAGAGCTGGTTTTTAAGTCAGAAGCTTCTTCTAATTTATAGGTCCTAATCACTACAAAGAACATAGTTTTTTTTTTTAAAAAAAATCTCATTCATAATGTCTTCATACAATACAATACAAATACACTTGCATACTTCATTAGAATAAGTAGTTTGCTAAGAAAATGTTCTCCAGCACAAGAATGAAAAAAAAAATCCAATGAATTAGAAAAACTGGGCATACACAACTTAGAATAATAACTTTGTTGATTTTCTCAATTTAAAATTATATCTTGAATGCAATGCCAACAAACACACTTCAGCAGGTTTTTTTTAGCTTGACTGATGATACGTTCAAAATTTGGCTAGGTACAGAATCAATCTGGGCTCATAAGGGCTCACAGAGTCTGAATGAACAACCAGGGAGCCTGCATAGGACAGACCCAGGCATGCTGCATATATGTTACAGCTGTGTAGCTTGGTCCTCTTGGATTCCTAACAGTAGGAACGGGGCTACCACTCATACTGGGTTGCCTTGGCCAGCCTTAATACATGGGGAGGTGCTTAGTCTTACTGCAACTTGATATGCCATGTTTTGTTGATATCCATGGGAAGCCTGCCCTTTCTTAAATAGAAATGGAGGAGTGGATTTGGGGGTGGGGACAGAGGAGGGAATTGGGGGAGGGACTAAGAAGAGGGGAGGTAGGAGAAGTTGTGGCCAGGATACAAAATAAATAAATAAGATAATAAATTTAATTTTTTGAGTGGGTAAATAAACATAAAAACAGAAAAAAAACTGTAAGAAGATAGAGCAGCAAGAGTAAAATTGAAGAACATGGGTTTGTTTTGGTTTGTTTTGTTTTTCGAGACAGGGTTTCTCTGTAGCTTTGTAGCCTGTCCTGGAACTAGCTCTTGTACACCAGGCTGGCCTCGAACTCATAGAAATCAGTCTGCCTCTGCCTCCTGAGTGCTGGGATTAAAGGCGTGCACCACCACTGCCCGGCTCAAGAACATGTTTTTAAGTTGCTATGAAGGAATCTGATATTAGGTAGCAGAACAGAGGACTAATATAGAATGGTGGGGACTGTTCTAGCTTACTATCTATTGCTGTGATAAACATATGACCAAAAGCAACTTGGAGAGGAGAGTGTTTATATGGCTTATAGGTTAGAGTTCTTCATCAAGACAGGCCAGGGCAGGAGCTCCAGCCCAAAGCCAGAGGCAGGAACAAAAACAGAAAGCGAAAGCGTGCTACTTGCTGGCTTGCTCTTGATGCTTTTATTATACAGCACAGGATTGCTGCCCAGGGATGGCACCACCCACAGGAGGCTGGTCCCTCCCACATCAATCATTAATCAAGAAAATATTCATGGACTTGTCTATTGACAAATCTGGTAGAGGCATTTTCGCAATTCAGATTTCCTTTTCCCATGACTCTAGTTTGTGTTGACAGAAAACTAATTAGCACCAGGTCTAAGGGAGGAGATCAACACCAGGAAAACTCATGTGTAAAGAAGCACCCTAAACCACAATGGGGAAATGAAGCTATTAAATATTTAAATATTAAATATACTGAATGGAAAGAAATTTGAGGCAAAAATAAGACCATGACCTGACATCTCATAAGAAAGTGAAACCCTCAGGACTTAGTGATGTCCTCATACAAACTGAAACCTAGAAGTACCGGAAGAAATTTTTAAGTAAAAACTTGTCATCTTGAAATGAAAAGTGATAACAAAGGAGAAATTTTAAGCAAAAAAGAAAATCTAGAAGATAATAGTTCTTAGAAGGTAACTTGTACGCTAGGGAGCTGGCTCAATTTGTAAAATGCTTGACTTGCAAGTACAGGAACCTGAATTTGACCCCAGATCACAGAAGAAAAAGGTCAGGCTTGGTGGTGCACACTTGTAATCCCAAAGTTGAAGAGGTTGACGCAGGCAGAACCCTGGAGCTCAATCAACAGCCAGAGAGCATAGCCTCCTTGGAGAGTTCTAGACCTGTGAGAGACCCTGCCTCAGACCAGCACACCAAGGGTAGACGGCTCCTGAGGCCTGACACCTGAAACTGTCCCCTGGCAAGATTAGCATGCATACACGCAAAAATAACTACAAAACTAACATATAACGTACAATCAAGGAAGCGTTCCAATCTTTAACCTACAAGAAGTTCTTAAAATCCAAGTATCTTGTTTTCTCTTGCATGTAAAATCTGAAAAATAAATAAAAGATGTAAAAATAGGGAGGGATAAGAGGAGGATGCAGGAGAGAGCGAGGGGGAGGAGAAAGTGACCCAAGTGTGGAGATGCCACCATAGAGCTCACAATTATTATACACTTAGAAGAAAGAAAGTATCAATATAAAATAAACTTTGTATAGGAATACAAGTAATCAACTCGGAAACAAATCAAAAACTAAACTTACCCAAAACATAATTAGACTTACAGAGGTAACCCCTCCTGAGCCACATATTTATCAGAATAAAATAAAATCCACTGTACATTGCCAAGAAGAGCAAGAGATTATGAAATAATCAGAAGAACACACACTTTCTGATTATTTCCAATGGAAGTCTAAAATAAAATAATCCTTCCAGAAAATCTGAAATATGTATCGAAAATTACTAAAACACACAGCGTTTTGACCTAGAAGTCCCATTTCTAGAGACTTTGCCCATAGAAATAATTGAAAAGGGACAGTACAGTGTATAATGATGCCTATTCAAGAGTTCGTTTACAAAATAAAGCAAAACAAAACAAAAAAAGCCCTCAAATGGTCTAAATATATACCCAGAGTAACGTGCAGGCTAACCAAAATGCCAAACAAACTCTAAGGAAATAAATAGCAGTCTTTGCATTTAACAAATACTGACCCCAAATATGTACAGTCATTGCTTTAGGAACCCATCCTCAAGTTCCTTTCATTCACCACCCTTTCTGTCCCAGCTCCCAACTGGCACACAGTGGACACACAACACATGCTAGTTACAGAGTTACTGTGAATTATTTCCTTGGGCAAACTCTGCCCCAACTGTACGTGGCCCCAGAGGCTGTGGAGTGTATACGAATATATTCGTGGTAGAAAGCAAACCAAAGGGGACATTCCTAAGACATCAGTCATGACTCTGGGGAGACTTTTCTGAGATGTGGCTGGTTTGTGTCCCTTATGGTCCTATATGTAAGCCCAAAAAACTGGCTGAGTGAGTAGAACTGCTGGTTTGGTCCATTGTACCCTCCCATAGGGTGACATTATACCAGTGAACAAAACAGACAGACAGTCCTGCCCTTGGGGAGCTTAGAAGCCAGAGGACAAGAGCATGGAAAGGCTCATTTGTTAGGGAGTAAAGAATGAAAGCCAAGCCAAGGGCAGCCATCCCCACCCTGACATTCACCCTAGCAGAATTCTCCACAGAGACGCCCATAGCAGACTCCTCAGCCTCCACAAGCCTCCTCTGCCCGGGCAGCCTTTCCTGGGCTGCTAACCAGGCGCCAGCATCCTGTATCGGTGAACTGACAGAATGTGGGGTGGATTCTCTATATGTCAGACAACAATCAAGTCTGCTGCACTTAGTGTCTTCAGAATTACACTAGCTGAAATGACACCTCAAGATTGGATCACCGTGCTTGCTCCTGGTTATAAACCCATCCCCATGACTCTTTCATTCATTCTTTGCGCACCAGCTCCGAACTAGCTGGCACACGGCAGGTACACCACACACGCTAGCCAAAGACACGAGGTAGTTCAGTCATGTTTGGTCGAGACAATGGAAAAGGCTTCCTAAAATTTGTCCTTTGCGAGAACTTACCTTGTTCCTTTTGTTATCTTTGAAGTGAATTGAATGTAGTATTCTATAACATCACAAAGGTGGCCATTTGCTGAGAGGACGATGAAAGCTCAGAGGTTCTACATACATCATGGCATGTTTTAAACAACCTTGACTAGTCTCACATTTCCACACTGTAACACTCAACAGAAAATAACAGAAGCCCATGGGGAGGTCTGCTTACGGTTTTAAAGTATATTTCCTCCGTTTTGAATAACACGATGCTGATGATTTTGTGAAGTATGGGGTCTAAAATTTTCCCCACTTTCTTCAAGCAACAGCCTCTGGCAGTCTGGCTACCTGATTATGACTGAGCGTGTTTGCCTAGGAGCCATTTCACATTAGTGACACACCACTGAGTAGTGGCATGCTCAGCTGGAAAACTCCATTGCCCAGCTTCTCCTGCAGATGGGTGCGAACGCAGATGGGGCATTTGTCATTGTGTGGCACTTGCAAGAAAATCCCTTACCCCCCTTCTATGGCTTTCTTGTTTGGAACTGCTATAAGAGAGCTGACACACAGTGACCATGCTGTTGATGGTATGAAAGTTCAGGACTGTGGAGGCTCAAAAATGTGAGCTTATTCCTACCTTGCCTGAAGGTCAGAGAGTTTTTGTTTGCTTAAAATTGTTAACAACAACTCTGGCTACAAACCCTGACCTAGGGTGTGGTTGCTTTGTGTTTTGGACATTAAGAAGGTCTCTACAGGTAGATCCACTCCACCATGACCAAGGTCAGATATTCAAGCATACTTCTGCTCCCTCTTTTGAATTAAGACGTTTGACTTAAGGGCTTAAGGGCTGCCTTCAGGATACTTGGTCTAGGGTGGGTTCACTGCCTAAACAACAGAATGCTTTTCTCATGAAGTAATGACTTGATGGTTCTAAGCACTGACACAAGTAACTGTTGTAGCTGTCCTTTGTATCATGTTAAAGCAGTCTTTTTCCTTCTTCCCTGTAGTATTGGGTATAAAAGTATATGGAACTCCCTCCCGACGCTACCCTATGATTCTGCTTTATTATTTTCATTTGTGTCTTTGTTCTCTTTATTTATTTCTCTAATCCCCATGCCCCTACCCTGTTAAATGGTATACTTGTCAAAGCTGGTCCCAACATAGGATGATAAAGTAGAAAGGCCTCCAGAGTCAACATCTTGTAGGACTTTATGTGGCAGGCATGGCTGACCTTGACTGGCTTCTTCCACACTAGCTTTTGAGAGAGGAAAATGGTATTCTGTAAAGGAGACTGCACGTTGGTTCCTGGTCACCCAGACCCGAATAATCACACAAAACCTATATTAGTCACAATACTGTTTGGCCAATGGCTCAGGCATATTTCTTTTTTTTTTTTTTTTTTTTTTGGTTTTTCGAGACAGGGTTTCTCTGCAGCTTTTTTAGAGCCTGTCCTGGAACTAGCTCTTGTAGACCAGGCTGGCCTCGAACTCACAGAGATCCGCCTGCCTCTGCCTCCCGAGTGCTGGGATTAAAGGCGTGCGCCACCACCGCCTGGCCTCAGGCATATTTCTAACTAGCTCTTACATCTTAGATTAGCCCATTTGTTTTTTGTTTGTTTGTTTGTCTGTTTTGTTTTGTTTTTCAAGACAGGTTTTCTTTGTGGCTTTGGAGCCTGTCCTGGAACTAGCTCTTGTAAACCAGGCTGGCCTCAAACTCACAGAGATCCTCCTGCCTCTGCCTCCCGAGTGCTGGGATTAAAGGTGTGTGCCACCACCGCCTGGCAGATTAGCCCTTTTGTATTAATCTATGTATCACCATGAGGTTGTGGCCTACTGGTAAGGTTCCAGTGTCTTTATTCTTCAATAGCTAGATGGTGTCTGCCTAATTCTGCCTTTCTCCCAGCACTCAGCTTAGTTTTCTATTCTGCCCTGCCATAGGCCAAAGCAGCTTCTTTATTAACCCAATGGTAATAAAACATCTTCATTGCACACAGAAGGGAATCCCACATCAGTATTTCAGTCTGTGATGATGAAAACTGTGTTCCAATACCCATTTGGTTTAGCTGGGATGGCAGTAAAGAAACCTAAAAGTATTTAACCTTCTGTTTCATCTCTTCTTGCTTTCTGGAAAATATCTAACTATGAGTGTTTCAATATTGCCTTTGAACTGAAACTTCCCAAGTTTGATTTATTTCCCTGTATCTGACTTCACTATTTCTAAGGATCTTTAAAACATGTCAGTTCTGTTTCTTTTCTTTAGTACTGTAGCCCAGGCTAGTCTAGAACTCACTCTCTAGCCTGGGCTGACCTTGATGACTCAGCAGTCCTCCTGCCTCAGTCTTCCAAGTGTTTAGATTATAAGTGTGAACAATAGCATTCAGCAGAAACAGTCAACTTGTGTGTGTTATGATTATAAATGTTGAATTATTCTCTTATTGTACTGAGCATCTTTGGCCAGTTTGATAGGTTCCTTTCTACTAGTCAGGCTCAAGACTGTAAGGAAGAGTTCCTCAGAATGGACTCTGCACCAGAACAAAACAGACAAACAAACAAGAGGCACATAGGCCGCCACTGCGCCTGCCTGCTCCAGTCTCTCCAGGGTCCAGTGTCAGAAGCTGCATCTTCATGCACTGGGATCTTATAAACATGAAAATTAAAATTAAATTAAAAAACCCTGCAGATTGGATATACTGTTTTCAGAAAACAAACAAATAAAACATTTGTGTGTGTGTGTGTGTGTGTGTGTGTCTTTCTGTCTGTCTGTCGTTTGTCTGTCTCCTACCCTTCACTCACTGTAGAGTTCAGCCTGGGTGTGTTCCTGTAACATCCCAGACTCCCCTGCCTTGAGGCCTCTTCCCAGACCGTCCCCTCTACCTGCAACACTCTCTAGTCAGATCTATAGCAGACCTCCTTCATGTTACCTTTCTAAGGAAGACTGCCCATCAAACTTCAACATACTTCTTGCCTGAACTAACATGGTTCTTTGGGGACACCATTTTGTGACAAGGATTTGACACCACACTGGGCCCTTCAGGGACTGTATATTAGTGTCATGCTGAAATGAGAAATTAGATTAGGCAAACTCTAAGATCTTGTCCAAATATTCATTTCTACAGCCAAATGACTCACTTGGTATTCACAATGCTTTGATCCAGCCATACTCCGCCTGTCTGAACGTACACCCTCCTTCCAGACTTCCCCTACCTGTAGCCATGTTCCTGAAGTCTAATGTAAGCCATGCCCATTTACAGCATCTCTTTCAAGCCACTGTTATTACCTTCACCACCTTCTAGTTCTGAAATAGATTCAATGCCCTTTAGAAATTGCTATCTACAGGTCAGCAGTGTTCAGCCCGACCTCTGAGCTTGTCATAAATATAATTGTTCTACACACCCCTGGACCTCCTGTATGAGAATCTGTATTTAACACGATCCCCTTGTGATTCTCCATACACAAAGCTGGCTCGACAAGAGGGCTCTGCAGTCATCCCTACTCTCTTGCTCATTAATAAGCACAAATTAAAGCCCTACATGTAAACAGGACCTATGCCAACCACAGTTAGCTCCATGCTCAGTTAACAACCTGCCCACTACGATGATTTGCTGCCTACTTTATTTAAGGCTTTTCTATACTGTTTGGTTATAAACAACTTACAAGAGCACAGTACTTGTGCATCTGGCCAATCTGAAGTCAGGGAACAGAAATGCATTCAAGTCACTTCAAAGGAGGTAAAATGGTTTAACACTCCACTGGGAATTCAGAACAGAAAACTATGGAAGGAAGGCAAGGTCTGGTCTGCTGCTCTTCACCCAGTTTCCGCTGCCTATTTGGGTATTATTTGCAGGGTACGCTTCAGTCACCCAATTTCTCTCCTGCAAGCCCATTTAACTCTGTCCCTTTTTGTTTCGATTCTCACTCTGCCTCTAAGCTTAATTTTCCCAGAAGCCATTTGATAGCACAGGGACTCCTTTCTACAAAACCACAAAGTTACAAACTCGTGAATCACTCAGGGATTGGCTGCCCTTGAGTGAGGATCCCACCTTGTTCCAATCAGCTGAGGCCAAGAGGACTGCAGCTTAGAATTAGGTCCTATCTAGTAAGCAGGAGCAGGCAAAGATCATTCCCTAGGAGAGGAACCTGGGGGAGGCCAACCAACAAGCCACACTTCCAGCCCACAGCTCCAGGGATACTGGAACCTAATAAGGTGAAATCCACCAATATGGGGGGGGGGGGCGTGTCATTCACCCATCAGCACCACGGCCCTGACACTGTGAACACACGGGACCACACAGACTCAGTGAACAGTAGCATCTGTCGCTCCTGACACAAGCCTGTCACTGTACTAGCTGATTGACTCTGGTCAACTCACTACGCCATTCTGGGTCAGGTTTCCTCACCGTGATACCCATTTCAACAGCCTTCAGAAGTGTTGCAAGATCCCATATGGCAATTGTTGGGAAAGGGTTTGAACAACACAGGTGCCAATCAAAACAATACTGCAGTCTTTCAAATACTAATGCAATTCTCTCAACCTGACACAGCCTCATGTTGTTTTAGATCTCGTCTTCTTCCCTCCATTCCCTTTGCTCTATGACCACCCATCAGTTGCTATTAATTGTAAACACCAACTAATAGGATAACATTTTCAACACCAACTGTCCTCACATTATGGCTTCCATGGCTCAATCGGTGAGTGCATTCATTCATTTCACTCAAAATTACAAAAAAAAAAAAACCCATAAAAACAAAAAAACAAAAAAACGAAAAACCAAACCAAAACAAAAAAAACCCATGTCTATAGTACTAAATTCTTAAGTAAGATACAGGTCAATTTTGACTTTTGTGTCACCTTCTGACACAGCAGTTTAATAGTTCCCTGTCTCTTTGAATTAGAAAACCCTACCTATTAAGAGCCCAGAAACCCTATTTTTCACAAAAGAGCGGTACAGTTCTTACTGCCTCCCTTCCCTATCCACCCTCTCACCCTGGCCCTGCTAGGAATCCTATTCTCCTCAATTCTATCCCCCCTCACTTTATCATGTACCTTATGGTCAAGGATAAGGATGGGGACCGGGATGAGAATCAGTACCATAGTAAGATAGACCACCTCTTACAGCATCCAAGGGCAGGATTACAGCAGAGGGAAAGCAAACAGAGGAAAATAAAAGCACAGCTTTGCCCTAACAAAACCAAGGAATGTTTACTGAATGCCTGCCACACGCCCGACAGGAGGCAGAGGGCTCCTCAGTCAGCTAGCACAGCATTTCAGCCTTTCCCAAGGCGCCCTTGTCCATAACCTAGGGCATCTGTTGCACACTTCCTACAAGTGGAGCCACTCAACAGCTGGCCCTGGGTGGAGCAAAGAAAGCATGCACCTTACTCAAAATCAGAGAAGCCGGCCAAAGTGCAGGTTTCACGCAAAAAGAAAAACAAAAATGAAACCTCGTACTAGAGCGTAGTAAGCCGCAGGGGACAGAACTCCCGAGACAGGAACGCCGCCGGGTACCCACTGAGAACCCAAACCCAATTAAGGCTCCTCCAGCCCAGGGAGGCTGGGAACAGTGGATCAAAGAATCGCGACGCCTGGGAATGGCAAACCGGCTTTTCGGGAAGCCGTGATATGAGGGCAGCACAACAACAGTGGGTACTGGAGGCCGGGGGATTGGGGGAATCTATTCATGGGGGGGTGGGGAAGCTGATTGGGAACAGAAAGGTTGCAAAGATTGCGCGCTATCGGTGTGTGTGTGGGAGGGAGGGTGACGGGGGTGGGGGGAGCGAGTGCACTGGGAGGCAAGGACTGAACAGTCGTGCTGCGGGTATAAAAGAAACATTGGGGCTCCCGCCAGCGCACAAATTCGTAGGTTTTGGATCCTGGAAAGCATTTGCCAGTGCACTGAAGGCAGAGCTGCAGGAGGGGTCCACTAGGGATGAGAGGCGACAACCAGACTACTGGGAGGGGGTAAAAGATGGGACACACACACACGTCGGACCCCAGGCATGCTGGGCGCACAGCCTTCTGCTGCTGCGGTCACTCACCTTCCGCACGAGAGCGGATCTCCGACACTGTTCTCCGCATGGTGGGCATCACGACAGCCCCTGCAGGTGGGTCTCGGGCGGGGGACCCTGCACCTGTCACGGCGCCGCGCGGGCGGGAGAGCTGGCTGCGCCGCGCCGAGGGCTCCGCCGCCGCGGGGCCGCGCCTCCCACCCTGGGCAGCGTCGCCACCAGGAGCCTTCTGGGCACTCGCAGGAGGAGGAAGGCAGCAGAGGAGCTCGGTCCGCAGAGCCGCCTCGGTCTCCCGCAGCGGCAGAGGGGAGGGCTCGAGGGGCGGAGCCGGAGCCGGCGCCGGGGGCGGGGTCTGCGGGGAGCGCGCTCACTCGCTGGTCTCCTGGAGTGGGACGGGGACAGCGCCGGGTCTCCAGGTCCCGCCCAGTTCGGGCCGTACCATCCGCGGGGAGGGGACATTGATCTAGTATCCTCGGTTTCTAGGCACACCTCAGCGTTCCTCAAGGCCAGCATCAGTATTCCAAGTCTTAATTAAAAAGGAAGAGCTACTCTAGTTTATGAAAGCTCCGGTGCCCCTCCAGCCACCCTCTGGCTCCTCAATGCGATGGAACCGCCCGTCCTTAGCGCCAGAGTGTGGGGTTCGGTGTGGGCAGGCAGAGTCTAGGGATCTGAGCTGGTCAGGGTGACGTCCCTGCTGGTGTGGGGGATCCTGTGTTAGCCATCTGGGTGGAATCGTAGCCTAGATCAACTCCCAGGCTGACTTCTGGCCTGCGCTGCACTTGAACCCTCGTTAGTAGCAGGCTGTGAGGCATGAAGCCGTGGGAGCCGCTCCTCTTGTCTGGAAGGCTTAGAACCTCACCACCAACGTGGGTGTGAGCCCGTACTTCCCACCAGCTAGTCTTCTACAGTTCAACCTGTTAAGGCTCTGAAATTGCAAGCAAATCAACAGTTAAGCACGTGGTTAACCAAGCAATTCAGTTGCTTGTGGTTTCTGCCCTAGAATGTTCGATGCAATAGTTTATTCTCAAAACTTGGTGGGGTGTTGATATAAAATCCATAAAGATGTCCTTATATCCTAGAGACCAGCACGACCTCAGTACCTTTTATTTTATGAATAGTAAAATATACTCTAAGAAGTCGAAGCAAATGCAGTGTTTTTAATTTGTTTTTGATTTCACCCTGGAGATTGAATGAGGAGGGCTTTATGCCTAGCAATCTCCCGAGCTGGGAAGGGAGGAATAACCAGGTAAGCTTGGTCCCTCTCCCCAAGTTGTTCTTCTGGGCACCCAGTAGAAAGGGTTTCATACCAAGGCCTTTCATTTGTGATTTCATTCAGATCTAGGAGAGAAAATATGGAGAAGTTTAACTTGAAAGAGGTGATTGCAGTTCGAGCATAAGGAAAAGATAAATAAATCTGCTAATGGCATCTTCTCTGCATTTGTGGTATTTCCTCTACTTCCTGCAGGTCGCACTGGCTAATCAGAACTCTACCTCACATGAATTCCCAGGGGGCCAATCCATATGTATGAGGAACTCACTCCACCTGCCTCATAGTCAGAGGCTGGGATCAGAACAAAGAAAACACATTTCCTGTGTTCTTGGAATCTCTCAGCTTAGAGCAGACTTAAACGTAAATATGTCCGTGGCAGCGATGGCCATAATTTAAAACTATAGTCTGTTGGAAGAAAGAAAAGGAATGAATCCTTAACAAGACTGTCACCAACTGGCCATTTTTACTCCTCTTAGGTTCCACAATCTCCTAGGGGAAAAGCAGGCTTCCTCTTGATTGATATGAATGTGTCTGAAACAAAGTAAATGACCAAGAATGGGGGGGTGGGGAATCAGCTTTAAAAGTAAGCAAACAAACGGGGGGGGGGGGAGTAGGAGGTAGTAGTTTATGTTTAACATTTTGCATGAGATTTTTATTATGAACTCATTGCTTCACAAAAATGACCTGTTTGATTCATGAGCAATCTCTTTTGTAATTCCTGTGAGCCCTTCAGTGAGGTTCGCTTCCGCTTATATAACTGATAATAACTTTATAAAGGGAGTTCCAAGGTTTCTATAAGAGCCTGTTTTCTGTAGAGCCGTCTGATACGCGTGCATTAGCCAAGCTGACAGCCAAAGCCGTTCCGTTCATACAGGAAATGAAAACAGTTTCTCATACAGTCTAGGCTGGAAGATGCAGCTTGTGGCTTTCCTCTGGCGCATTCCCACATGTTCCCATCACAGAATCCATATTGGCAGGAGTATCCCAACTCCCTCTTTTCTGAAAATTGGCTCCTTCGTGACTGTTAGAAAGTCATCCATTTTTTCTGGTTCAGAACTGTAATCGAGGTTGAGAATTGCACTAATCTGCACCTACCTGGTTTCAGAGCTCAGGGAACTTCTCACCTTCCATTGTGTGAGATGCATCCTGCCAGGCCCTGGCAGAGTTTCTAGAACTCTGGTTCTAGAAACATGACCTTGTTACAGAATCTGCAGCTGAATTCCAATGTCAGCAAGTCATTTAAAAACGTTCAGGTCCTGCGATCCCCTTGTCAGCTGATGACTTCGAAGAAAGCAGGCGGTTTAAGGATAGCTGCCCTAAGGATCCCTTTTTATCATTATGCAGAAAATATACGTTAAATTCATGTCAGGGCCTGGATCAGTGTGCTAGGCTATGGCGGACTTGGGGGAAGCTAGTTGGTGGTGGTGCTGGATGACTGACACCCCATTCCAGCTAGACAAGAAGAAACAAGTACAACTTGGAGAGAAGGTTACATTCCATATGCAGGGATGACCAACATTTTTGAACTAGAGCATGAGTAAGGCCCAAGTCTATAGAAATGAACAAGACCTGCTGCCAAGTAAGTTGCTAACTCCGTAAAAAATACTCAAAGGAAAAGATTGTCTAGAGAATGAGATAGTTGAAGTGATAGAACAGAGTATTTGGGTAACAAACAAATTTGTCTATAATAAAGCTCATTGGGAATCCATGGTAACGGAATAGAGAGTCTTAAATGTCACTCTAAGGACTTCTTTATTCCCTTCCCTGCAAACCTTCTAAGTCAGTAGATTAGGAACCTCAACTGTGCCTACTCCCAGTCATCTTTACGTTATTGTCCCTGGATGTCCCTTCAGTTTGCCGACTAACTTGTGCCTAAGGTAATAAATGTTTATCAAAGAGGAGCTCAGGGAAAACTTGTTCCTTAATTTTTATTTAGATTAGGATGGTTTGTGTTATTGAGTAACTACAGAAAACCAAGTGATGCAACCAGATCTTCGCTGTTCTGCTCTAGCCGGGCGTAGAAACAGCTTTATTTAAACTTCAGACAAATAAGGAGTGACCGTCAAGTAAGAAGATGGTTGCTGTGGTTAGCCAGTATCCTCCAAAGTTTATGGGTTGAAAATATAATTGTAAATTGTATCTGTGAGTTAAAGAGGCAATTGGGAATGAGGGTTGGGCCCTCCTAAGTGGACTGATAACATGGTGTTATGGTGGGAGTGGGGAATGTGAGTTGGGCCCCTTGTATGCTCATAGGCCCGCTTGCCCTTCTGCAATGGAGTAACAGTGGAGAGCTTTCATCAGTTGCCGCTGCCTTGATACTAGATCTCCCAGGCACTAAAGATGTGAAAAAACAAATCTCTGCCCTTTATTCATCATTCAGTCTAGGGGCTTCTGCTACAGCAGTGGATAATGAACTTTCAGAACAGTAAACATCATAAAAGAAGAGGAAAACATAAAGGACCAGGGGAATGTCCTTACTGGGGCTAAGAACTCTCCATGTCTAAACAATTAGAGACAAAGAGCAATCTAAACAGCAGATGATGGAATGGAACTGATCCATTGCCTCAGACCATCTGCCCAAACTCATTCAAATGGATACAGGCCCGAGTGCAAAAGTCGCTCCAACTACAAAACACTCAGAAGAAAAATGGGAGTGTGCTGGGTAGTTTTATGTCGACTTGACAGAAACTGAAGTCATCTGAGAGGAGGGAACCTCAGATGAGAAAATGCCTTCATAAGGTCAGGTTGTAGGCAGGCCTGTAAGTCATTTTCTTAATTAGTGCTTGTTTAGGGAGGCCAGCCCATTGTGGGTGGTACCATTCCTGGGTTGGTATCTTGGATTCTATAAGAAAGCAGGCTGAGAAAATCATGGGGAGCAAGCTAGTAAGCAGTACCCCTCCATCTCCATTCCTCCCCCCTTCCATGGCCTCTGCCTCAGCTCCTGCCTCCAGGTTCCTGCTCTGCTTGAGTTCTTGTCCTAACTTCCTTGAACAGTGTGACTTGGAGCCAGTTGAACCCTTTCCTCCACAGCTTGCTTTTCGGTCATGGTGCTTTATTGCAGCCATAAAAGCCCTGACTAAGACAGGAGTTACTCTTTCTGAGTTTATCTCAGTAAATTAAGTTTTTGGTGTAACACCAAAAGCATGCGCAACAAAAGAAAACATGATTTATCAGATGGCATCAAAGCCTTCTTGTACTTCAGAGGAACACTTAAAAGAATGTAGAAAAAAAATCCTGGAAAATCATATACCTGATAAGTGATACATGCCTCAAATATAAGAAGAACCCTTATTTTTTTCAATTTTTTTTAAAAAAAATTTTGAGACAGGGTTTCTCTGTAGCTTTGGAGCCTGTCCTGGAACTAGCTCTTGTAGACCAGGCTGGTCTTGAACTCACAAAAATCCATCTGCCTCTGCCTTCTGAGTGCTGGGATTAAAGGCGTGTGCCACCACTGCCTGGCTAAGAAGAACTCTTATAACTGAATAAAAAAGAATAACCTAATTTTAAAATACTCAAATAGTCATTTTGCTAAAGAAAATATCCACATGGAATAGGCTCCTGAGAAGATGCTCAGCATCATTATTCCACTGGGGAAATGTTAATGAAGATCAGAAAAGTTCGCACCGGAAAGAATGGGAAATAAACAACATAAATAATAACAGGGTGAGATATGCAAATGTTGGTGGCTGAAATTTAAATGACACAGCTGTTTGAAGTAGCTGGGCAAATTCTTAAATAGGTAAGCGTGGTGTCACATGACCTAGGATTACACTGCATGTACCCAAGGAAAATAAAAACATAATCTGCTCCTGTATTTTCAGATAGATAGGACTCATTGTATCCAAAGGAAGTAAGCTATCCATCAGTCAGGTGATAGGTGAATAAAATGTGGTCTAGGATGGAATATCAGTGGAGTGATATGTGTCCACATGCTAACCACACGTGACCTCAAGAGCATCCTGCTACGTCATGTGACAGACAGGCCTGGAGGTTCACAAATCACACGGTTCCGATTTGAAATGTCCAAACTACAGAGACACGAAAAGTATGCACTACAAATAATGCTGTCAAAATTAAGTGACCAAATTTTAAATACAAACCAATTACAGCCAAAAAAATCTAAATTGTCTCACTGAATAATCCAGCTACTTATTATTCTCAGTGACAAAAAAAATCAATACTCATGACTCATTTCTTATGCCTGTATTACCGTTCTCTTTGCAAGTATCAGTGGGATTTTAATCCAACTTAATATCTTGGAACATTATCTTCTTCAAAAGTTGGGGATATTTTTAAGAACATTTTTTTTTCACTCCACTGTAACTGAAAATACTCTTCTCTAGCTTAAATGAGAGTAGCTTTAAAATATAGATTCATATTATACAGAAGGAATAGGGGCTGCCAGTGTGTTCCAAGTAGAAGTCAATTACCACATCTTTGGGGGAAGGCATTTGTAGAATATTTAATGTTTTATTCAAAAGGAAATATGCATTCAAGGAAAACCATCTACTCGATCATCTATGCATTCTAAAAGTCTCTTCTTGCCTCAAAGCATGGTTCTTGTATGTCATTCGAGATGGTTTGACTTTGTGGATTCCATAGAATATATGACATGCCTAAGATGTTTATCATGCTGACTTATCTGGCCTTTGGAGATCAAAGGGTCAATTGAAACTGACAGGATGCATATTTTACAGAATATTTTATCACACCAGGATGATAAATAGATATCAAATAACTGCATAAATAAATACAAAGTTGCTATGCTTCATACTCTATAGCAAAGGTAGTCAGTTTCTGATAAAATTATTTCTAGAATATGTCTGAACTTTCCCACTTCTCGCTGGAGACCCTCAAAGTTGCTTATGTGAGCTTGATGATCCGTCTTCATAGCCCACTCGACTGAACGGAGAGGCTCCGGGAGCTCATGATCGCGCAGTTGTAGGTGCATCTGTTAGGTGTTTCTGGAGACTATTGTCATGTGGGATAACTGATGGGCAAAGCCCTCTCCTCGATGTGGATGGCAGAGGGTTAAGCAGACTTGGGTTAAGACAGCACAGAGGCAAAAGGAGGCAACCAGACAACATGGTTCTTTGTGAGCAGGTGCAAACTGCCGCTAGAAGTCCAGCCTCCAACACAGACCCAGGGCAGCAATTCTAGGAAGTTTCGGGCCATCAGGTTCACGTTGGTATTGTATCATTGGTCCTGAAGCTTCCAGCAATCCAGACTGAGAAACTACGAAGTTCTCCAGTGCAGGTGTCCACTGTGTGTGTCTGGCTTCTGATTGTGTAAGCCAGTCTAGCCCCCACTCTTCTCTAGGGAACTGAAGGCGCTTTTGTATGTGCAAATGGACAGCACACACTTTGTTTCTATTGCATGTTGTGGCTTTTATTTTAGAAAGAAAAAATGGGCTTGAAATGCAAACAGGATAGCTAGCCACTAAGAGAAAAACGATCTTGATGTTGGCCAGAAAAATAAATAATATTGGAGGTGTAAAGGAACTCTCAAGAAAATCTTTTCCTCTTGCCGTGTCACATTAAGTGCTGTTTCTCAGAGGAAAAGAGTAATGACTAGGTTAAAAAGCATGAAGGGGCAGGGGAGCCACAGGGTTTTCATTAAAGATTAATTAAGCAGCACAGAAAATGAGATAAGCATGAGTATCGAATCTAATTTTGTAATTCCATGCCTTTCACTTCAGAAAGAATGATAGATCTTAAGGCAGTTCTCTGATTAAATGAAATAAGCCATAGCTTTTAAATCTGAAATCTTTGCCATTTCTACTTGGGCCTCTGGGATGACATATCCCTTTGCTCAAAGGCTCATAATTTACTGCAGTGTTAAATATATTTATTGGGAAATCATAATATTATTTTCCTCTAACCTTAAAAATTTCCAAGAAGAACACTTGCTGGAAAGAGGGATCATTTATCAATGCAGATTGTTGTCATCTCTGAACTCTAAGGAAAGTCACCAAATTGAGACGAGTTGATACTTGATCCAGAAGGAAATGTATTTGCTCCAAAGAAAAGAAGCTAGCGGGAGCGGCAACAGCTTAAAGAGATGGCAGGGAGCGGTAAAATGAAGTCTGTGGAAGCCAGAGAGGCTGGTGGTTGAAGCAAGAAGACCCAGGGTTACACAGCGGAGCCAAGTCCATTCCTCTCGGCAGACCCTCTCCTGTGTGCCCGCTGCCGAAGGCAGCTTTCCCCGTCTGTGTCCTGTGTGGCTTAGGCTTAGTTTAAACTCTGGGAGACCGGCCTTGTTCAGTAACGTTGGTGCATTCTCCCCCGATCCTGAATTCACAGGTTCCCCACTGTGGCCTGTGCCTTGATGGTAAAGTCACACATCCTCTGACAGAAGTAGCTGGCTGGCAAAAACAAACATCAAAGCAAAACAAAAGAACAACAACACACAAAAAAAATTAAAACAATGTTTTTCGGGCTTTAGTTTAATTTTATGTCTAATCAGGAACCCTCTGACTTTTTCTGGTTTTTTATTGATCTGAAAGTGACTGTACCAAAGGGTAAAGCATATCTGAAGGTTGGAGAACACTGCAGCTGTGGTTCAGGGGCAGTGTGCTGGCTGAGCATGCGCAGAAGACACTGGACTTGAGTTCTGAAGAATGGAAGAAAGGAAGGAAGAAAGAAGAGAAGAGAAGAGAAGAGAAGAGAAGAGAAGAGAAGAGAAGAGAAGAGAAGGAAGGAAGGAAGGAAGGAAGGAAGCCAGGAAAACTGTTCTGGTGCTGAAGTTGGACCCAGGGCTTCCTGCACACTGCACATACCAGGTGAGCACAGCGACACTGTCATTCACACACCCATTTTTCAGACCAGTACACAGACACAGGGCTATGGAAAGCCAGCCCCACAAACCAGAGAAGTGATAAGATTAAATACACAGAGCATAAGGAACCCACTACTGGCTCTGTAATGTAGAACAAAATTTTACTTCAAGCAATTATTTGCCAGGTGGCTCACACTTAGGATTCCAGTCCTTGGCGGCTGAGGTAGGAGGATTGTCACAGATTGAGACCAACCTGGGCTTCAGTATGGGACCCTCTCTAAAAATCAAAAACAGAACAAAACAAAAAACGACTTAATTTATTAGTTCATGAATTGGTTGTGGTGGTAACAGAATATAGGACACAGGCCATTGGTAAAGAGATCAGAACAGAGATGATAGGAGCGCTAACCCATCAGAAGAAATGGTAATAAAAAAAAAACCTAAGCTAGAACGAACTGTGAGGCTCCTTTTATTATAATTCTCATGAGACTGGAGAGCAGGATGGACAAAGGTCTGTGGAGGAAAACCAGTCTTCCCCTTATGGTTACAGATACAAGGCTGCGTACAGATAGAGTTATGTCTGAACTGTTTGACGTTGGATTGGTTCCTACTGAATCAGAAATTCTGACATCCTTTGAACAGCAATACATGTTGGAGCATATGCTTGATTATTCAAAAGTTTTGTTTATCTTTTAATGCTGTGTGTGCTTTTGTTATCCCTTTTAAAAAGTACAGTTAATCCGGGAACCAGAGGCTTGATAGCCCAGATATCTTTTTTCTAGGATAAAAATAAATCAGTAAAATGATTCCTAATGGTACTTTGCTATACTCATAGATCAGTGCCTAGCTCAATTGTTGTCTTCACCTGGCAGCTGATGGGAGCAGATACAGAGGCTCACAGCCAAACAGTAGGCCAAGAGAGAGCCCAAATTGGAGATGTCCATTGGGACCATCCCCTTGAAGCTCATGGAACCCCACAGAAGAAGGGGAGGAATGGTTGTAGGAACCAGAGGGACTGAGGACACTAGAAGATCATGGCCCACAGTGTCAACTAAACAGGGCTCCTAGGGGCTCAAAGAGACTGAAGAGGCAATCATGGAGCCTGCGTGGGCTGTACTAGGTCCTCTGCTTATATATTATAGTTATGTAGCTTGGTGTTTTTGTGGGACTCCTAACAATGGGCATGTGTCTGTTCTTGGGTCCCTTTTCCACCTGCTGGTTGCCTCGCCCATCCCTGATATGAGGGTTTGCACTTAGTCTTATTATGTGTTGTTGTGTCCCTTTCTATCCCTGGGAGGCTTGCTCCTTTCTGAAGGAAATGGAGGAGGAGTGGATCTCGGGGTGGGGACTGCAATGAGCGGGGGGAGGGGAAACTGTTGAGAAACTGTAGGAGAGAAATAATTATAATAATAATAACAACAATAATAAAGAGTGGTGCTCTTGTTAGCTTTCTTTTATGGTAACTAAATGCTAGAGGCAATAAATTGAAAAAGAGAGATTTGATTGGGTTCACTGTTTTGAAATTTTCAGTTCATGACCAGTGTTTCTCATACTTGTGAGTGTGTGTCATATTGAGATACACATTCAGCGCAGGGAGGGTGGAGAAAGCGCTCTCCTCTCTCTGACTCTGAAAATGAAAAATGTGCCAGGACAGGCGGGGGGGTAGGGTGGGGGGCTTGGTCCTGGAGCCCTGATCAGGGGAGGAGAGGGAATGGGGAAAGGACAGACACACAGATAGACACACACACACTGGTACAAAAAAGCTGGGGTCAGATGGGTTGTGCCTACTCTGATGATGGAGCCCTACCAACCACCAGAAGACCCTGAAAGCCCAGTGCGTTCATTATGCACAACACGGGGGGAGGTGCTTCTGAACTGCAAAACACTATCTAAAGAAAACCCATATTTAATCAAAATTATTATTTAATTCATTAAACTTACATATAAAATAGTTTTCCCTTAAGTTTTGAAATCCAAGTAAGTCATAGACCTAAAAATTTTAAGAATTATTCTTCAGGAAGTATCTGATTAATGGTTGGTTTCATTTAAAAGTTTACAGTCATTTAAGCATTTAAATTACTCTGATAGAGTTGACAAATTCTTGCTTTTTTAAGGTCAGTCCTAGGAAAAGTGCTTTCTAAGCACTTCAATATTATTATTATTATTATACAATAAATGCAAATAATAAAAGTAAAACTTAGGTTTCAACACTTCGGCTAAGTTGGACTTCGACAGAAAATGTTGAACTTACACTAATTAGTCCCTTAAATTTAATTTTGAAACAAATGATAGATTTCAATAATATATAAATTTCAATAATATACTATTTCAATAATACAATCATTAAACATAATGATTAAGCTATCTAAAAATGTTAGCAGTTTGTATTTTATTTGCTTAATTGGAAATATACTGCTCATCAGGTTTAAGGTTGCCAATTCTCTTGGGAACAACTTAATTCCCCCCCCCCCCCCCCCGTTAAAAGCTCCTGCTTTGATGATGCCGTTCATGGGTACTATACTTACATCATTTCCACGTCTCCATCTCCCTGCTCCAATTCCTCTGGTGCTCTCCCACATGCTGTCCAACTACCTCTCGAACTCAAGATCTTCTCTTTAATTCTTACTGATTCGCTCTCTCTTTCACACGTGTGTTTTGTGTGAGTGTTTGCTGTGGATGTGTGTGTTTGTTGTCACTGTGAGTGTGCGCGTGTGTGCATGTATGCATACACTTAGTCCATTTAGTGTTGCTCAATGTATATGCGTTTAGGTCTGACCAAGTGAGATTAGATCTTTTATCAGGGTTATTTCATTCCAGAATACTGATCCTCCCTCTCTCAGTAGCCACTGATTGCCTGTAGCTTGAATTGTGAAAACACCCCACACACTCTGGCGTGTCAACTAGTGTACTGATAATGCAGCTCTTGATTATGCAACTGTATTGTTGAGATTTCCTGGCTGTAACTTCTCTGTCACGTCTAGAACACATTATCTTGCAACAGCAATCCAGGTCCTCTGGCTCTTACAATCTTTCCATCCCTCTTTTTGGGTTGGTCCCCGAGCCTTAGGTGTAATGATAGTGTTGTAGACATATCAACTGATACTGAGTAACCCATGGCCGCTTGTTCTCTGCATTTTGACCAGTTGTGAGATTATCCCAAATTTAGGGTTTGCATTCTAAATATTTTTGAAGGCTACACTCAGGTGTATATCTAAAGGGTTACACTAGAAATAAATATTAACAGGGACCTCTGAACTTGAGAACTACAGAAATCTTTGAAAATGTTCGATGTATTTGCCTATCAATGAGGCCTCAGATTTAGGTTAGGCACTTCCTAATATTTTTCTTTATTACACAAAAGTCCACATTGAAACCATTTCATTGGCTTCCATTGGCCTACGACTGTGCCATTATTTTAGTTGTTTCCATATTTTCCCTGTCAGAAGTAACATGTTTATAGTTGGTCTTCCCTATTTGTGTTATGTATGTACACACTCAGACACTTGCAGAGAACATTTTAAACAATCATCTGTGCTGAACATATGCCAACACTGTTCCCTAAACAGTATAACAACTGTTTACCTAGCATCAATGTGATATGCACTACAGGCCACCTAAAGACGATCTAAAGTATACAGGTGTGTGTGTGTGTGTGTGTGTGTGTGCGTGCGCATGCATGCGTGTGCATGTATGTGTACGTGTGTGTCTGAGCATGAGTAAAATGCAAGCACTATCCTGTATTATGTGAGAAACTTGAGCTCCTGTGGATTTTGTATTTGTTGGGGATAGGCTGAGCCTGGAACCCTTCTCTCACAGATGCTGAAGGACAACCACAGTTATTTTAATGCCGTTTGATTGGATCCTGTTTATTTCATCTCATGATGCATTTCCTCGCTGGCCTCTTTGGGTTTTAGTCAAGAGTCATGGCAGCTGGAAAAGGAATCTGCTCCACACAGAAATTAAAATCCGGAGCTTGTGCCTCAACAGCACACCGTCCCGTCTAGGCCCTTCTTCCTATTTTTATCGCTCGTCCAGATCATGTTCCCCAGAGCGTGCACTGCTTTTGGTTGCCATGTGCACTTGCTCCTGATCTGGAGCAGTTCCTCAGGCTTCCTTTGGAATTCACTGCAATGATGTATTTAAAGAGGACAGGCTCCATCTCTCACAGAATATCGCCTCCATGTAGGGGGCTGTCTGCAGTCTCTTCATGGCTCCGACAGGGATAATGCAGAAGCAATGATGGATGTGTTCTCTCAGGAGACACAGGCTGTGAGTAGCCCCCTGACGTTGGGTCAGCTTGGATTGCTGAACCACTGCTGTATTTTTTTCACTGCAGAGAACATGGGCGTTCCTTTTTAAGTGGCACCGGCTGGTGGAAAACACTGGCTTTAGTCAATCTTGCCTAATATCTTAGCCATTTTTCTATTGCTGTGAAGAGACACCATGACCATGGTAACTCTTACAAAGGAAAGCATTTAACTGGGGGGATGACTTACAGTTCAGAGGTTTAGTTACTATTGTCATGGCAGGAAGCATGGTGGCATGCAGGCAAACATGGGGCTGAAGAGGTAGCTGAGAGTTCTGCATCTGGATCAACAGGCAGCAGGAAGAGAGAGACACCAGGTCTGGCTTGAGCATTTGAAACCTCAAAGCATACCTCCAGTGACACATGCCTTCCAACAAGGGCACACCCACTCCAACAAGGGCAAACCTTCTAAGAGTGCCACTTCCTAATGACCAAGTATCCAACTGTATGAGTCCACTGGGGCCAGCCTGTTCAAACCATCATACCTAGCAATTCTATTCCGCAGTTTTGGAAAAGAAGCCTGCTGTTGCTTCTCCTACTCATTCTGCCTCTGCCCACCCTCCATCTGTCCCTCCCTCTTTTGGTTTTCCAAATTCACTCTTTACTTGTAAGTCTGGCTGTTATTCTCAGCTCTGCTATTGGAACCTATCTTCACATTTCTGTTAGCCCAGTTTTTTAAAATATCTTTTTAAATTCTCTAAAAAGTTGTTTTTATTGGAAATTCATATAATATATTTTTATCACGATTTTCTCTTCACCATCTCCTCCCAGGTCTTTTCCACATCCCTACCCATCCAACTCCATGCCTTCTTTCTCTCTCTTTTTAGAAACCAAATAGGCTAATTAAACAAACCGGAATAAAAAAAAGAGCATAAGACACATGTTCACACACACACACACACACACACACACACACACACACACACACACATACACACACACCCCTCATACAAACACAAATTCAAAAATTATAATATACAGGTGAATGACTAGTATGATTTTTTTAAAAAGTCCAAACAAAGCAATATGAGACAAAAAATCTCTACAAAAACAGCATTGAGTTTGTTTTGTGTTGATTATCCTCTGCTGGACATGGGGTCTGCTTTTAAACATGTATACCCAGTAAGACTTGATTGAATAAGATTTTTTTTTTTTACTTTGCAAGTTGTTGTAGATAGACAATAACCTCTTGTTTAGGATTGGGAGCTTGTGTTCACTTGCCCCTCTTGCTTGAACTTAGGCCCTGTGTGTGCTGCCACAGTCACGTTGGGGTCATATGTGTGTCATTTCTGCTGTGTCTGGAAGACATTGCTTCCTTGTTGTCTTCCATCCTCATCTGTCTCATCTTCTGGAATAGCTCCCTGAACCCGGGGAGGGGTTTGATGATGATATACCATTTAGGACACCGTGTTCCAAAGTCTTTTACTCTCTGCACATTGTCCATTTGTAGGTCTCTGTATTGCAAGAGGTAGCTTCTCTGATGATGACAGAGTGAGCTACTGTACAGCAGAATGCCTTTAGGGATCCTTTTATTGCTATGTTCCCTTAGTGGAACAATAGTGTTTGGATTTTCTCTAGGCCCATATCCGATCTAGTCTCTGGTTCTTAGCTCCCTGACCAGTGCTAATCATAGGTTCCCTCCCACAGTGTAGTACTTAAATCCAATGAGTTAGTTGTTGGTTGTTCCTACAGCATCTATGCCACTGTTGTACCATTGTACCATGCAGCAGATCTCTGTTGTAGACTGCAGGGTTTGTAGCTGGGTTGCTGTTTACCTTTCTCCTCTGATAGCATGCAGAGTACCTTTCAGTACCATGAACACTAGTCAGTAGGAGTGAAGGCTCTAATTAGGCACCAGTTTGATTGGTGCCTTGGCCAATGAGATATGTATGTGTTGTCATCAGCAATAGGGCCTTACCACAGCTTGTGAAGAACAGCCAACAGCTTTGGCAACAGCCTGAGTTGTTTGGGTATAACCATGGGGCCCCTTTGGCTGTCTGTTGTGTCAGCTTTGCAGCCTTGTATAGAACAATTGGGGAGGAAGCCCCAATTCCCATTATGCCTATCCCCTCATTTCCCCAAACACAACTATTAAAAGTAAATAAATACAGGGAATGCAACTCATTGAGAGTTCAGGAGGTTACCGAAAGGGATTATATAGGATGGAAAAATTAAGGGAAGTTTCTTTTACATTTATAGCATTTATTAACACTTTTTTTCTGAGCCAGGCAGTAATGATGTATGCCTTTAATCCCAGCACTCGGGAGGCAGAGGCAGGCAGATCTCTGTGAGTTCAAGGCCAGACTTGTCTATAAGAGCTAGTTCCAGGACTTACTTCATAGCTACAGAGAAACCCTGACTCAAAAAACAAAACAAAAAAGAAAAAGAAAAAGAAAACTTTCTGAAGACATGGGTCTGACCACTGTAGGCTTTATACACTCTTTGACTGCAATATAAAAAGCTAACTCATTGATGTATGAGATCAAAACCATTAAAATGATCAAAATTAATATTCTTAATCATGTTACATATCTTGCTCCAGGAACTTTTGTAGGCCAGTTGAATGTAAAAATAAAGAAAAATGGTTTTGAGACAGGATTTTACTTTATAGCCCTTAAACAACTGATACTCTTCTTGCCTGTGCATTCCAGGCGCTGGGATTACAGGCAAGAGCTACCTTGCTTGACTAGAAAAACTCTTAATAGTGGCATAAGTAGGTGAGAAGAAATGTTTTACTGTGTCACACAAGACATAACTTCTAATTTTTCTCTGTAGAGTAGATGGTAGAAAAATATACAGAGTTAAATACTAGTACCTCCCTTTGAATATCCATCTCCCCAACATATTAGGAAGTATGGTCCGGAAATGGGGGTGGGAAATGCAATACAATTTTAAGTAGTAAAAATTCCTATTCTGCAAATTACTCCTACAATTAATATTTCATTCTAATAAGAAAAGAGGACGAGCTGACATTCTCTCCACTTTGACTCAGATTGTTTTCTGGCATTAGCAAATAGAATATATATATATATATATATATATATATATATATATATATTCATATCTATATCACTAAACCATCTATATGTATACATTATCCTGGTGCAATGTGCCTTGGAAACACCAGCAAGTGGGAGATGGGATATGAGTGAACCATGGCACGGGTCACCTTGAAGAAACCTGAAGTATTTGGCAGGCATTCAAACGCTGGAGATGGAGTGAGTTAAGGCTAAAATCGATCCGCCTTGCAGCTCTCTGTTCAAAAACCTGCCTCCTTTTGTTGCAGCCTTGAAGCCTGCACTCTCTTGTTTTGACATTGAGATGCTCTGAAAGTCCTGACAAGTGCCCGATAAAATGCATCAGGCAAGGTCAAGGAGCCCTCCTGCTTCTGTGCAGATGTAGGCAGCCCGGCAGCTTGCTCAGGCGCACCCAGTGCAGCTAACAGCAAGGCAGGCTGCTCCCTCCTTGAGCTCTGTCCTCTCGTGTCCTCACAGACCATTCAACTGTCTGAGCATCTGGCTACGGCAACAGAGACACTGTGGCCGCCCGAGGGTGAGATTTTGTTCTGTTCTCCTGGAACAGCCTCGCATTGAGAAAATTACAAGCTGCAGAATTCAATGAATTTTCTTCCCATTGCCGGTTTTGTTAGACTGGGCTTGGCAGAGGTGACGTGAAAATAAAAGAAAGAGGAGACTGACCTCACAGGAGGAGAGCATCCTTGATTTCCTTGATTACAACAATTAGGAGCAGCAGTCTCTCTGAGAGAAAGGAGACTGTGCCCCCAGCCACATTGGCTTCAGAGTTTTATAGGACAGAAGTGGGATTTAGGGGTGGGGGTGGAAAGTTCCATCTGGAAATCTGTTTTCTCTGATTTCAGGATAGTAAATGCTAGCAGATGTTCTTATCCATATGTTAGCTTCTTTGACAGGAATGTCTCAACTCAATGGTTGTTCTTTGCTGTAAGTCATTAAGCCTTCATTTCAAATCTTATGTGTTCCTAGAAGCCACATCAGTGTGTCCATTCCTGATGGCTCTCTCCAGTGTTACGAATACAATGAATACAACTTAGCCTTCACCTTAGCTCCACAAGACTGGGTATGACTCTTCTGGCACTGTCTTCCTTTCTGTCCTTTCTCCTTCCAATCTTTCTGCTTCTTCTTCTGGTTCTCAATATTTGGTGGGGGGGGGTTTAACATCATTGGTTTTTCCTTAATATCGTTAGCTTTTGCCTAGTCAGTGGAGCGTCAGACTCGTCCCTCTTCTTGCCGCTCTGGTCATTATCTCAGGACTGAGAACCGAAGGTGCTGAACTGAGGGCTACTTTGTGCCAATTAACCTCTCCGCTGCCTCAGCTTTCAGAAATCCTTAAAGAAATCTCATAGCAGCTCGACATCCTTCAGGACCAACGTGATCTTCTGTCTGCCATGGTACTCCAAACCTGAAGAGGACTAGATCTCCTGACCCCTGCTAGTAATGGGCTTCTTGCCCTCCGCCGGGAACAACAGTGCTTCCATATCAATAAATCCAAACTGGTTTGGGATAAGGTTCAAAGAGTCAGGAATGGGGCTAAGAAAAAATTAACAAGCCTCACAAAATCTCTGGAGGGTCACTGGTGTGAATGCCAAGTTGAAAGACTGATGAAGTTGGAGTCTGACGTCTACAGGGGATGGCAGCTGTGGTAGACACCCCGACTGCAGGAGAATGGAGTTTACACGTGCTAGCTGGCTTTCTCATCTGTTTATTCTTCTGGGCCCCTGACTTGCTGGTGGTGCTATATGCAGTCAAGAAAGGTCTTTGCCTCTCTGGTGCCCTTTCTTTCACATGTCAATCTTCTCCTGCAATGTGCTTACTGACTCACCCAGATCACTGTTCTTGCTAAGCGAGACTGCCCTCTCTCTGGTCAAGTGCATAACTGACAGTCACCCTAACAAATCTATCCCAGTGTGAGTGTACTTTTTTCTAGACAGCTGAAAGTTCTGCCTTAAGCCTCAAATTTTCCTTTTGGCTTTGAGGAGTGATATAGCATAGTACTTAAGCAGAGATTCCGAGATAGAGTTCTGCCTTTAAATACTATCACTTTCCGCCTTTAAATACTAACACTTTCCGATTTCTGTGACTGGGTGCATAATTTAATTTAACCTCTCTTATTGCAGTTTCCGCAATTGTAGAGATGATAGTAGACTCTAGCCTACAAGATTATTGTAAGACTGAGTAAATGGCTTTAATCACACACACACACACACACACACACACACACACACACACAATTGAATTTAGATTAAATTTAGAGTAATTTAAAATCTACAAGTGTCTTAGAAGAGGTATTATTATTGCTATTATTAATTCAATCACTCACATACAAATATTGCTAATAGTGGTACAAGCCTTTGAAGAACATATTGAACATTGAATCCTCAGTTATTCAACTCAACATTAAGGTTTGACAGTAAAATGTCTATCATTGGCTCAGTTATTGCTTAGTTCTCTGGTACCTTTAGTCCACCAATGCTTTAAGGAGGTTGGAGCCTTTCCTTTAATGTTGCATCTTTTTATTTGAATGTAGGAAAAATATTAAGTAAGTTGAATGAGTTTGAAATCCCCATCATATGCCATCTTTCTTTCCTTTGTAATGCTGAGGGCTCTATCCACATAAAACTTTATTCTATATCACAGCAGAGAGCAGCCTAACAGACGTGTTGACTTGTCTTCTAGCCTCCCCAATTCTTCAGTCTAATGCCAATGACCTGTTCTTTCGTAATGCACCTTCTTCTTTTTGCCAATTTCAAGGCTAGTAATTTTATCTGTAGAGTGCTAAATTCATGTATGAGGCATGAAAAGTCACAGGACTGAGTCTAGCAAACGGTCTTGTCACAGTGAATTCTTTCTCCTGAGGTTACAGAGTTGATTTTTGACGACAGTGCTATTCCTCCTTAGTTCAACAACATGCAGGACAGGGAAAGCATACTTCTGGCCTCAGCAGGTGAGAGAGGCTGTTTACTCAGTCACATTATAGATGGCTGGGAGGTGCACTTCTGTAGAAGACATGAAGTAGGCATGACCTTAAATCACTCAAGTCTTCATACTTTGTAATCTGCCTGCTTTGTAATCCTTACTATCTAGTTTCTATTATAAATTTACATTTTCTTCCTATATTGATCAATACCTTAGCAAAGGCACCTTCTCTAAGACTCAATGGCAGTCATATTCCAAGTCTGATATATGTTTATTTTTAGACTGTATTGCAAGATAAGGAAAATATGTTTAAATTCATGCAAGTTGGATTTTCTTTAATTTTTAACTAAGTCCATTTCTTATCACATCTCTTCATATAATTAGAATTTCAGAAGGTAAAAATATTCTGCCTGCTCTAGCCATTTGTAAGGATAACTAAAAATTCTGGTAGTCTTGGAATCAGAAGAGCTTGGCTCAGGAGAACACAAAGAATGTCCTTGGAATTTTATGATTAGAACAGAACAATTTCAAATATATTTACAGTAGATAAAACTAAGTAAATGATAGCATACGTAAATCAAGTAGGTGTGTCTGAGTGTGACATAACACCCCACAGAATGCTGTAACCTAGTACAGTCCAGGCAGAGGGGGAAAGGTATAGTTAGACAGGGCATTTTGTAAACAATCATTAGCCATGAAGATTCAGAAGAGTCCGTAGAGAAGACTGGATTTCACTTTGTTATTGATCATCTCAAGAATCAGCCAAGTTACCAGAAATCCCACCAGCTCTTTACTCCATGGTTGTGTGGTAGCTTCTGTAGGTTCAGCTCTCATATTCTTTCTTTTCAGTCAGGATGAAAGGAACAAATCAAATTATTTCTGCCTTGGATATTTTTCTGAGAGAAAGAAAGCATCGCTCTGAGTGCTTCAGCCTGCTTGTATGTCTTATCAGACGGACTGAATCACATCATCACTCAAAATCAATCATTTGTTGAGAGGGAGAAAAATAATTATGACTTGTTTTAGCCAGTCAGGAGTCACTTGCTTGGGATCAGGTGCCCCCCCGCCCCCCTTTCCGCTATACCTCCCACCATGGAATGGCAGCTTTGAGGATAGCTAATAAAGCCAGGGTTGGCTGGAGAGTAGAGTGGAAAAGTGGGAAGGGATGATGGTCTTAAGGATGACAATGGATAGCATCTACCCACCATCCAAATACGACTGGCCTTTTCTGCCTGATTCATGTTCAGGGATTTTTGGACCATTTAAGACAGTAGTTCTCAACCACCCTAGTGCTGTGACCCTTTAATACAGTTCCTCATGTTGTAGTGATACCCTACCATAAAATTATTTTTGTTGCTACTTCATAACTGTAATTTTGCTACTATTATGAACACAATGTATTTTTTTGAAATAGAGGGTTGTCAAGGGGGTTGTGGAGAAACATTGGCTTAGGATATAGCAACTCTCAGACAGATCTTGGATGTTCTGGTAACCTGACATATGGAATCAAATAGTATATTTGTTTGGGCAAGTAAATTAAATTGAAAAAAAAATTAATGTTCTCATATTGCCTCATAGAGCGTTTCAGAGTTAAAATTGCAGCCTGAGACCCAAAGCTACAGTTAGAAAAGTATTGTGTTTTAAAAATAGAAATGAAAATAACCCATAGAGAGGATTTACTTTCACTTTATTTGTTAAATCACTCTCGGGTTTTAGAGAGTAATTGCAAGAGACTTCCAGGGAGGATTGAGGAGAAAATGGCTTCCTAGCCAATCCAAGAGCTGGTGGGGAAGTTAGGATTCCAGAGGAACTAAGACAAACGGCAAGTGTAGTTGGTTTTTCTTTTTAATTTTTGGGTGCCTGCTACCAGCTCCCAAATAAAAACATGAAGACTTATTCTCACTTAAGAATGCCTGGCCTTAACTTGCCTTGTTTCTAGCCAGGTTTTCTAACAAATTAAATCAACCTCTTTCTCTTCTTCTATGTTTTGCATCTGGGCTTTTTATCTTTCTCTATTTGAATTGCCTTTCTTTCCGTCTTACTCCGCTGGTTGTGTGGCTGGGTGACTGGCCTCTGGCATCCTCCTCCTTCTTCTTTCTGTATTTATTCTCTCTGCCGGGCAGCCCCACCCGTTTCTCTCTCCTGCCTAGCTGTTGGCCGTTCAGCTCTTTATTAGACCAATCAGGTGTTTTAGGCAGGCACAGTAGCACGGTTTTCCTGAGTGAAACAATTGCAACATAAAAGAATGCAAAACATCTTTGCATCATTAAACAAATATTCCACAGCATAAACAAATGTAACACATTTGGAACTAGTATTTCACAACACACTAGTTTTGAGGAATTGCCTTGGCAACATTAGTCCCTGTAAACTATTGGTCAGAGACAAAGGGAAAGAAAGGTTAGTGAGGCAGAAGAGAGAGCTGAAAAGAAAATCACAATGGAAGTGGACACTTTTAATATGTAACATTGTAAACCAACGTGTAAATGGTACCAACCAAAAATGGACACATCTGACCCACCATGCTTTAGCTACTTTTACAATATAAAAGTAAAGACAGGCAGGAGCGCTAAATGCCAATGTATCTTTAAGAAGTACTGAAAACATTCTGCTCAAAGTCCAAACAGTCAGGGGAAGGGAGTGGAGAAAGAAGAGTACCATGGAATCCGAGATGAACATCAATGGAAGAGGACTGTGGTCATTGCTAGACTCATGTATTTTTTTTAAAAAAAGACTGAAACCATTGTGAATAGCGGAGGAGGAAGTGTCATCTTCCCTGCTGCCACATAAAAGTATTATTTACCTGTATGCCTTAGTGTGGGCACATGCATGTACACAAGCACACTTGCCAATGTGTCCATCTGCAGGTCAGAAGACAGTGTGTGGGACTCCTGTTCTTTCCTTCACTGCGTGAGCTCTGGGAGTGAACTCAGATTATTCAGGTTACAAGCAAGTGCCCGTACCAGCTGAACTATCTCTCTGGCACCTAGGTAAACTTTTGTTTTCAAAATTCCTTGAAAATGGGCCTGGCATGATGGAACATGTCTTTAATCCCAGCAGGTGGGAGGCAGAGGGAGAACTCTATGAATTCGAGACCACACTGGTCTACATAGCACATTCTAGGCCAGACAAGGCTACATAGTTAGACTCTGTTTCAAAAATATTCGTGAAAATGGAAATGTATAAATAGTCAAAAAGTAAAATCATGACTTTATCATTGATAACGATTATATCATTTTTAGAACTAAAGTTTTGAGGACTTATACACAGAAATATGTAAAGTACCATGCTCACATTGTTATGTCCAAATTTGCAAAGTCCCCCCAAAGCCAACAAGCAGACCTAGTTCCGCATGTAAAAGAGCCTTATTTTATGCAAGTTTGCAAACTCAGTCTCTCGGCATGTCCATCCTATTGGAATAAATGGAGAGCCCCAGCTCAGTTAGAGTTGGGTTTTTATAGTAGTAAAGGTGGGGGTGAGGGTTGTGGTTCAGGATCCCTGACTGTCTGACATTTGTCTAGGGGTGTCCTGGTACGTGTGTGGGCTGGCAGGTGATCCTATCTATGTTGGAATGTTAGGCATTTCCTTTGGGTGGTCTGTTCTTGGGTGGTGCTCAGGTAATCTTAGTTTATGGTCCTTCCTACAACCAGGAAGGGTAAACTACTGAGACTCAGGCCTCCGTTAAACTTATTGATGACTGAGTCCTACTCTGGCAGGTGATAATGGTTGGAAGTAAAAACCTTTCTTTGGGTGATCTGTTCATATTTAGCTTATCATGGCTGGCTCCTATAATATCAAAGCATTTCTGTCAGAAATAGCTGGAGCGGGATGGGTCAGAATGGGATCTAGACCTAGATAATGGATAACCAGAGCAGGGGGTTGGGTGGGAACTAAGGCAGCAGCACTGCTGACCTCACTGTGGCTGAAGCTTTCATCATTTGTCTTGCATAACGAAGCCCCCAACGTAGGCTGAGCAATAGCATCTAAATGTTCCACTCCAAATCTCTGGAATCTCTAAATCCAGTGTCACTTGTAAACCCAGTCCTTGCAGATAAAATAAGGTAAGGCCAAGATTATGCTAGATTCGTGTGGACCCTAAATGTGCTGTGAATGTCATGTGGCTAGTATATGTCGAAGAAGAGAGAAGTTTGGATAGAAAATACCCGAGTACTTGGAAACTCAACAGCACACTTTGAACAACACACTTGTAAACAATCAAGGAGTGTAGCTTAAAGACAGCAGAAAAAAATGCATTGACCTGAATGAGAGAGAAAGCAGCATGTATCAAGATTTGTGGAATGCAGCTAACACAGGAATGAACAAATGTATACAACTAGAGAGCAGGAAAAGTCTCAACTGATAATCTAAATTATTCCCTGTCTAAAAGCCTAGGGGAGAAAAGGAGTAAGGAGAAGAATGGGAATACTAATAAATGAAGAAATTTGTAAAACCAGAAATGGAAAGGCAATGAAGAAAAATCAATGAAACAGAAAGCTCTGACTTTCAAATGATCAATAAGAGCTACAACCCTCTAGGAAAGCCATCTGAGATGACCCAAGCCCAGCAGTAATGAAACCGAAGATGCCCCTGGAGACCATTCAGAAATGACAGGAAGGAAGTATTCCAAATGACTCTATATGCACACACCTGACAGCTTAGATTAAATGAGTCAATTCCGTTAGAGCCACAAACTAACCACAGCCCCCTCCATAGGAAATAAATAATTTCAAATCCTCTTGACGACTAAATACATCAAAACTGATGACTTAAAAACTTCTCAAGAACAAATCTCCAGGCCCAGAGAACTTGGTTAGAGAATTCTCCTAACCTTTCATAACACTAAGTCTACGCTAGAAGAAGCTAATTGTCCCATTCATTTTATGATGGGGAGGGTATTGCTACTCTCATACAAAGGAAGGCAAAGATGGCAGAAAAAAAAATTAAACCATGGTCTACTGTCCTCATTGATACAGATGTTAAAAAAAGAAAGAAACCCTAAATAAAGTAAGCAAGCATAGTAAGTAGAATTCTGTTTTTAAATTATTTATATATATATATATATATATATATATATATTTTTTTTTTTGCCGTGGGCCATGCCAGAGGAGCAGCAGGTTGCAATTGAAGTTCCAAGTGTCAGCCCAGCAGAATGAAATCCTCTGATGGGCCAATCTCCTTTCGGCAAGGCCACGGGACTACAGACCAAGGGATGTCTTTTACTTCTGCTGTGCCTTTATATGTTTGCTTCAGCTCTCTTTCTCTGGTATCTAGTATGGTGTGAGTAGACGTGGGGTGAATCTCCACTGCCTGTAATACAGTGTGTTTATCTCTTGGAAACATCCCATTCTACTGGGCATTTTTACACGTGGATTGTCAAGAAGGTGACCTGTCCCTAAGCTATACTATCTAATTTGATAATAGTCTTAATAGCTTATACAGAGTTTTGATGAATGAAAATAAATATAAGGATATGTTTCGTAGTCAGGGTCCATGATTTCACTGAAGGAGCTGCATGGATTGTCGCTCAAGTTAATGACTAACAACTGAGTCCCAATAGCCCAGCTAGTTTAAATTCTTTTAATTGGGAGATGTGTTCACAGGTCTGAGTGCACCACAGCTGCAAGAAAGCTTTCAAAATAACAAAGTTTGACTAAGATGTTTTGTTAAATCTCTTTGAGGTGGAAAACCCAAGAAGACAATCTAAAGGTTTAGAAAGGGACATAGTTAAAGAGGGAACTCTTTAAGGTTGGGGAACCAGAACAAGGCAGCCCAATTACTATTGGCAGATGTACTTTCCTTGCTAGGTTTGGCTGATGACCTAAAGTGACAATGATTCCTTATGCCCACTATGTCCTCAAGCTCCTGATATAAAAATTTATTAATGAATGGATTATGTACTCTAAAGATTTAAAGTAGAGCTGACTGATTCTTTTCCATATATAAAAGTTTAGGTTTGTGATTTCCTTAAGAATCCTGATAAGATTACATTTCAAGGTAAGTAATAAAGTAATTGGCTTTTTCTTTTTAACTCCAAAATGCAGCCTGCCCATAAAAGACCTGACCAAAACACCTTGCTGGCCACATGGTTGATCTATAACAAGTTGCTTGGGTATGAATGTATGTGGGTTCTTGGGATAATTTGTCTTTCACCTGTAATACATAAAATGTTTAATCATGTGAGGGAGATGAAAACCATGTTTTTACCCAAAATCATTCACTTGAAAAATGGAAAACAACTGTTTTGACTCTTGTACTGCCTGGAAGATTCTGTTGTGGGGATAAAAGCTGTAAAACAACATGAGATTGAAGAGAGAGGAAAAATAATAAGAATAAATAAGGAAACCATCAAGAAAGTTCGTGAGTGCCTTTTCCTCTAACCCCTGCTCAGATAGAAAAGTTTAGCCTCACTGATTCCATGGATTCCTGTCAAAGCTTTGTGCTGCCAGACGCTGGTCCCCAGACAGCAGTACTTTTTATGTATTATTCTCCGTGTCCTTCACAGCCTGCATCTCAATCCCATTCATTTTCTATCCCTTAGTATCTGCTCTCTGCCCTTGCAAACTTCTCCCCAAAGTAAAATAAAATTTAAGAGAAAAAAAGAAAAGAAAGAACAAAGAGAATGAAAAGGAAGGAAGGAAGAAAGGTAGGGAGAGGGAGGGAGGAAGGGATGGAGGGAGGAAGAGAGGAAGGAAGGAAGGGAGAAAAAGAAGCAAACAGAAAAATTGCCCCATGGCAATTGTATGTAGTGTGGCATAGTGAATCACGCAGTAAACCCTTTCATCCATATATCTTTATGTGCAAGTTTTCATTGCAAAAAGCCATTGGTCTGGTTTGAGGCCTCTGCTTTCTGCTACACTATTAATGCTGGGTCCTCACTGGGACTCCTCTCGAATATTCTGTGTGGTGGAAATCCTACAGCTTTGGGTCTGCAGGACTGTCTCCGTTATATGCTCGAGAAGATCACAGATGAGGTGGATACTGGGTTGGGTCAACTCCTAAGCCTGGTTCTGGGACTGGGTGGTTACAGGGTTGGTCAGCCCTCCAGCTCTCTCCTGTCTTCACCACCAGGGTGAGCTCAACAGCATTGCCCAACTAGTCCAAGCCTTGCTGCGATGAGCAAAGGGTGGGGCCGGTTCTCTTGTTTCTACATTCTCAGGGTCTGCTCTCTCAGGGCTACACCTTCAGAGCCCGCTCTACTGTGCTTCTCAGGTGTGGTGTAGGAGCCACTCTCCCTCGGCTGCAGCTGGTGTGTGTGTAGCGGGCGGAGCTGGGGCAGCTCCCCTGCTCCTGTGACCTCAGGGCCAGTTCTCCCACCTGCCTCAGGAGTTGAAGTGGTGGTGGTGGTGGTGGAGGCACATCTCTCCCTTGTCACCATATGGCGGATGAAGGCTGGGTCCAGCTTTCCCTTGCTAGCGTTCTTGGGCAGGCTCACCTGTGCCCCTGTCATCAGAGCCAGCTCCGCTGTGCAACCCAGACAAGGTGCAGGGCCTGCTTTCCCCAGTAGTGTAGCTGGTAAAAGGAGGGTCAGCATTAAGGACAAAGGGGAGGGCATCTTTCCCTTGCCCTCACCACCACACCACAGACAAGGGAGGTGGTACCAGCTATGCCCCTCATACCCTTGGGCTGGTTCACCCTCACCCCTGTCCATAGGGTCAACTCTACTGTGCTGCTCAGGTGATGCACAGGACCCCTTCTCCAGAGTACTGCAGCTGTGGAGGGTTTGGGTCAGGGCCCCCACCTGCTGCAGATATTGAGGGGCAAAGGGAGGAGGGTAAGTAGAATTCTTAAGCATATGAATTGCAGTCTATGAGCAAGTAAGGTTTATTCCAGCTTGCCGTAGTAATCAGAAGTCCAATGAATAATGATGATGATGATGATGATGATGTGTGTGTGTGTGTGTGTGTGTGTGTGTGTGTGTATGTGTGTGTGTGTGTGAAGATTTGTGTATAAAATAATTCCAAAGCTATGGAAATATTTGCTTTTATTTATTTTCTTCCTTTAAACATGGAATTGTTCAATGATATATAATCTTCTTCAAGCTTTCCAGTTATTATATATGAGCTTCATGAACTCAGAAGAATAATCCACAGTGTTGATTCTATTTTCTCTTATTGACCATATAATTTCATTTTAAGCAAATGTAACAATTTGGGGTATGATTTTTCATGAAAAGAAATATAATTCCATGTTTAAAAGAATAATACCCCAACTCAGTGTACTGCTTTGTTTATAATATGGCTACTTTGGATTTTAATAATCAGAGCCGGGCGGTGGTGGCACATGCCTTTAATCCTCGGGAGGCAGAGGCAGGCAGATCTCTGTGAGTTCGAGGCCAGCCTGGTCTACAAGAGCTAGTTTCAGAACAGGCTCCAAAGCTACAGAGAAACCCTGTCTTGAAAAAACAAAAAAAGATTTTAATAATCAGTTCTTTACAAATTAAATCTCTTAGAAATGTAATTTAGGTTGAGTCACTGTCTACTGAATATCAAGTGATCAACTGCTGAGCACTTCAAAGGGCCCTTTAATCATTTGTGATTCTTTCTTTAAAACATGTGAAAATGAAAGGATATGAAGTATATTTTATCCAATGCAAAATTAATGAGCTCTAGGAAATTATTTTGCTATCTTCAGAGAGTTTTATTGAGATCAAAAGCAGCATCTTGTTTGTCATTGAACAAGTATCAGCCTTATCTCTTCTTCCTCTTTCTCTCCTAGTCCTCTCCTTCCCCCCCTCCTCCTGCTCCTCTTCCTCCTCCTTCTTTTTTTTCTCAGTTTTTTATTAAAAATTTCCATCTCCTCCCCTCCTCCTCCCCCTTCCCTCCCCTCCCTTCCACCCATACCCCCACTCTCTCCCTCTCCAGGCCAAAGAGCCATGAGGGTTCCCTTCACTATGTTAAGTCCAAGGTCCTCCCAGCTCCCCCTAAGTCTAGGAAGGTGAGCAACCAAACTGACAAGGCTCACAGTGAGCCCGTCCATGCTGTAGAGTTCAAGCTCATCGCCATTGTCCTTGGTTTCTCAGTCCTCCTCCACCGTCAGCCACATTCAGAGAGTCCTGTTTGGTCCCCTGTTCCATCAGTCCCATTCCAACTGGACTTGGTGGTCTCCCGTTAGATCTGTCCCACCGTCTCAATGGGTAAGCACACCCCTCACAGTCCTGAAAATCCTAGAGAAGCTAAATAAGAAGGTGAATTCAAAGAAAAACATATAGTTATCCTCCTGGATATTGGAAGTAGACAAGATTGCCGGACAAAAAATGGGAACTTGGGGGTGGGGTGGGATGGGGGGATGGGGAGATAAAAGTGTGAAGTGGAGGATGGGAAGAGCTTGGGGGAATAGGATGGTTGGGATATAGGAAGGGTGGATATGGGAACAAGGAATTATATCTCTTAATTAAGGGAGCCATTCTAGGGTTGGCAGAGACTTGACTCTAGAGGGGTTCCCAGGTGTCCAGAAAGACGCCCCCAGCTAGTTCCTTGGGCAGCTGAGGAGAGGGTGCCAGAAATGTCCAGATCCTATTGCCATACTCATGAATATCTTGCATATCACCATAGAACCTTTACCTGGCATTGGATGGAGAAAATGACAGAGCCCCACATAGGAGCACCGGACTGAGCTCCCAAGGTCCTGATGAGGAGCAAAAGGAGGGAGATCATGAGCAAGGAATTCCTCCTCCTTCTTTTATCAGAGTCTTGCAAAGCAGTCAATCCTGTCTGGCTTGAAACTTTCTCTCTCTGCATACCAGTCTGGCCTTAAACTTACAGTGGTCCTTGTTCGTCTGCTTCTCAAGTGATCGGAAAGGAAATTCCATTTTATTTTTTTAAATGTAGTTATTATTCTAGAAGTTTTCACATACTTCATAGAAAAGCTATCTAGACCACCTCACCAATTTGGACCAGAAAAGAATATCTGATATATAGCTGACTATGACAATTTGTGGGAGAAAGTACAAACAAAAATGAAATAGCAACAACACCACAAATCATGGTGGAAGCAACAACAAAACACAATAAAAAATTAAACTTCTAAAGTTTAATTGATGAAAAATAAGTTATCTGTAATTGATTAGAAATGGGTGAAATTCTGTTATATAAGACTGCACAATCACTTATCCCTGTGGTAAACACGTCTTTCTCTCTATGAACTAATTAATATTGGCATTCACAGTCTTAGATCCACTTATCTTTATTTTTATAGCACTCTAGTGCTGAGCTCATGTGTAACCTGAGATATGGTTTTGTGCTTATTAATTCACCCTTGACCAATGTATAAACTATTAAGCTAACCTTATTTGAAATGAGAATATGAAATATCTCAGCAGCTAATATTTATGGGTTCATGTGAAGCTTTTATATATTTCTTTGCTGTTTTGGAGAGAGGTGAAGAGACAAATCACCCTAAACTTTAGAGCAATATTTGAACTTTGAGTCATTTAGTAATAATTTCCATATGAAATAATGATCTAAATAATAATGTGTATTGCATAAGCACATGTGCCTTGGTGAGGGTGTGGAGGTCAAAGGGTAACTTGAGGGACTCTGTTCTTTCTTATCACTGTGTGAGTCCTGGGGACTGAACTCAGGTCATCAGTCTTTGAAGCAAGCACCATTAGCCTTTGGGCACATTGCTTGCCTGAGACCATGATTTTTTTATTCATATTTATGCCTTCAGATCCATCTATATTCCTTGATATTGTGTTTCTAGTCAAGAAAATAATTATTTTTCATGTATCATTGAATTTTTAAACTAATGTGCATATCTGTTCTTTTGTTTTTACAATGACTTTTTTATATAAAATGATATTATCTGAATCCTGTAAAGTGATTGAATTGGCAAATAATCCAGGCACATGAGAAAATATGTACCAGAAACAAACTGGAGAAAGGCAAAGTATTTGATGACATCAAGTCTTAGTGATGATATAGAGAATAGAGAACCCTACAGACACATATTAACTGGAGTAAAAGTTTGTAAACCCAAAGAAGCACAACAGCATGCCACCATTGGCCTTTTCTTCCCAAGGAAAGCCAAGGTCTTTGCATACAGAGAATTTAAGACAAATAATATACTACTAGTCAATAACCACTAAGCATGGTTTATTCCATAACTATGAAAGATTTACTATGTTCATATTTACATGAGTAAGCATGTTTTTAAAAATATATACAATGCTGAGCTTTAAAAGATTTAAAATATACACAATGCTGAGATTATACACACACACATACACACACATCAACATTGATGGAAAGAACATTTGCAGAGGGCAATCATGGGTTTGGGTTATATAAATACCTGAAACACTTCATGTTTTAGAAAGCTTGTAAATAATCTTATACTCTATATAATACTGAATCAGTAAATAATAAGGTAGTAATAGCAAAGAAGAACAAGTTGGGAAGGAAGATAAGGCAAAGCACTTGGAGTAAGTTAGTTGATAGGGTAGCACAGACAGGCTAGGGGTAGGTTGGTTGATGGGGTAGTGTAGATGAAGTTTAAAAGCTTTGTTTGTAGAGGTTCCCCTTGGAACCTCTTTGGTTTCGCTTCCTTGATGGTAGGAAGGACTTTTTCCTTGTGATACAGGGAGAACCTCTTCCAATGAGTTTCATTTCTGCTTTTGTCACATGGCACTGTCAGAGTGGTCTTGTACCTGCTGCTCATCCAGAAACCTCTACTTCAAAGCCATTCGCTCACACAGCAGTGGTTTACTCCTTCAAGGGGTACCTTTTGCACGGAATCACCTGGAAAAGCTTTCAGACCATACTGCTCCCCTTTTCTTTTTAGTTATGTTTCCTCCCAAGCTTATTGTGAAAAGTTTCAAAGCTACAAAAGGGGAAAGACAACACACTCTTTCCTTGCACCTCTAGCTAACATTTTGTCACGCCATTCTATCATTTTTACTCTCTATGTGCATTTGTTTGTGTATCAGACACATTTCTAAACTAACCAAGGTGGCAGGAATGATAAGTGCTTACCTCTAAGGAAGTCAGCATGCCTCTATCTACAAAATGAGATCTTTGTCTTAAATAACCACATTGCATTAGTGCGCCCAACACTCTTACCATTAGTTCATAACATAAACACATAATCCATATTTCAGAAACATCTCACATTATTCAATAAAAAGTCCCACAATTATTTAAGGAAATTATGATCAACAAAAGTCATATAAAACCTGTTCCAAATGTGTCTTTTCAATCTCCCCTAACAGAGCTTGTTGGCTTTCCTGCCCTTGGCACTTGAGGACTGTGGGTCTAATGTCTTATAGGACATCCCATCGCTCAGTACTGTGATTCCTGCTGCTTCGGGTTGGGAATCATACACCTATCTGTCTGTGTCACCTGCAGCAGTGAACAGCTTTGTGACAAAGAGAAGTGTCGCTGGATCCCTGTGAAAAAGGGGGAGCCTTCCCCTTGCAGAGAAAGAGTAATTTGTGGGATGATACTTGGGTAGAATTAGTCTGTGCCTCAACAGCTCTTCCTTATTTGACCTTACCATTCATGTACATCTCTTATCATTGCTAATTATAATTTAAGGAGTTATGAATGGTAATTTTTCTAGCTTAATTACTGCTGGATTTTTTTTCACTAGTATTATTTTGTGAACAAAACCCCCAATTTTTCCCTCTTTTGTCTTTATTATTTTATACAAATGTATGTGTTCATATATATATATGATAGTGATAACCTTGATTAAATTATCTTATAGGATATTATCATTTTGCTTAATGTCTCAGGCAGGAAAATCTATTGCTTATTTTTTGAGTTAAAAATACATGATGCATTTTGATAAATACACATAAAACAAGACCTAACAGCTTTTCTTATCACACTGGCCATTGGTGCTTTTTTTTTCTTATTGCAAGGAAACGTTGAGTTCACTTCAACCTGAATGGTGTTATTAGATTTGTTAAGCCACTAGATAGCTTTATAAGTGATTTTCAGACATTGCTATATTGTAAATCTGTTCTCTTGTAACACAGGAGGCTACAGTAATTCTCTAAGGTGTGTTGTACAGCAACAAAAACGGATTTATAGCCTTTTGATTGAGTCAGAAGTGCTGTGACTGAGGAGCCACCAAGACTGAAAGAGCAGAGGGACAAGCAGCTGCTGCTCTGAAGGTGTGGGGCACTGTGGAGTCTAACACTGATTCCCATTCCAAAGTCCTCTCATTATGTGTTTAACCTTCAGCAGGATTGCTTTCAGATTGCCTGTGGTCTAAATTGCTTTCTAAGTCCTGTGGGAACATAGAACAGTGATAGGTTCAGAGTGTAAGCAGCAGAAAGATTAAAAGTGGCATGTATCTGTTTCCCTATTAATGAACATGGAGTAAAGTGTGCACTCTTTCACTACTACATCATGAGTGTGAGCAACTCAGATTCCTTTTATCAGGTCTGAGTGGCAGCCTTACCATAGCTTCTAATTCAGGGTCTAAGGTGGTGCCCTGTATACAGGCCTCATATCTTCAGTTGGCCATCATGAATACTCTTGAAGCTTGTATGTATCATTTAGGCTTACACCCACTAGAAGTAATTTAGCCATATAGACAAATGTAGGTCAAAGTGACTGAAAAGTAAATTTCAATATAAGGAGCTCTATTCCTAGCTAACAATTAGTGTTTTTTTTTTTTTAATTATCACAGTAACTAAACATGAACATGAAGGGCAATTAAGAACCTCTGTCATAAGCTTTAAAGTTTGCTTTAGAAAATTTGCTCATCACTGTTGACAATATTTACCAGAATAGGCAATCCAATATGCTGTTCTTTTCTTTTAACAGTTGACAAAATGCTCCTTAAGAATGCAATCTAGCTCTCTCTCTGTGCACACTGACCTTCATCAGGCCTGTACACCACCCCCAATAAACTCCTGAGCAGGTTTGTTGCGTGTTCCATGTTTTCTTCTCACTTGTGTCAGGTAATTTCATTGGTTCTGTGAGACTTGGGATGCTATCCCGCCCCTCTCCTGGGGTTGGGTTCCAGAACCAGGTATTTTTTCCACAACAACCACGTGTTCCATCTGCCTGAGTGCAACCTCTATGCACACCACTGGCTTCAATTGGTGAGTTTCCCCGAGGAATTAACTGTTGAGCTTCTGGCAATCATCTGGTCTTCCTAGAAATGGGGGGAGGGAAGCCCCCAACCACAGCCTTCATGGCTACGGTTGAGCCCTTCACTGATATTTATCTCTGGATAGCTTCCCTTAGCTAAAAATGTAATTGGACAATGCAGGGTTGCCCACCCACCTCAGATTCTTTTTTCTTTTTCTTTTCTTTTCTTTTGGACCATTCACCAGTGGTCCCTGCCATGAGAGACCCTTCAGTCTCTAACCTCTCTGGCTTCCCAGTCACCCAGACTGGAGCCAGTCAGGCTTTAACACCCTGCCTGTAGGTAGAGGAGGCTCATCCACAAGCCCTATGGTGTTCACCACCCTTTCACACCCTGTCTATAGAGGAGAGACATCCCCCTTGTGGTATTGCCATTTTCGCAGATTTTTATGGTTTCAGCTATGGGTAGCAAGCCATCCAAGAACATCAATCCAATCTTCCCCCCGAGATGCCTTTTAGAGGCCCCAAAACCCCAGGCCTTTATGCCTTGCTTACAGATTCTCACACTTGTCCATCTTTGTTCAAAAAAGTGGTCTTGTTATAATTTAGATAACAATTTAAAGAGGCCGCCTAATGGCACTTTTGATCCCAATATTCTATGGGAGCTTTCTAACTATTGTCAGCACACAGGCAAATGGAAGGCATTTCCTTATATCGAAGCCTTTTACTATCTAAGTCATCAGTCCTTGAAAGTTGTTCGCCTGCTCACATGTTCCTGGCTATGCCATCTGAGCCAGAAGAACACTCCACTTCTTCTCTGGACCTGGCTAGTGGAACCCCACTTTTTCGAACTCTGCGGGCAGCTACTCCCACTCCTTCTTATAATCTCACCTTTCATGATATCTATATAATCCTATCTAATAACCTACTTCCTGAAGCGAGCAGGCGAGTTTGGGAGCAGGCCATAATACATGCAGATGAGGTTCACCAAACTTATGTAACACACCCCCTGGAGGTAGAGGCGGTCCCCAAGCAGGAACCACACTGGGATTATATTACCCCAAGTGGAATTTTAGCTAGGGACCAGTTTTTGACTTGCCTTCTGGAAGGTTTCCCTAAGGCTACCCTCAAGCCAGTAAACTATAATAAGCTCTTAGAGGTCATTCAAGATATGAAGGAAAATCCTTCTGAATTTTTGGAATGCCTCACTAAAGCCCTGCTACAATATACTAACTTAGATCCAGAAACCATGGAAGGCAGACGGTTACTCATGACTCATTTTTTTTTTTCCAGTGCTACCCTTACATTAAGGCTAAACTTGATAGGCACTTAGAGAAAGGCCCCTTGACCCCCACAGGTAGAAGTCTTAGAGTTGGCATTTAAGGTGTACCATGCAAGGAATGACAAAGCTTGCAATCATCACTGTCACATGCTAGCCATGGCCCTCTGACCAGCCAAGGCAACAGACCACTTGATCTGTGCTGTCCATGCTACTCCTTTGCCTGCTAGGGCTTGAGAACCCCCAGGCCTATGTTTCAAATGTGGTAGAACTGGCCACTGGGCGTGAGCATGCCCTAATCCTTATCTTGGTCCTGTGAGACCTTGTCCAAGATGCCATAGGGAAAGACATTGGGCAGTTGATTGTCCTTGTGCACATTGTGGCACAGAGACATCAAACCCAGAAAATTCCCAAGTTGGCCTTCTAGATCTGGCCATGGATGAGTGAGGCTGCCCAGGCTCCTTTGACCTGACCACAACCATCATCTGTAACAGGGAGCCATGGGTAAACATCATGGTATCAGGATGGCCCATCTCCTTTCTCTTGGACACCAGAGCCACATACTAGATACTGAGGGAGTTCTGGGGACCTACCTCTCCTTCTTGTTTTCCTATTGTCAGGGTAGGGGAACAGCAGACCCCTCACTTAACTGTGTTTTTAGGCGTATTTATCTCGCTCATTCATTCATGTTTAGTTATGCCAACCTGCCTGGTACCTCTTATGGCAGCTTGATATTACTCACATGCCCACAGTCAGATGAGTTAAATATCTCCTGGTTTTGGTCTGGGTGGACTGAAGCATTTCCCACCACTAACAAGAGGTCACAGGCAGTTTTTGATGTTCTTCTCTGAGAAATTATTACCTGGTTTGGAATCCCAACCTCTCTTCAATTGAAGAATGGCCCAGAGTTTACCTCCCAGATCTCTCAAACTTTATCTAAGGCTCTTAACATTCCCTGGTATTTTCATATCCCATACTATCTTCAGTCTTCAGGGAAGGTAGAACTAAATGTTCCTTTAAAAATGTTCTTGTTAAGATGTCACAGGAGATTCACCTTGACTGGGTAAAACTTTGTCTCTGGCCCTTCTTAGGCTTAGGGCTCTTCCCAAAAGCCCCCTTTCCATCTCACCCTTTGAATTCATGTATGGACAGCTGGTTTTAACTCCCAGCCTTTCACCTAAAACCTCTTCTCTTCCTGATCACCTGCTTATTCTGCTGTTATACCATCTTTGCTTCCTATTATGGGATTTTACCAACTATTCATTACCTCAACCATGTGCCAATTCATGCCCACCACTGATTAAAATAGAGATCAGGTACTATTCTCCCTCCCAGACCAATGCCCCTCACCCCTTTTCCCTAAATGGCAGGGCCCCATTAAAGTAATTCTTGTAATTCCCACAGCTGCCAAGCTCAAGGGACTTCCTCATTGGATTCACCTGTCCCTTCTTAAACTTTTTACTCTTTCAGCTCAAGATACTCCCTTGTATATGGTAACTCAAACAGGGCCCTGCTCCTTAAGTTCCAGAGAGCACCAAGATCAACCACTTTTTCTCCAGTTCCAGAAAAATAAAAGTCTCATCACCATACTCAAGCATCCTGTGCCAAAAACTCCATATATTTTCCTTCTTCCTCTTTCTCCTATCTGCTTTACCAACTTCTCTATATCTTCAATGTCATGCTTCAATTTCCAGTTAACTACTCAGCTGTTATTACAGTGATTATCATTGAACATAGAGCTGGGAGTACAAGGATTGCCAAAAGCCCAGGTGGTAAGAAATAATAATGAGTTTAGGGACATTCACAGCCCAGACTCCAAAAACTCACAAAACAGACTTTAACATAACAGGTTTATCACTCACTGCAGCAGTGTCTCCTGGATGTCAAGGTAATACCATGATGCTAAAGAGAACAAGTGCCTTAAGATTTGCTTCAGGTAAAACATTGAGGGGTCTAATAATTCCCCCTTCTTTTCCTCCCTCCTTCCCACTGTCTTCTGTTCCAACACTCTACCATCCTAATCATAAGCTTTTAATATGTCTAAAACTTCTTTTCAAACATTTTTTTTCATAAGCTCCAGGGAGCCAATTGGACCTATCTAAATGGACCAGACTTTCCCAGAATAAGTATCATTTAATTCTTCCCTTATCATTAATGGTCTTGGGAACCCCTGGGAAATTCCCTTCTTCACATCCCCCAAAAAAGAACTCCCTTTATCTCCATCTTGAGACTCTCCTCCCTTAATAACCTGGATCTAGAATTTTTTCTAGACATAATTTTCTGCCTTTCCAGGATTTTGTGAGGTCCAAGCTGCCAGCCAGCCAGTTCCACAGAGCCCAGAAAAAAGCACAAAAGTAACCAGTCACCCCAAGATGTTGTCAAGCATCTTGACTCTTTGACACCCACAAAATCAGCAAAAAGCAGTCTCAAGAGACCTGATGACACTCACAAAATCAGCAGGAAGAAGTCATGAGAGATCTTACAACTCCCCATTCCCATCCATTAAAGATCCCAAACTCCCCAAATTTTTATAATAAACAAAAGGGTGGAATGTTATGATTTCAGCCACAATAAGGCTGACACTTCCGGGTTCCAGGGCCAGGCATGTGTGTGCAAGCCCTCAGGCACAATACACATGCAGTATGGTTGCATCATCTATGTATGATGCAGCTGCATGAGACCTTGCATGCATGTGTGAGCTTTGTTATCTGTTTATGACATAGTCACGTCATCCTCCTGTTGCATATGCACCAGGTGGCCTTTAAAAGCTGGATGTGCCATCTTTAACTCTCTCTCTCTCTCTCTCTCTCTCTCTCTCTCTCTGCACACTGACTTCCATCAGGTCTGTACACCCCCCCCCCCAATAAACTCCTAAGTGGGTTTTAAAAAAAAGAACACAATCTATTTTCTGAATCGGCACAATGAATTTTGTGAGTAACATTATTTTAAATCTCAAGAAGTTGTTTATCTTTCTTAGTAAGAACAGGACACATCTGTATGTTGATGTTTCTTATCCACGTTCTCAAGTGCTCTTGCACACAGAGGTTCCACAGTCTTCATTGGCGCCTTGTCCTATTTCAACCAGTGAGAGAGATCTTGGTAGGTGACTTTTGCATATGCCTGCACAACCGGTCCAGGATGTTTGCTAACCCAGGCTGCTAGATTCACTGTTCTTTCTCTGGTTGCTGTTGTGGCTCCTCTCAGGGTTGTGCTGTGCTGGGTGATAGCAGTGTGGAGTTTTTGCCTGTCTCCAGTCTGCACAAGTATCAGCTATCTCTAGATTATGGGTCACACACACTGCCCCCGCTTCTCTCACTAATTCTGTGCCTGCCCATTGTCCTCAGAAGAGTCCACCCTCATTCATCACGTCCACAGCTGTATCCAAGATGGGTCTCTTAGCTTTTTCCCAGTCCTTTTATTCCTTCCTTAGCTGTAAAAGACCATTTCTGTCACCCATGTTCATGACTCACCAATCAAAATCCTTTCAGTTTGATAATTGTCCCACAAATCCCTTTATCTCCCTGTTTCCATGGATGGCATGTTCGGAGGCAGATCAAATATTCTTCACTCCGGAAGTCCTTCCTCACTCATTCAATCAAATTTAACTGCCCTGTACACTGTGCTATTACCGGATATGTACATATAGTTACCATAGCCCAATATCCTTCTAAACTACTTAACAGACAGGATGTCTGGTGAGACAGTACATTCTAAAGGAAGCAAAGTGGCCTTTTGTCTTTGTACACACAGACTGTCACCTCATAGCAGGTTTTTAAAAATTCTCTCTGGTAATTTAGCAATCATCTTGTCATCACACAACTGCACAGTGGGCTTACAACGCAGTAGGGACACTACCTATTGTTCTCATCTAGCGCTGGTCACCACGGGGTGCCATCCATGTTTGCAGAGAGGCCAGGAAGAACCTTATGGGAGAGGCTGAAATGCTACTTTCTTTCTTCCTGAGGTTTCATGGTGTGATTTTTTTTTCTGATGGATTGAGATGGCCATGATGTGGCTAGCCTTCTGTCATAAAACATATAAAGGACCAAAAAGGAGTGGGACTCACCAGGAAGGAAGGTGGATACAATGTGTGATGTGGACTTTCTACTATTCTCCCTGTTTGTGAGGGCCACTTGTTCATGATAGAGCGTACATGTGGGATGGGCACTTCTTGGGCACGGCATCTTGGTGTTGTGGGCTTGTGTGTGTCAATTAAAAGAGATGATGCCTTTGGGAGCTGAGTCTGTTGTGTTTCTACCACCCGTGAAAGCTGACTTAGCACAGATGACTCAGCAGTTAAAAGCAAGGTCCTTTTTCAATAGTGGCACATGCCAGCAATAGCAAAAGAAGCAGGGAAAGTTATACATTGAGTTCCCAATGTTCTGAGTGTGTGTGTGTGTGTGTGTGTGTGTGTGTGTGTGTGTGCTCCTCTGCCATGGATGTCACTAGGATCACTCACAAATGGTCCTTCCGGAACGTTCCTCCTTTCTGATACTCCTCCTGGGGACTGAGCTTAGATGAGCCTAGGATGATGACACTGGAATATTAAAAATGTGATGCTGTGTCATGTGGCAGCCTGCATGCCTTTAATCCCAGCACTTGGGAGGCATAGGCAGGCAAATCTCTGCGAGTTCAAGGTTAGCCTGGTGTACAGAGCGAGTTCCAGGATAGACTCTAAAACTGCACGGAGAGACCCTGTCTCAAAAACTGAACCAAACCAAACATAACAAAACAAAAAACAAAACAATACACCCCTCCCCCTAAATGTGATTATGTTTGCCATCCATCCTGGTTTGCAGGTTTCCCAGGTTAGCCAAAATTGTGCCTTTCTAGTCACACTTCCCAGTGATGATAGAGACATGAACATCTACATTGTGAGGGCCTTGGGGAATAATCTGAGTATTTCCACATTGCTAAGAACACAGAACTGAATTGAATTGCTTGTACTGTGTGTTTATTTTAATGCTTATAACTACAACCTTGATGTGACATTTTAAAGTGTTTTATTAATGTATCAGAAAAGTTGCTCACAGAGGATGGGGGGATCTCAATATAGCAGAAACAATGTGTCCCAGTTCTTTGAGATCTTACACCATAGTTACTTTTATGTATTGCTGTTAATTTGAAAATAAAACCATTAAACAATCTCATGACATTTATTTAAAACATTATTTGTCTACCTAGGAAATTCCTGGAGGAAATTTCCCCACAAAAATCTACCTCAAACTCTCAGATCCGTAAGTTTTCTAAATGTTGTGGCCTTGCCCTTAGATACAGAACTTGGTTGCCCCTTGCTACAATTTAAAGTGCCATTTTTCTTGTCTAGGAAGGAGTTTCTAAGTGTACTCCACTGTCAGAGCCTGTTTGCCCTGACCACTGTGGATAGAGCACAGAAATGTGCCCTTTGGAACGTGTGCTGGCTCAGCGCCTTTTCTCCCAACCCTTCAAAGAGCCTTTTGTTGTCGGTTCTACATGGTTCCTATTGTTAGCTCTCTTTCTCTATTATCTGCTCATATGAAAAGGGGCCCAGTGGGTTGTTTGTGTCTTGCTTTTTATGCCCTGTATAAACTATCTTCTGTAATTCCAATGAGAATTGTATGCAACATACAGGAATTTTATAAGGAAGTTTAAGAGAATATTTATAATGGAAAATACTTTACACATATCTGATTATGTTCAGATGTCAAAAATTTGTGTTTGTCTGATATATAAAGCATACATGTGTTTATATGTATCTGTGTGCATCCAGCAACTACTTAGTATGTACTGGTATGCTACTAAATGTTTTAACAGTAATCTCTTCACGAATAAAAAAATCCTCTAGTGTTTAAACTTTTCTAATTTCTGTGCATTAAAATTTTCCACCATGGACCATTTCAAACTACACTGTAATATTATTGAACACACAGATACACAATCAAGGTAAAGAATTCCAAAAAGATAGACAATCATAAAAGATAATAAAATACTAGAAAATGATGTATTTTATAGTGATATTTTATTTATGATATAACAAAGAAAGCTTGCCTGAAGATCAGAGAAGCAAAGCAACCAACCACTAGAGAGCTCTTACCTCTATGAAATCTTCAGAAAAGAGAGTGTGAGTTCCTGTCTCATCACACTTTGTATTCCTATCCAGTGATGGTATTAAAGGCGTGTAACATCACTGCCTGGTCTCAATGGCTAACTAGTGTGGCTGCTGGGATTAAAGGTGTGTGCCAACACTGCCAGGCCTCTATGGCTGACTAGTGTGGCTGCTTTGCATTCTGATCATAAACAAAATATCACTATGTCTCCCCTTTTAGTCTAATATGAAAAAGAAGGCTATAGCTAATATAAGAAAAACTATATACAATAAGTACAATAACTTTATATAATATATACAGGCAGTAAGCACATCAACGATGTCTAGTCCATTTATATTTGACAAATTCAGAGGAAACACTTTATTATCTATCCTATCTTGGTGAGTCCAGAGTCTTGTACCTAATTCTATCATAACTTGCATTACTATACAAAACTATATTTTGATATCTCTTGACCTTATACACTTTACACTTATTTAGAGAATTTCTCTTTTGAGTTTCATAAACAAAGAAAACGATAACTATCTAGTCTTCAACTATCTCTGAGACCCAATAAGTAAATAACATTAAGTAAATAAGCAGAAAGTGCAAGCAAACGACTTCCAAAAATTGTGAGAAATGACCGAAACAGCTGGATGCTTGGACAGTTACCCAACGTTCCTCTGCAGTGCCAGAGCATCCATCTTCAGCCTAAAGGCCTAGAATATGTGACAGACTTTTCTATGAAGCAGGATTTTTGAAGGATTGTCCTGCTTTATCTTGGCAATGTTTGATAGTCATTCTCTTTGGTGTCCTGCTTGTCCAATTAGGACAGCATACTCAGCAGTTGAGGCAAGGGCATTTTCTTCCCAGTGGTTTATGTTTGGCATGATGAAAGTAAATGCCCATTATATTCTCTGAAGTAGATTGGTGCTGTCAGGAGCAGACATGTCTCATTGTCATAAAAGGAACCTATATCATTAAAACATCTTAAATGTCATATTCTATAGATCTATGAAGTGTTTTAAGATGACCTGTCTATTTAAAATCTATCTCTGTTTGATCTTGAAAACATACCTAATATGACTATAAGTTAGATTGTAATAAGTGACTAATTACTAACCTGCATTTCCTTATTATCCCAATAGTTGGTCCATAATAACTTTTAAGAACTAGAAATTTTCCTTACATTGTTAAATCAGCTGTATAGGTACAATACATTGAGCAAAATTAGAAACATATGTATAGAATGTTTTAACAAAATTAATCTTAAATTTGTATCAATATTGTATACAATCCAATGTAAAATATTTAAAATTAGTAGTTGCTTTTGAAAATTAGATTCAATAATCTACCTTTTTAACTTATCAAATCTATATTCTCCTCTTTCTCTTTTCAGAGTAGATTCAATAATCTATACTTTCATCCTATCATATCTGTTTCCCCTTTTTTTTCTTTTCAAAACAAGAATCCTGAATCTAATCTCCTTTGTTTAACTTCTTTCCTGACCATTACCAATAACTGCTTTTTTTTGGACAGTGTTTCTCTATGTAGCTTTGGAGCTTGTCCTGGCACTAGCTCTGTAGAGCAGGCTGGCTCAGACTCACAGAGATCTGCATGCCTCTGCCTCCCCCCAAAAAAGAGGGTTTCTAGACCCCAAAATGGGAACCAAGCACAGTTTTTTTGGTAGTCACATTTTTTTTTTCAGATGGGTTCTGTTTGCTGGCAGCAAGCAGGAGTACCACATCTCTTTTAAGAGAGGTCTTCCTGATTCATTATTAGCATCAAAAAATCATGAGCTTCCTGGTTAGTGATAGTTACATGTACAGCTCTGTCTCCTTCAAGAGGCCAAGCACTTAAATGGGTTCATGAACAATGTATTACAAATTGCTTAATGGTGACACAGACCCATCATGACTCTGGATCTGGGGCAGAGAGAATGACTCTCAGAGGTAATGAACATGCCTCCACCATTTTGGACAGGGTAGAGCAATCAGGCAGGACTGTAGAGTTGGTCCTAGCCACGCCCGCTTAGCATTTTTTTTTTTAAAAAAGGTGCTCCTGATCAAAAAATAATTACAGACAAAAATTCGGACAAAAATAAACCTCTGAAGGGGTCACAGTGTATTTAAAAAATGTATGAAGGCTTGGGAAAGAGAAGAAAAAGAATATAGACACATAAAAAGAAATAGTTTTAAAGATAAAACAAAGTGTTTAAAGAGACAGAGTACAGACAGTAATAGATTAAAGGAGTAAAGAAAACTAAGACACATAGAAATGGAATATATACAGAGAGTCTAGATTATGTACATTATTGTGCATAATATTATTTTCTTTGAATTTTTTTTTGACTGTGAATGAGCCTGTGCTGGAGAGGTTATGGAGTAAGAGGATCAGCCATCCATTGCTGGTGGGAATGCAAACTTGTATAACCACATTGGAAATCAGTATGATGGTTTCTCAGGAAATTGGGAATCAACCTACCTCAGGATCCAGCAATACCACTCTTGGGAATATACCAAAAAGATGCTCAATCATACTACAAAGGCATTTGTTCAACTATGTTCATAGCAGCATTATTTGTAATAGCCAGAACCCGGAAACAACCTAGATGCCTCTCAACTGAAGAATGGATAAAGAAAATGTGGCACATTTACACATTAGAGTACTACTCAGTGATAAAAATAATGTTTTTTTTGTTTGTTTGTTTTTTGTTTTTTGTTTTTTGAGATGGGTTTTCTGTGTAGCTTTGGGCCTATCCTGGCACTATTTCTGTAGACCAGGCTGGCCTTGAACTCACAGAGATCTGTCTGCCTCTGCCTTCTGAGTGCTGGGATTAAAGGTGTGTGCCACCACTGCCTGGCACCAATAACAACTAATAATTCCCCTAAGCAATTACAAATATCCATAACCCAATGAAAAACCAAAAAGCACCCTTCCCACTTCTTGGGAATGTGGACACCATGTTTTAAAATTTATTTCCTTCTTTCTGGGGGTGATGACATCTTTAGGGGATCCTCAAAATAAAAATTTGGGTTAATTATCAAGTCCTGGAAGAGGTAACTGTTGATACAGTCTCCGCTTAATGGGAAAGTGTGGGGCTTGTTTCAAGTCCTGGCTAGAGTAGTCTGTGAGGCTGGATCATCTCAGTTAGCCACCTCAAAATTGTTCTGAGCAGTTTGTAGTCCAAAACTGATCTTTAAGCAGTGTTTCTTATAGTCCTGGAGGAATTGTCATTGTAGGTTTCCATATTCTTTTTGAGACTTCAGAGATCACATTTGGTCAAATTATTTCTTTTCTTGGTATTTTTTTTTCTGGGTAGTTCTCCTTTTTTGGATGCTTATTTGTTCAATGGCCTTAAATTTTTCAAGATTTTTTTTTTCCTGAAAAGACAAAAAACAAAACCCTGCCCTAACCCTAACTTTGGGGAGGTTCCTAATCTAATCTTTATCAATTTTGATTGATGGTTTCTCTTGAATTTTCTGTTTTAGCTTCTAAAGCTTTTCTATCATCCAGAGCAGTATGGTTTCTTACAATAGGCATTAGGTTCTTCAATTGTTCAGGGAAAAAGTTTCCTCCAAAATGACAGGAAATGACAGGACTGAATTTGGCATAAGGCCTTGGGAGTGGTTCCTCAAGGAGTTTCCTGATGGCTAAAGGTTACTTTGAATGTCCCTTGTTGATCTACATTCATTATTCCAATGCCTGCCTTTGCTACACTTTCTGCATAATCCAGAAGGGAAGGGTGTTTTGCTTCAATTATGCTCATAAAAAACCTTGTTTCTCAGAATGCCCTGTTTACAATCCCTTCTAAGGTGACCTTGTTTGCCACAATTATAACACATGACATTTCAATTTTTCCTCAAACCTCTGGAAATTACCTGTTCTATCCAAACATCATTATGGTCATGAGATTCAATATTGATTGTATCTCAGATCCATTCCTGCAAGAGTGCTGACCTTGCTTTTAAAGACCTAATTATCTATCCTTTTGCATTGAGAATTAGCATTTTCAAAAGCCAGAGATTCAATTATTATTTGTCTAGCTTCTGAATTTGGTATCATTCTCTTTACTGCTTAAATGAGTCTTTGTAAGAAATGCTTTAAGACTTCCTCTGGGCTCCATGTACTTTAGTAAATGACTCAATTTTCTTTCCTACTTCTCCAATTCTGTCCCAAGCATTCAAAGCTGATATACAGCATAAAGCTAAGGTGTGATCATCATATAAATATTACCTTTTTACAGTAGCATAATCTCTTTATCCAAGAAATTGATCTTGGGAGATTTCTATACTTTTCACTTTATTCCTTTGTTCAATAGTCTTAGCCTCTTCTATGGTCCATTATAATTGTGGACCAGGCTCTAAAACAGCTTTAGCCAAGTCTATCCAGTCTTTAGGGATAATTCTATTACAAACTGACCATGAGTTTATCATTTGCTTCACAAACAGTGAAGGCATGCCATATGAAGCTATCACTTTCTTGAATCTCCTTAAATACAACATTTCCATAGGAGTCCATTGAACTCTTTCACAGCCTTGGGGATAACTGCATTTGGTAGTCATTTCTGTAAGGTTACTGTATATATTAAGGTTGGTTGTTTGAAAACCTTAGGCTGTTCCTCTCTAACATTATAATGAAATGCCGAAATTGGTTATCCACTAAATTCCTCCATCTGAATCTGAATATCTGTATAATCTATTTTATTAAGTTTTTCTAAGGCCTGTATCTTGGCAGTCAAACCGAACAACTTTTTAAGAGATAAGCCAAGAATTATCAAAATGACAACAAGGATTTTCAAAATGATAATTAACAGTATGTCATTCCTGGTTGATTATCTCTTCATTTAATTGTTCCATTTTTTAAATCATGTATTATGTAATCATACAGCGACCTGATTTTTTCTGTCGTAACTGTGTCTTCCATTTTTTTTTGTTTTTTTTGAGACAGGGTTTCCCTGTAGTTTCTAGAGCCTGTCCTGGAACTAGCTCTTGTAGACCAGGCTGGCCTCGAACTCAGAGATCTGCCTGCCTCTGCCTCCCGAGTGCTGGGATTAAAGGTGTGCGCCACCACCGCCCGGCTCCATTTTTTTTTAACATGGGGAAAAATGCTCCCTTTTAACTAATTCCTCCCTTAAAGAATTCTACGTTTTCTCACCAAATCTGCCACCGATGATGATGAAGATGCAAGGCTTATTGCTGCTGTATAGAACAGTAAAAGCCTGACTGGATTTCAAGGTAGCTACCTAGTTTGGCAGCAGTTTGAGAAGAGGGGTCAGGGAAAGCACACCAGGAGAAAAGAAAGAAAAACTTAGCCGGTAGAGCAGTGACTCTAGCAATGTGTAACTCGGTCCTATGCTGGTGAATGTAAAGCATTTATGACCTTTTCTAAAGTTTTATTTTTTAATGTTAAAACTTTAAATATAATTACATCATTTCTCCCTTCTCTTTCCTTTCTCTAACCCTCCTCTGAATTCACAGCCCCTCTCTTCCTTCCCCAAACCATGGCTTCTTTTTCTTTAGTGTTCCATATGCATGCATACAACTAAATAAATAAATTTAAAAGCCTAAATACATGAATACCCCTGTATGATCTGTTTAGTGTAACTTGTGTGCATATGATTTCGGGAATGACTACTTGGTGTTGGGCAGTCAATTAGGGGATTCACCCTTGTGGAAAACAACTTCTTCAGTGCTCAGCATTGCCTCTATGTGGGGCCCTGTGACGTTTCTTCCTTCCATGTTAGCATGCCTATTGGTGTTGTACTTGTCAGGTCTTGTTTAGGCAGCCATATTGTTGCAATGTCACAGAACTTCCTAGCCTTTTCTAGGAGACACAATCTCCACCAGCTTTAAAATTTGAGTCCTTCACTTCTCTCCCTATTTCTTGTATCTGTCTGTGGTTTATGGTCACTGCCCCATTTACAGTCTGCCACTTGCATGTGTCTGCGCTTGCCTGAATGCTTCCAGACTTCTGACTGTCCCTATGCATCTCTGTGTCTTGTCTCTAATAGAAGGCTTTGCTCTGTATTTATTGAACAGCGCAGAAAACCCCGCATGGGGAAGGGAGGGGTGGTTCTCTATATAAATCTCTAACAGTTTTTACAAAGGATGAAACTTTGTGGATTCCGATTGACAAATTAGCAAATGTGACTAAAACCTGATAATGTTTCCAGCACTGATTGTAGACACTTATTTTATTAAGTTGCTTCCAGCATTGTTTACTGTAGTACACACCACACACACACACACACACACACACACACACTCATATGCACACACACATTATTTTTCTGGATCATAGGCAAGGAAGAATACATAACTTGAATGTAAAGCTATGCATTACTTTAGACTGTAAAAGGGGATTTCATGGAAAATCTGAGGCAAGGAAGTTTGTTCTCTTAAAGGCAGGTTAAACTTAAACTGGCTTAGTACATAGTAGGACAGTCAGCTAAATTCATATTCTTAAATATCTTATCTTAAGGTATAACATTAATTTGACCATGAGGTTCATGTAAGTTCAGTCTTTTGGAGGTCAAAAAATGTTTTTGTGAAATTGTACTACTACATTTAAAGTATAGGAGACAGAGCTTAGCTTACTCTGTTGTAGAAAGATGGGAAAGAACAGTTCCCTATCTCCATCATGAAAACCAGTGATAAAAATGGTTTCTATTTACTGTGAAGTTAAGCTATTCAAGTTTGAAATGATAGAATATAACAAATTAAAACCACATCTGTAATACAGATTAATGTATTTAAATTTATTATTACTATTGTGAAGTACTTTCTCTCCTTTCACTTTTACATGGGTCCTGAAGACCAAACTCACTCAGGTCTCTAGGTTTGCCCAACAAACACATTTACCTTCTGAGCCATTCTACCTCTCCCTAAATTAAATATTTTAGAACAAATTTAAAATTATGATAATGGGACAATTATCATAGTAGAATGATGAGTTTTCCAGGAAGTATGTACTCCAAAAAAGTATAGCAGATCATCAAGTGCTTGATGAGGACCTGGTTTTACCTTTTATCTGAGAACGTTGGTAAAATCTCTGACATTCAATGACATCATTAGGGAGATGCATTCTGTCTAGAGAGGAAGCCAATGTAAAGTTCTAGATCAAAGCTGAGGTGGGATAAAAACAGAACATATGTGGGGCATAGGAGGCAACTGAAAACAACACAGTAGTAGTGGTAGTTTGAACGAGAATGGCCGCTATAGGCTCATGTGTTTGAAAACTTGGTCCCTAGTTAGCAGAACTGTTTGGGAAGGATTAAGAGGTGTGGCCTTGTTAGAGAAGGCAGGTCACTGAGGGTTTGAGGTTCAAAAGCCCATGATAGGCCCACTGTTGCTCTCTCTCTGCCTCTGCTAGTGGGTCAGGTGTAAGTTCTCAGCTGCTACTTCAGGACATGACTGGTACCTGTTTGGTACCACACTTTCTACCATGATGACAATGGACTAACCATCTATAACTGTAAGCATGACTCCTGTTAAATGTTTTGTAAGCTGCTTTGGTCATGGTGCCTCCTCACAGCAATAGGATAGCGACTAAGACAATACCTAAGATGTAATATGAAGTATTTTGGATAAAGTACAGATTCATTTGGTAAAAATCTGAATTTTAGCATTGTAACATGCTTCTCCATTGTTCTGTGGACCAGTTCTTAGAGAAATGGCTCAGCAGTTAAGAGAGCTAACTGCTTTCCTAGAGGGCCTGAGTTCAGTTTCCGGCACCCACATGGAAGCTCACAACTGTCTGTAACTCCAAGATCTGACACCCTCACACAGACATACATGCACACCAATGCACATACAATAGAGATAAATAAATTATTTTTTAAACAAGTTTTGCTACAATTCTACCACTGACTATCTGTGTGATGTTGGGCCAGTTACATAATATCTCTGCACTTCAGTTTTCTTGGCTGTAAAACAAGTGATTTAGCACAGATGGTTCCTGGCTTACTTAGGATTTTTTGACTTTTGTATGGTGCAAAAGAGACATATGATCATTAGGACTTATGCTTTGAGTTTTGGATTTTGATTCTTTGTTGAACTTGCATTATGAACTATGATATGTATTTGTTGTGCCCAGCAGTGGTAGTGATACTGAGGGGTAGAACTCAGTCTGTCAAATAATCATATGGGAAAAATTATATTCTAAGCCAGGCAGTGGTGGCATGTACCTGTAATCCCAGTACCTGGACAGAGGCAGGTAGATCTCTGTGAGTTTGAGGTCAGCCTGGAGAGCAAGTTACAGGACAGCCAAGACTGTAACACAGTGAAACATTGTCTCAAAAAGACAAAACAAGGGCTGGAGAGATGGCTCAGAGGTTAAGAGCAGAGCACTGACTGCTCTTCCAGAGGTCTGCAGTTCAATTCCCAACAACCACATGGTGGCTCATGCTAGACAACAGAAACAAAGCCTTTGCTCCTTTCTCCTGTTCTCCACCTCAGAGAAGAAATTCCATTGGGAAACAACTCTGGATTCTCTGTCCTGGCCATACTTACCCACTTACAAACAATAAATGGGTCTGATTGCTAAATGAGAGAAAGGAGCGCAGGTGTGGAGGCTCCACCTTTCCTTCCACTGGCCCTTGAGATCAACTCTCCTTGATCTGGCATGCTCTCCACTCTTTTCTGAACCCCACGAGGAAAGGTTTAGCCCTAAAAAGGATGCATTAGGTTTCCAGGGCTGCCTACAGAAGGGCAGATCTACCTAGCCTTAACTTTCTGGACTTCAAGCTAATTGTCCTGACTTGAATATATTGTGCTGTGCTTCCTTATCAGTCCTGAGGGGAACACCTAGCTTTCTCCATCCGTTTCATTGTTCTTTCTTACCTATCAGTTTGTCTAGAGTTCAAAAAAGAAGATGATCCTTAGGGGATCCCTTCAGACAGACATCAGAATTATATATGTCATATACTTTTTTTCTAATGAATTACATTCCTAGGTAATTAGATTTATTAAAAATGACAGTAACCTTAGAGCTTATGGCATTCCAAGAATTATTCCAAATGTTTTACGTAAGTGTTTTCAATCTTTGGAACATGATATATGTATATCAAAAGCAACTTCGCTTACGATGAAAACACTTGATAAATCCATCATAAGTTGAAAATATCATGTCAACAATGCATAAAATATGTATTCTGTGGTTTGGATATCATTTGATCATTTGTCCCCTAAAGATCTGAGTGTTGGAAGCATAGATCCCATGGTGAAAATGTGATAAATAGTGGATCTTTAAGAGATAAAGGCTGCTGGAAAGTAACTAGGTTACTAGAAGAGCTCCCCTTGGAAGGGATTAACACTGGTGTTGGGACTGAGTTAGTCCCACAAGAGGGCATTTAAATAAAAAAAAATCAAGACTGGCCCCTGCTTCTAAACACTCTTTAACTTATTTATTAGTTACTGCTTGGCTTTTCAGCCATTTCAGATTTAAAAATCACCTGTAAATTATTTTCCTTGGACCCTGAGGTCAAATTCAGGATATCTGTATAGTCAAAGCAAAGATTAGAAGTTTGTTCCATTGAATCTTGCTTTTGTTCAACAAAATAAGTTAGAATTTCATCATTCTTGAATAATCTTTGTAGAAGGGATATTCTGATTTCTCTCAAAGGTGTTCAAAATACTTACTTTTATTTAATAACTAGCCTATACACATTTGCTTTATATCAGCTATGTAAAGAGTATTTTACCAGATTTTGGAGAAGAATAAATAAAGTGTGTTGGGGGTAGATGCAACTGGTTGCGGATACACCCCCTGCTCTTTCTGGGCCAACAGAGCCTGGAGGTTTCCCCTATGTACGTACTGTTGTTTGGATGGGTGTTCCACAAAGCCTATACACCAAATCCCTGGTTGAAACCTCTGGGGTGAAGCAAAGCAGAAAGAAGTTTGGTCACTGGGGGCATCTTTTGAAAGGAGTGTTAGGACCTTGTCCTTTCTTCTTTTTTTCTGATTTTACTTTCTGAATGCCACAAGATGAGTAGGCTTCCTCCTCCATGTGGCCCTTCTGTTAAACACTGTGCTACCACAGACTCCAGGCAGCAAGCACACAGCCATGGGCTGAAAAATTCGAAGTTCTTCCTTTTAGGTTGACTCCATCAGTGTAAAAAGAAAAGCTGCCCAGTATAGTCAGGAAGTTATGTCTGGCTCAGTGACAAGTCAGGATTAGCTCGTTACAGTTAAGCTCCATTAGCTCCATTCTATACATTTTCCGTTATGAAATGGCTATGACAGCTGAGTGTACACTGGCACTTCTGTATATGGCATTTGGGAACATGGAGAGATGTTTCTGGTTAGGAGCAATGGCTGATCCTACAGAGGATACTGGTTTGATTCTTAGCACCCACATGGTGGGTTACAACCATATGTAATGCCAGCTGGGATCTGACACCCTTTTCTAGCCTACCTTGCACACTGCCTGCACATGGCTCACCTATCATACACACAGGCAAAATGTTCATACACATAAAAATAGTACAAGATAGCTCCATTTGGAGCTACGGAGGTGATGGGAAAATCCAGCTATGACTTAGTGTGGTGGTTTCAACCTGCAATCTCAGCACCAGAAAAGGTATTTCTGAAGTCATCCTAAACTATGTTGTAAGATTATGGCTCAACAAAACCATGGGATAGAGAAGCAGGTTAGTGATTGAACACTTGCCTTGCACGTGCAAGGTCTTGGATGCCACTCCCAGTATGGATAACAAACAAACAAACAAACAAACAAGCAAACAAACAAACTGATAAGCAAATGGAACAGCTCCAGAAGCCACACAGCTGCAACAAGAAACCAAGACATGCTTATCCACTGAGTCTGTTTGTAGATGGTGCTGCGGGGGCTGCGTCCCACCTCCTGGCTAGCTTTACACCCGAAATAATTACACGGACACTGTATTCTTTTAAACACTGCCTGGCCCATTAGTTTTAGCCTCATATTGTCTAATTCTCACATCTTGCTTTAACCTATAATTAGTAATCTGTGTAGCACCACAAGGGGTGGCTTACCAGGAGAGATCTTAACCTGTGTCCATCTTGGAGAGGAGAGGCATGGCGACTGCCTATGGTGACTGCCTGAAGCATCTGCCTCACTGCCTTCCACCCAGCATTCTGTTCTGTTTACTCTACCTACCTAATTTTCTGTCCTATTAAAGGGCTGAGGCAGTTTCTTTATTAACTAATGAAATTAACACATAGACACTCCTCTATCATCTGTTTTCCTGGGAGAACCCACATAATTACTTCTTTTTAATGGAGAAGAAAATATTCTTATTGCTTAACCAATTCTTTGGGGATTTAATTCTACATAATTGTACTGTTTTCCTCACTGCTGTGCCAAAATACTGGGCAAAAAAAAAAAATACCCAAGGAAAGAAGAGTCTATTTCGGCTCATACACCGAGGGTGCAGAACATCATGGCAAGGAGGCCATGGCAGCCGGAATGTGAGGCAGCTGCTCACATTGTGTTCTCAGGTGGGAAGCAGAGAGAGGTGAATGCTCTCTCATGTGAAAGTCTCATGTTTGACTCTTTGTCACCATGGAATGATATCAGCCCATGGTATGATACCACTCATAGTCAGAAGGTGTCGTTCCCGCCTCAGTTAACCAATCTAGAAAGTTCTTCTGAGACACAGCCAGAGGTTTGTCTGCTAGGTGATTCTAGACCCGGTAAGGTTGATGTCTACTGCTTTCTGCTTACCAAGATTTTGAAATAGCAGTGTTTCCAGGGATTGTTTGCACACATTTGTTCTTTTGTAGCCATCAGTTCCATAGGCGCAGATTCAGTGAAATAAGATTTGAAAATATTTGCATCCATATTGAATAGGCATGGATTTTTTTTTTTACTGTCACTGTTGTCTAAATAATACATGCAATATCTTTTTACTGAGATTTCACATTACATTCAGTATTGTAATTACCCAAGAGAAGACTGGGAGGATGGGAAGCTGTGTGTGAGATGCATGCAGATGCTGTGCCATTTCATATGAAAGTTGAACACCAGCAAATCTAGCATTGTTGCAATACTTGGAACCAGTCCTTCGTGGGCAGCCAGGGATAGCTGCGGAAAAACCCAAGTATTGCTTGCACATAGGCACATCATTAGGAAGATGTATGGTTATGTGCACTGAGGTTTTTCTAAAATTTATTAATTTCAGCACAAGCAATCCACTTCTAAGAATTGATCCCAAATAAATAATCTTTAATGTAGAAAATTCATTATGTATAAAACTGCTTGTGGCAGATTTGCTTATGAATAATGAACAGTTTGAAGACAGTTAATTATTTAACTTTGGGGAAAGTGTGACTATATTTTGGGACATGCATACAATAGATGCAAATCAGAAAAATTATGCATCATAAAACTATGACTGTATAATTTTACATTTACATGAAATGCTATTTTGACATTAACAGAAAGAATCAAGATAAAATTGTAATGCTGCATATTATTCTAGATTTACTATGTAATAAGCCTATAAAATGCGATCAAATAAATGAGAGTTTAGCAATGGCTTCCTTTTAATATAAATTTTTTTTTTTTTTATTATTTTTTTTCTTTTTCTTTTTTTTTTTTTTTTTTTTTTTTTTTTTTTTTTTACATTGAACTAGCATTGCCTTTGTAATCAGGGGAGAAATTGGCAATTCCAGGGAAAGTTTACCAGACACTTTCCAGGTCAGATGACTCTCCCTTGAGCTCTTTAGAGGAGACTCAATTGCTTTTATTTTTATTTAAATTAAGTCAACTTTCAGCATAGAAAGGTTTTTCTCTTTTAGTCTAAATTTCAAATGTACAATGGAAGACGAAAGAACTCTGTGCAATTATTTTTTTTTGTTCTTTCCACAATTGCCACTGGGACAATGCATTTGTAACAGGCAGTTTTCTGTCCTCGGAAAAACTAGATACATCACATTAGAAATGGATTTCTGTGCTGTATCTCAGAGCAGTCCTGCTGTTCAGATAACAGTTGCGTTGGTACAAAATTTTCTTACTTGTGTCTTCCTATTGGGGTTTCCTTATTTTTTGTAAAATGTACATTTCTGCTGAAGACTAGGCATAGACAGAATGAATCACTCTCTGTGGGGTAGTAGGTGAGGGATTAGAGAAGGAATAACATGAAAAACTCAGTATCATGAGTGTGGGCACACATCCACCTCACGCATTCTGGAGGTTGCTTGCTTGCTGTCCTGGTTATTATGTTTTCAGATGCAATGACAGAACATTATGAATAAAGCAACTTAGAAAGTATTTCATTTGGGGCTTATGGTTCCAGAAGGCTAGAGTCCATGACCATCATGGTGGGTAGAACGACAGCAGGCAGATAGACATGATGCTAAAGCAATAGCTAAGCACTTACATCTTAATCCACAAGCAAGAAGCAGAGAGAGCTAACTATGGAATGGCATGAGCTTTTTGAAACCTCAAAGATTTCCCTCAGTGACACACCTTCCACAACAAGGCCACACTTCCTAATCATTCCCAAATAGTCTCACTAAGTGGAGACTAAGTATTCAAATATTAGAGCCTACAGGGGCCGGTCTCATTCAAACCACTGTACCTCACTCTCTGGTCCCCATAGCCTGTGGCCGTATTGTAATGCAGAATGCACGTAGGCCAGCTTCAGAAGTCTCCATAATCATTCACAGAGTCAGCAGTTTCGGAGTCCAAAGTCTCTTCTGAGACAAAAGGAATCACTTAATTGTAACACTGTGAAAAATCAAAAGGCAAATTAAACACTTATATACTGGCACAGAGTATACATTACCATTTTCAAAGGGAGGCAGGGTGAGGAAATAATAGATCAAAGCAAGACTGGAACCCAGCAGGGCCCACTCCAAATCCTGTATTTCTCCTCAGATGTGCAAGTGCTCAGATGGCTCCATCCTTCCTATTTTGCTGTTTGCAACTTCCTTCTCTCCCTTAGGCTGGTTCCTCTCATTCTATGCAGCTCTCCCTGGCAGTCATCCCACCCCTCTGGCACCTCCAACATTCTGGGGTCTCCAGTGCAATCCCAGGCTTCACTTTAACAGCCTCGCACAATGGCTTCTCAGTTCCTGCCTTGGCTTCTCTGGGTAACAAACTGTAATCTGGGCATGTAAGTCAAATAAACTCTTTCTTTCTCCAGCTTGCTTTTGGTCATGGTTTTATCCCAGCAATACAAAGCAAATGAGGACACTGTCTCATGGCAGTGTGGTGCACAGGGATAGCAGTAATGTATGATATTCATTATGGCGTAGCTACGGTTTTAGTGTGTTATTGCCCAGGGGCTCACATGTTGATATTAAACCCCCAATGAGTCATTGTAACTGGTTGGGAATTCAGTGTGGGTGTTTATAAGTGAAGCTTTTGGGTGTTGATCAGAATTATATAAGGCCATCAGAGTATATCCGTATCTGAATACCAGAACCTCTATAAGAAGAGGATAAGAGGCCACCAGAGGAGATTCATCCACATGTCCTTTTGGTCTCTTACCATTTGATACCAGTCATCACTTTGGGACACTGAAGACAAAAAAACATGATTACGTTTTTTTCCCTGACTTTGGAACAGACCTGACAACTTCCTCTTTTTTTTTTTTTTTTAAGTTCAGCAGCCACAAATGTTCCATTGTAGTAGCAGGAAGTGGACTAATACATATTTGTGAAATGTTTTCCATGCATGAGTCTTGCATAAGTGCTTTTTATTTAATCTCCACAACATTTTTATCTTTACTTGTAAGACATAGCCTCTGAGACCCATAAACAAAATGATTTTCCCATAACCACTCGTCTGGCAAATGATCGTGTGATCTGAACCCGGTCTCACTTCAGAGTTCATATTTAACTACTTCATGATCTTGACAACAGAACAAAGGCACTTCAAGAGTTGTTTAGAATTGTTTTGTCATCTCTAAAGTACCTTTCCCTTAAAACAGTTGGGTCTCAATTTTCTTAATATTGTGACCCTTTAATACAGTTCCTCATGTTGTGGTCACCCTAACCATAAAATTATTTTTATTGCTTTTTAACAGCTATAATTTTGCCACTTTTATAATCATAATGTAAATATTTCCTATGCAGATGTTCTTAGGTAGCCCCTGTGAATGGGTCATTAGACCTCCCCAAAGGGTTGTGACGCCACAGGTTGACAACCACTGCTTTAATGAGAACTGAAAAATAGCATGTTTGGGGCCTTGTACATCTGATACTCTTGGTTGGCTGTCTATGAATCATGCCCAAAGCTCTCCAGCTCTTTTCTCCCTTGCTGGTAACCACAACAGAACTGCCACTCATTCCTGATGACAGGACCAGGACAAGTTAGGCAACTTCCTCCTCCACTCTTTCTTTTTGTCCCCTTCCCTCACTGTGGACGTCTGCATGTAGACTAGGTACGTGGATCAGGGATAGGTGTCTTGTACCTATGCAGAAAAGGCTACGAGACTCGTAAGGTTTTAACACATACTTCACATAAAGTTGCCAAATGGGGATCAACATTCTTGCTGGGGGAAGCATTAAATTGTCCCGTCCTTTTGCCATGATAGCCATGTTTCCATTGTTGGAGCCAATTGCAGCCCACTTAAGATAAAGCTAAACAATGTTACCAAAAACACCCAAATATGCAATACACAATAGTTCTGCCTTCTAAAAGAGCCGTGAACAAATTGCTACAATCTGAGAGAATATTCTACATACAAGGGGTCTGAAAAAAACCCTCGCAAAACAACTTTATACAGAAAACATAAGGGGTTATTCTGTACAGCACTGTAGAGGGTAATTGTTATAATGTGTCATATAGATGATCTTTCTAATGAATGGGAAGCATGGCCACAATCCTTCTCACTACCATTTAAATTGTTCTGCTCAATGTAGCATTTTATATCATCCTATTTTGGGGTGACACATCCCTTAAGTCATTGCTTGGCCATCTGCATTAGTTTCTTTGGCTTGCTGTAATGAGTTACCTTAAACTGGGTAGATTATCACATCAGAGACGTATTCCTTCATAGTCTCATAACTAGATGTCCCAAGTCAAATAATTGGCAAGGACATGATCTCTTTGGAGTCACCAGAGGAGAATTTGTTCCATGCCTTTCTCACTGGGATTACTGTCAATCCTTAGTACTCCTTTGCTTAAAGATACATCCTTCTAACCCCTGCCTCACTTTTGACATGACCTTCTCCCTGTGTATTTTTGTATATCTTATTTTAGTGGAGATACTAGTCAGATTAGATTACAGGGACACCACCACTCCAGTATGGCCTCACTTTAACTCAGTTTTATACAGATCAACCCTGTTTCAAAATGAGGTCATAGTCTGAGGGTCTGGGAAGAACATTTGAGAGTGGGAGTCAACAGCTTACTAAGAAAACTGCACGTGTGCTTCAGGGAGAATTACATCAAAAAACAAAGCCATCAGAGGCTTGAGAAATGCTGCTTGTTGAAACCTGAGACAGCCATATTGGAGGATGAGATGCCTGAAGGTCAAAGGTAAACTCTTCCAGGTGAGGCACATGTGTAGGTCATTCCAGAAACTGTCCAGATAGACAGGAAGGTACTGTCTAAGTGACGTATGGAGAATATAAGTGGTTGTTGTTTAGGGATGGATTGCTAGCTAATCTGTCACAAGTTCAAATGCTATGGGTTTAGGATTGGTTTCCTGGTCATACTGGAACATTAGTCAAGGGCACATTCAGCTGACTGCACCTAAGGACATTGCCTAACTGGATTACAGTGTTGCAGTTGGCTGCCACCTAAGGCAGTGCTGTGAGGTTAGATGTTTGAGATGCTGCACTAGAGCTCCAAACACTAATCCAAAATCAATGATTTTAAGGGGGAAAGTGTTTAGTTGTTAAGAGTTTTAGAAATGGAAAATAAAAGTCATTGATGCTTTAATAACCTTTTAAATGCATTGCTTTGCCAGAAATTGAGGAAAGACCAAAAATGACTCAATAACTTCTGAAATTCACAGTATCTATTTTCATTATTGCACAGATTCTCTGTAAAACTGAGGCATAGGCTGTGTAGTTGAAAGGGGCCTTTGATGTGGGGCCTGTCACCACTGCCGCCATTGTGCTGAAGACTCAGTGTCTTGGAGAAGACATTCTTAGGCTCTCTCCAAACTTCCCTCTAAGAGTAAAATCCTAGCACAGTCTGGAGGCAGGAAAATCAGCTATCAAATCAAAGACTTAAAGGTCTTTACTTCATCTATATTTTATTTAGATGTTAGAACTATGATTGAATTCATTTTTAAAATTTTTTTATTTAAAACCATCTTTTCTCATTTTACATATCAATCACAGTTCCTACTCCCTCCCCTCCCCCTGCTTCGCCCACCTTCCCCTCACCCTGCCCCCAATCCACTCCTCAGAGAGGGTAATGCTTCCCTTGGGGCGTCAACAAAGTCTGGCATATCACTTTGAGGCAGGAGATGAGGGATGGACAGAGAAGGATAGTAGGAAGAGAGATATTTTGATTGAGGGAGCCATTATAGGGCTAGCAAGAAACCTGGGACTAGGGAAATTCCCAGGAACCCACAAAGATGACCCCAGATAAGACCCTAAGCAATAGTCGAGAGGGCACCTGAATTGGCCTTCCCTTGTAACCAGATTGATGACTACCTTAATTTTCATCATAGAACCTTTATTCAGCAACTGATAAAAGCAGATGCAGAACTCCACAGTTAAGCACTGGGCCAAGCTCTGGGAGTCCAGGTGAAGAGAGGGAGGAGTGATAATATGAGCAAAGGGATCAAGACCATGATGGGGATACCCACAGAAACACCTGACCCGAACTAGTGGGAGCTCACTGACTCTGGACTGATAGCAGGTGAACCTGAACAGGACCAAACTAGGTCCAGTGAATCCCTGGAGCATTCTGTGGGGCCACTGATAGTGGGACCAAGACTTTTCTCTAGTGCTTGAACTGGCTTTTTGAAGCCCATTCTCTTTGGAGGGACACCTTGCTCAGCCTAGATATAGGCAGATTGAATTCAACTTGATGCCTGGCACTTAAAAGAGGATTTTAGACCTATTTTCATAGGTGTTTGTCATAGGGACTGTGTGGTTAAGGTGAAAGATCACAACGGTTGAACTGCCAAGACCACAAATCCATCTCTGTGCGTTGATTTTTTCTCACATTTAAGATGGGCGTCTAATTATCTAGTCAAGCAATAATAGCATTCCAGCTTTGTATATGTTAACAACTATTGACAGAATACACAGCCACCAGCACCATAATATTTTGCGTATGGTTTTCTTGAAGAATACTTCAGTGCAAAGAGTTATTTGTGCGCATGATAAACTCTAATCCGAGCCATAGGAAGCATCACATCAATCTGAAGTGTTCAAATAAAAATTAACAAGAACCTGGTACAGTTACTCAGAGCTTTGATTGCCATTATAGAAATGGACACTAGTGAGTTTTCAGAATATTTTCAAAAGCATGTTTCCTTTGCTTGATGAAAAACTAGTCTTCAACAGTTATGTATTTGTTTCAGCCCACTACTTTTATACTAAATCAGCTATGTGACCATGGATAGAGCAGGTAAGATCCTGGTTCCTTGGTCATTCTGTGTTATTCCAATAATCTGTGAAGGATTCTGCCACCTCCGCCAGCTGCAGTGCCAGTATAATCTGCTTTCAGAAAGTCATTATATTTAGTTCAGAGTGAAGCTTCCATGACAGGGACTGGTCAGTGTGCCAGAAAGCAGATGTCAGCACTCTCTATGGCTCTGCAAAAAGGTGTACATTCGGGATGTTTGTGCTTAACCTTGCTTATAGCCCCTTACAGCTTTTAAGTCATCTGTGCCTCCTGCCTACTACCACCTGCTAAAATCGTATGCCAAAGAACCTGGCAACTGCCATATAGTAAAACTGACTCAGGACAGGCACGGAACACATCAGAAAGATGTCTTCATCCATTTGGTGCTGCCATAACAGGTTAGCCGAGACTGGGTAACATATAGAGAACAGACTTTTATTCTCTTGCAGTTCTGTAGGACGGGGTATCTAAGATTACTGTGCTGTCTACTGCATCTCTCTGCCGTGCCATCCCATGGGGGAGAGGCGGAGAGATAACTGAGGGACAAGGAGAGAGAAGCAGGGGTGGGGCTGCTCTTTTCATGAAGAAACCACTCCTACAATAAATAGGGGCATTAGTCAATTCATAAAGGTGGAGCCCTCAGGATTCAATAACCTTGTGAAATTCCCATTCTTAGTTACAATTGGATACTGCTACCATGGTAAATGAATGTTTATGTGAGATTTGGAAGGGCAGATGTTCAACATCCAGAGTGTATGTGCAGTATTGTGTATGTGTATTTTTATATGTACACATGTGATGAACAGACACAGTGAGGAACTTGTGAATTTCTACCAACTTCTTTCATGCCTCTACCCATTTTCTGAGGCTCTCCTTGTTTTCACTAACTTTAGAGCAATAGAATTTTTCAGCATCATATCAGACCCAGTGACATTATCTTACTGTATAACTTGGGTTTCTGGTTACACCAGTATTACCTACGTATTGCAAAGTATAAGACAACAGTGGGGGAACGTTTTATATTCAGAGGAGTATACTTTAAAATAATGAGACATCCAATAGGGCAACATTGTGGAAAAAATTCCATTATCTTCAGTGGAGAGAAATGTCATATTTATTCCTCTAAACCAATTTGATTGTTTTCCTCCTCCAACAGGGCTTGTAGGGAAAACTATCTTTAGTCCTCGTAAGAGATCCTCCTTGTTATAAGAACCCAGGGAATCAGAAGACTGCCTGTGGTCTGAATTCTTCCTGGGTTCCATCAGCAGGTCGGGTCAGGCCTTCATTCCTTGGAGTGTCAGGAGATCCATTACTGACAGTCCTATGGGCCCTTCTTACCTTCTCTCAGACTGGTCTGTCAGGCTCTTGTTGCACCAAAGTAACTCTGCATGCTCAACTCTGGAAGGTTCTGCACACATACCCTGGAACATGGGTAAAAATACTGAAAATGGGTCCAGGGTCTTTATCCATGTTGTGATTCCCTGATTTATGTGACCATTTCCCTTATTAACTTGCAAAAATGATTTAGATTAAGTCAAGGAGATTCCCGGGGACCCAATTAATAAGGTAATTAAATCTCATATATTTATCAAGTCATAGTTCAATGAATAGTTCCTGGAACCACTAGAAAATGATACTGTTCATTTGCTGTTTACCTCTGACTACACTGGGCCAACAATTGGACATTTAAAAAGGTTCCTCTTAGTTCTCTTATATGGGATTTTCCTCTGTATGCTGTGATTACCATTAATGAATAAAGAAACTGCTTTGGACCTATAGCAGGGCAGAACTTAGGTAGGTAGGGAAAACTAAACTGAATGCTGGGAGAAATGAGGTAGAGTCAGAGAGAAGCCTTGTAGCCCTGCCAGAGACAGGCGGACAGAACTTTACCTGGTAAGCCACAGTCATGTGGCGATATACAGATTAACAGAGATGGGTTAAATTAATATATAAGAGTTAGCCAATAAGAAGCTAGAGGTAATGGGCCAAGCAGTGATTTGAATAATATAGTTTCTGTGTGTTTATTTCGGGGCTGAGCAGCCGGGAACAAGCTAGCAACCCCTTCCTACAGTTCTCTTAATCTTTACCCACAAAATGTAAGTAAACTATGAGTAGGTTGCACATTTAATGCACCCTTGTATCTCTGGTTGAGTCTTTAAATTGTTGGCATTATTCTTAAACTTATAAGATTCATGCTTAAGCTGGGCATTGGTGGCACATGCCTTTAATCTGAGCACTTGGAAGCCAGAGGCAGATGGATCTCTGTGAGTTCGAGGTCAACCTTGTCTAAAAGAGCTAGTTCCAGGATGGGCTCCAAAGCTATAGCCAAACCTTGTCTTGAAAAACAAAAAAACAAAAAAAAATTCTGTGTAAATGAATTATTGAAATTACAGTGCTCTATAAACTATTTCTTTATAAACATTTCTTGATTATATTTGATAGCTATTTGCTTGGCTGTTATTTCTAGATGATTTGTTATCAAAACTACTGGAGCCAATTCTTCCAATTCTTATTATGCACTGAGTGATTTATCTCCAAAGGTCCTACTTTGAAGCCCTAACCTACTGTACCATGAGATATGACCTTACTTGGAGGTGGGACCATTGCATATGTAACTAAGGTAAGGACATATTGGAGTTGGTGGGTCTCTAATTAGATACTAGTTATTTTCTTACAAAGAGGGAAAATTTGGAGAAAATCACATGCACCAAGAAAACACCAACTGCCAGAGGTGAGGGTGTTCTATAAATCAAAGTATGCCGCATATGGCCAGCAAACCTCCAGAGCACCAGCCCCTCTGTTTCCCTAGTCAGGAAAACCTTGAGGTAATATTTCTGTTGTCTAAACCACTTCACTTAAGGTACAGTGCTATGACAGCTTTGGAAAGGTAGTACAACCACAATTACTTAATCAAAGGGGGACAGATTCATTTGGTTAAAATGCAGGTCTCTATTGTTTATCTTTATTTCATCTGGGCATTTAATGACAGAACCATTTTCAAACTGCTGCAGGTTTTAGGAGATTAATGTCAAATATGGCATTTATCACCAGAAGGACTGGGGTTTAAGTACTGATGACTCCTAAGGTTAAGTGTTTAAAGAACTATTTTAAATTCTATATAAAATGAAAAATTTTAGCATTGCTTTTTTTTCTGGAAGTGTGTATGAAACCTAGGTCTCTGAAATTCCTAGTATTTTCTTCACAATTATTCTGGTAAAAGCAGAAAAGTTGGCTGCTATCATGTCTTTATTTTCCTTCCTGGAAATCTAGCCCTTCAATTCTTTCTTGCTTTCTTTATGAATGTTTCTGTAGACTCTAAAGTTTAAGAGTGCAAATAATTTGTACTTGAAATGTATTTGTGGTATGTGTGGTCACGGGTCCCTGGAGCTTGAAGATCAAACGGAACACCACAAGCCACTCTTTGCAAAGTGCTCCGAGAACACTCTGCTTCCCAGGAGCTGGGGCTATGATGCATAGCTCTCGAGTTCCCAAGACTTTAGTTGTTGAGGGGATAGGTAAGGTTCATCTTTTCAGTTATGCTTTGCAAAAAATATGGAAAGCTATGCAAAACTGAAGACTTTGGTATTTCTGACAATGTTTTGTCTGCAATGGAAATGGAGCACACTTTTTTTTACTGAGGCATATTTAAAAATCTCAGAGGCCATTACTAAAATTAAATACATTTCCATTTGTGAGTTTTGAGTTCTGCATTCTTGTTAGAGTTCATGATAGTATTAATTATACATATGATAGCTGACTTTCAATTCACCTCGCCAGGGGAATGAAACTCTCAAATTCTTGCAAATAACAGATGTTTTTGCTTATATGCACTGTTTATAATTTTTAAGTCTTTATTGTCTGGATACATTTAACAGGAGAGAACATCTAATGCTGCATATAAATGACTTAACATTTTGAGATGCTGGAGATTTACATATATTTAAATCAGGAATTGAAAGTGTTGTCTTTGTTCATTGTTCATTGTCCTGCTATTCCTAAAGAATGACACGCCCATTGAATATTTGCTTATCTTCAAGGTAGAAGCTGTATTGTAAGATGCTCTGGGGAGAAGCTGGGCACAAAAATATGGTAGGTTGTTGTTCTCAGAGAATTTATTTGGGGTCTCAGATGGTAGTGTATGGAAAGCCCCATGCTGTGATTTGAATTTGTGATGCCCCTCCACCTTGTGTCAAAGGCTTGGTTGACACCATGATTGGATGGTGATGCCACTAGTTTGATTAGCTTTCTTTTTAAAAATTTAAAAAAAGCTTATTTATTTATGTATTTTTAAGGTCTAAGTGCTCCATCTGCATGTTTCCCTGCAGGCCACAGGAGGATATCAGATCCCACTATAGATGGCTGTGAGCCACCATGTGGTTGCTGGGAATTGGCTCGGGATCTCTAGAAGAGCAGTCAATGAATGCTCTTAACCCCTGAGGCATCTTTCTAGCCCTTGATAAGCTTTCTTAACAGGGGGTATCTCACTATGCCATTCTGTGGTGAATGTGAGGGGCATCTGAAGATTATAAGGGTCGGGGATAGTATACATCCCAATAACCATTTCTTAAATTGTGTTTGAATATTTGACTTTTGGAATTTCTCTCTCAGTTGCAGACTGGACGTAAGTGCTTGCCTAACACACATTTCTTGAAAGTATTTGCCGACAGGTGAACTTGTTTTAACTGAAATGTTTGTCAAAATCAGAGTATTTGCCTGAACCTGAAACGTTTTACAAAACCAGAGTATTGAAGATCACCAAGTAACTTTCAAAGCACTGTTTTGTGTTATAGCATGGCATCAGCCTTGTGGATAATGACCTTATCGTCTTTATAAAGCTTTCTAGAAGGAGAGAGTTGTATGATGTAAATGTTTCAAATGCTTAGAGAAGAAATGGCTCTGTAAATACATGTAACAAGTTTGTAACATATATGAAGTTTTCCTTGCCTTCATGCGGCATATGGGCCACTTTTAGTATGAGTTTATTCACTGTAAGAGCATAAACTGTTTTCTATACCATGGTCTGATTTTAAATGACCCTGTGTCAAAGTGTCAGTGTATGGATAATTGATTTGGCTATAAACTATTCGTCAAAGTAATTATTAGTGTATTTTATAACTGAAAATATTTAACTTGCTAAGACAGCTCTTATTTTTAATACATGAAATTCAGTGTAGCATCACTCTCTCGGCAAATTTTTATTATTTATTTATTTGTGTCTGAGCACTCATATGCCTGTCCACCTGCCATAGGTCACATGTGGGGATAAGAGGACAGTTTGTAGGAGTCAGGTTCTCTCATTGGGGGTCCTAGGGATTGAAATCAAGTACTCTGGGTTGGCAGCAGGTACCTTTGCCTGCTGAGCCATCTCATTGGCTTTCCCTCAGACCTTGGAAAGCAAAGAGTCATTTTGGTTTTCTCCCATGCAAAGTGATATTAAGTGAAACTTAGGGGACCTGTATTGGCTAGTTTTGTCTCAACTTGACATAAACTAGGGCAGTCAAAGGAAATGCCTGAATGAATTCCAGCTGTAAGGCATTTTCTCATTTAGTGATCAATTGGGGGAGGGCCCAGCCCATGGTGGTGGTGCCATCCCTAGGCTGGTCCTGGATTCTATAAGAAGGTGGGCTGAGCAAGTCATGAGAAACAAGCCAGTAAGCCGCTCCCTTCCATGACCTCTGTACCAGCTCTTGAGTTCCTGTCTCCTGACTTCCTTTAGTGAGGAACAACAATGCTGACATTTAAGTCAAATAAACCCTTTCCTCCACAACATGCTTTCTGGTCATGGTGTTTCATCTCAGCAATAGAAACTCTAAGAACCACTTCGACAAAAATTCCATTTCTTGATCTGTTGCCAACTTTAGGCGGTAAATTCTTATACAGTAGTTCAGCTCAACTGCAAATTAATAGGAAAATGGGAAACTTGATATTCCATGTTCAGTTGATATCCTTGGGGGTGGGGCTGCTCTTTCTGAAGGGAAATAGAGGAGGAGTGGAGCTGGAGGTGAAGGAAGGTGGGAGAGGGAACTGAGAGGAGTGGAGGGAGAGGAACTGGTCAGGATGTAATATATGAGTGAAGAAAAAAATACATGAATATCCTGTTTTCTAACCTGGTAACTTTTCCTGGTGTTTGTAAGCAAAATAGTCAAGTTGAGTTTCTCCAGGTAAGTTCAGATGAGATAATGCACATATCAAATGCTGATTACTTTGAAGTGCAGGTTCAAATAGTGCATAATGTACATAGTCTGTATTTGAAGCATGAATTTAAGAAATGAAACTCTTCCCCCCCCCCAAAAAAAATATAAAACACACCCTCTAGGTAGCGGTATGAAAATTTGCTTCATCCTTAATAAATAGTAAAAATACCTATACACCAAAGAATTATCTTAGCATTTTTGTCATATGATCTACTATCAGCAGATTTTGATTTGTATACCTGCTTCATAGACACATAAATTTAAGGTCACATAAAAAATCCCCAGGCAAAGTGGTAGCAAGTGGAATAAATTTTAGAAGTCCTCGTCTGGACTACTGTGGTCTTCCCCAGCATTCTTTTCTGATAACTCTCTCCTGCCCATCTTTCATCCTGTGTGTGTTGTGACCAATTTGGGTTATATACAGATCCCAGCTTTGAAATTTCTGCTGCTCTGCATTTATTCATGGCATAGTCTCCACGAGACACCCTTTCCATTCCATACTCGTCATCCCAGGATTTCTTTAGCCCCAATTCATCCTCTTAATGAGCAGATGAAAAATTACATCCTCAAAGAGAGTTTTTCTGATCCCACCAGCTCTTCTCAAACAGCTGCATCTCTGGTGGGTACTGTGTGAATCACATGTCTTAGTAGCAAGTACTGGAACTCCTGCTAAGCAAAAAGGAATTTAGTAAAGAATATTAAAGAAGAATCTGGGGTGGGGGTGGGAAGGCATTCTGGATGCCTAGATACCAAAATGATGTAACAAGAATAGTGCCCACCCGTGTTGTAAATATGGTTATTGCTACCTGGATGATGCTGCCAACTACATAGCCCTGTACTCCTCACCCTAGGCAAATGTACACCTCATGTCAGAAATAAAGCTGCAAAGGTATGACTGCAACACACGTACATGTACACACACACACACACACACACACACACACACACACACACACACATTTTCTTTATTTTCTGTTTTAGAGAAAAACACTTTGCAAATCAACAAGTAAAATAATGATGTCGTGTGGTTATAGCCATTTAAATAGGCATTTATCACTTATGTTTTTTATAGTAGTAATTTTCAAATATAGGCAAATAGAGAACAGCATAAGCCACAGTCACGTCCCTGCCATCCTTGCCCATCTGGAACATTCTAATCCACTGTCATTCTTGTTTGAATTCGCGGGTGTTCCCGTCTACGTCTACACAGAAGATTCTCACACAACTTCCCGGTTATTCTCTAAACACTGGGGAATTTCATCTGTGACTAAACCTATTTGTGTCTCTAAAAGATAACAAATTTCTTAAACATACAACTTTTCCTCTCTATAAAAATCTTATAAACCTGACAGCAATTCCTTAATATCAATTAATATCCAACCTGTGCCTTAGTTTCCTCATTTGTCCCCATGAGAGTTTTCAATCTTGATTTATTTGAATCAACTTCTAAGCAAGATTCTCCTAGACTTTTGACTTTTCACATGCTGCTTGCTTCTTCTAATCTGTGAGTTTTCGAAACCTCCTTTTCTGTTTGCTATGTATCTGTTGAAAAAAACCACAACATTCATCTTGTAGAGGTTCCTGAATTTTGGATTTCTCTAACTGCCTCCTTGCAGTATATTTTAACATGGATTTGCCTTTACTGAAAAATGGTAAATAGGCCTAGCGGCTTTGGATTGTTCGGTTCAGCATCTTTTATTAACTCTTGGAAGTCTCATTATTTTGTCCTGTGCATGTATCAAAATCAGCTTCATGGGCTGGAAAGGAACCATTAAATGATACATACTTTATAAGGCAAACATTCTGACATTTGTTTTCAGTATGACAGGTTTTGTTCCGTAGGGCACACCACTTAGAGGAAACTTTGTAGGTATCAATTCACATTTCCTCTGAGAACTCATTGTTTTTTAATGAACAATTTAAAAATTTCTCTTGACATTTAACTCTTTTTCCCACCAGGAAATTTGTTTAACTAGTAATTTTTGATTCTTACTGGTCCTTCTGTATAGGCTGACACTTTAAAAGTGGCTTGAATATGATCTTACTCCTAGACTAAACACAGGAGAGTCGAAAGAACAAATAACACTCACATATGGAGGAGCTCAGAGGACTGGCTTGCTCATTTATGCTTTAGAACTGCAGTTCTCAACTTGTGGGTCACAATCCTTTCAGGGGCCATATATCAGATATCATGCATATAATATACTTACATTAGGATTCAAAACAGTAGCAAAATTACAGTTTTTTACAATGAAGTAGCAATGAAATAATTTTGTGATTGGAGGTCACCACAACACAACTGCATTAAAGGGTCAGATATTAGGAAGATTGAGAACCAGTGCCATAGAAGTTGGTTCAAAATATTTCTCCTCATATCAACTAAAGTTATACATAAAGTTATAATAACCAACAGCATCAGCGCAGTAACAACCTGAAGACACTCACTCAATGAAAACCAAATGTAAACAGAACTTATTTTAAATGTAACTAATTCTAAACTCATGGGGTCCAGCCATTTGGGCATATCTACTTCCTGGCCTTGCCATCACTAATACGGTGCTGTGCACTCAAACATACGACTCTGCTTCTTCCAGTGCCTTGCACAACTGCATTAGTCACCATCCACATATTTCCAAATAGCCTTAGTTTTCAGTTTCGACTAATGGGATATAGGAGAAACCAAAATTGACATCATAGATGCCTCACAAGTATTACTGAATCTTTCTGTTATGTTTTCTTTAAGATAATCTACAGAGATAATGGTTTGATACTTACACAATGTTTGTACCACTATTGCACCAATGTATTGTGCTGGTAGGTTTCTTCTTGCCTGTTTGTTTCTTAAAGAGAAAGAAAATGAAGACATGGAGCTAGACAAGGGAAGGGAAACTGACCAGAATATACTGATGAGCAAAAATTCTTTTCATTAAAAAATAATCTACAGAAGAAATAAGGAAGCTTTTTCTAAGGAAATTTCCAAGGCAGTATCAAGAGCTTGAATGACAATAATCAGACAGTAGAGACAGACTGTGGAGGAGTAGCTTCTGGATAGTGTTATTTGACCCAGATTTGCAGGAACACCTTGGAACCTCCTGGAGTGACCGGTTCCCATCAGCAAGCACTGGGATTGCTGACGCAAGCAAATGTGGACACCCCAATTTGCCTTGGGCTTTCCCTTGCCTGCATTCTTCCCTCAATCCACAGGACAAGAGTCTCAGATCACAGTCATAAGACTCTCTTCTCAGTATTGCTTTATTTCAACTCCTCATCATGAAACAGGAGACCTTTCTGGAGGAGACTGTGCAGTGTCTGTGGCTCTTACTCTCCAGTTGTGAGTGAACACCCTTGCCCTCTTTAAAATTCAACTTGGTGTTATACAGATGTGTGGAGTCTACATCTTTTGTTCTTCAGCATACATTTCTGGGCATGTCCCTCAATAGCCCCAGGCAAACACAATCTCACAAGCCGAACTAATTAGATTAGGAAAGAGTTCATACAAAACAGGCAGTAGTGCATTGTACACATGATGGTTAGAACTATGGGAACATGTAAGTCAGGAATTTAAAAGAGTTATCATGGAGATCCATAAAGTGATAAGTAAGGAAGTGTGTGTGTGTGTGTTTCTCACTGCTACTAAAAATGATTGCACACTTAGTGCATGGACTTACCTTACAATATTGGAAATCAGAAGTGAGATGTGAATGTTTTGGCACAAAAACCAAGGCATTGGTAGTAAGTTCCTTCTGGAGTGTTTTGAGAGAAGCTTTAAACACAGTATTAAGAAAACCGAGCTTTCACACTCTCACACAAATTGTTTATTATCTCATGTGGCAAACTTACTAGTCCATAAATGAAACCTCAATAAATCCCAAGGAACCAATGACATAGGGATTGTGTTCTGTGACCATAATCTGTTTATGATATATATTTTTAAAAGCTTATGACTCCCTAACAATTGTGTTTATGCAAACAACCCCTCAGTTTAAAAAGGGGATAGTATAGGGAATTGTTGAATTCTAGGATCTACAAATCCTCACACAGCAGTCGAGAGCGGAAAAAGGTTCTCAATGGAAAGGTAAAATAAATTCATCAGGAAGCAGGATTTGAAAGGTAACAACATACAAGTTAAGTTCAAGAAGCTCAGGAGGCAACAGAGCAAACTCAAAGGAACAATGTGAGAATAAAGAAATGAGTCATTAATAATAATGAAAGATGAAGCAGTATAAAATATGGAAGTAAAAATGTAAACCACGAGAAACTCTGTTTCTAAAAAAAGATGGCAAGCAAAGAGAAAAAGTTTTATGAGAAGAAACACACCATGAAAAAGAAAATTAAAATTGTAGATAAAACAGATTGGAAGTAAAAATACCATATATATACATATATATACACACATTTATGTATATACATATATGTAATGTGTACGTACATAGATAGTATACATACACATGTTTGCACATACATAGATGGACACGTATTAGGGAACTTTTACTAAGCTATAAAATGTTTCAAAAAACGTAAGTGCTCAAACTAAGGAAATTATTTTACAATTCCACACAGACCCTATTTGCTCCCAGACTTTTGCAAGATCCAGTTTTTCATAGGAAATTTCTACTAATTTTTCCAGAAAATAAAATAATTTTATTTCTCAGAAAAAGGAGAATACTTATACTTCAAACTTATTTGATGAGATAAATGCAGTCTTGGTCGCAATGTCAGATAAAGGCAGTAAAAGAAACTTACAATACGAGATTATTTGTGAACACACAAACTAATATTAGGTGATTAATACTAGCTAATTAAACATTTGGTTACTAAAGAATAACTCATTTTATATTAAATTTATGCATGAGTGCATTGAAGTTTCAATGTAAGTAACCTTATCAATAGAACTCACCTTATTAATGGAAAATATAATAATTCCAATTGTTGCACAGAAAACTTTCAATAAGTTTAAACACAGAGTTCACAGGTGGATAAACATATTGTAATGAGTGTGTTCAAACCACGCTAACATAGTACATTCTTCGGAGTCTAAGATAAGCTTCGAATTTTGTTAATAACTTGGTCATTTCCTTTAATTCGCTATATTTTTATTGAAGTTATTCTTTCACCTGCAGAAATTCATTAAATAACACATCAAGAATTCTGCTGAAATATAAAATGTTTGGGCAAAAAATGGACAAAGGAGAGGATGGATTGTAGCCTAGGGCAGAGTGGAAGGAGAGCCATAGAAATCAATACAAAGCTGTTTTTAAGCCAAGACATTGACCTTTAGTTGCCTGAAATTTCACTTCCTAAATAATTGAACTCCTGCAATTAAAATCTATTAATTCTTTGAGAATTTCAAATAAAGTATTTTGATCATAATCACCTCAACTCATCTGCTTTCTCATCTGGAGCCACCTGACCTTCCTAACCATCCAATTTCTTGTCCTTGTTTTTATTATCGAATAATCTATCAATTCTAATTTGTGCTGTCCTCATACTTCTGGATGTGCGGCCACTGTAGTATAGCCAGAAGCCACAGAGTTAATGAAGATAGATTCTTCCTCTTTAAGCAGCTATCAACTGTCAATAGCTCTTCAATTTAGGGTGGAGATTGGGGAATGCCTCCCCACCCCAAACTGTAATGTTGGTTGGCTTGAGCTTGAGCAGGCCTTGTGCAGGTAACAGCTGCTCTGACATCACGAATGAAGCAGCTCTGTCTCATCCAGAAGACACTGTTCTGCTCCTGTCTCTCCCTGACCTCTGGCTCTTCTCTATTTCTTACCTCTTCTGAAATGAATGATCCCCGAGCCTTGTGGGAGAGGGGTGTGATATAGATGTCCTGGTTGTGTCTGAACACACTGCTGGTAACTATCCTCTGCACTGTGATCAATTGTGAGTTGCTGCATTAACCACTGTCGACTTCACAAAGAGACCTCTCTGATAATGTCTGAGAGCTGCACTAATCTATGAGCATAAAGATGTGTATTTATGGGGGAGTTTGTTCGCATGTCAATTTGTCAAAACTAGAGTAGTAGGTTCATCCCTCGGACCTGTGAGCTACTCAACCATGAGATTTTATGGGGATTTATACTATAAAGTATGTATTTCCTACTGTGGAACAGGCCTTAAATCCAATCAGAAAGTGGTTGGTTACTCCCACAACATTTGTGCCACTAATGAACTCATGTGTATACCTTGCCACACCAGCTATTGTTGCAGTTCTGAGGCTGGGTAAGACCACTGATGACTCCCTGCTGCTTCCCTGAGAGCCTGAATAGCACCTTCCAGTGCTAAGAAAGTTAGCCAGCAGATAAGACATTTCCTAGGAAGAACTGATTTGATTTTTTCATGTCCTATGATCAATGTATATTGTAAATAAATATGAGGTCTTCAGCAATAGAGTCCTACCATCAAGTTCTTGTAGGTAGCCAGGATCAGTGTCAATAACATGCATTGTTTTCGGGGCCCATGGGATACTAACAACACAAGGGGAGTTATTCTACACCCAGGGCTGGGCTTTTTATTTGGCAGACTATGGTTTCTGGGATTAGCATTATCCTCTGTGTAGTAACTGTTTTATACACGTGCATGCACATACAAGCACACACACACACACACACACACACACACACACTCACACACACACACACACTCACAGTCCAACCACAATTAAGGGCCAGCTGTTTTCAGCCCTTACTACTAGTTTGTTAATTAATGTTTTCTTCAATTATACTTAACATTAAATCTTCCAATAAACACCCTTTGGTCTTAAACATTTGACGAGGGAAACTTTTAAAGCAACTTGCTATGGCAGTGTACTTTCTGGTTCAAGCAGACAATTGAAGGCAGATTTTTTTTTAAAGTGAGGTTTTCAAACATTGCATCCCACGCTAAGAGATTATTTCTTCATCTGTCTCTTGATATAAAAGATGCATTCCTCTTTCAGTTTCATAATGAGTCTTTCCCTCAGGTATCCAGATATCTATATATATCCAGATAGATTCCTAGTATAGATACATCTCGTTTCATATCCCAGTGAATCTTATTGGATCTGGCATGATGCACCCCCCTCCCCCCAATTCTTTGTTTTATGCATGACCCACTGGAACGCTTTACACATACTTTGACCTGACCAACTCTGGAGTAGAGGTAGGGTTCATAATCCATTGACTTTCTCATCAACAGCTGGCCACCCTTCCTCTAGTTCCTGATTTTGTCAAGAATGAGTCAAATTCCAAGTCTCCTGGAATCTTCAACCTACTGAGTTCACTTATTTAGCTCTCCAAGTGGTTCATTGACCCCTGACTACTTTTCTGTTATTAATAGAATTATTTTAAAAATGTTAAAAATTTATCTTGAAAACTTCTTTTCTCACTGAAAGAAACAAACACACAACCAATCCACTTTTTCTAATTGAATCATTTATCAGGATCACTAAGTGATTAATAAAGGTAAAGTTCTCTATATAAAAATATTAAAGGTTATGAAATGAGGATGAGATAATGAAATATGAATACTATCACTTTATTAACCCTTAATGATGTAGTTAAGCAATGGTGGTTTACTGGCATAACTGAATATCAACATGTAGAAGAATGCAAATAGATCCATATCTATCACCATACAGAGATTCAAGTCCAAATGGAGTAAAGACCTCAACATAAAGCCAATCACACTGAATGTCATAGAAGTGGGAAATACACTTGAACACATTGGCACAGAAAACCACTTCCTAAATATAGCCCCAGTAGGAAAGACACTGAGAGAAACAATTAATAAATGGGACTTCCTGAAACTGAGAAGCTTTTGTAAAGCAAAGGACATGGTCAACAAGACAAAACAGCAGCCTAAAGAATGAGAAAAGTTCTTTACCAACTGCACATCAGATAGAGGGCTGATCTCCAAAATATACAAAGAACTCAAGAAACATTTTTGACATCAAAAGAACAAATAATCTAATAAAAATGGGGTACAAACCTAAACAGAGAGCTCTCAAACAGGTAAATCTTAAATGGCTGATAGAAACTTATGGAAATGTTCCACATCCTTAGCCATCAGAGAAACACAAATCAAAACAATTCTCAGATTCCATTTTATACCTGTCAGAATGGCCAAGATAAAAAACACGATGAAATTTTGTGGAGAGGATGTGGGGTAAAGGGAACACTCCTCCATTGCTGGTGGGAGTGCAAACTGGTACAACCACTTTGGAAATCAGCATGACAGTTTCTCAGAAAATTAGGAAACAGCCTTCCTTAAGACCCAGCAAAACCACTTTTGAGTACATACCCAAAAGCATGCTCAACCATACCACAAGGACATGTGCTCATCTATATTCATAGCAGCATTATTTGTTGTTTGGAAACAACCTAGATGTTCCTCATCCAAAGAATGGATTAAGCAAATGTGGTACATTTACACAATGGAATACTACACAATGGTAAAATATAATGACATCTTGAAACTTGCAGGCAAATGAATGGAGAAAAAAAACATTGAGTGAGGTAACCCAGACCTAGAAAGATAAATATAATATGTACTCACTCATAAGTTATTTTTAAACATAAAACAAAGAAAAACAAGTCTATAATTCACAACCCCAGAGAACCTAGACTACAAAAAGAACCCTAAGAGGGAAATACATGGATCTACATAGGAAAAAGACAAGGGCTTCTGAGTAAATTGGGAGCATAGGGGTCATGGGACAGGGTAAAACATCAGGGTGGAGGAAAGGAGGGGAGTGGAGAAAAATGTATAGTTCAATTAAAACAATAAAAAGATGTCCAATTTATAAAATATTAAAAAGAGATGTCCAGTCTTACATAATATCAAATAAAAAAGAAATGGTGATTTTAGTTGTAACTATAAGAGGAGAAAGCTTTGAACATCCTGCATATTAGCACATCACCACTTTTAAAATGTTCTTTTTCATAATTTTATCTTGAGTCAGCTCTGGCCCCTAGATTCAATTACTAGTTTACAGGAAATGTAGAGAACAGAGCATATTAAAAGACACCAGGAAATGGTCATTAAAGTAAAGGTCTCTGGACAACAAATGATCTGAGTACTTTGCAAACAAAACTGCAAGGGAGGATTTAAGATATGGGAAACATTTAAGGCCCGAGAAACATAAAATCAGTTACATGCTGTAATTCTTATTTGAAATCAAATCAAACATGCCAAATGACATATTGATAATCTCTGTCATTTGAACACTGGCTGTTTAATGACCTCTAAGAATTATTGTTAATATTCTACATGTGATAATGGATATGTCTGTGTTAAAAGAAAGTAGGATTAGACTTAAAAATATATAATGAAATATTTATAGATAAAATGACAAATTGGTTTGAAAGTCTGAGGTGTGATTCAAAACAATGATGAAGAATTTGAAGTCAGTTTCTTCCAGAGAGTGGTGTTGCAATTACTCTGTTGCAATAAAGATACAGACAGAGAAGCATGGACTACCCAATATAGATGGATTTTTTTCTCTCTCACCAGCCAGCTCCCAATAATCATACAGAGACTTATTAATTATAGATGCTCAGGTGATAGCTTGAGCTTGTTTCTAACTACCTCTTGCAACTTAAATTAGCCCATATCTCTTATCTATTCTATCATGTGATGGTACCCTTTTCTAAAACAGCTTCCTCTTCAATTGGCTGAAGATCCCGCCTTTTTTCTTCCCAGCATTCTTTTAGTCTTACTCTCCTGCTTAACCTCTTTCTGCTGAGCTATTGGCCAATTGGTTACTCATTAAACCAATGAGAGTAACACATATTCACAGTGGTGAAAAGGATTATTCCACAGCAGCCCAATTTCAGTGGATTATGAGGACCATAGAGAAGAAACCAATGACTTAATGGATTACTTAAAAACAAAATAGTGGACATGAAGTAGGGAGGGGGTGTTTTGGGAAGGTGATGGGTTGATATGATCATATTTAACTTTATCATATATGAAGTTCTTAAACAATATATTTAAAAAATAATTATACACAAATATCAAGAAGGTAAGATAAAGCCAAAGCTGGAAGGGTATGGGAGAACAGCCTAAACAATTTGAACAGAGATCACTATTTCAATAGTTAGCACACTCAGCTGTTCTGTTTCAAAGCTCAATGATAAAAATCCCGTCCTAATTTACTGCCTAATTATGATGATTTGTCAAAATATTTAAAACTCCCTTTTAGGGAAGATGAAATTTGAAATTGGTAAACCTATGGAGGATGAATAGCTCACTTAAATAACATTAGCTTTTTAATCATTATTGAAGCCTTTTTCTCATGATTTTTATACGTTTATTTTATGTTTTTATATGTTTTTGTGGTGCTGGGGACTAGACTCAAACTTTTGTGTATGCTGAGCAAGCATTTTACCACTTGAGTTACATATCACCAGGTCCACCCTCTTATTTGGATTGCATAGATGAATTTCTAGTCTCATAGCTTTGGGGAATCAGAATTAATGGAAAATATATATGTTCTGTGACCTTCCTGGAAGACTCAAGGCTGTTAGTTTCCCTAGTATCACTGATTACAAATGAAGATGGAAAATCTCTCTGAAGATCCCCCCTCACATTTTAGTATGTTAGAATCAATCACTTTATATGTCATCCCTAGAACATTTTTGATCTAGTACAGCCCCAGGCTGTGATATATTTTGCAATAGTGTAGGTTTTGTGAAAAACTGCCTGAACAATGATTTATAAGCAGAATAAATTTCATAGTACAGGAAGTTTATTTCCTAAGTCAGTTCTCTCATTTGCAGGTGTCTTCTGTTGCGACTCTTGGAAGTCATATAAACAACTAATCTTCAGGCTTGCTGTGCAGTTGCACATTTCCTGGTTTAAGAGATGACTTTGTAGACGTTGTCGATGCAGTAGAAAGCTGACTCCTTCATCTCGTAAACTGTTCCACTCCATTGACCGTGAACTGGTGAGGCACTAAATGTGAAGTGCCATGTAGTTTACATTCATTACAAACTTAAATTTATTTTCTTTCACACCTCGGGTTTTTAAATTTTATTAGCTCATCTTAACAATCTGAAAGAAGGGGTTTTATTATGACATTCCTGTATATGTACACAATGGAGTTTGATCAAATCCACCCCTCTGTCTAGGTTTCAGATTTGATAGAAATCCATCAAATTTTACAAATCATGTGTTACCAGGTAAATAAAGATACCCTTTTGGGCATCTACACTGCCTGGTTTATGTCAATTTAACACAAGGTAGAGTCATCAGAAAGGAAGAAGCCTCAGTTGAGGAAATGCCTTCTTGAGATCCAGATGTAAGGCATTTTCTCAATTAGTGATTAATGGGGGAGAACCCAGTGCATGGTGGGTGGTGCTTTCCCTGGGTTGATGGTTGTGGGTTCTGTAAGAAAGCAGGCTGAGCATGCAGGAAACAGCTGTCCTCCATGGCCTCAGCATCAGCTCCTGCTTCCAAGGTCCTGACCAATTCCTGTCCTGAGTTCCTTCAGTGGTGAATAGCAAAGTGGAAGTGTAAGCTGAATAAACTCTCCTTACCGACTTCCTCATGGTGTTTCAGCACAGCAGTGGACACCCTAAGGCAGTTTCTAAGTCTCATTAACAGAACAAGTTAGAAATGGACTCAAAAGGAAGCTCATGGACATTTTTAATAACATTTAAGAAAAGAATATAGTTCAGGTTAGGGGAAATAGTCCCAGCAGCAAATAGAAGAGCTGGAGAAAAAGCCATGACTTCTAGGTTAGGTATAGGATAGAAATAGATCATCAGGAAAGAAAAGGCACTACCAAGAATGGATGTGGGTGTTGACTGAGGTTTCTGTCCTGCCCGGTTCCCACAGCCGTTAAGTCCCAAAGAAATCACACAGAGGTCTACATTAATTATAAACTCATTGGCCCAGTATCTCAGGTTCTTATTAACTAATTTTTATAACTTATATTAGCCCATATTTCTTGTCTATGTTAGCCATGTGGTTTGGTACCCTTTTCAGTGAGTCAGTTACATCTTTCTTCCTCTGTGGCTGGGTCAGGACTGCAGACTGCGCTTCCCTCTTCCCAGCATTTTTGTTGCCCCGTTTCTACTTCCTGAATGGTCATCCCCCCTATACTTCCTGCCTGGCTACTGGCCAATTAACATTTTATTAAAAATAATACAAGCGACAGGATAAAAGACCATTGTCCCACAGCATGTGGGATACAGGGCTGAGGAAAGGGCCCCCAAAAGGCATCCTACAATAATGTTTAGTTCTCTCTTCCAGTTTGTATTTCTTGAGTTTTGTTTAGTGTGTGCTCTTTTCAAGGGGCTTCCAGACTTCCTTTGCAAATTGGCTTCTTATTTTAAAATTTACTTAATTTTATGTTCATTGGCATGAGGGTTCCAGATCCCCTGGAACTGGAGTTACAGACAGTTGTGAGCTGCCATGTGACTGCTGGTAATTGAACCTGGGTCCTCTGGAAGAGCAATCAGTGCTCTTAACTGCCGAGCCAACTTGCCAGCCTGCAAATTGGCTTCTTTCATGTCAATCTTGATTTAGCTTTTTAAGTTCCTACCCTCCTGTCACCACATGTAGCTGAGAATAAATTTAAGGTCATGTGTCCTTTATTAAGCTAAGGACTCGATAGAAGTCCTGACTTTAATTGGTTAGCCATGTGCTTCAGGGGGAAAGGAACCAAAGAGGAAGACAGGACAGTGAAGAGAGCAGAGTCTGAGAGAAAGAAAAAGGGAGGGAGAGGAAGAAAGGGAAGATGGGAGAAGACAGTAGGGAAAGGAGAGAGAGAGAGAGAGAGAGAGAGAGAGAGAGAGAGAGAGAGAGAGAGAGAGAGAGAGAGAGAGAGAGACTTAAACAAGGAAACACAACCAATAAGCGGTTTTGCTTGTAGTTTAATCTCAGAGGAAGGATGTGGAGGACAGCCTGAGAATCACTTCCAGGGAGAATGAGTTATCAGCAGCATCTCCCCCTAGGAAAGCGGAAAGTTTGATAGCAGCTTCACTGGCTCCCAGGGTACATCGCTCTGCTTGCTGCTGGTTTTATGAGGGTGGTTCTCCAGAGATAAAAGTAGCCGGGAGTTGTTATCACCTGACAGTAGTTAGGAAAAGGTTACCTTCGACAGCAACAGTGTTCTCTGTGACATACCCTTTGAGCTCAGACACACATGATCTTGCCACAGCTTGTTCAGGATTCCGAGTGATCACAGCAGGGTTACTGGGATGAAGTCTGGCAGCTGCTGCTTTAGCTATCCTAGTTATCTGAGGGCCTTAACGAGCACTCAACACTTCTGGTCTCCTGCCCCACTCTAACTTCCTTTCCCTATTGGCTAGCATTTCTCCTAGGCTGAATGGGTTGCTTAGAATGGTGACTCAGGCCCCACATGATCTCTGAGGGGTCTTATCCTTCATCCGGCTGGCCCCAGGTTACTTTGTTCCTATTGAGACTGGTATCTGAATGCTCATCATGTTCTTCCCTCCCTCATCTCAGCCATCACACTTCTGCTAATATAGAAGCGCTTTTATTTACTTGACAACTGCATGTGTAAGGACCCCAAAGTGAATAGGCAACAGCATTACCAAAAACTGGGGGAGGCATTCTAGCTTTTCTAATAGTCTTTGGGTGAAATGGAGAGGAGGCTGATTTTTGCCTTTCTCCTGTGTCTGGTGGCTTGCTTATTCTCTATGTTATGGACACAGGACTAGTACATTGGATTAGGCTCAATTCCACTTGCTAAAAGATGGTTTCTGTTCAAGGGGTCATTTTAATGTTCTGTGGGCTGGGAGCTTAGATGGCATAGTGTGTGCTTGGAGACTAGATGGTATGGTCACATGGCCTCCATTGCTGCTTCTTTGCTCTGTCTAAGGCTACCTGGCCTCAGGAGGACATCACATGAGATTTGTGATCTTCTGTGGTTCCTGGGTTCCAGTACTGACTGGGAAGTTTGGGGTGGGAATGGCAAAATTATCCCTGGAATCCGTTCACAGTCAGGTGGAGCAGTCTGTAGTCCTAGGTATTCAGACTGGAGCCTTCTGTGTGCTAGGTTAGCTCTCTACCACGGAAACATCTTTTCAAGTTTTCAATTGGAGACATTGTCTGACCAAATTACCCACTCCGGTCTATCACCTGTGGTCCTTCTACCTTAGTTTAACCTGTTTAGCTGGGATTATTGTCTCACAATAATAGGCCTACCTCTTTTAGATACTGCAGGTATCTTTGTTAAATTTCATAACTGAAGATATATTTTGCCAGATATTAAATTTGGGATTGACAGTGTTTTATCTTGTTCTTCATTTAGCAGTTGAACAATATAGTACATTTTATGTAATGTAAACCAACACTCCTGAATGCACTAAGAGAAACAAACTCCCCAGGACAAATGTTTAACTGTATGACTGTAGCCCATCAAGCCAGTTTAGTTTGAAAAGGGAAAAAGGCAAGGTTCAATTTTACTACTCTTATGACTGAAAATATTTCTTTTGGTTTGAGGAGAAACACGCATGAAAAGCCTTTTTCTTTTGTGTGTTCTCAGTGGGAGTTGAGTACTAGGTAGCTGTAAAATTGCTTTCTTATCTTCAGAGGCAAGCTGAGAAAAGGAGCAGTTGAGAGCAAAGCAGACAAAAACATCAACCAAGAACCATGCTGGGAAGCAGTCTGTGGGAAGTGCATGGAGTCTGGCATCAGGCCACCTGGTTTTGCATGCCATCTTTGTCAATTACCGAGGATGTGAGCTTTGATGAGTTCTTTCTCTCTAGGTCTCAGGCATTCCACTGATACATTTGCAATGATGGAATTTTTGGATTTTCTCTTGTGGTTCTCATGAGAATTGAACTAAAGTGAGAAACATACCACCTAGCATGGGATGGGAGCTCAGGAAAGGTACCTGTTGAGACGGGTATCAGTGGTATTGTTATTTCTTTTAAAAGTTGTGATGTTTTCTTTATATTTTGCAGACAGTTAATATTATTTAAATTTAACTCATTGGTGTAATTGTTTTAATGAAGGTAAGTTTATTGTTCTGGCTCAAATTAGGAGAAGTAAGTTTATTGTTCTGGGTCAAATCAGGAAAAGGAAATAACAGGGTAATTAGAAAAAGGAAGTTAAGATAAAAATTTGCAGGTCTATACAAATGAGTCAGTGGTTAATAACAGTGGCTGCTCCTGGGGACTTAGGTGCACATTCAGGGTGTCTCACAACTGCAACCCCAGTTCCAAGGGATTAGATGCCCCTTCCTGGCTGTGAGCACCACGTGCACATGGTACACAGACACATGAAGTCAAAAGACCCTTGCACACATTATTTCCCACTTCACTACATTGAGAATTATCCAGGAGACACACCTCTGGGTGTGCCCATGAGAAGATTTCTAGAGAGTTTTAAATCAGTGGATGGAAGGAAGCCCCACACATGGCATGGACTGTGTGTCCATACTGAAGAGAAAGAGAGAGATGGGCGGAAAGGCTTAACAAGCACCAGCAATGCTTCTTTCTGCTTCTTGACACAATGTGACCAGCCACCTCAGGCTCCCACTGCTGTCATTGTGAACTGCATTGCATCTTAAACAGAAAAGCAAAATAAATAAATAAATCCTTGCCCATGTATTTCCCTTCCTTCTGTTCCCTTGGAGACAGGATCTCACTATAGTAGGAAACCTGGTTTTGAATTCATAATCCTTCTGCCGCAGCCTGCTAGACAATACCTTTCTTTTGGATGTTGTTTTCTTCTTGGTATTACATGACTTTGTTTGTTTGTTTGCAAGAGGCTCTTCCCTCTTGCAGCACCTTCCTAAGCATCAGTAGTCCTCAGAGTTCCACTCAGGGCTCTTTTTTCCTCATTGATTATATTCTCCCAGGGTGGCAGGATAATCAGGTACCAAAAAGCATAGAACTGCAAGTTCATGAAATACTATTACCTCTCACTTCCCATTGGTGGCGTTGGGCACCTGAATGTCTGCAGCCACTGTTTTCTCATCTGTATTGAAATTACATAATAATGAGTTCAAGAGACTAATGGAAGCAAAACATTTTTAAATATACAAGTGTTCATAGTGGGAAGTCAGCCTAGAGAAAAGGCAAAAACGGCTGACTTGGTGACTTGTTGCAGACACTGATCTTTAAAGTCACCAATCTTGAGAGGATCATGCCCTCTTATGCCCCTTTCTGATCCTGGTTCCAGTCACACGCAGTCCTCTACCTTTCAAACTCTGACAGTTCTGGGACAAATAGGAACAACGAGTCTCCTGCCACCTCTGGCTTATCTGTAATTTTATGAACTTTAAGCACATCTCGTTTTAAAAATGAACCATAACAATATATTTCTTATGCTTGTAAAAATAAAATGTGCTGTCCTCCTCAACTCCCAGGATGACTGTGATGTTGAAATGGAATATTACACAAGTCTTTATTACAGCGATTGGCACACAGAATGTTCTATAAACAGTACTTATGGCTTTTCATTTCCTCACCTTCAACTATCTGACGACACAGCTCTGTGTGTTCAGCTAAGCCTTCTCGGTTCACACATCCCTGAGTGCCAGTTCATTTTGGTGGTTTCCAAAATGCCAGTTTGTGTCTTTTATGTCTTTATTCTATGAAGGGATCACCGCTCAGGCAGGAGGAGGAAGTGAAGTAGATTGAGGCACCTGCTGAGGTGTAATAAGAAGGCGAGTTTATCCAACTTAATAAATTGCCTTTTATAGTAAGAATCACCCTTTAAGTTTTGGTGTTGAAATATTAAAATACTCTCATGTTGAAGTGTTTTTAGTAATAGATGACTTAAAGAAACATATCCTGACTTAGCTGAATGAAGAGTTTTCAGTTTTAAATTGATTCCTTTAATTTGTCTGGAAATTTTGTTGACATGCAAAGCCTGAAAGATTGGGAGTCACAGATATTTTGGAGAGATCTGCTTGAATAAACCATGAGCACCTATACTTGCCTTGTGAAAAGCATCTGTTGTCTTGTTTTCTAACTCCTTTCCCTTTCTATCCTAAGAAGATATAGCTGTCCATCACACTTGAGTTATTGTCAAGGCTACTCAGATGCCATTAGCCTCATGTTCAACAGATTGCTAAACCTTTCAGTGCTACCTCTTGTATTTCCATTATTACCACTGTAATATGTATACATATATAAAACATTATATTATATGCATAATATAAAGATTATTGTAGATGTTTATTGTTAAGCTCCTACCACCATAAACTGCCCCATCATAAACTGCCCCCAAAATCTTTTACTTCATTGCCTGAATTTCCTCATCGTCTTCTTGCTTCTTTTGGATGTTCAGCCTCCAAGCACAACTTCAAAGTCTCTCCCTTCCTATGTGCTGCTTTGCCTCACCTGGGTCCCTCACACCCACCCCAATCAATCATCATCCTCTCTGTTATCTTAGCGTCTGCACCACCAGCATCTACCGCTGCTTAGAATCCCTATATTCTTCATTTACAAAATCCCAATAAATCCTTCAAGAGCCAGTTAAAATCTTCCTTCTCCCAAGGTCCTCACAGAAATATCTCAGTTTTGAAGTGGCTTTGTCCACATGTCATTGTTGGGAGACTCAACCACTCTGTGATGCCATTTGCCAGGCACCTACCTAGGTTTCTGGCTCTACCTCCATGTTTAGTGCATAATACAATCTCTGATATATTTAGATGCTATCTGCCTAAAGGATTGTTATCTAATACTATTACATTAAATATTGTCTTAGATCACACTTCTGTTCCAGAGAACCCTACATATCAAATAGCTAAAATGATAAGAGGCCATAGTAATTGCATTTACTTGGTAAACATTCTCTTTATGTAGGAAATGTCAATAAGTATGAGAATAGTATTTTGTGTCCTGGTACACTTGATAGTATTTACTTTCATTATTGAATAAAATTGTATAGCAGAAGGTGTGCTAGAAGCTAGGTGGAGGAATAGGATGCCTATTATTTAGTGTGGCTACATACCCTTTAAGCACTCAGGATTTGTTTTTGAAATGTGAAAGACTTCTAATCCTTTTATGAGACATAAGGGTATCTCCTATGTGTGGTAATAATAAAAATATATGTATAGTCACATATTGCTTAAGAGCAAGGATATAACATAAATGTGTCAGTAGGGAATTCCATAATTATGTGAACATTGTTAAGTATTTTTTGAAAATCCAGGTGGCATAGGCTACTATATACTTAGGCCATGCAGTTCAAATACAATACATTATACAGCCTATTGCTTGTAGCTCCTCAGTAAACAAAACACTTGGAGGTTGCATGAAGAATAAGAGAAATGATGAAATCATAAGATGTGGTAAACCAGAACTATATGTTGTTGTTGCCAGCACAGCACAGAACTTTTTAATCAAACAAATAGAAATAGTATCTAAGTTAAAAATATATAGCATAGTAAATCATAGAACAGCAGCAACACGGTTTATCATTATTAAGGATAATAGTGTATCATATGGTTTTATGTAGCTGGTGTCACAGTTTGTGTATGACAGTATCATAATTGATTTGGTCATGTGTTCTGCTATGGTATTGTAATGTTTATAACTTCACTGGGCAATAGGAATGGAGATGTCATTGTTTGGTGTCAAATGCAGTAGCAAGTCAAGTATGAAGGGAAGTCTTCACACAATTCCTAGCACCCACGTGGCAACTTCCAACTGTCTGTAACTTCCATTCAAGGGGAACTGACATGATTCTAATGATACATCTTCTTGAGATATGATCTCCTAAAACAATTATCTTGTATTTTTCTAAATGATGTTTCTTGTAAATTATATCTAAATACCTAGAGAAGACTCACACCAATAGCCATTTCTGTTCCAGTAATAGTATCTTTCACTCAAGAAATATTATCTAGTCTAGAGGGTTATTGAAGAGGGAAGATGTGGCCTCACCATCCTGTTACAGAGTTTGATAAAAGCCTATCTAATTATCTAATTTGTTGAGGGCTAAAATTGTTTTGCAATTGATAATGCCATAAATGTTTCTGATGGTAAGACTGTCTCAGTAATAGTGAGGTAAGAAAGCTTCTAAACTGAGGTATAAAGCACAGGGAAGAAGCAGTTAGGTTGATTTAACTCAGTGATGTCTTCAAAAACCCAATTCCATGTCACCTTTATATCTCTTAGCAATTCAATGTCTATCTAGTTCATTGGATGGCAAGATGACTGTTGTTATTCTAAGAATATTGCAACACTCTGTCATTTCAAGTGGAATAGGATAAAAAGATACACTAATTGGTTATTCAGTATCAAATGGTCAGCCTGAAAACACTATCTATCTATCTATCTATCTATCTATCTATCTATCTATCTATCTATCTATCTATCTATCTATCTATCTCTATATATCATCTATCTATCTATCTATCTATCTACCTATCATCCATCTATCTATCTATCTATCTATCTATCTATCTATCTATCTATCTATCTATCTATCTATCTCTATATATCATCTATCTGTCTGTCTGTCTGTCTGTCTGTCTGTCTGTCTGTCTGTCTGTCTATCTATCTATCTATCTTCATCATCATCATCATCATCATCATCTATCTATCTATCATCATCTATCTATCTATCTACCTATGTATTTACATCTACATATGTATGTAACAATAATTAATGGAAGAAATGGCCATGAGTTTGAAAGAGAGCAAGGAGTTTATAACAGGGTTAGAGTGTGTGTGTGTGTGTGTGTTGGGGAGGTAATGAGATAATTATCAAAAATAAAAGAAATGTAAAAAAGTAATGCTAAATCATGACTGATGAGGCTAATAAGGATTCAGGCATTGGGACTGGTCACACAAACCAAGTGACCTTCTGTTGGCAAGAAGAAGGGCAGAGAATGGGTGAGGGGTTAGTGACTAATGTCTGCTACATGAGATACATAGTTAACTAGTATGCGAAATGAAGTGTGAGAAAGTTTCTGCCTTAGAGTTCTCTATCTATGATGTCTATGCTCTGGGGAATCCTCTCGCTTCTCCCTTTCTTCTTCCTTACTCTTCTTGACACTTCATCAGAGTGTCACGATTTGGGCAAGCCCCGCTAGGAAACTAGAGACTGCTTCATAACAGGGCAATGACGTGAGCTTACCAATATCTACAGTTTTTTCTTTTTTTTTACAAAAGTTTCAAGTTTACCCAAGTAACTTAGGGTTTATGGAAAATTAGTAACTCTTGATATTAAGTAAACAAATATGCTTAAAGTCACAAAATAACATTTCATCCTTTTCTTAGAGGTTGACAATGGGAAATGTCCACATTTATTTATAAAACAGGAGCAGGTTAACTCAATCATGCTAAGTAGAGAGAGAACATGCATTGCCTTCAGTCTATCTTCAATAATATCGGCTGCCATTCACCTCATACCCTCTACTTCAGTAGGAAACATCCCACTGTCTACACACAGTTTGCTAAAATCATAGAGCTCAAAGGGGATAGTTTATCTTCCTACATCAGGAAACTTTAAGAAAAATAGAGTAGACAAATTCATTAGAGGGAAAGACAAGTTTCTCAAATCCTGAACATGAAAAAGCTCCAGCACTTAGCAGGGAGCCAGAGTCAGACTCTGTAACTGGAGAGGAAGTCATCTGGAAAATGGCATTTCTCCCACACTGGATTGTAAGTCAGTCTCTCAGGTAAGAGTATTAGGTTCAGCAGCCCTCCCTGGGTTCTCCTTTCTGTCACTTTAAGAAGAGTCCTGCAATAGAATCAGGCTCTTGTTCCCTGGTTTCCCACCAGCTGCTCACACACTGCTAAAGTCGTATTTCCCCCAAAGTCTTGCTGACCACTCTTCACATAGTGTCTTATTGTATGGCTTTTTGGTGGACAGCATAGATCAACAGAAGTCACCACCGTACAGTGAAATATGAAATAGAGCTGAGTAGCGAGCATTGAAATTTAGGCCATTGAACAGCTGGGGATGGACAGCGTGGGCTCTATAGGAGGCTGGGGACTGAAAAGAGGTAAAGAGGACTAAATATGAACACTCAAGCACAAGCACAGCATCAAAGATGTTCGTAAAATGCAGGGGTTGAAAAGCCAACAGCAACAGAAGTGATAACAACTGCGCCAGCTGGGGAATCATGGATTCCAGCTCTGGCTTCACCAACTGCTTGCATAATGGAGGAAAAAAAATCACTCTACTCTTAAAATATAGCTTTTCTGTAATGTCATCCATCCCCCACAACATTCAACTATTTACAATATAATTAAGTTGTAGTATATTAATTGAATTGCACAAGAATTACCACCATATAATTTTGTGTGTCTCATCCTTAGATAGGGAATTCATTCTTTGTCTTCTCAACCTCTGAAATAGGAATACATTCTTTCTACAGATTTCTCTATCTTAGGCAGTTCTTTAATGGATTTGTACATTAAATGGGGTTTTATGGCTGCTTATTTCACCTACTACAATGTTTGTAAGTCTTATTTATGTTGTGGTATATATGGATATTTTGTTTATTCTTATCACCAAATAATATTCAACTATATTCTGTTTCCCAGTGGGTTGGCTGGTAGTGTGTATAACACTGCTCTAAGGATGCTCCTAGAAGGGTTTACAAACCAATTAATTACTGTATCTTCATCCACAAAAACCTAAGATTTTATGCTATACATTGTCATATTTGATGACAGTTACTATTTATATCTCATTCATTTATGACATAGGTGTTATAACATATATATCTTTTCCATCTGATATTCTGATAATACAGTTAGCAAAAGTGTGTTTCAGTTCTGGCTTTCAATTTCAATTTCAGTAGATAATTGTTCTTTAATATTATCTGATAGATTCTTTAATTGCATTCTTTCCATCCATCCATCCATCCATCCATCCATCCATCCATCCATCCATCCATCCATCATCCATCCATCCATTCTTTCATCTGTCTAGCCAGTAGTTACCAAATACTTGCAGGTGATAATCCTATGATGGTTCCCAAGGATAATTAATTGCAAGCAAGATAGAACCACTACATAAAGAGTTTGCACCTAAGGGTGGAGAGAGGCCATGAATGCATGCATTTGTTAGAAAGAAAGAACTACACTCAGTGAGAAGTAGATAGCAGTCTCAGTGACTTCCAAAATTCTAACTGCTCATGGTGGCTTTACAACAAGTGATATTTCTTGTCCATCTCAATGAGTTCTTGTTAATATTCCAATAATAATTTAAGAAAAGTTAAGGGAATGTATTCAAGTTAGAAAAATGTAGAGAATTCAATGGGAGGCATTTACTGTTGAGATGTAGTTTTTGCCAGTCTTTCAGTAGGTAGACAGATACAAACTGTTGGCAGTTGCTAGTTACAGAAGACTTGTGGCCTAGAGTGGGCTATATGATCACACTTGGGTATAGCACAACCAGTTACAGTGTGCTTAAAAGTACCATGTGCATTGCCATCTCCTTTGAGATTTTGGTTATCATTCCTTCTACCAAATGTTCTGGAATTCAGATAAACAAAAATTATAAAGTGTTCAACATCAAAAATGATAAAATATTGAAAAAGGCAATTTTTTATAAGCATTCTCAAACAGTTTCTGTCATGGGATATGGCTAGATGTGGGTTTTCTTTTTCTAAGAGTCAATTTAACAGAGTGACAAAGTTTTGCTAGCTTTTAAATTTTGGGGAAAATAACATAGATACAGCTTTCAAAGATGAAATATCTTAACCACACATTGACTTGGAGAATCTTGGGCATGACAGCCTAAAGAACTGAGTCTACTCCAATTAAGTATTTCTAAGAAGCAGTGATTGAAATGCCTTCACTGGAACCAGAATGCCTGAGACACCACATCCATGCAAACTGGACTCTGTCCAAAGTATCCTTTAGAATAGTACCACTAGATGCTGCAGATACTTGATATTTGCCCTAGAGAGACCAAGAAGGATGTCACAAGGAACTGAGATGACAACTGTGCCTTGAGGAGACATGGGTTTAGCTAAAAAGGAGAGCATCCCTGTTGAGAAGCATCCTGAGCACATGGTGTTGAAGAAACCTGATGATGTGCGTTACTGGGCAAGTTTCTACAGTGTGCATCAGGAATTCAGAGGTCTTTGTTGAGGAAGTCACTTCGCCTGGTGTGACTTGTGATTTCCTGACATATAAAACAGTCTTACTACACATATAACCAGTCTTAGGGAGTAATATAGATAAGACAGGGAAGCAGCATGTATTTTATCAAAAGATGCAGAGAAAGAATCCAACCAACCTCAGTGGTGGCTTCCACACAGAGCTCTGGTCTTTTTACCTCATTTTTGCCCATTCCCACCAGCAAATACATTCATGTTGACTTATTTGTAACTACTAACTAAACTTTTGCTTTTTTTTCAAAACACCAACCTAGAAACTTTATTTTTACCCACTCTTTATTTTTACTAAATGTCATTCAATGAATATTTGAAAGATAATAAAGAAATCTTAATTAATTTAATTGGGAGTCCCAGAAGTGCTTTCTAATATACAAACTAATCTATAGCTAATACCTCTACTCTTGTCTCCTTAAATTACAACAACAAAAACCTTTCTCACTTCTCTAATCTAAGGAATGTCCTCTGTTTTCTACATCTTCTGTGGGCTGGGTGATCATCACCTGTCCTCCTGGTATCCATTTATTCTGCTATACTTAAATGGAGCTTTGACTTACTTCTGAAATGAGGTTGGATATAGCCAATGGCAGTCACCATGCTTTGGTAGAGAGTGGGAGGATGACACCTTGATATTTATTTCTCCATTTTTCCCTCAGTCAGATAGGGAGGGACCATGTTCTTACATAAAAGGACTTAAGAATTACATTGAGAAGTCGGCTGTTATAGCTATATATCTCAAAAGTCTTGGCAGCCATTTCCTTCCTCCTTCATCAGTTCACTGGTTGATGATCTCAAGAGTTTCCCATCTTTGGTCTTGCTTTGTTAGTTATTTTCTTTTTGATTCTGAGACAGGGTTTTACTGTGTAGCCTAGGCTAACTGCAAATTCATGGCAGTCTTCCTCTGAGGGCTGGAATTACATGCATGAGCCATCATCTCAATTTTCTTTCTCTTAACCTTGTCTGTAATTTTGTTAACAGTTTGTTCATTACCTCATATTACTTAGAGGTTTTTTTTTATTGAGTTGCTGTTATTTGACCAGTCCATCATGATACTTCCCCCCCCCCTTTTCATCAACTACTCTGTCAAAAAAATTGTTCAAAACTTGGCAATAAGACCAAAGGTGATCCGAATTTTCCTTTATTATAATTTGGGGCTATTGTATTATTGCCTAGACAAGGATTGTTAGATGGGCTGTATTTTGCTCAGCTCGCAGTTAGTACAGAAATATAAGGATTAGTGAAATTGTATGGTAATTTAAGCATTTTTTTGTACTTTAGTGATGAATAGCTTCCATTGAGGGTTTTTCCACAGAAGAATAACTCCAGAGGTTTGTTTCATGCTTTGCAGAGTATAGATTTTATGCCAACACATCAATCTTATCTTCATATTCACTTCTTAAATTACCATAAGTAAATCAGCTACTGTGAGCATTTTCCTGTTTACCTCATTAAGAAATGAGATAAATAATGCCTTTTGATATATGTCCATTTAACATTTGCTTGAGAACCATGATATTTACCTCTTTGAAAATTCTGCTTAATAGCTTTTAAAATTATCTTTTCTGTTTTAGTCCCATAGCTTAAATGTTTTCTTAACTATTGGTATCTTTTCATATTTATTTGAGCATAAAGATATCACATAATTTAGAAATGCCACCCCAAAACCACTATAAAGCTGAATTCTCTTTTGTTTGCATTTGTACACTGAACTTGCAGGAAGAGCTGCTTAAGTACAGACGCACTGTAAATTTCCTACTGATATTGTTCTTGTCTCCCTGATGCCAAAAGAAGCTGCTTATGTAGAAAGAACAAGGCCTTCCATTTCCAGTTTAATAAAAACCTTAAGTAACCCGAAGTTCTGAAACCATTTTGCTTAACCTCAGCATTTGTCTCTGCCTGACTCTTGTACAATAGTCTCTTCCTTTGGACTCTCTTGGTATCCTACATCTTTGATTTTCTTCCGTGACTGTAAATGCTTTAGTTGTCCTTAAAAATGTTGGACTGAGAGGTTCTCACCTGAGCCCTTTCCCCTTTCTTATTCTGCATATGTTCTACTTATTACTGTGTTCTGTTGCAGGACTTCAGTTACCACTCAGTTCTGTGGAAGATGCACAGAACTACTTCCAGAGCACCAGAAATGCATATCCAACTATTGTTGGATGTCTCGATGCGCAACCACAGTTTGAACACCAGGCAGCCATGGAAGAACCAAGCTCATTAGCATTTGCAGAATACCCTTTGCTTTCTTGGCCAGTTAGCATGAGTTTGCTAAAGCCAGAGCCTGCTAGTTTGTGCTACTGGGGTAATATTTAGGAAGTGGTCTCCTGTGCCAATGCGTAAAAGTGCATTTCCCACTTTCTCTTCTATGACGTTCAATGTGGTTGGCTTTATGTTGAGGTGTTTAATCCATTTTGACTTGAGTTTTGTGCATGGTGATAGATATGGATCTATTTTCATTCTTCTACATGTTGATATCCAGTTATGCCAGCACCATTTGTTGAATATGCTTTCTTTTTTCCAGTTTATAGTTTTGCTTCTTTGTCAAAAATCAGTGTTCATAGTTGTGTGGATTAATATCTGGGTCTTCGATTCTGTTCCATTGGTCCTCCCGTCTCTTTTTATGCCAATAATAGGCTGTTTTCAGTACTGTAGCACTGTAGTAGAGTTTGAAGTCAGGGACTGTGATGCCTCCAGAAGTGCCTTTATTGTACAAGATTGTTTTGGCTATCCTGGTTTTTTTTGCTTTTCCTTATGAAAGTTGAGTACTGTTCTTTCAAGGTCTGTGAAGAATTTTGCTGGGATTTTGATGGGCATTGCACTGAATCTGTGGATTGCTTTTGGTAAGATTTCCATTTTAACTATGTTAACACTACCTACCCAAGAGCATGGGAGATTTTTCCACTTTCTGGTGTCTTCTTCAATTTCTTTCTTCAAAAACTTAAAGTTCTTGTTATACAAGTCTTCCACTTGTTTGGTTACAGTTACCCTGACATATTTTATGCTATTTGTGGCTATTGTGAAGGGTGTTTCTCTGATTTCTTTCTCAATCCATTCATCATCTGTGTAAAATCTGTGATTTTTTAAAGTTAATCTTGTGTCCTGCTACATTCCTGAAAGTTTTGAGTTGTAGATGTTCCTTGGTAGAATTTTGCTTATGTAAACTATCATATCATCAGCAAACAGTGAGAGCTTGACTTCTTCTTTTTTGATTTGTATCCCCTTGATCTCTTTTGCTTACTGCTCTAGCTCAAGAACTATATTGAATAGATAAAGTGGACAACCTCGTCTTGTTCCTGATTTTGGTGGAATTTCTGTGAGTTTCTCTCCATTTAGTTTGATGTTGGCTGTTGGCTTGCTGTATATATCCTTTATTATGTTTAGGTATGTTTCTTTTATCCCTGCTCTCTCTAAGACCTTTATCATGAAAGGATGTTGTATTTTGTCAAAGGCTTTTTCAGCATCTGATAAGATGATCATGTGGTTTTTATTTTTCAGTTTGTTAATATGGTGGATTACATTGACAGATTTTCATATGTTGAACCATCCCTGCATCTATGGGATTAAGGTGACTTGATCATGGTCGATGATTTTTCTGATGTGTTCTTGGATTCCATTTGACAGTATCTTATTGAGTATTTTTACATCAATTTTCTTGAGTGAGATTGGTGTGTAATTGTCTTTCAGAGTAATGTCTTTATGTGGTTTGGGTATCAGGGTCATTGTAGCCTCATAAAAAGAGTTTGGCAATGTTCCTGCTTCTATTGTGTGGAACAATATGAAGAGTATTGGTATTTTTCTTCTTTGAAAATCCTGTAGAATTCTGAGCTGAAACCATCTGGTCTTGGGCTTTTTTGGGTTGGGAGACTTTTGATGACTGTTTCTATTTCCTTAGCAGTTACAGGCCTATCTATTTTGCTTATCTGGTCTTGATTTAATTTTGGCAAGTGATATTTATCCAAAAAGTTGTTTATTTCCTTTAAGTTTTCAAATTTTGTGGAGTTCAGGTTTTCAAAATATGACCTAATGTTTCTCTGGATTTCCTTCATGTCTTTTATGTATCCCTTTTCATTTCTGATTTTGTTAATTTGGATATTCTCTTCCTGCCTTTTGGTTAGTTTGGATAAAGGTTTACCTATTTTGTTGATTTCCTTAAAGAACCAACTCTTTTTTTCATTTTTCTTTGTTCTTGTTTGTTGATTTCAGCTTTCAATTTGATTATTTCCTGCTGTCTAGTTTTCCTGGGTGAGTTTGCTTTTTTTTTTCTAGAGTTTTCAAATGTTCTGTTAATTCTCTAGTGTGGGATTTTTCCAGCTTCTTTATGTAGGCATTTAGTACGATGAACTTTTCTTTTAACTCTGCTTTCATTGTGTCCCATAAATTTGGATATGTTGTGTAATCATTTACATTGAATTTTAGGAAGTCTTTAATTTCTTCCTATATTTTTTCCTTGATCTATTGATGCTTCAGGTGAACATTGTTTAACTTCCATGTTTGTGCGCTTTCTTAAATTAGTGTTGCTGTTGAATTCTAATTTTAAGCCATGATAATCTGATAAGATACATGGGGTTATTCCATTTTTTGTATCTGTTGAGGTTTGTTTTGTTACCTAGTATGTGGCCAATTTTTGAGAAGATTCTATGAGGTGCTGAGAAGGCATATTCTTTTATGTTTGGATGGAGTGTTCTATAGATGTCTGTTACATCCACTTGAGTATCACATCTGTTAGTTCTCTTATTTATTTGTTAATTTTCTGCCTGACAGACCTGTCCAGTGGTGAGAGTGGGGTGTTGAAGTCTCCTACTCTTAGTGTGTGGGTTTTAATGTGTGATTTAAACTTTAGAAGTGTTTCCTTTACATATGAGGGTGCCCTTGTATTTAAAGCATAGATGTTCAGTATTGAGATTTCCTCTTGAAGATATTTTCCTGTGACTAATATAAAATGTCCTTCTTTGTCTCTTTTGATTTATTTTAGTTGGAAGCCCCTTTTGTTAGATGTTAGAATAGCTGTACCAGCTGGTTTCTTTGGTCCATTTTATTGAAAAGAATTTTCCCAACCTTTACTCTGAGGTGATGTCTGTCTTTGAGAGTGAGGTATGCTTCTTGTATGCAACAGAAGGATAGATTCTATTTTTGTATCTAATCTGTTAGCCTGTGTCTTTTTATAGGTGAGTTGAGTCCATTTACATTAAGGGATATTAATGACCAATGTTTGCTATCTCTTGTTATTTTGGTTTTCATTGTTGCTGATGTTATTTTGTGTGTTTTTCTCTTCTTTTGGATTTGCTGCTATGAGATCATCTGTTGCCTGTGATTTTGTGGATGGAGCCAACTTCCTTGGGTTGGAGTTTTCCTTCTAGAACTTTGTGTAGGGCTGGATTTGTGGCTAGGTATTGGTTAAATCTGGTTCTGTCATGAAATATATTGTTTTGTCCTTCTATGGTGTTTTAAAGTTTTGTTGGGTATAGTAGTCTGGGCTGGCATCTGTGATCTCTTAATGCTTGACCAGAAAGACCTGGCTTTCATTGTTTCCTTTGAGAAGTCAGGTGTAATTCTGATAGGTCTGCCTTTATATGTTACTTGGCCTTTTTCCTTTACAGCTCTTAATATTCTTTCTTTATTCTGTATGTTTAGTGTTTTGATTATTATGTGGCAAGGGGACCATTTTTTTGATCCAGTATATTTAGTGTTTTGTAAGTTTTTTGTATCTTCATTGGCATATCTTTCTTTAGGTTGGGAAAGTTTTCTTCTATGATTTTGTTAAATATATTTTCTGTGCTTTTGAGTTGAATGTCTTTTCCTCTTCTATACCTATTATTCTTAGGTTTGGTCTTTTCATGGTATCCCGTATTTCTTGGATAGTTTGTGTTAAGCTTTTTTTAGATTTAATGTTTTCTTTGTCTAATGAGTCTATTTCCTCTATTGTATCTTCAGCACTTGAGAGTCTCTCTTCCATCTCTTGTATTCTGCTATTTATGCTTGCATTTGTGGTTCCTGATCATTTTTTCATGGTTTTTTGTTTCTGTAATTTCCTCAGCTTATGTTTTCTCTATTGTCTCTATTTCAATTTTCAAGTCTTGAATAGTTTCTTTCATATGTTTGATTGCTTTCTCTTGGTTTTCTTTAAGGGATATGTTGAGGTCTTCCAATTTTTTGTTTGTCTTTTCCTTCATTTCTTTGATGGAATTTTTCTTTTCCTCTTTAAGTGCCTTACACATTCTCCTAAAGTCATTTTTTAGGTCATTTTCTTCTGCTTCATCTATAGTTGATTGTTCAAGTCTTGTTGGAGGGCCACTAGTTTTTACTGGTGTTGTGTTGCTCTTTGTTGTGTGTGTTCTTACTTTGTCTACCTATTTTTTCCTTTGATTGGTGTAGTTGAGGCTGTCTGTGTCTCTGGCAATCAATCTTTCAGGTGCCAGTGGATCCAAGGCTCCTTGTGGTGCAGTCAGAGCCATGTTTCCAGTCACCTTGTTGGTCACTCTGGGTTCCTGGAGGTTGCCCAGTGCTCTTGTAGGTTGCTCTGCAATGCCATTGGTCATTTGGTCCTGCTCCCACAGAGATTGCTTGCTTGGGTCTCTTTATTCTGAGGTTGCTGCCTTGGGCCTGCTCTGGCAGAGGTTGCTGGCTCAAGCAGAGGTCTCTGGATTGAACTTGTTCCATCAGATGTTGCTGGCTCAAGCCTGCTACCTCAGAGGTTGCTGATTCATACCCTTCAGGCAGATGTCTCTGGTTTGGGCCTACTCCCCAGGCAGGTCACTTGCTTGTACCTGCTCATGTAGAGTTTGTTGCCTCAGGCTTGCCCTGGCTGAGATTGCTGACTCAGGCCTGTTTCTGTAGATGTCCCTGGCCTGTGCCCACTCCCAAGGATGTCCCTGGCTTGGGCTTGGTCCTGCAGAGGTCCTGGCTCAGGCCTACTTCCTCAGCCATTGCTCCCTTGTCTAGACTGATTTTTTTTTCTTTTTTTGCTGAACTACCTTTTCAATGAGTCCAAAGGATCTGCCTGTCTCTGCTTCCTGAGTTCTGGCATTATGAGCCCATACCACTGTGTTCTGGGAACAGAACTCAAGTGCTTATGCTAACACACAAAGCATGTGATTGACTAAGCCATCTTGCCAGTCCTTGGGGCTGTTTTCCAGGATTAGTTGATAACCTTGAATGATGTTAGAATGTCTCTTCGTAGTCCAGACAATCAACAATCTTTCTCTTCTATATAAACTGGAGGGTTGACCAGTTTGTGTGCCAGCTGGGATGCAAATCCTCAACACATGTTGTAGTGAGAAGAGATGGGGCCACCCGGCCGCCGGCTAGCTTTACACCCGAAATAATTACACGGAAACTGTATTCTTTTAAAACACTGCCTGGCCCATAGTTTCAGCCTCTTATTGGTTAATTCTCACATCTTCCTTTAACCCATATTTAGTAATCTGGGTAGCACCACGAGGTGTGGCTTACCAGGAGAGATCTTAACCTGCGTCCATCTCGGAGAGGAGCAGCATGGAGACTCACTATGGCGAATGCCTGAAGCGTCTCCCCCACTCTACTTCCTTGTTCCCACAATTCTGTTCTGTCTACTCCACCTACCTAATTTTCTGTCTCTTAAAGGGCCAAGGCAGTTTTCTTTATTAATTAACCAATGAAAGAAACATAGACAGATAACTCTCCTCCATCAACATGTAGCCCCCATCTTAACTCCTCCATGTCTCCCCTACACAGAACCTGCTGTAAATTTGCTGATGCTTCTGTTGCTTGCTGTACCATGAGTCATAAGCTCTTTGTTTCTGGCTCAGGAGTTTTCTCTTTGGCTGGCTTTCAGAAAAGAACAACAGGGGAATTTATTAGCTTGTAACTCAAATGAAGACCTTATAGTTTTATGTTTCTGAAGTACTTTTTATGCTTCCAAATAACTGTAAGAAATGTTGATAAAATGCCACTTTCCCCTGGACAGGAAATTAAAATAATGGTGTCTGGAAACATTACTTTGAAGTTCACTTTGGTGGAATTCCACAGTGGTGATAGGTTAGCATCCAGTGTTGATATTTCTTCTTCATAAATCTTCACATTTCTAGCAAAGGGTCATGTTAGCAATGTGAAGTCATTCCATCATCAGCTACCTCCAAAGCTTAGTGAGTGATTAATTTATTTTCTTTATTAAAAAATAAATTAACACATTTATTACATTGCTGCAAACACAGAAGCATGTATGGATTATCTGCTCTTGGTTAGAGTAATCTGGAAGAAGGGTGGGACATTGGTCTGAGTGATAAAGTCCAAACATGCTGGTCTTTACACTAATCCATTTTGCAAATAATAAGCACTCGGTGACTTCCAATCAAGATTCTGTATTTGTGTAGAGAAATTAAAAACAAGATACTTGTATAACATATAGTTGGTGCCAGAAACACATGAAAACTTTTTAAATAGAATGTTATGATAATTTTGAGAAAATGATAATATAACCAAAATGCCCTGTGTATATATAAATGACTATACCAATCTGCAGATAAATACTATCATTTTACTTTCCATAAAACATTTTCATTAAGAGTTTATTACATTTGCTAATACCCCTTTAGACTAATATTTCCTATACATGTACAACACACATATATGCATATATGTATATGTAATATATGTATTAAATAATAAAATATTATGTATAATATATAATGAAATGATATTAAATATAATATATAGATATTAATATACATGCTATGCTGTATGCTCATTAGTACTTTGTCTCCAATAAGTCCTTCTCTATGATAATTTATAGATATTATAAATAAAGCTAATTATCAAGGATTTTAAATTGACTCACACTTTATTGTTGAAAGAATCTGGAAAGAAAATCTATAATTTGCTTAACAGACCATCTGTGTTTCTCTGGATATTCATAATAAAAAATGAATATTCATGTTCACTCATAATCGTTGAATATAAACCCAGGCAAGTTCTTCTATTTTGTCTCTGTTGTGAGACTCAAATGACAGATTCATGAGGAATCAATTTCAACTTAGTGCTAGCAATGTGGTTTCTTAAACTTCAAACTGATTTTAAAATATGGGCAAACCTTCATGAATTGCACTTATGTTTGGAATTCTGAAATTTTCAATAAGCACCTCATGTAAATTGGAATGTAAACTTGAATGAATGAGGATGGTAGTAAGACCAAGTTTACATGCCTGGGAAAATTTCTTTTTTTGCTCGTTAACCATCGAGGAACATGATTGCTACTGGAGAAACAGTTGCTCATAAAAAGTATGACTCCTGGTGAACCCAAGACCTTCAAAGTATTGGTTCCTGTGGGTGTCTAAGAGGAAAGGCCAGAGTTTCTGTTGTTTGGAAAGTCTCTGGGACCTCTCTGACCAGTTGCTTTTAAGTAAGCACCCATTCCTGACACTGGGCTGTTAAGTTCAGCATTATTCATCCATGCAGGCTTCCACCCTTCTAACTCCTGGTTTACAAAGCAGTGTGTTTCTATACAACGTTGTCCTGCACCATTTCTTTTGATTTTTCTCTCACTTCTTCCTCCATTTTCCTATCCCATTCCTATTTAATCCCTTCCCCCAACCCCACATGGCTTTCCCACTCACTGCCCATGAATAGTCCCTTCTTTGCTGTGTATTGATGGTGTTGGCCAATAAGACCAAGGTTGCTGAGTGAGGCATCCCAGAAATCCCTGGCATTATAATTTATTTTCTTGAACAATTACAGAGAGATAGACACAGAATTTATTTTATGGAATGTAGTGGAAACTTACTTCTTTCCACTAAGTGATTCCACAGACTTGACTGGAGTTGCCACTACTTGATTCATTCAGCATACAAATTCAGAAGCTTTCACGTGAAAAGAACTATGTGTTTCATTATTGCTCCCAAAGAAAAATTATGTAGGCAAAGGAAGCCTAATTATTTTTAATAATAATCAGCCCTAGGAACAAAAACGTGTCTTCTGCCACCAGGTGAGGTATGGCCTCACCAGAACCAAAGAGATAATGGATAGAGTGTGAGTTGGGTGGTTAGCCACGTTTTCCTCAATGGCACAAAGGGGTCAACTTGCTTAGGGTTTTCCTGAAAATACAAGATCCTTCCTCTTAGTCAAGCTTTTAGTTTCTCGTCTTCATAGTACATATCTCTAAGAAGTCTTCACAGATTGAGACAAAGCTGAGTTAGTTAAGGTCACAGCAGATGATGTTTAAAAGGAGTATGTGGCAGTGGAAGAGACAGTCAGGAAGCATACATAGCCCATGAGGTCATGAGGAGGAAGGTTCTCTGACACAAAGGTTGTATTGTGTAGGTTGTGTCTACTCATTCAGGGTATAGATGACATATTTGGGTCCTTCAGGAGAATTTCAAAGAAATTGAAATTGAGTTCCTGAGATCATTTGCTCTTTCTACAAAGATGGGTAGTAGTTCTAGAGTCTCTTCCAAGTTCTTGGCTTCAAACTTTCAAAGATAGTGACGAGTTCAAGTTCAAGGTAGAGCTTCCATACAAAATACAGAGCCCAGAGAGATGGCTCAGAGTTAAGGCTGCTTGTTGCTCATACCTGTATCCAGGATAGGTGGCTCACAACCTTTTGTAACTCCACCTGCAAAGGTCTGGTGCCCTATTCTGGCTTTCTCAGACACCTGTATACATGTGGAATACACTCATGCAGATAGACATGCATAACAGATAAACACACATAAAAATAAAATGAATCATTAGAAAAAAAAAACAATAGTTGCACCCTATGGTATAGAACACAAAATAATTGTGAGCATATTTCAATAGGTAAGAAGGTTAATATTTATGTATGGATTACCAAAAATATTTTTATTTCCTGGCAGACTTTCTGTGTGAAGCTCCAATAACTGGCCACATTGATGAACATTAGCAAAAATAGCTATACAGTGAAAGAAAGTTGCAAAGTACAGTGAACCACTTTTTGTGAAGAGTTGTGTTATAATTGTGATGGGGACGGCATTGAATATGTAGACTGTGTTTGCTATATTGGCCATTTTTACAATATCACTTCTGCCAGTCCATGAGCCTGGGAGGTCTTTTTTTCTGATGTCTTCCTCAATTTCTTTCTTCATTATTTTAGGTATTTTATTTTACAGTATTTTACTACCTTGCCTAGCTTAATTCTGAGATATTATTTCTGAGGCTGTTATGAATAAGATTGTTTTCCTGATTTCTTTCTCAGTTAATTAGCATATAAGAAGGTTACTGATTTTTACGTGTTCATTTTTATATGTTCAATTTTCTGTAAATGTTTATCAGCCATGTGAGTTTTCTGGTTGTGTCTTTAGGATCTTCAGTGTGTAGGATCACAACTTGCAAATCAGGATACTTTCACCTCTTTCTTCCTTATTTGTATCCATTTCATCTCCCCTTGTCTTATAGCTCTAGCTTAGATGTCAAATCTACTTCTTATTGTAGATCTCATTTCTTCATTATATTTTCCTAGGATCATAAACATAGGAAGCAGCAGAAATAGTTTGGGACAAATTATCATTTCATAATTAGTCAAAACTGAATGGTGAAAACTCTTTCATTATAAGTGCATCTTAGTTTTGGTGAAGCTAAATACAGAATGTAATCATTCACGTATCTGGAAGCATTTGTCTGTGCTTCAAGTTATTGCTTGCGTATCTCTTAGACAGATGCCAGCCAGAGAAAGAAACCTGAAGGTGTAAGTCACAAACAATCCCACACCAGTTTGGAATTATGATTAATAGAATGGTTATTTATTTAAAGGGGAAAAACTTACAGACCACCGTCCCAGACAACAGCCCTCTGCGCAATCAGGAAGGGAGCCTAGTCACCGGAAGCAGAGCAGGAAGCCAGAGAGTGAGCTGAGGGAAGCGACAGCTTTTTTAAAAAGAGACAGACCACGCCCCAATGGGCTGGTATCTCAGTGGCTATTGGCTGAAGGAGCCGAAGGCGCTCCCGCAACAGAAACCTACTTCTCAATTACTTTGGAAAAGTCCTGTACTTAGATGGCTTGGGTATTGAGTTCTGTGAATCACATAATACAGTCTTAAATGGTAGAGAACCCTTTTGCACAATTAACTTGAGCTTCTCTGGCAAGATAATCAGTATAATTTTCTCTAACAATTGGGTGCCTCTAATTGAGTATTGCTACTGCATTTATAGGGGTCCTTTCTCTTATATGCGAGTAGTCATAAAAATAAAAGCAGTAGTTTCAAGTAATCTAGCTCCGCAGGGTCCTTGTGTCACATTGTTAAAGAGATAAACATTTTAAGGACTTAAATGATGATTTTTTTTGCATATACTCAAGCCTTGGTTTCTCAGAACGAAAGACTTAAAACTATTTCCAGATGTATTTACATACACACTATTATTTTTTAAGATAGTCTCATGTAGTCAGCATAGCCCTGAACTCGATTTTCCCACTCCAGCCTCTTGAATTGTGAGGCTACAGGTGCACAACACCTCATCTCGCTGTTTTTCAATTTTAATTGGTTTTATTGATTGCATAAACGTTATTATTTAATTAAAAAATAACTTCCAAAGACCGACATTTTGTCTATGTGCACTGAGAGACAAAGTGTATTTCTTTGAATTTGCCAAGCATCTGTCTTTTTTTTTATTATCTTACTTTAAATGAAAACAATTAAAAAACTGATAAAAGATAAGAGAAACTCCTAGGAGTACAGGTGTATAAAAACTAGGCTGATTCTGAGGTTTCTTGGGAATAGTTAGAGACTTTCCTTGATCTAAAATAGGATCTCAGGGTTGGGAAAATGTGTATAAAATTAGACAGAATAAAAATATCATAAATCACTCAGAATAGTTTTATTTCTTATACTCATTTTAATGTATTTTTTTTAAAAAAATCAAATGAGCATAAACAAGTCTAATTATCATTTTTTGTAAGACTATAATTTCAATAGAAAGTTCATAAGCAAAAAATAAAATCTAGCTAAAAATGTCAGTATGATTAGGAAGGTTTCATTCTCTGTCTTGGGGAAAAGATATTTCAAGATCTGGATAGAAACTCTTGTTGCCAAAAACAAGTACAGTTTGAAATGTTCTGATGTGGTATTGACAGGTCTCAGGAGCCAACTCAAAAAGAGCTCCCTCTGGCCAAGCTGTGACAATCTGAGCATCAGGGAGAAAGTCAAAATTGCATTTGATTAAAACAGCAAAGCCCAGAAGAAGCCATTATATGTTAAAAGGGGGCTTGTTTTTGAATCTCAAAAACAACAGAATACTCAAACTAACTTCTTCAGTGGAAAATAATGTTCTCAAGTTTCATTCTCTCTTTGTCTCTCTCTGTCTCCCTGTCTGTCTGCCTGTCTGTCTGTCTTTCTCACACATACATGCTTCAGAAGTGCTTTGCTATCTCAAATATACAAAGACTCTAAACTTCTCAATGAATACATCAGAGAACTAAGATGACAGAGGACATTCTATACTTCCTTTTTCATCCTATTTTTAGAATATGATGGTTTAAAACTTCTAATTTGAGGAAAACTTGTAGGTCATCAATTAATCCTCAAACTGTTTGCCCAAATTGTCTTTATATATTTTATCAGAATTTAAAATATAAAAAGTACTTTTAGATTGTATCTAATCTGTGTTAAATATGGTGTTTTATGGTTTTATTTGAGCATATTCAACAAGATTAGAATACTAATATCACTCACAGAACCCTATGATGTTTAATCAGGTTGTCTTTCAGCTTACAACAAAATAACGATTTAAATTCATTATGTGCTTAATGTACTCTGCTAAAATACTTAAGACAAACTAAAAAATTAGCAGCAAACTTTAAATCAAACCAACCAACCAAACAACACAATACAGAAGTAAAATAAATCAAACCTCGAAGCCTCAAACTGTGAACAAGAGGGACGAAGGAATGTTCAGCTCCGGGAGAGTTCTTCACATGAACATTTGGTCTCTCTAGCTAAGAGCCTGACCACTCAGCCACATCTCTTGACCATTTTTGTTTACATGCACAGGGAATTAAAATAAGCTGTCATTAGCCCTAAGCATATTTTCCCTGTTTGATGTGTTTGTATTGTATTTTGTCTCTTTTGTCTAGCCATGCCAAGGATGAATGACAGCATGAAAGACAGCAATTTTAATAAAAGCCTAGCCTCCTCTGGCTTCCCTCCCCTGCTCCCATATGGATTATGTGCCCATTCTTGCAACCTCTTTTCCTTAAAGCCTGGCTCTTAGTACTCAGAGCACTCTGTTCCTTCTCATTTCCACTTGCACAATCAGAAAGGTGTCAAGAGGGTGTGAGAAAGTCATGTTCTCAAGCAGCAGATGAATCCTTTTTTTTGAAATGAGAAGAAATGAAACTGCTCTGGAGTCATTCTTTCTGGAGAGCTTCTCACTCCCTGAAGTCCATGACAAGCACAGACAAGCCCATGAGCTCCTAGACCACCAGTCTCCCAAGCAGAGTATGGGTGTTTTTGTTTATTGTTTTTTTTTTAAAACTTTGAAATAAAACGTTCAGAAAGAGAAGTTTTGTCTTTGGTGCCTTATTTGAGGTTTATATTTGTTAGGAACTGACCATAGTGCACAGCCTCTCCACAGCGTTTCTTCATGTATCAAAGGAAGAAGAAAGTGTAAGTCTTGTAGATGAAAATTTCTTCAACTATTTATGGCATTCTTATTTATGCAGTTAGGTGGAAGTGATTTCATAGATGCCAATGAGTTCTATAATTTAATTTCCCAGCTGCCTAGTTTACTTTAAATCCATGACTTTTGTGTGGATTTTTAAATTATCACTTGAGAAATAATCTTCACATTCATTTTTAGAAGGCAGAAGTCATAGGACCTCATAGGGTATTATGGACTCATATAATTGCAGGTTGGTGAAGAGATGCAGTGTACATCTTAACATTTGCAGTGTATGACCTCTTAGGAGCCAATGGGAGTTACTGGTTTGGTGCAAGAGCTTGGATTGGGGGCTCTGTCTTTAATTACACACAAATAAATATTGGATAACAAGCAGAAAATATATTTATCAGCAAGCTGTAAAGATTTAACAGTTTGAAGGCTGGGAAAACCATGTTTTAAAACAGGAAGAGATGTATGAGACCAGAAAACAGAAACGGAATTAAATATCTCTAGGGAGGAAGGATCAGCTGAGAATGAGACTCCTGAACGAATGGGGAGTGGTTTCTTTGGAAAGAGTTACAGCATTTCCTCCAACTCTGGTATTATGATGCCCCTTCCAATATCAGCCTAGTGGAAGAGTCTGGTCTTTGAACTCTTATAAATGCTATCATCTATCTATCTGTCTGTCTGTCTGTCTGTCTGTCTGTCTGTCTATCTATCATCTATCTATCTATCTATCTATCTATCTATCTATCTATCTATCTATCTATCTATCATCATCTATCTATCTATCTATCTATCTATCTATCTATGTATCTATCATCTATCATCTATCATCTATCTATCTATCATCTACCATCTATCTATCTATCTATCTATCATCTATCTATCTATATATCCATCTACATATGTATTTATTTACTTATTCATTTGTTTTTCAAAAGCTGGGTGTTGAGCCCAGGACTTCATGTATGTTCTGAAAATACTCTGACATTGAATTATAGCCAGAGACTATTTTGTCACTCCAGTATGATTATCTTTAATTAATGAGATGTGACTCCTCAAGAGAAAGTTGGGGTGCTTTAGGAATAGCCTTTTTAATACATGATGTGTATTCAATACAAAATGAGGTATTCACATGCAGATACAAGAGCTAGGTTACTACCTTTCACATGCTACAATTCAAAAGGGATTAAGGTAAGGCTGGGGCTATAAACCTATTAGAAGAAAATGAGGGGAAAATGCCTCATATTCTGGAATGAGCAAAGATGGACTAAAAGATTACATTAAACAACAAAGTTTCTGCATAGCAAAGGAAACTATTGACAGAATGAAGAAGAACTTTAAAGAATGGGGAAAATACTTTCAAATTATAGATTTACCAAGAGGTCAATGTTTACAATACAAAATGCTATACAGAATATAAAAGGGAATTCCAAAAGACAATTGCAGAATAAATAACAAACACAAATATATTGAAAGATGGACAACATATGTGTCTAGATATTTCTTACAAGGCACTCAGGTGGCATAGTGAGTATGAAAAACTCCTTAGTGCCACTAATCTAAGAAAAGCAAATCAAAACCACAGTGTGATCTCACCACACTTTTGATAAAAGAACTTTGAACAAAAATGCAGAAGACAAATTCTGAAAAGGATGTTGAGCCAAGAAAACCCTTGAACACTGTGATTATAGAAAACATTATGGAATTTCCTTTAAAAATTGAGTCATTATATGACCTAGCAACTCTGCTTCTGAGAAAGTAATATCAAGGGAAATGGAATCAGTCTGCTGCAGTGATGTCTACATGTCCATGTTAAGTGCAATACTATTGACAATAGTTAAGAAATGAAACCACCTAAATGCCCATTAGATAACAAACTTATAAAGAAAATGTGGCTTATATATACACAATAGAATGCTATTCAGACAGAAAAGAAGGAAATCCTGCCTTCTGTGATAGCGAGGATGTCAATGAAGATGATTATACTAAGTGTAACAAGCTAAACACAGAAAGATAAATATTGTATAGCTTCTCACTCACGTGTGCATCCTAAGGAAGTTTACTTCATAGAAACTGAGAATGCAAGAATGATTGCCAGAGGCTGGGAAGAGTTGGTGGTGGTAGAGGTAGGCAAATGGGGTTGGATATTAAGTTGTAGTTGAGTCAAAACTTCTAGAGTACTACTGTGTAGTAGGGTTGCTATAGATACTGACCACATTCTTTATGTATTAGGGAGCTGAGAGAAAGGAATTATAATGTTGATTCTACATAAAAGTGATAAATAAACAAGGAGATAGGTATGTCTAGCTTAAATATATAATGTATGTATGTAGAAGCATTATACAAAAGTACTAAGTAAATCCTTAATCCTAACTCTAACCTATAATCATAAAGATGTACCACTAAAAATATAATTTTGAGGTATTTTATTCATCAGTTAAGATGAATTTTGTTTTAAATATGGATTTTGTTAAAGAAATGGACGATGGACGTTGAAGCTCAAAAAATAACAATAGGTCTATTGAGATGGCTCGAAAGTTAGAGAAACTACTAAATCCATCTGATGATATGAGTTTGACCTCTGGATCCTCAAGATGGCAGGAGAGAACCAACTCTCCAGAGAGGTGTCTTCTGACCTAAGACACATTTCACTGCATGTACACAGCAGCACACACACACATACACACACACACACACACACACACACACACACTCACTCACACACACACTAAATATTATTAGCCTGGTTTGTTAACTGCAGTATGGTCATTGGCTAGGTACTCGACCTTCCTAGTTCAAGTTTTTTTTAATTATAATATGATGATCCCATTTTATTGAATTATTTTGAGGGCTGAATTAGTAGTGGAAAATTCCAGGTACATAAGATTATTCCATAAATATTGGTTATGACCATCATCATGTTGCAACTTACACAGGTCTTTTATAGACATCCGCTTCTTTAAATTACTACAATAGCCTAGAATATAACCATAATCATTTTTGATTATCTGGGTAAAAATGTACTCTTCAGAAAAAATCCAAAGTCTTGAGTCTGATGTCCTTTGGATTCCCTCATGTCCACTCTTCCTGCTGTGCAGACTACCACTGTAAAGGTTCTGAGAAACAGGCATGGGTTGAGACTGAGAATTTTCTTTATGATAAGCAGATAGATCTAAGTAAAATCCAGAGGAGACTTTATCAACAAGGGTGTGCACATTTGTAAATGTAAATCTTCTGTATCCTGAAGAACACATATGAGCTATCAACCTTGTAGTACAGTTTTGTGACCTCGTGTTTTATTGCAATGATTTCCAAGTTCCTAAACTGACATTTTGATGGTATAACATTGGCATTGTTAATCTATTAAGAGTCCAGAAAAACAACCTGTCACACGCCCAGGAATTTTCCAAAAGCAGTTCACTGCTGAATGTGTGGGCAAACCTGCATTTGTCTTCCCCAAGCCTGACACCCAGACACCTACACATGCTGTTCTGGCTTGATAGTTTTATTACCTTCTGTGAGGAGACATCCCTGCCACGGTGAGGAGCTGCCCAGTATAAGAGGATGCTTGGGGAAACCAGGAGGAAGCTAGCATTGTCTGCCTTCTTATCTATGAAGTGCCTGTTTCTTTATTGCTGTCCCTGCTACTAGGAAGCTGGTGTCTGCTTGTTGCCAATATCATTCTCCAACTGTGGCAAAAACAGGCAAGAGAAGAGCCAGAGAGTTGAGAGTGCACACTTAATTTGTTTTGGGACCCATTGATTGGTGTCTTGCCAAGCCTTCTGATTTTTATATTTCCTTTTTAAAGCATCTAAAGTGAGATGCTGGCAATGGCTCCCATGACTAATTGTCTACTGTCTGCCGAGACCTCAGGGCAGCCTGCGTCTCCAGCCTCCTGTCCTGTACTCACTTTCTGCTGCCTATAATATGAGTCATTAGCATCTATGTCTGTGTCCCCTGCAAGACGTGCACTCCAGACAAGTTACAAATTGGATCTGCTTTGTTTAGATTCTTCAGTGTTTCTCAAAGTGAGTTCTGTGACCAACAGCATTGACATCACCAGGGAGTCTTCCAGGCATGAAATAGAACATTAGGTTCTGCTCCCTGCTTAACTCACTGAATGGATTATGCATCTAAGAAGACCCTCCCCTTTCACCAAGCAGGATGTATGCATGTGTAATAAGAGATGCTGCACTCCCCAGTGACAGAGTCAATAATGCATAAAAATAACTGTGAGATAGGTAATTACAATTTAGGGAGCATTCTTCACTGGCCCTTCTTCCTGTCTGTACTGCCATGCTCTGTAGGAACCTTGGAATGTTTGAAGTGTGGAGATTTTGTGTTTATAGAGATGTATGAAGTGGAAAGTTTCAGTATCTACTTGCTCAACTCAGAAAACTTAAATAAGAGATTGTTTATGAGGAGAAAGGGGGTCACCTCACATCAAGTTCAGGTACTTTATGGTTACCACGATAAGCTTTATAATTAATAAGGCATGAAGCCAGGTCCTCACACCTCACCACCTCCACCTCATCTAGTTCATTCACTTTGAATACTATTACATTAGCCATGGAAATTGGAAGAGAAACACTAACTTTCAGCAATTACACACACACACACACACACACAAGACACATAGACACACACACATCATGTGCACCATACAAATCATGCCATCTGAAATATAAAATGCAAAGTTAAAACACCCTTCCCTAAACTCATGCATTGTGATATTATAAATGAACAATTAGTAACTATTAATGTGATACATATAAAGTGACTGATATCTATAATGCTTTATTTTTAGTGTTTGAGTATTTTGGACATGCATATATGTTTTGAACAACATTCTCCCATCCCCTTCCTTTTAGTATTTCGCCTCTGCTCCCATCACTTTCCCTCCTGATTTCATGCTCTTAAAAGAGAAAACCAATTGAGTCTCCTTAGAGCCATCTGAATGTTCATGGGTGTAGGACCATCTGCCAGGGTATGGATAACTTCTTAGGGGCCAAATCCCTGATGAAAACCGACTTTCCATCCCCCAGCAGACATTGGTTAACTAAATTACATTCACTTATTTTATTTCTATGTGCACACACACACATGACATCACATGTTATAGTATGCATATGGAGGCCAGGGGACAGCCTGAGGGAGTCAACTTTCTCCTTTCCTTATGTGGCTCTCAGAGTTCAAACGCTGGTCATCAGACTTGAGCCAATTTTCAATTTTTAGTTAACATAGGGCTGACTTGTAGAGCAGCAGTGTGGGAAAGACCCTACCTCTTCTTGGGCTACCATGCTATATCGTTAGCTACAGAGTTCATTCTACTGTGATTATGATTGTTAAAACTCAATGTCTCGTTCAAGAGGTCCTTTCAGTTGGGTTGGTTTTTGTTCAATATTTTTGGATTTCATGCTCTTAGGCAACCAGTGTGGTGGTCATGCCACTTATTGGTCAGGGAAATCATTCTCTGTTAGGAAAAATCCTAACATTCAAAAACAATTTTTTTCAGTGTAGTTTGGAAAATTACATAAAACAGTGAATATAAGCTTATTGCTAAGTTCAAGAGCAATAACATGGTCACAAAGCTACTGTGGCTTTGCTGATGTACAAGAACAGATCAATAGGCTAGAGGAGCCAAATAGTGGCCCCAGGTTGAGTTCATGTGTATATGAACCAGCAGCGAATTTACTGTGGAGTAATGAAAACCTGGCCTCTTGTTTGGTGAACAGCTCTCCAAGGCTCCCCCCATTATTATGAATTTTGTGGAATATTGCAAGAGTAAGCTATATTTGATGCAATCATCTCAGACCATTAGCTCGGATGACTCTGGCTTCACCTACTGCGGCCGACTTTTCTTCTGGTATTGGAGCAATCATAAACAAATTCAGAGTCCAACTAAGAGAAAGTTGAACTGGAGATGTGCCATTTTCACTGAAATTTAGGAAAACACTCAAAGAGTTTAAAGGTATAATTTAGAGAGGAAAAGTTTCTAAAAGGTGACTAGTCATATGTCAGAATACTCCAACAACTGATAATTAGGGGCTCAAAGAGAAATGAGACTTCTCTGGTGTAATTTTCACTCTAAGCTATCTGGATAATGGTAATTGTGTATAGGAGTGTGGGGGATTAGGAATCTTCAGGCCCTGGCAGGGGTGTTCCCAGGGTGTATTCATTTTGGAGATGGTGATATTTAATAAAAACTAAGTGGATTTCTTCCATATAGCCTGAGAAAAATGCTTTTGATTACACAGTCTTTGAAATTCTCACATCTAAAAATATTAATTGTGCCATTGTTTCTGGTAGCGGGGAAGTGATGTAAACTCCCTACCTGTTGTTAGGAGAGACATGGATTAAATGGAATAGGAATCAATTTCACAACAATGCTATCCTCACGGAGCAGTGGGTGCATGGGGCTGGGGGTGATCATAACACTGGGCTAAAAGGAGCCAATAAGAAACAGAATACTCGTTTAAGCATGCAAACTGTAGTAAGGACTAAATGCAAATATATGAAGGTATTTGCTGACAAACAACTTACATATTGCTGCAAGAACCCAAGAACACTATCAAAGAATTAATAAACCAGTCCTTACTGTAGCTCTACTGTCTTTCCCTAAGCAGTTCTGACTCGGAGTCAGACACCTTTCTTACTAGGAGTTGCTAAGGCTGGATCTGGTTTGGCTGTGCTTTCATATCCAGACTTGATCAACGGATGGAGAACAGACAAAATCCTTACTAGGAAAAGACTTTCCGTACCCTAGCAACTATAAATGGCAATAATGCCCCCAGTTCTTTCTCAGTGAAGTTTACCATTGTTTATCTAGGTGACTGGGGAATTTGGTAATGAAAAATACCCCAGCTTTTAAAGACCAGTGTAGATGTTCCATGTGGGCTCTGCCAAATACCGTACCTAGAAACCTCGAAGTTAAACCCTAGAAATCAAAAGTGCCAGGATGGCCTAATTTAGAACAGGAGTGACTGAAAGAATGAGGAGGGGGCAAATAACAGCTAATAGTTATTTTCTTTTTTAAAAATTTTTAGTTTATGTACATTGGTGTTTTGCCTGCATGTATGTTTGTATGGAGATGCCACATCTACTGGAACTTGAGTTATAGGCAGTTGCGAGCTGCTATGTGAGTCCTGAGAATTGAACCTGGGTCCTCTGGGAGAGCAGCTCGTGCTCTTAACCATTGAGCCATCTCTCAAGTCCCCACGTTATTTTTATAAAGCTGTGAAAAGAGGGCCCTTAGATGGTCAAGGACAAAGGGTATGGGGCACAGACACATGGTGGCCCTATGCTAATGAGCACTAAGTGAGGGAGGATGTTCATGATCAATGTGAATGTTCACCAGAAAGCATTAACTGCAAAAGAGCCTCCGAGTCATTAAAGGAACAAGATTGGCATGCAGATGTTAGCTGGCTTCTATTCTTAATTCTTCTTGGATCTGAGTGAAGGAAAAATGAAACACACAGTTACAGTGGCAAAAATAAGGCTTAAACATGAGTTCAGCTGCAAGACTGTATTTCTTGCTGAATGTTTAAATTGTTGCCAATGTTGTGCCTCTGAGCTTGGATTCATTCAAGGTTGATATCTTAGGGTTTCTACTGCTGCAGCGAAACTCCATGACAGAAAAGCAAGTTGGGGAGGAAGAAGTGTATTGGCTTACACTTCACCATTGCTGTTCATCATTGAAGGAAGTCCAAACAGGAACTCACACAGGGCAGGAACCTGGAAGCAGGAACTGATGGAGAGGTGCTGCTTACTAGCTTGTTTCCCCTGGGTTGCTCAACCTGCTTTCTTATAGAACCCAGGACCACCAGCCCAGGAATGGCAGCACCCACAATGGGCTGGGTCCTCTCACATTAATGAATATTAAAGAAAATGCCTTATAGCCAGATCTTATGGAGGCATTTTTTCAACTGAGTTTCCATCCTTTCAGATAAGTCTAGTTTGTGCATTAAGTTGACATGGAACTAGCCAGCACAGGGACCAACCAGACACATGGTACCTAACTGATTATTTAAGTCCTTCCACTATAGGAAGGGCAATGGCATAGCCTGATGGAATTGATGTGAATTCTGGGTGTGTATATTTTTGCACTGCTTGACCACAATACCTCAGTCAGCACCAATATTAGCATTCAGCTATTGCTAATAACTTCATTTTTATAGCATGTTATTATGAAGTAATAAAGAAGAAATATATAATTTGGCCTGTAGACTTGAACGTCTACCATAAGAAGAGCTGTACAACACATGGGCCAGATGATACTTAGAAGCTTAGCTAATTAATCAATTAATGAATTATTTTATATGCTGCTTGTATGATGCACAACATGTCAAATGGGGAGGGGAATGTGAGTCAAATAATCCCAAGATAACTTAAATAGAGTTTTCTAAGGTTTTTCTTTATTAAAAGGGGCCATGGACTGAAGGAGGTTCCCATAGCACCTCTCCCTTTTGTCTAAGAAGAGAGTTCCAAACCCAATATAAAACTATATACAATAAGAACAGATATCAAGTATAAAAATTAGAATTACAACCAGCATAAAAATATTAAGCAAGGAACACATATGCTAAACGTTTTAGTAATCATTTTATCCTAAGGAATCTAAGTCTTGTATTAGAAATGGCTTGGCTAGATCATAAGAAGAAGGTAACTACAACTATCTAATCTTCAATCCCAATCGAAGGCCTGAGAAGGGAGATAATATGACTTGAGTAGGCAGGAAGTACAATCAAGCAACTTCCAAAATGTGGAGTAGATAACAGAGACAACTAGCTACTTAGGCAATCACCCAAAGTCTCATTTACAATGTTGAAGCAACCAACTTTAGCTAAGGCCTAGAGCAACAGACAGGCCATTTTCAGAGGCAGGAAAAAATTTCAAAACTGTCTTACCCTGTCTTGGCAAGGTTTGATCTTGTATCCTGCTTGTCCATTCTGGACACTGTGCACTTTGTCAGTGGTAGAGGCATGGGCAGTTCCTTGCCCAAAGGCCAGTTGTGCCGAAAAGAAAACAAGCTCCAAGTGGAGTGCCTTTGGTGTTCAACATTCTCTCAAGAATAGATCAGTGCTGCCAGGAGCAATCGTGTCTCATGTCAACAGAACTCTAAGTTATTTAAATGTGGGTCTTTATCGCATATACATAAATTAGCAAATTTCTCAATTTTGGTAATTATTTTTGAAGTCACTATTATAGTATGCTGGGTTCCTATTGGGGAACTAGATATCCTGGAATGATTTAGTTCATGATAAAGTGAAGAGACTTAAGCTTTAGTTTCTGAGGACTTAGGCTCAAAGTTTCTTTTTCTCATCATTATCCTTGTTGTCCAAGGTTTTCTGACCCACCAGGTCCCCCAGCTGTTTGGTTCTAAGAAACCACACAGAAGTCTACATTAATCATAAAATGATTGGCTCATTAGCTCATACTTCTTGTTAACTCTTATAACTTATATTAACCCATTATTCTTATCTATTTTAGTCACATGGCTCAGTACCTTTTTCAGCAAGGCAGTCACATCTTCCTTGTTCTGTGGCTGGGAAATGACTGTGTCCTCTTCCCAAAATTCTCCTGTTCTCATTGACCTCCCTCTACTTCTTGTCTGGTTGTTCTGCCTATACTTCCTGCCTGGCTACTGGCCAATCTGTGTTTATTTAAAAGATAATTGACAGAATATAGACCACCGCCCCACACCACTTCCCCCTCTTTTTTAAAAAAAAAAAAACAAAAAACATCCATAGTCCATTTTTTTAAATGTGGGCATAGTTTTCCAGGCTACTTCCTGCTGGTTGGGGGCACTGTTAATCTTATGAGGACCTAAAGAAAATTTAGAGTTATGATCAAGTCCTGACTGGAGTATCCTGAGGCTTGATCATCTCAGGCAGCATCTTTTTTTTTTCTCATTTTTTTATTCAAGATTTCCATCTCCTCCCCTCCTCCTCCCCCTTCCCTCCACTCCCTTCCACCCATGCCCCCACTCCACCCCTCTCCAAAGACAAAGAGCCATCAGGGTTCCCTTCACTATGTTTAGTCCAAGGTCCTCCCAGCTCCCCCTAAGTCCAGGAAGGTGAGCAACCAAACTGACAAGGCTCATAGTGAGCCCGTCCATGCTGTAGAGTTCATGTTCATTGCCATTGTCCTTGGTTTCTCAGTCCTCCTCCACCGTCAGCCACATTCAGAGAGTCCGGTTTGGTCCCCTGTTCCATCAGTCCCATTCCGACTGGACTTGGTGGTCTCCCGTTAGATCTGTCCCACCGTCTCAATGGGTAAAAGCACTCCTCGCGGTCCTGGCTTCCTTGCTCATGATTTCCCTCCTTTTGCTCCTCATCAGGACCTTGAGAGCTCAGTCTGGTGCTCCTATGTGGGGCTCTGTCATTTTCTCCATCCAATGCCAGGTGAAGGTTCTATGGTGATATGCAAGATATTCATGAGTATGACAATAGGATCTGGACCTTTCTGGCACCCTCTCCTCAGCTGCCCAAGGAACTAGCTGGGGGCGTCTTCCTGGACACCTGGGAACCCCTCTAGAGTCAAGTCTCTCCCAACCCTAGAATGGCTCCCTTAACTAAGATATATAATTCCTTGTTCCCATATCCACCCTTCCTATATCCCAACCATCCTATTCCCCCAAGCTCTTCCCATCCTCCACTTCACACTTTTCTCTCCCCATCCCCCCATCCCCCCATCCCACCCCACCCCCATATTCCCATTTTTTGTCCGGCAATCTTGTCTACTTCCAATATCCAGGAGGATAACTATATGTTTTTCTTTGGGTTCACCTTCTTATATAGCTTCTCTAGGATTTTTTATGAATTATAGGCTCGATGTCCTTTATTTATGGCTAGAAACCAATTATGAGTGAGTACATCCCATGTTCATCTTTTTGGGCCTGGGTTACCTCGCTCAGGATGGTGTTTTCTATTTCCATCCATTTGCATGCAAAATTCAAGATGTCATTGTTTTTTACCGCCGAGTAGTACTCTAATATGTATATATCCCACACTTTCTTCATCCATTCTTCCACTGAAGGTCAGGCAGCATCTTGAATCTGTTCTGGATGTAGAACTCAGACAACTGGGCCATCTGTTCCTACCAGGTATTTCTCTGGAGGTCTTCCTTGATCAAACCTGATTTTTCTTAACTCAGAATGAATCCACAGCTTCTCATTTCCTGTGGAAACAAAAGCAGATTCTCTTTTCCAAAATAACATACATTTTGACTTCAATTTTGAAGTCAAGGTATTTTCAAAATACCTATCTTGAATTAATTCAGCAGCATTTATAAACAAATATCTTTTAGAAGCTGTTGCTCCTTTCTCAGCTTTCAAACAATTCAAGGAGAACATAATAACAAATAGTATCCTGAGTCTCTGTGCATTTTTCATTTTTATGTGGCTTTATTTTAACCTCTATTTCTTTTACTTTTAATTTTTGGCTTTTTGAGGCAGGTTCTCTGTATATCTTTGGCTATCCTGGAACTCCCTTTGTAGATCAGGCTGTCCTTTACCTCACAGAGTTCCACCTGCTTCTGCCTCCCAAGTGTTGGGATTAAAGGTGTGTGCCACCATGCCTTGAACTCACAGAGGTCTGCCTGCTTCTGTCTTCTAAGTGTTGGGATTAAAGGTGTATGCCACCACACCCAACAATTCTTTTTTTTTTCTTTTTTCTTTTTTTGGTTTTTTGAGACAGGGTTTCTCTGCAGCTTTTTTAGAGCCTGTCCTGGAACTAGCTCTTGTAGACCAGGCTGGCCTCAAACTCACAGAGATCCGCCTGCCTCTGCCTCCCGAGTGCTGGGATTAAAGGCGTGCGCACCACCGCCCGGCCCAACAATTCTTTTTTTAAAAGGACTTTAACCTGTTTCTTTTCTCTCTCAAGCCTGCATATATTTTTAACACACTGTAAAACATTTAGAGGTTTTCTTCATCTTTGAAGCTTTCTTTACTGTACATCTCTCTTTTTCTGACTATGTGAGTCTTCAATTTGCTAAGCAATATGGAGAGGATTAAAGCCGTGGCTTTGACTGCTGGATCCAGTCCATTCCTTAGCCTTCTGAGATACCAGCTTCATGGCTGAGGTACTGGCTGAAGCCATGCTTATTGCCACAACTCTATGGCGTTTAAAGGTCCCTGCCGCCAACAGAAAGCATGTGGTTAGCTTTTCATCAACACCATTTTAAGTGTTTCGTGGAAGGACTTCTTTAAAGAGCTGTAATATTTTGCAGCTAAAGCTGAGTCAGGAAGCCTCTCTTAAATGAGAGCACTTGCCTCTAGCAAGCAGAGCCCACTTGAGAAATGCTGCTATTAAGCAATGCTTAACTCTATTATTTTCTGTCTAGAATTACTTACCAAGCTCTGTCAGGCTTTATGTGGAAGCAGTTGTCCACATGCTGAGCACCATTTGTTGTCAGGGCTTTTGTCCTGCCTAGTTCCTGCAACTGTTAAGCTCCAAAGAAATCACACGAAGGTCTACATTAATCATAAACTGATTGGCCCATTAGCTCAGACGTCTTATTAACTCTTATATCTTATATTAACCCATTATTTTTATCAGTACCTTTTTTTGGCAAGGCAGTCACATCTTCCTTCTTCCCAGAATTTCCCTGTTTTCATTGACCTGCCTCTACTTCCTGGCTAGTTGTCCTGCCTATACTTCTGGCCTGACTACTGGCCAATCAGTGTTTATTTAAAATATAATTGACAGAATATAGACCATGATCCCACACCATATCCTCATCCTTATTCTCATCCCCACTGGTCCTCCTGGTCCTGAGTCCTCTCCCTTGTTTTTATCCTCATAGTCTTCCTCATCCTCATCCTTATTCTCACCCCACTGGTCCTCCTGGTCCTGAGTCCTCTCCCTTGTCTTTATCCTCATAGTCTTCCTCATCCTCATCCTTATTCTCACCCCACTGGTCCTGAGTCCTCTCCCTTGTCCTTAACCTTGTAGTCCTCCTCATCCTCATTGTTGTCATTGTCCTCCTCCTCTCCATTTTCCTTTCCCTTTTCTTATTCTTCCTTCTCTTCTTTATCTTATTGATTATGATTGCTTCCTTCTTATACTGATATTTATTAGTGAATAAATGATAAATCCAATTTCAATGCTACAAGAAGGCTCAAATTGTAAAGAACAGAGTTACCATGGCTCTTGATTTTTATTACTAAGTAAAGTAACGTGGAGTATCAAGACATCCAATTAAGTCCTAAAAGACTACCAACTCCAGGTAGACAATCTATGCTCTGCCCTCAATGTTAAATATTTCTTTCTCCTAAGGTTGAATCTCTGAGATGACCTTGGAGGATGAGACTCTACCATTAGGTAAAGGGAAAAAATTCAGTATGGTTAGTAACCAACATTATAAATAACGAGAAGTTAAGAGTAAAGAAATATATATATCAAATTTACTAGATTATGGATTAAGTAGTCTTTCTCTTGCTTAGTCACATTTGACATTGCTTTAAATTGAACATATATAACTTATATATAATAAAAATCTTATATATAATATAACTTATATATAATAAAATGAAATGGTGTCTTAGGTAAGTGTAAGAGTCAGAGCCTATCACTGCTCTGAACAGCACTGATTATTTGAGCAGTAGCAATATGAGGTGAGCATTTTGGCTAGAGCATTAACTGGGGAGTGCATTAGGCAATCTACACTGGAACAAAATGATTATTGATCCCATTTGTCTTCCTGCCTGTGCAAGAAACATGTCCTGGTTCAATGTCTTTTAAGATATTCACAGCTCTTAATACTTTGGTATTAGTTACTCTCCCATTGAAACAAAGTTCCATTTGGTTTTTTCCAAAGTCTAGAGACTACTTGATCAAGAATAATAAGAGACACAGTTTGATTCAAGTTTAAATAAATCATTTTCCCCAGGTATGTAGGAATTTATGTGCTGGTCTCTAGTCTCTTAGCATCAATCCTTTATTAAAATCTGGAAATGATCTTTTATCATTCCCTGGGGAAATAAACACAGCTTTTGAGCTGTTTTCCTTCAGGCTAAGTCAGAAAAAGTGATAGGATATTTAATAATAGATTGTTCTGAAGCCCATCTTTCCAACAGGCCTTATAAGGAGGCTCTCTGCTTCCCCATATGACACGTGGGCAGACAGATGTGGAACAAGATATTTTATTCTCAGTATCATTTTTTTCTGGCATTAATAGAATTCAGATTTTTGTTTCTACTATCTATTTTTTCCCAATGATATTCTCACCTATATAATACATATTATCCAACACCTATTGCTGAGGTTACTCACTCGGCTAAGCTAGGGGAAGGTACCAGAATGTGTAGAGCAATTGTCAAAGCAGTAGACACATTTTCTTCTCATATCTCTAATTTGTCAACTCTTTTCTCATGTTCTTCAAACAGCACAGGAGCAGAGTTAACCGTATATATGGGGTGAATCTACTGAGTGTCTAGTCCTGGGGCAAGCATTTAGTCACATTTTAATTTACCCAGTTATAACCGGAAGTGAAGTATTCCAGAATTGATTGCAGTCTAACTTGCTGAGTTCTGGCACTGATGATTGATTCACTATTCTATCAGTTACTTAATTAGAATGAATTATTCATAGTATTTCTTGATGAATGACCTAATTATTATGCTAATCATAATGATCTAAGTCTTCAGTGTTTTCTAAAGCACATTCTGCCTAATGGGGTTATTAAATACGTGTGTTATTATGGTCTTAGAAAAACTTGGAAGGGCGCTTAGACAGATTTTTAAAATTTATACAAAGACATTGAAAAACAGCAAATGTGAGATATCTTTTGCCTTGGGCTTACTTATTTTCTTCAGTGTCCTTTTCTTTTCCTAATATAAAATTATGAGCCAAAGTAATAAAACAGCAACTGATTTAGTAAAAAATAAGAAGTGAAACAGAATTTCACATCCTGCCTTTCTTTTGAGGAGTTTTGGCTGTGGCATGTAATTTTTCCTTTAGGAAGGCAAAGGGGTAAAGTGATGGGCATTTGTTGTTACGTTGTCATTCTTAGTTGTTCATGGGAGGAGCAACTGTGTTGGGAGGGGCTAATGATCTCTTCATGCCAGGAGCATCTCTTCCTTGCTTCCCTATTTTGTTTAAAGTCTGACACAAATTATTATATTTGGATGTATTTGTCTTACTTAATGGTATATTAAATATTTAAATTTTGGAGGATTTTAATTATCTTCAGTAATAATAACTACATTAATGATCAATTCTGAAGGATAGCAAAACTTGAACTTCAGAAACAAGATCAAGGAACTAGAATGTGAAACTATGCAGTGTTAGACCAAACAATAACAATTAGCTCATGAGTAAGTTTTACTCATAAAGAGCATGCTAGATTTGAAACATACATTTGCTCAGTTTTGAGGGAACTGAGTCACAGTACATTTTTTGAGACGTAAATGCAAGAACATGGGTTTTCACAAAGTGTTAAGGTGATGCTTTAGAAATAAGACTGACAGCATTTTGCTCAAAACTGATTTTATCTTTGAGCCCATAGAAACAGATGATAAAAATGAACATTTTGCAAGTTTTGGTTTCTTACAGTTTTGTTACATCCCCCGCCAATCTAATAATCTTTAAATTATTGATTTTCATATCGCTCTCTGGAGCCCAATCATAGTGTCATTCCCAGACCACCAAGTGTCAGACATTCTGGGACTTTGGAGCTTTACTGGTTGTTCTCTTCTTCTCTGTAGTCATTTTGAGACATCTGTGACCCAGGTGGACAGGAAGCAGTTGTTATATGTCTGATTAAAAGGTTTCTCTTCTCTTTTTCTGTAACTGCTAAGATTGTACACATTAAATAAAACCCAGGAATGAACTAAGTAGGTAAGCATAATCACAGATTAAACCCAGGACTTTACCCATGTTGAGCACACACTCTACCTCTGTTACCTCCAAACTACTGTCACCCTAGCCCTTGTTTTTGTTTGAGAACTCACTAGGTAGCCTTGGATGTCCTGGAGTTCACTGTATGTGACAAAATCCTGCCTTAACTTCTTGAATACTGAGATTTCAGCCACGTATTCTGTGATCAACTCAAAACACATTATATGTTTCTTTGGTTTTGCTTCTCTCTCTCTCTCTCTCTCTCTCTCTCTCTCTCTCTCTCTCTCCTTATTTTGGTATTGGAGCCTTAAGATGCTTGGTGTATTTTATTTCTGAGCTACATCTTTAAGTCTTGACTCCTATAAAAGGACTCAGTACCCTCTGCTCAATCTCAGGTTGCATAGTAGAAAGAGTCAGAAGAAAGCTTCCCATTAATTAGCCTTTGTTCTATTAGTTTTAAAATTTGAAATACAATGAACTCTAAGTAGAGAAGACATTCACACTTACAGCTTCTGGTGGGTCATTCTGAGCTCTCCTCCTGGTCATGATTGCCATTTCCCATGGTAGTCCATAAAGAATAAGGACTGTAATGATACTTCCTTCCAAGATTTTCCTTTATGGCTCAGACGTGACTTTGGCTCTGCTTGGAGGAAGTGACATGATGTAGTGATGGAGGACTCTCATTGGTTAATAAAGAAACTGTCTTGGCTTTTTGATAGGGCAGGATTTAGATAGGTGGAGTAGACAGAACAGAATGCTGGAAAGAAGGGAAGTTAGTCAATCGCCGTGCCTCTCCTCTCTGGATCAATTGCCATGGAGCCAGCAACCAGGTCAGACATGCTGAATCTTTCCCGGTAAGCCACCACTTCGTGGTGCTACACAGATTATTAGAAATGGGTTAAGCAACATGTGATAGTTAACCAGAAAGGGGCTGAAGATAATGGGCCAGGCAGTGTTTAAAAGAATACAGTTTGTGTGTTGTTATTTCGGGTGTAAAGCTAACCATGTGGGATCTGGGCGGGATGAAAAGCAGGCCTGCTTGTCTCATTATTACAATGTAGAAATGCATCCTCCTTGGCAAATGAGCTTTTTTTTTCATTGTTGTTGCTTCTTCTTTGTTGTGGTAGAAAGATAAAGTGGGAAAGCTTTCATTGATTGCCCAACAGTGATGGCTTTTCCTAAGGTCTTTTTCTCTTAATGCCTTTACTCTATGTATTTCTGCATTCAGTTGTTTATTGACTCTTCACAAGGTGCATGTGAGTTTTCGGAAGGACTTTAGGATAACACCGCAGTTTATGTTGTGTATGGAGGGACCAAAGACTGGGGCTGAATTCATAGCTATCTTGATGTTTAATGAGAGAATCAGATATTATCTTCAGCTACTGCTAATATTTATTTGATTTCATACCATCAGGCAACACAGAGTTGTACTTTTAAGGTAATAAAGAGAAAGAGAAATCAGGAAAGCTTTATCTTAGGTTATAAACCACCAGTTCAGAGACATGAAGGAAAGCAATTGGAGATGCTGGCTTCCTAGTTTGCCCCCTCCCCACACACATGTACACTCTTCATTTATTTTCTTCTCAGCAGGGTTACTTGACCTGATGTGCCCATTTCAATAGTAATGGACTAGGTTATGATTATCTCAGAACAATATGGGAGAGAGACGAGAGTCACTTAGATTTCCCCACGCTCTTGAAGCTATCAATCATCCATCTCACAAAGCAGTTATAGGGTTTGGGACCTCAGGATTTTCATGACTCTTTATCTTGTGTATGTTTGGCTCTAAAGTCCATACTCTCCTTCTCTAGCTTCTGTATTCTTCTAGGACTAGGTCAAGGAATGCTGCAGCCTGTACTACTTCACCAACTGCCCTGTAGCTGGGAGACCATAACTGTGCTCTCTGTGTTGGAATATGCTGACTTGGCTCAGTGATAAAGCTATGCTCTGGGACTGTTAGACTCAGAGAAGGACTTTCTGGTTCTTGCACATTCCCAATGTTCATTGTTCTGGTGGGATTTGATTGGGGGTCTTGTAGTTAACTCATGTAAAATAAAATGTTAAGAAAAAGATATTTTCGTGTAACGTTATAAAGTGGTATATGTTTGCCCTTTTACTTGAGAGAGGATATGAAGTGTTCTGGCCTGTCAATGGCTCCCACAACATTTTGATGAAAGAAAAGCTGACACTTTAAAGATTTTTGCCAATCTTAGGAGTTGAACCCATTAATTTTTTGCCCAACTCAAATACATCCAGCAAGCTATTGTGAATAATAATATCAGTTATATAAATAGATGTCACAGTAATCAGCCACTGAAATACATGAGGATATCTGTCTGAAGGTTTGTCTATTCTGTTTTGTTTCATCTAGGCATGAGGAACATAAAATATTGGCCAGAATAACCATAAGCAACTGTCAAATAAATTCAGTACATTATCTTAGAGGGTAGTAGACCTTGAGGTTTGTATGAAAGGGGAAAATGACACATGCAATGTGTTTGCTTAACCAGACCCAATCACTCTCACTTGCAAATACTGGGTCTTCCCTTTTATGTCACTACCATTATTCAAGTGTGGCAAACTTCACTCCGTGTTTAGAATGGTTTGTGGTTGTAAGAGGGTGTGCCCATTCTTACATTCAGAGAAACTGAGGCAGTTCAGAATATTTTTAGTGAAGTGTTAATGACATATAGATATCACTAATGGGTAGTTTAATACAATGACTAATTGAATATGGTCACCAGTTGAAAATCTCACCAGATATCAAAAGAATAGCTACTATGGTTCTTCAACAGAGATGACATCAAAACATTCTATTAATTGTACTGATTTAATAATACATCAAGCTTACTGAGATTTTGACATGTGTTTTCTGGACTTAAGGATTACTATAATAAAGGAGACAAAGTCATGTCATTATAGACTAGGCTAAAATGAGTAAAGTGTGAAGCTGTAATAACGTTTGAAGGATAATAAGATAATAAAATAGTGTGGGCGGTGGAGAAGTGACTGGGAGGGACTGTAGCTTAAATAATTAAGAAAATCGTGCTGCGAAAATGACATTTAAGGTGGTACCAGAACACTAGCTGGAAATAGAGTATTCCAGGCACATGGAAGAACCAACCTAAAGTCACAGCCATTCGAGAAGAGAAATACGGCCACTGTGTACAGAACAAGGTGATGGAAAGGAAAAGTGGCATGAAATATGAGCCAAGAAGTAGACCTGAGCCAGCTCTTTCGGTGCCTGTAGGCACGAGGAGCCTGGCACAAAGGCCATGAGATATACATCCACCCAAACACCAGTCTAATCATCCACCCTTCAAACATATATTTAAGATATGATCCTTAGTTTTTCACTATAACAGCAACACTTTCATTTCTCAAAACCCCATCTCAAGAAACTACGATTCTTTCCACTGGTCATTCTTAGAAGCAGGAAAATGACACCACCAAAACAGAACAAATTAAAAAATGAAAAAAAAATCACCTAGAATGTTGATAGAGGAGATTGTGGACAGGTGAGTGGAGAAACTGAGGTCTCATCTTGGAGACTATGATGTGGGGCTGAGGTGACTGTCACAGGGCTGAAAAACATACACAACTGAAGTAATACTGGACGGCTAGGCCACATAATTCCTACTGCACTGGACATGGGAAAAAGAAAGGAAAGAAAGACATAAAGGAAGGAAGACGGGGCGGTGACTTTTAGGTTGTTGAACAAGGAAAGGAATGATGGGATCAGACCAAGGTGAGAAAGACTGGAGTAAGTGAGGAAATCGAAGCTTGCTATGTGATGTGTATTAAACCCCCAAATGAGGGTGTCAGGTAAATTATGGATACATAACTCTGGACTCAATGAGTTGAACCCCCCCCCCCCACATCGTATTTAAATCAATGTGAATGAATGACATGATCTAAGAGGATGCAATTGACAAGTCGCAGAAGACTGGCACCAAACCCTAAGAAGTAGAAGGATGAGGGGAATCTAAAAGAATTTGAAGAGAAAAAACGAAAAGCAAATCCCAGGAAGGGAGAAAAAGCAGAAGAATTCCGACTTGGATGTCAAAGGGGAAAGGATTATAAGAAGGCGGTAGTTGACCAGGTAAACACTTCTGAGAAGTTACATAAATGAGGATCCAGAAGTGACCAGTGGCCTTGGCAAAATAGAAAACAGTAGTTATGTTGACAAGAAAAAAAGACATACAATGAGAAAGAGAGGTTAGTTCCCATAGAAAAATCTTAGGCGCTGGCTTCTGAAAGTTTAGGGGATGAGTTTTGTCTGTATTTCGTTTTAAAGCCAGAGAATATCAGAACAAATTTGGGACTGATCCAAGAGAAAGACAAGTAATCATTTTGGTCTGTCTGTCTGTCTGTCTGTCTGTCTGTCTGTCTGTCTGTCTGTCTGTCTCAGAGGATCATCCTAAAATAGAGGATGGATGATGGGAAGCTCTGTTTACCAATCACGCATAGTTAAGGCATGGCTACCTGGAGCCTAGGGAAGAAAAACTGTGAAGGACCAGGTGTGCACTCTCTCTCTGAGTGACTCCTGCCAGATACAGAGGAACTCGGACTTCCCATTCTTGTGGTGTGAGTTTCACTTATAACAATTAAAAATATAATTCTTTATCTTTAAGCTGGCCTGGTTATTTCCCAAATGGAGCTATTTTCTACAGATGGAAAGACTGTAAGAGCCAGAGGATATGGAGGAGTCCTGCAACATCCATGTCTTCTGGATCTGACAGGGCTGTGGTACCCATGAGCTCCTGACAGCTTTGTCATATTGAACAGGGGAGGTGTGTGTTAGCCATTTTCTGAGGGGAAGAAATAAGTGGAAGAATCAGTTTAATTTTTGGATGTGATCCCTGGTGGGAAGAATGGGAATGAGAGCAGAGGAGGCCTAGGACTGTACACAGTGAAGTCTAATCTTTTCAAAGCAAGGGGAACATGTTGTGAACAGTAGGGTGTGGTGTGGATGTGGGGTAAACATAGTGTGGTTCAAGAAGAGGGCTGTAAGTGAGATTAAATGTGCCTAAAGTTTTTGCTAAACAAGAGAGAACACACAAAAGTATTCAACAGCATGGGCAAAATTGAAGGAGCTAATGCTTGGCTGGGGGCAGAGAACTTTGGGTGGAAGCAGTAGGGGCTGAAGGCGTCATGGTGTGGGTGAAAATAGGAGTGGAAATTGGAAAGCCAACCATGTGGAAAATTATTCGAAGATTTTATTTAATCAACTAAAGGGAGAAAAGACAATTAAGTAGTTGTGAAATCAGAGGTACCTTTGAGAAGGCAGATGGGAAAGTATTGCTAAATGCTACTGAAAATGAGACACCAAAGGAAAACGTTTAAAGACAAAGAGGATGGAAGACCCTCAGAGCTCTGGTGTGTATAGCATTTTGACTCTTACTCAGAAGAATGGTATTTTCGTTACTGCAACACAGGGACTAACAATATTATTGATGATGGCAACAATGACAGCTAGCATTTACTGAGGTCGGTGTGTGCCAAGCCTCTCAGATGGCTCATCCTACTTAACCTCCCTACTCGATCCCCACCATCCATCAGCATAACACCCTCCATTGATTTCCCTGCTGCGCCTGAATAATAGTCCAACTTCTAATTAATCCTGGGCTCTTGTTCTCCTTTCCTTATTATTCCCAGTGGAGATACGAGAAAAGCCGGGTAAACAAATTCAGGTGGGAGAGTTTTGAGCAACAGAACTTACTCTAGAGTTCCCACTGAGCAACCTTGCAGAGCTCCTAACCTGAGCACATAAATAGAGAAGGGAATTGTGGTCCACAAAAGAACTCCTGGCTATTGTGTTAAAGGTTCAGGTCTGGCTTGATGTAATGGAAGTGACCTCAAGCCGTGCAACATTGCACAGTTCCACGTACCCACCTATCCTGAACTGACGACTGCTTTTCCTTCACCTGTGGTTTGTTTTTTTTATTGATTATCTATTTAAATCTTGGGAAAATGGTATAGATTAGAGTTTATATATAAACCAGCTGGTCTGGTTCAGATGGGTTAGGCTGACCTTTGGGTCACATCGAGCAACTACGGATGTCTAAATTTGAATTGGATTTCCTCCTTAAGTGATGTTTTCTGGATCTGAAGGAAATGTGCTACCTAATCCAAGCCCCAGTCTTGCTTTGCAGACCAGTCATTGCTAGAATTTTCAAGAGCTGAAGGTAGAGTCTCAATAAAGGCTGGTGGTTAGCAGAGGAAAGAAAACAAACAAAACCACTGGCTTGCCTGGCCTTGGTGGTTCTGTTTATGGTTGGAATTTATCCTTAGACTATCATGGTAGCTCTGTTAGAACCAGCAGGTAATTTCTGACCATGGTAGCAACCATAACCTGACCTACTGAGGTGTTTTCTTTTTAGTCATTTTGTTAACACTCAGCACCTCCCTTTCTCTCAGAGAAGAGCATCATGGGAGAGGGGAAAGGAAGACTGTGAGAGCCAGAGGACAGGGAGGAGTGCTGCTCAATGATGTCTCCTGGACATTACATGGCTGCTGCATCCATGAACTCAGGACATCTATGTCTGTCTGAGAGAGAGAGGATGTTGGCATTTTCTGATGAAAAGAGGAGAAATAAATAAAAGAATTATTTGGAGTTTTGTTTGATCTAGGCAGGTAGATTTATTTTACTGTCTTTTCATCTCACGGAGTACCTCAAATAATTTGGTTCCTTTCTGTAGTTTTCAGGGTAATCACACACACATAAATTTTCCTTCTGTCTACCTTGGCTGCCCCTTTTGTCAAGAATAAGGATTCTCATGTCAAGGTGAATGAGGAGGAGACAGGGAGAAACCCAGAGAGAGTGTAAGGAAATCGGAGTACTGTGTGAAGTTTATCTCCACATACAGACACTTCCCTTTAATGCTAACAAAATGTATGTAAGAAAACATTGAACTAACGCAACAACTGAGAGAGAGGAAAAGACAGTAGAAATTAGAAAAAGAGGCATCCTTCACTCCCAACAAACAAGCATGGCTCGATTGTTTAGGAGCACAAGTGTGAGTCACCAACATCCTCTTAAACTTACCTTTTAGATAAACCCTAGCCTTTTAGGAGCTCCAGTACCTAAAATAGGCAATCTGTAGTTGTGATGTTTGTCCTGAGCTCCTCAAGGCGGCTCTAAGAGATTAAAAGTCTGGTAAATGGGAAGTATATTTGAAGCCTGTATGGTGGGTGACATTGTCATCTATAGGGGCTGGACTGTATTAATAGCTATCCTGGGACTCATGACCCACAGGCTAGACAGTCTTTCTAGACGTTTGTGACTAGTCCTCCAGTTTTAGAAGGAATAAAATGAATGCTTACAGACTTTAAGAAACAAAAAATATTTGAGATACAACTGATAAATTCTGAGATGTATAACTGGTCATAATGCAGAAAATGAGTGACATCTGTGTCACACCCTTTCTCAGTGTTGCTGGAACATAATGGAAAAGGGAATGGGTAACTGTTAGAAGCTGAAGACAAGGAAGAGTGTTGGGAAACTGTCTGCTGGGCACCACAGGGTTATTATAAGCATAAACCAACAATCGCTGTGGTTGTCTGAATAAGGCTTAACCAGCCAACACTCCAACTTGGAGGGTGAAGGGGCTCATGACACCTCCACCTGCAGCTGATGAGTTATGGGCAGTTGATGCCTTGTGTAGGATGAAGAGTCACTTGTCTTTAGGGATATGACCTGTGGCAAGTTTTTCACATTTCAAGGGACAGTCATATACCCAGGCACATATAGACTGTACTAACTGTACTCAATGAGCTATTAAAAGGATAAGATGAGGCTTATTGAGAGGGGGATGGGAAACGGAGGGGTCTAGGAGAAATAGAAGGGGGAGTGATGGATGGACAGTATCAAAATATATGAAAGTTTGAAATTCATAAATAATAAAACAATAATTTTAAGAGAAAAAAGATTATAATAATTTCAGCTCAACTTGAGAACTTTGGTTTAAGAAGCTTGACATTGCATGTGATTTATAGATTTTTTTGCAGTTTTCATATATATTTATATAAGTATATATTACATACACACACTCACACACACACATAGACACATATATCATCCACAACAGACCATGACACTTTGTTTAATCTCTGCTCCATGATAACAGTTGGCTGAAGTCTCCAATCTGAACTCCTTGTCTCAGCAGCTTCATAAACATCAATGTTTCAGGTCCCAAGTCTCACCTGTCCTTACAGCTAACTGTTGATACCAGTGGAACAGTAAGAAAACTCTGGTCACATTAAAAAGCAAAATAGTTAGAAAAAAGAGTGTTAGCATTGGTTCTGAGTAAGTTGTTTATATTTTCAATTTTTAATTTTAAAATAAAAATAAAAAATTTCCATCTCCTCCCCTCCTCCCACTTCCCTCCCTGCCCTCCACCCCCACCCCCACACCCTCCCTCTCCAGGCCAAAGAGCAGTCAGGGTTCCCTACACTCTGGGAAGTCCAAGGTCCTCCCAATTCCCCCCAGGTCCACGAAGGTGAGCATCCAAACTGACAAGGCTCCCACAGAGCCAGTCCATGCAGTAGAATCAAAGCCCAGCGTCATTGTCCTTGGCTTCTCAGTCAGCCTCCACCGTCAGCCACATTCAAAGAGTCCGGTTTGATCACATGCTCCATCAGTCTCATTCCAGCTGGCCTTGGTGTTTTCCCACCGTCTCAGTGGGTGAACGCACCCCTTGCAGTCCTGATTTCCTTGCTCATGTTCTCCCTCCTTCTGCTCTTCATTAGGACCTTGGGAGCTCAGTCCAGTGCTCCAATGTGGGTCTCTGTCTCTATCTCCATCCATCACCAGATGAAGGTTCTATGGTGATATGCAAGATAATCATCAGTGTGGCTATAGGACAAGGCCAGTTCAGGCACCCTTTCCTCTGCTGCCCAAGGAACAAGCTGGGGACATCTCCTTGGACACCTGGGAACCCCTCTAGAGTCAAGTCTCTTGCCAACCCTAAAATGGCTCCCATAATTAAGATATTGACTTTCCTGGTCCCATATCCCCCCCCTCCTCCATCCCATCCATCCCATTCCCTCATGCTCTCCACATCCTCTCTTTCTCCCTTCTCTCCCCCCATCTTCCCTTATCCTCACCTCACCCCCACCCCCGTGCTCCCAACCCCTGCCTGGCAATTTTGTCAATTTCCAATATCCAGGAAGATAACAATATGTTTTTCTTTGGGTTCACCTTCTTATTTAGCTTCTCTAGGATCATGAATTCTAGGCTCTATGTCCTTTATTTATGGCTAGAATCCACTTATGAGTGAGTACATACCATATTCATCTTTTTGGGTCTGGGTTACCTCACTCAGGATGGTGTTTTCTATTTCCATCCATTTGCATGGAAAATTCAAGATGTCATTGTTTTTTTACCGCTGAGTAGTACTCTAAAGTGTATATGTGCCACACCTTCTTTTCATTCTTCTATTGAGGGGCACCTAGGTTGTTTCCAGGTTCTGGCTATTACAAATAGTGCTGCTATAAACATAGTTGAACAAATACTTTTGTAGTACGATTGGGCATCTCTTGGGTATATTCCCAAGAGTGGAATTGCTGGGTCCTGTGGTAGGTTGACTCCCAGTTTCCTGAGAAACCACAACACTGATTTCCAAAGTGGTTGCACAAGTTTGCATTCCCACCAACAATGGATGAGTGTACCCCTTACTCCACGTCCTCTCCAGCATAGGCTATCATTGGTGTTTTTGATTTTAGCCATTCTGATAGGTGTAAGATGGTATCTTAGAGTTGTTTTGATTTGCATTTCCCTAATCGTTAAGGAGGTTGAGCATGCCCTTAAGTGTCTTTTGGCCATTTGAACTTCTTCTGTTGAGAATTCTCTGTTCAGTTCAGTGCCCCATTTTTTAATTTGGTTAATTAGCATTTTAATGTCTAGTTTCTTGAGTTCTTTATAAATTTTGGAGATCAGACCTTTGTCTGATGTGGGGTTGGTGAAGATCTTCTCCCAGTCAGTAGGTTTCCCTTTTGTCTTAATAACAGTGTCCTTTGCTTTACAGAAGCTTCTCAGTTTCAGGAGGTCCCACTTATTCATTGTTGCTCTTATTGTCTGTGCTACTGGGGTTCTACGTAGGAAGTGATCTCCTGTGCCCATGTGTTGTAGACTACTTCCCACTTTCTCTTCTATCAGATTCAGTGTGGTCAGATTAATATTGAGGTCTTTAATCCATTTGGACTTGAGTTTTGTGCATGGTGATAGAAATGGATCAACTTTCATTCTTCTACAGGTTGACATCCAGTTATGCCAGCACCAATTGTTAAACATGCTTTCCTTCTTTTCTTAATTGTGGTTCCCTCCTCTCAGATGCCTTTACCTTTTGCCAAGATGACATAAAACTACCCCTGACAGTTTATAAGATGCTACCATTTTCTGAATTTTACAGTTGAGGTTAAATCAAAGAGTATTGTGTTTTACTCCAAATAACTATGCTACATATTTCCCAATGCATTCCAAAAGCCATGAGGTCATGAATGCTAATATATTCACACAAATATATTTTGTCTTAAAGAAACTTTGCCATCAACCTTGAAGCTACCTAGCCTGTGAAGATGGCATAGATTCTACAAAAGCGTGTCTAGAGAAATGAAGTAGACAAGAGAAATGATAGCTTTTCTGTATGTTGAGGATGACAGTTAAAACTTTCTCTTTAATATTTTGATGTAAGTAAATGAAAAGCTTAAATGTGTCATTTTAAAAGATTAGATTTTGAGTCCTGGGTGGAGGATAAATTTATCAGGTTAATTCAGGACCACTTAGCTCAAATCCCTCAGCCGATGATCCAGTTAGTGCTTCTTTTATGTCTCCTGTAGGATGTCCACTGTGGCTCTAGGTAAGGAGATATCCATGCTTGTAAGATTTTTCTCCTATGAATTTTGACCTCCTCTTCCTGTCTCAATGTAAAGACTAAGTAAATAAATGTTTCCTGCTGTGATATCATGCTTTATACATACTTTTGTTTTTATTATGACTTCATAACTCTATCTGTAAGGCAGGGCATCAAAGCTAGGATTTCACTTCATCAAGGTGAGTCAGAGAAGTAGTGTAAGCATACCCTGCCATTTGTAGGCCATAAGGAAATTCTGTGACCTGCTCTCCTTATTCCAGAGGAGTCCTGCTTTATATTCAGGAAGGAATGTTAAAGAATCAGAACAGACCATCCTGAATTTCTTTACCCTGTTGCAATTATATGTATGGAGTGAAGCTTCCATTAAAACCCTACATGACTAAATGCAGGGAGCTTGGGGAAAGATGAACAAACGGGAATTCCTAGAGTGGGATTGACTTGGGGAAGGTATAAGAGCTCTGTACCACATCTCCCACACCTCACCCTCTGTATCTGTTTTCTATGTTCTGTAGGATAGTTGATGATAGACCAGTTAATAGTAGGCCAGTGGACAAATATGTGTTTCCTTAAATTCAATTCCTGACTCAATCAAATTGATCAAATCCAAGGACAGGACACTAGAGACCTCTGGCTTATATAAGGGGGATCCAAGTCGAGCTAAAACAAGCCAGGGTTTGCAACTGGCCTCGACAGTGATAAGCATAGTCATGGAAATTGAATCTCCACCCTCTGGAATCTAGTGCCACCCAAGTAACAGTGTCAGAACTGAACTAGAGGACATCCACCCAGAATCTACAGCAGAATTAGCAGGCTTCTTTTTGGTGCATAGGTAAAACCCACCTTCTTTTTGATCGTGGATATCATCGGTGTTGTTAGTGCTGTAAGAGGAGAGGACAAATAGGCACCTTGCTTTTTTCACACACCTGTTCTTTCCTCCCTGTTCTAATGACAGCAGGCACCAATTTCTCAGCTAGCTATTTATCTAGTGTTGTATCGATTGGCACATCAAACAAGTGAAGTTATAAATTTATATTTCATCACATTAGATAAAATAGGCATGTGTCCTAGGTTGGAGTACTTTGTCTATTAACTCCAGCTAATGCTACATATCAGCCAGAGAACACTGAATAATCGCTTAGCAAACAAGCTCCAGTCACCTCTTAGGTTCCTCCTACATCAGTGTTTGCCTAGCAAACAGAAACTTGATAAAACCCAGAGAGATTGCAAAATGGATTTCCTGTATGTGTTGCCAACAAATTCTTTTTTTTTTCCTGGCAGCCTAGATATATTTCCTAAGTGTCTGCACCCTTCAAGATTTGCATCCTGCCTTTTCATCCAAGGCCCTGATATTTACAGAATGGTGTGAGCATATTGTGAAACACAGGGGTTGGAATGGAAAGGCCTTTGCCAAGGGCTACCGGTCTCTGTGATAAGAGCTGAAACAGTACTCTTAAATCTAAGTGATCAACTGTGCTATGAGAAGGCACTAAAATCCCAGGATGTGTCCTGAAGTACGAGCTATGAAGTGGTTATTTAAATATGCTAAGTTGATGCTTACTAACACACGGCTCATTTTTCTTTACCAATATGTTACTAATTTTGGTTATTGTGATAACTTTTCTTTCTCTTTTTGACCTTGCTGTACAAATCAAAATGGCAACCTGAGCCCCATACTGAGGAATGTTTTCCTTTCTGCCTCTCCACAATTTTATGATGACATTGTTTTCAAGGGGAAGTGGTCAATGGGGATTCGGAAAGTTGGCTTTGTCTGATGTGCCTGATTGTCTAACCTCCTCCAAAGTTACTTCTGCCACGTTTCATTATGAGAAGGTTGAGACACAGAGAAGTAGGTGAACTCACCAGACAGTGGTTGGAGGGCTCCCACATATCAGACTGACTGTAATCCCAGGGGCACTAAAGGGTAGCCATTCCACTTTTAGAAATTTATTAAAGAAATAGTTCTAGAATGACTTAATAGCTAAAAAAGCATTTCGTTACTGTGATTTTTTTATTTATTTACAGACAAGATGTTCCAATTTTCACTCATATCACTTTGTAGAGCAGCTTGTTTCACATTTTTTATTCATTAAATTTGTGGGGTTTCCTGACAATATTGTATATTTGTACAATGCATTCTGATTAATCTTCCTTCCAAACCACTACCATGTTCCTCCCGCCCCTGCCACCCTATAATCAATCCCCTTACAGGTCTTTTTGGCATGTGTTGTGGCCCATTGATTTGAACGAGGGCCATCTGGGTAAGAATGGGTGCAGAACTATCAGGTGAAATCTGGTGCCCTCACGAGTGGGTAAACATCTCACAATAATGAATCGTTACTTAACAGTTCAGCAAGGAAAAGTAGGGTTGCAAGAGTCTCTTCAATATCCTTAGTTGACTGTTGACTGGTTCAGTGCATTTGTGATGAGTTTTTCTTTCTGCCTCTCCACAATTTTACGATGACATTGTTCTCAATTTGTGGTGAGTTTTTGGCTACCATGGCTGTGTTGTGCTCAGAAGATAGTATCTAGCAGCCCATCTCCTAGCTCCTATATTCTTTCCACCTTGTCTTGCATGATATTACCTGAGCATTAGAAGCCAGTGTTATAAATGTTTCATTTTGGGCTGAGCACTCAACTACCCTTATTTACAACAACTTGAGCATCTTAAAGTCCCTGCATCTACTATTGTTCATTTCAATAACGAGATGTTATACTGAGAGCAGCTTTTGACAATGGGTATACACATAGATGTTTCAAAGGTAATTTAATGCCATGTCAACTTAGCTAAACAACAGTAATAAATTAATTCCTGGTCCTATGATCTCCCTAAACACTTAAAAAATTTTTAATGGCATTAAAATATTTTAATTTTGCATATATGTGTATGCCTGTGTGTGAGAATTTATACAAGAATGCAGGTACCAATGAAATCTAGAACCTCAGTTTCCCTAGAGTTGGATTTAGCTTGATTTGGGTGCTGGGAATTGAATTCTTGTCTTCTACAAGCATAGTAATGCTTTTAATTGAGCCATTTCTCCACACTAATTCATGGGGTTTTGACTGGGTTTACAGTACCAGGCATGAGGTCCTTCCTGTAGATCTTATCAGATCTTATCAGGGGATAATTGGTTACTTCTGTAATTGTGCTATTAATCCACAAGTGGACACACCTTGTCTGATGGGTTGGCATTGTAGGTCATAAGCTTTACAAATGGCTAAGACTACCGATGCCTTTTATTTCCCAGAGTACCTACATAGTACCATTTGGCTTTATGAAAGCTAGTCAACATGAAGGGAACTCCAGCTTCCAACTCATCTCTAATTTTCTGTATAAAATCTAGGGTTGTGATAGCATCAGCAATAGTTTCTTATCATCTATTTCTGGTTGACAACCAAGAGGAGTGGCAAGAGTTTGTATTATTTTGAAGGCTCCTTTATTATTAATAATGTCACAAACAAAATTTTTTGATCAACTTGAATGTAAAATGTAGTATTTTATAATACTTCATTTTTATTTCTTCTGTTCATACAACTTCAGTATGGGCCCTAGTTTAGTTGTGTTTGGATCCATAATTATAGGATAGTTATGAGAACAAAATAAGTCAATATGTGCAAGTCACTTAGACTAGTCCTTGTATGTAGTGTTTAAAGGCAAATAAGGTACATTAAAACTTCAAGGTGTACATTTGAGGAGCGATTGTGATTTAGGTAAGCGGTTTGGAGTCTGCTAAGGGGGCATGCAAGGCATCCTTTTCCAGGAAGAACATGAAATAAAAAACATGTGAATGGATTAGGTGGAGCATTGACCTTATTTGGGTTGTCCCAGCACAGGGTCCTCATTGAGGACTGAGCTGACATTTCTGCTTGGTTAAGATCCTTGCTAGTGAGCTGAATTTCAGGTTGCTCCTATTGGAAGCCAGGGAACTTGAGTTGACTTGGTCTGATTTCTTCCCAGTTAATTAAGTGGAAAGTCTTAGGCAGATGCCAGATACATAATTTTTTATTTGCTATTAAGGTTATTTGTTCGTTTTTTTTGTCATTTGTATTTTTCTTTTGAAAATGTTTTGTTTAAGTGCTTATTTCAAGGATTTTATTGCTTAAAAAATCTTTGCACTATTCCTTTAAGAGAGTACTGCAATATTTTCTGAGGAAACAAAAGAGACTGGGCATTGATTAAATCAGAGTCAGCCTTTGAATGAAGCTCTAAAAATCTATAGAGTGCATCTAAGAAATACCACACTCAGCTCCCTGAGAATTACTCTTTTTGCTTCAGCAATCACTGTGAAGACAAGAGCTCATACTGCCTTTGTAATTTAAAAGAAAGATAACAGAAAAGTCAAGTTTTGGTGCAATAAGAAATACAATAAACATATTTTACCATAGAGTTCATAGGACTGTGCAACCATTTCTTTGAATTACAGAATCAATGCTGAATTTGACATTTTGTGAGAAAAATAGAAAAATTCTATAACTGGCTAATGGTTTGCAGGGATGGGATGCACTTAGTATATAATTAATAGAGACAAGCCATTACAGAGCACAAAAATAAAATTAAATCAAATAAGCATACATGTCAAGTGCTGGGAAGAAGTGAAATAAAGTGTGAGTCATTTATATTTGGATGAAAATAGTACCCTTTGTTAATTGCACTGTGCAGCTTTATTCCCAACATGCTGAAGTGCTAAGCATCTTCACAAAGTCAAAGAATATTAGTTGAGACTTTAAAACAATCAGTAGAATTAATGTGAGCCTAGAGACAAAATTTAAAGCAGAAAAACGTGCAAAACTGGAAGTCTACAAAATGCACATGAAAGCTAATCAGCTCATCAAATTCTTGTTCTTATTGGATGCATGCTGCACAAACAAACACACCGTGCTCACAGTGAGTAAAGAAACCTGATGGATTGGAATGCATTCATTAACCTAGGTTGCTAGCAGTGTTTCCAATTTAATGGTGGATGCTGGCATGTGTATACTGGCCACCTGATGTAGGTGGGTCTTCTATATATCTGTTGCTTTCATTTAATTAATAAAGAAAACTACTTGGCCTGATAGGTCAGAACATAGGTAGGCAGGGAAGACAGAACAGAATTCTGGGAGGAAGAAGGCAGTAAGACAGTCACCATGAAGCCGGCTACCAGGTCAGACATGCTGAATCTTTCCTGGTAAGCCACCACCTTGTGGTGCTACACAGATTATTAGAAATGGGTTAAACAAGATGTGAGAGTTAGCCAGTAAGAGGCTAGAGCTAATGGGCCAGGCAGTGCTTAAATGAATACAATTTGTATGTTGTTATTTCAGGTGTAAAGCTAGCTATGTGGGAGCGGGGCTCGCCTCCCCACTACAGCCACCCAATTGTTTACTCACTCATCCATTCCAGTAACCTACATGGGAAGGAGGGTTATGATTCCCACTACAGCTTGCAGACAGTGAGAGGCTTAGTTGATACTCAAAGCCAGATATCCTCTAAAACTCTGGTTATTACCAGCTTATAGATACTGTCACAACCTCCCCTAGTCTCATTGCTGTTTGCCATTGCCAAATTCTGTCTCATTCATTCATTCCATTTCAAAATAGCTGTGGAGCTTTCAATACATGTCAAGACCTACATTGCATGCCATTAATTTAATTGGAAATTTAATACATAATGTTTTTTTCTGGTCATGGAACCTATAGTTCATCCAAAGAGACTGAAAAGATGGGAGTAATGATAAATAGCATTTGTTAATTACCTAGGAAATTCCTGATCTATTTTTAGGCACTTTATGAACAGTCTGTATGAGTTTTATAACATTTCATTATGATGTTATCTTCTCTGCTTTGTGTATGGAGAAACTAGAGTTTGACTATTTGGTCATTTGCTCAAATGTTCATGTTCTGTGATGTGTCTGGTGCAGGATTCCATCATTGGTCTGCAGGGTGTTCTACTGCCTAGTTACCAATCTGCTGCCTCATTACTGTCCTCCTCCCAACTTCTTCAGTGGTTTTTTTTCCATTCTTATGCACTTTGGGCACTTTTATGTTCTTGCTCTGCTTCCAGGTCACTCCTCTAGCCAGAGTTCTACCAATATCGAGCCATTTCTGAACAAGTAAGTCTGTCTTTAGCAGTCCCTACCCTTACCTCCAACATCTCCAGCATGAAATGTTAGTACGGAAATGTTCTTAAGTAAAAATACAGACTCAGGCACGCACACACACATACACATGCACACACTTGGGCCACAGAGACATACATGTTCAGTGTATTGAACACTTTCAGGAAAACCCAGAGGACAGTTAGTAACTTCTTGCCTTCCAAAGCATGTGTATTTAAATCCCATGCAATGTCTCTGTCCACCACCCTGTCCACAGCAGTTTCCAAACAAGTCTTGTTTAGGATACCTCATAATGCTTGGTGATACGACATGAGTAAGATAGACCTTTCCAAACCAATTCAATTGCTCTTGGAAATGTGTCATGAGCATATGCTAGCTTTCCCCAAGTGACGAATGTCTCCTCTGCTGTATACTATCTGCTTAGACTTGTGGGAGTATCTGCCTAAGGCAGTCACAGGCTACAGGAAGCAGCAATCTCCTATGCTGTGAAATCTCTAAAGAGCATTACGGCACCACCGCACATAGTGTCGTGATTAAACAGTTGATTGCTATGCAATGAATGTGTCCTCACCAGATCCATGCTTGGGATCCCCACTCTCAAAGGCATACTGTTTGGAGGGAGAACCTTCAGAAAGTGAAGTGGAGACCTCATAAACTGGATTCGTATTCTTAAGAGAAAGTGGGAGATATCACCACCCTGCCTCATGCCCCTCCTCCATCTCTGCCTCTCTTTTTCCTTCTCCCCGTTTCCTTCTTACTTTATATTGGTCATGTGATGACAGAAAAAGTTACTCTCTTCAAGCCAAAGCAGAGCCTGGATCTACAGGCAGGTTGTACTTCTGCTTCCTAGATTCCAGAACTGTGGGAAATAAACCTATTATTTACCCCACTCAGGTCTATGGTATTTTTGCATAATATGTAGAATAGTTTTACTATTCATTGCTTTGCTTTGCTAATTCACCCATCCTTCTCCAAATTTCCCTGGTTGGCTTTTCTATTTATTTAATTTTTGCCAACTTAACACAAACTAGAGTTATCAGAGAAGAGGGAACTCCAGCTGAGGCAAGCCTATGGGACATTTTCTAAATTAGTGATTGACATGGGAGGATCCAGGCCATTGTGGATGATACTACCCCTGGGCTTTGAATGGGATAAGCAAGGTGAGTGAGCCATGGAAAGCAAGCCAATTAGCATCTTTCCTCCATGGCCTATGTTTTGTTCCTATTTCCAGATTCCTACTGAAGTTCCAGTCCTGACTTCCCCCAGGATGGACTGTGATGTGAAACTTTAAGCAGAAATCAATTGTCTTCTCCCCAGGCTGAGAGAAGTGTACTTTATCACAACAGTTCGAAGCCTAACGGAGGCGGAAAGTTTAATTTCAGTGTTGAAGTAGATAGGAGCAGCCAAGGGCTTTTGCTGACTCTGAGGATGGGCACACGTGCCAGACATTACGCTTTCCCTCACATTGGTGTGATTAAACTCTTCAAGTTAAGACCTGTACTTCTGCTACGAATTGAAATTAGTCACCTTACATACTTCCATGTAAGGAAAGAGCTTGCTTTGACCCATCTCTCCTCTGGCTGCTTGCTCCCTCCATGAAAGTGTTTTCCCTCTTCGGAAGTAATTTTTCTCTAAGCAAACTCCAAACACATCTCTCTGTCTTTGTAACTCAACCCAATTAGGCTTTGGCCTCATGCTCTCTGTGATAAAACGTCCACTCATTACTAATTTCAGTGGTCAGATACTGGCACATCAGCAGTGTTTTGGGCATGCATGCTCATTCCTCTTTGAAACAGTTTTTCAAATTGACTTCTAGCTCATGGCTTCTGATTTTTATCTTATGCAAATAGTTCCTTGTTAATTTTTACTTGCAAATTTCTCTTCCTCTAATGAACATACAGGTATCAGAACTCTGGAGATCTCATATTTTGAATCACTTCTCACTCTGTCTCTACTCACTCCATTAATGATCTGCATTGTCATGTCTTTTAAGTCTGAAGCATAAGCCGTATTGCCATTATAAACCACTCTGCTGAACTACAATTCTGGATATCATATTATAATCTACATTTGTTTGCCTAATAAGACTATCAACTTATAATCTTGCAATGCAAGTAAAATACAATAAAAGTGAGCAATCTGAAAATTTTTTGAATAATTTGAAATTAAGAACAGGGAGAAATACTTGTAAATAAAGTGGCAATGGCAGCAAAAGAGAGGGGGAAAATGAAGGTTAAGTTAACCATAACTAAGATTATATGAAGGAGTCATATGAAACCCCATTAGTTGATAAGCTAATTAAAACTATAAATTTTTATTTTAAAAAGAAGTTGGAATTAGAGGTACTCTACATGGGAGAATAATGTGTCCAGATGACATGGTTATTAAATGAAAATGTCAGTGCCAGGGATGAGATATCTTCTTATGAATTATGGTTCAGTGGGGTCCAGAAGCACTTAAACAGGTGATTGCTATTGTTTTTAGTTACCTACCATGACTGGATTGCTAAAGAGATCACACACTTTGGTAACAGTACTAAAAAAATCAGTCTTGAATGGACAAGGTAACTCTCTCATTGTTGGTTAGCTTTCATAGTGTTTGAAGATGTAGTATGGGCTGATAAAGGATAAAAGGCATTGATGGTCTTAACCAGTAGAGACTTTGCACGCTGCAATATCTCCATATAACACAAGATATGCCTACTGGTACAATAGGGGCAAGACTGTTTACAGACTTAAGTAGATACTCTCTTGATTGGGTCTGAAGCCTTCTACACAGGACAGAATATCATGCTTGGTACTGTAAACAAAAAAAAAGCAGAGGCTTTGGAGTAGAATCTAATTAAGTTGTTTTGCTGAATGATCATTTTGTCAAACTGTCTTCTAAATATTTTCACTTGTATCTAGAGATCTGAACTGTTTTCAGTCTTGAGCCAAGAAGGTTTTTATTTTTTTCTGTGAGTAAGTTAAAGACTCTTAATTATTCAAATTGAGTGTACAGCCATGGATGAGGCCTATATTATCCCTGCCACCCCAAGGCTAAGAGAACATTTTGGAAAAGGGAGGTGGAAATAAGGTAATAGGATGTTAGCTGCTGTCCTGTGGACATAATGTTGTTGTACGCACGAATCACAGAAGCTCTGCTTACCTACACAAGAGCAAGCCAGGGAAAAATTCTAGTATAGAGTGAAGGGAGAGAGATCTTCAGGTGAGGACCAGGCTAGCAAGCAGACAAACATTTAAAGAATGTATTCCCTTTAGCTTTCTAGATACAGAAGGGAAGATGCACATATGAATTTATAGAGATTATGAAACCATGCATGAGATCTGAGCAAGTGCCATCCAGACAAAAATCTCAGCATAGAGGGGGAGAAATGTGGATATGAAATTTCACACTAACTGAGGATCTATTGGCATTTCATAGCTTCTATGAGAGGGAGAGTCATTGATTGTTCTTTAATAATATAACCCCTGATAGGCTGACCATACATAGGCCCCAATCCAAAGATGAGGAAGGAGAAGAAGAAGAAGAAGAAGAAGAAGAAGAAGAAGAAGAAGAAGAAGAAGAAGAAGAAGAAGAAGAAACACTAAAGTCGGGTAGGAGAGGACAAGAAAGTGAGATGTTAATGAGAAGAGTTGAGGGAGGTGAATTTGTTCAGAATGCATTATATGGAATTCTCAAATAAATAATAAAAATATTGCTAAAAATAGAAATAGGCAGGTGCTATTATACAAGAAAATACAGGTGTAAAACATGACAGTGCGCTGAGTTTCTCCTATATTTTGCCCACTTTCCCCATTACAGATGGTGAGTTTGGGAGGAAGTCATGGTTTATACTTTGGTATCTATGAGGGAAAGTGTGTCTGTCATACCTGCTTATCCAAGGCAATAAATTAAAATCATAGTGTGTGAGAATTTCACAAATTCTAAAGTGCTATGCCAGTTTTTCAAAATCTAATTAAAATATTTTGAGAGTTTCATGCATGAGTACAAGGCTTATGCCTTTTCTATCCCTTCAGAAAGGTTTAAGAACCAGAGCACCTATAGCTCTGCTGCTAGACAGCATCTTCCTGATATGGCAGGGATGTTGTACCCACAGATTGTCAAGAATATGTTTTCTCAACAAGACCCACATAATGACCATACCTGTTGATATACCCTTGTAGGTATCTCCAATGAATATGTCTGTTATTACCAGTTTGCAGCATCCACTGCCCCACTCCCAATTCCTCACTGTATCAATCACCTGCCCAGGTTCAAGGTTTCTTGTTTTATCTTCTTGGTATAACTTTTCTGTTCTGAGTCGTAAAGCTTGGGGGACTTGTTCTAGGTGATTTAGTGGACAACGTTTTCAGGTAGGTACCACCAAATCAGTAAATGTGTTGTCTTTTCCAAGTTAAGTCTATGACTCATACTGACTCATGTAGAGGAAATGGGGATTTATAGGCAATCTAGAAAGGAGAGAGATTGGAACATCATGTGAACTCTGATTCTGTTAGAATCCCATGTCATAATATGTCTTTGAAAGTAGGCATCATTTAGGAGAGATTTACAGCACACTCATGGGATGCTATAGACAAAGAGGATTGCGATTATTCCTTAACCCCCTAAAATTTACCAGTACATGTTATCTACAGTTAATACTCACACAGTGCTTGTTAATAAACCACATTGACAGAAAAATAAAAAATTCTGTCCTACAATGTCATCTGTTGTCACTATTAGTGACACATGCAATGTGTGATTGATGGAATCTATAGCTGAAATATGGAAGCAGCTTTTGTTTTCCTACAGATATTCAGAGTCAAAACTGATATGAGACCTTGCCCCTTAGTGATGTGGGAGGGTCTTCTGTTTTGTGTTGATTTCATTGGTTAATAAAAAAACTGCCTTGGCCATTTGGTAGGCCAGCCCTTAGGTGGGTGGAGTAGACAGAACAGAATGCTGGGAGGAAGAGAGAAGTGAAGCAATCGCCATGCCTCTCCTCTCTGGGTCAGTCACCACGAAGCCAGCCACCAGGTCAGACATGCTGAATCTTTCCCGGTAAGCCACCACCTTGTGGTGCTACACAGATTATTAGAAATGGGTTAAGCAAGATGTGAGAGTTAGCCAGTAAGAGGCTAGTGCTAATGGGCCAGGCAGTGTTTAAATGAATACAGTTTGTGTGTTGTTATTTCGGGGCATAAACTAGCCAGGTGGCTGGGAGCCAGGTGGCAGGAAGCGGCCTGCTGCTCCTTCTACACCTTAACTTCAGTTTGATTTGATTGGCATAAGTGAAATGTTTTCAGAGCTCCACCTACATAGAGAAAAGTAAATTGGATATGTAAGGAATTTTAAGAATTCTAGGAAAATCCCCTTCCACTAAGTCCCCCAAATACTTCCCTTGCTTTTTGTTGCTTGAAATTCTATAAATAGGAGATGCATCTTTTTAAATGCTTCATTTTCCCTAAGCATATCAAAGAACAAATTTGATTCAATCAAGAAGTGATTAGAAAAAAATGCCATGCTTGTGTTCTAACCCTAGAAGACCTTGGTTCTCTTTGCCTGGGTTGGAATCCACATCCTAGTAACTTTAAACAATTCTTCAGTGATTATTATTCAAGTAATGCTGATAAGCCTTGTGATAGTGATTACATCTTTGTCTGCTTTGTGCTAACAATCCTGCATGAAGTCTTGTCCTAGGAAGAGGCTTATTTGGCTTGTAATACTCGTTGCCTTACAGCTTGGGAGATGGCACTACATGGTAGTTATCTCACGTAACCATGGTCCAGGTAATGCAGCTCAGGGGCAAAGCAGGAAGCAAGAGACAGAGGCCTGGGCTTTACTTGCTGTTTCATAACCACTACTCACGGGAACTTGTCCACTCTTGAAGATCTAACCCATTCTGTGATGCCAGTGTCTCTCCCTTCCCAAGGGTGTTCATATAACCTAACCACCACCTGCTAGGTCCCTCATCTTAAAGCCTTCACCACTTTCCAGCAATGCTGTATGGGGATTAAGTTTCTAGGTGATGAGTTTGGCTGAGGGGTGCACTTCAGTCATGGCTAGAGCACAGAAGACACCGTCTTGTGTTCATCTGGACCTGAGATAACTAAGTGGGTATTTTTTTTTCTGTCTTTGAAATCAAACATCTTACTGAATGGCATGCTAATAGAGGGGTATAGGAAACTGACTCATCACACCACCAGAAGAGCTCAGTGGGGCACCTGGGGATTCTGGCAACACACATTTTCCGGTCTACATTATTGAAAGGCTGGATTGTGTTGATCTTAATGGCAAGCTGGGGAAGTAAATTCAACCCCTACCCCCTCTGCCTTTCCTTAAAGGGGCCTTCCATATGTGGATCAGGGACACTGGGAAATGGTGCACTCACTGATCTGCAGGCAGAGATGGAAATTTGAAAAGATGCTTCTGCTACAGTTGTTACAGCTTTAAAAACCCATCCGGGAGATGCGTGGTCTCTTTTGATTTGAAGTTCCAGATTAATGGGCCTGAAAATTGGATTAGCTCAGTGGCTTCTTGGAGAGCCATGGTGGAATGAAAACAAGTCAGAGACTCTAATGTGTGGCTGGCTGCTACAGCAGCCTTTTAGCTCGGTGTTTGCAACGTTAGTGGGAGTTTGCAAGATGAGCACAACACGAGCAAATTAAAGCTGTAGCTGTAGCTCAGGAATTAAAGGCATTTCATATGTCAAAATGTCACGAGTTAATGGGCTTGTTGTTTTCCTCCCAGCAGCAAAGCCTTGGCTCAGCTTTGCTCAGGTGCTTCTCTGATTTTTCAAACCAGAGAGTCCGGTTTACAACGAACATTTAACCTTTGTGTTAGCTTTTCATTGCTCTGACCCACCGCCTTCAACTAGGCCTCATCTTTCACAATGCCCCTTCCCCTCGCAAGAGTCTACTCAATTATAATTCCATCTGTGGATTAGGTCAAGGCCCTCAAAGTTTAGTCACTCCCCCACCTCCCCAATCCACTCTGAAATTTGCACTGGGGACCAAATGTTTAACACATGAGCCTTGTGGAGGCAAACCTAGTATGGAAACTGTAGCATTGTCTTTTAAAATAGCCCGAGCATTCCAAAAATGTTTCATTTTTTTGATCCTTTTTCTTTCTTTCTTTTTTTTTTTATTAAGAATTTCTGCCTCCTCCTCGCCTCCCATTTCCCTCCATCTCCCCCTACCCCCTCTCCCTCCCTCTCCAGTCCGAAGAGCAGTAAGGGTTCCCTGTCCTGCGGGAAGTCCATGGTCCTCCCCCCTCCATCGAGGTCTAGGAAGGTGAGCATCTAAACAGGCTAGGCCCTTCCAAAGCCAGTACATGCCTTAGGATCAAAACCCAGTGCCATTGTCCTTGGCTTCTCAGTAGCCCTCATTGTCCGCCATGTTCTAGGAGTCCGGTTTTATTCCATGCTTTTTCAGTTCCAGTCCAGCTGGCCTTGGTGAGCTCCCATTAGATCAGCCCCACCATCTCAGTGGGTGGGTGCTTTGAGATACCATCTTACACCTGTCAGATTGGGTAAAATCAAAAACACCAATGATGGCCTTTGCTGGAGAGGCTGTGGAGTAAGGGGTACACTCATCCATTGCTGGTGGGAATGCAAACTTGTGCAACCACTTTGGAAAGCAGTGTGGCGGCTTTTCAGGAAATTCGGGATCAACCTACTCCATATATGTTTCTTAGAGAACTAAAATTGAAGAATCTGATTGGACTGCCTCCCCAGCAATACCTGGTCTGGTCTGCTCTTGAACTGGCTTTACTAAAAACCTGATGATCTTGCAGGATCATGAATGAGGACCAGCCCTACTGAAGGAGGGGATCAAAAGCTAGCCCCAACTTCTAGTAGGCTTTGGAAGACTAAGGAAGCAAAATCCAGAGTGTATGGGTTTCTTGGTTACCTCCCTTGTGGTAAGGAGGTACATTGACCGAGTATCTGATGGACAACAGTTTAAAGAAGGAAGGCACTACTTCAGGTTACAGTTTGAGGGGATACAGTCATTATGACAGGGATGACACAGCAGGCAGAGAAGGAGGTAACTGGTCACATTGTGAGTGAAGTCAAGAAGTAGACAGATGTAAATGCTTATGTCCAGATCTCTTTTTTCTTTTCACGTCCTCTAGAACTCAATTCATAGGGTTTTCTTCCCTGAATTAGCATAATCCTCCTTACCCCCAGGCATTTGTATCAGGGATAATTCTAGATAATTCCAGTCAGATTGACCAACCACATAAGACCTTACAGTGAGCAAGCAAATACAGGTCCACAAATCAAAATTTGAAGGAGGTGAATGAAATAGGACTACTTTGACAGACATGTGTAAAAGAATTATTCATTCTTCACTGAAAAGGAACTTATAGGAGATATCAGAATAACAACTTAGATTTATATATAATTATTATCACTGATTTTTTTTTAACACGGGCCTTGTGTGGGAGCCTTTGGTCAAGTTAGGAGAGAAGAATGACTTAAACAAGCTTCTTGTTGATTGTGTAACACAATGCCATGATGTCGTTAACCCTGAAACATAGGAGTCGGGGAGACGGTTCAGTACGTAAAGTACCTGTCACTCAAGCAGCAACATGAGGATCTGAATTTGCAACCAGCACCCAGGTCAAAGCTGGGTGTGAGGGATTGTGTCTGTAACTCTAGTGCTGTGGGGGCAGACACAGGAAGATGCTCAGTGCTTGCTACCCAAGTAGCTTGGTCAGTTGATGAACTCCAGATCAGTGAGAAACTTGTCTTCAAGAGGAGTGTAGTGTGATAGAAGAAGACACTAGAGACTGCTCTCTGGCGTCAGTCCACACACACATGCACACACACGTCATGTGTGCACATGCATAGACACACAGAGACACATGCACACATATAAACAAGTAAAAACTGAGAAAAATCCTGCCTCAAGAAAAAAATAAAGCTGAAATTTGAGAAAGGTATTAGATTATGTGGTGGTGGTGGTGGGGGGGGGGGTAATTATTTTTTCTAGGAAATAAGTACCAGATCCAAAATAATGTATTAACTCATTAGCACAATATCCAATCTTAAAACATTTGTCAAACTATTTTCTGTTTTCTTCAGTTCTTTTCTTTCTTTACTTATATTCCCTAATTTATAGCTATTACTGGATCCCAGTATTTCTGAAACTTCTTAGAAGCCACAGTTTGTTAAACTAAGTCCCTCATGCTCATGTGCAGATGTTGGCTAGCTTCATTCAGCTTCAGAACCTTTGCTGACTGTTGATATTGGACTCTTTGAAATTAGAATAGAACAATAGGCGATGCTTAGGATTTTAATGTGGCTCTACTCTATGCATGACTCTCCTAGATTACACTTTGTCTGGCTCCATTTTTTTTTTAATCTCTTTGTGCTTTGCTGTCTTATTGAATGTCTTCTGTGGTAAATCATATTAAATCTTTTGTGGAAAGTGATAAGGTATAAAACAGACAATATTGACTGTTTCAGTGTCTCTTGTCTTCTGCTTTTGTTATTTTTTCCATCTGACACACAGTCACTAGAATTCAGACAAGATGTAGCCTCAATACATGTCCCTGTTTCCTTGACACCCAGTCCCAACTCTGTCTCCATAAAGAACAGACACTGTGACTGGGGAATTGGGGCGATCACTCACTGCTAAGTCATGAGCTTGGGCTGATTTCAGTTCTGGGTGCTGCAGTTGGCTTGGATGGAAGATCTAGACTCTTGTGCAGGGAGAGAGATGTAATTTTGGGACCTGTGAATCACCAGAGGAAAAGCCATGTTCACTCATGCAAATGATTGTAGGAAAAAGTCTGACCTTCAGGTCTCCTTGTTTGCTTGTGATAACATGAGCCAGGCTTCTCTGGATATTCATTGAAGAGACTGAAGGCTTTACAGACTGCACATCTCTGCCTGTGAGCAGCAACTCTGGCTCCCGTGGAGAGTTTCCATTCCACTCTCTGTGCTATTAATCTGACAATGAGGTATGATTAAAAGGCAGAGAAAATTTGGGGGATGACAATGAAAGACGCTCTAGTAAAGGCAATCTAGTCAAAGTCTTTGCCAGCAGCAGAGCACAACTTCCTTTCTACCTAAATCAGCAACTGCTTGCGGCCTTTCTTCCTTCCTAGCCATAAACTTGTATTTCTCTAGGAATCTCATGGGAATTCCCACAGGAAGGGAAAACACACCTGTCGGATCCCTTGTTAAATTATTGGCCTCGAGGTCTACTTTATAGGTTTTGACCCCATTCAAGGCATCCCGAAACTGCCACTTAGGTGTATCTTTCTTTTAAGTCCTCTCTTTCTCTTAACCATGGCTTATGCATATGTAAAAACATTTTTGACAATATTTCCAGTCCTGCTTTGTTACGTCACTCATTCCCAACACTGTATTTGGTGCAACAACCATGAATCCTTGTTTGGCTAGAGCCGAGATGCCAAAAAGTCTAGGGGAGCATCTCAGACCAATAAAGTGGCAGTGTGGCGTTATGTCTCTGTCCCCTCACTACTGACAGCAAGAGAATAGAATCCCAGATATGCAAAAGAGATCACAACCTAAGAGAACCTTGAAACCCCTTTGCAGTAAATCAAAGGGGAAGAAAAAGTAAAAAAAGAAAGGAAAACAGGAGGAAGAGGGAAGCCAGAGCAAATCACATGACCTGGGAGATTCTGTTGTAGTTCTGAAGAGATTCTTTAAAACTCAAGGTTTTGAAGTTTTACATTTAAAAATGAAAAGGGCATTAAAGAGAGATTAGTCACTATGAGATCAGAATTGGAGCTGGGAGGTCAAGGGAAAGACACATTTAAAAGTAGAAAAAAGCACACAGACAAATGATACCATGTTAAAATAAAATGAGATGGGGTGGCAGCATTAGAGGTTCTAAAATTAGGATGGAAGAGACAACACAGAGAAAAAGAATCAGAGAGATGAGATAATGATTCAAGTAATACTTTGTAAAAATAAGGATGGACTAGAACTTACACATTAGAATCAGAGGAGTCGTCCAGGTCTGACTGCCATGTCTGAGCACTGGTGAAGCCACGCTTGGTCCTCAGTCTGAGATCATCAACCCAGGTAACACACACTCTGGTCACAAGTTTCAGTGTGACTAAATCAGCTGTACAAAAATCCTGTGTTAAAAGCATTTTAAGAAGAATAAAAATATATTTAGTCTATTAGTTAAGTAAAAATATATTTAGTCTATTAGTTAAGAAGTGTTTTCTTTTTTTCTTTTTAGAAGTGGGACATTAGGAGGTAATCATAAGCCAAGAGTTAGTGCCATTTCAAAAAGTCTATCTGGGGGCCAGAGAGAGAGCTCCTGAAAAATGGTCTGCAAGAAACCAAACTTTCCCTTGGAATCTATGCTGGAGAAGAAAGTTGAATACTAGTGCCAGCCACAGGCGAAACTTGCCTCATGGGAAGAGATTCCACAGATCTAACAACTTGTCAGATCACTTTGAAGAGCGGAATGAAGCCCAGACAGTGATGGACGTTGGTGTGTGTATGGGAGAGTGTCACAGGACAAAGACAGTGAATTCCTGTTGTTTGAGTCAATTGATTTTGAAGAAACTTGTTATGTCAAAGTAGAGAATGGATCTCACTGGTTTATTTCTGACTTACCTCACTATAGTTGACTTTGACTAACATTGCACAACCATTGCCCTTGACTACATGTCCTTTCTTCACAACACTCTTAGCTTTCTGTCATCAAAGCAAGACTCCCAAGGACGTCAGATTAGAAGTAGAAATGCTTTATTTGAGCCAATAGAGTGAGAGGGTTCAGTTCATGGTCACCTGGCCATGCAGTTCTGAGCCCATAACATCATGGAGAAAACGTGTGGTGGAAGAGAGAGGAAGGGGCCATTGTCCCAAAGACGGGCCTTTCAAAGATGGGCCTCCTGTGATTTAACTTCCTTCCTCTAGTACCACCTCCTAAAGATTCAAGAATCTCAGACAAGTGCTGTAATAATTCCTGTTTTATTGTGTATTTGAACTGTATAGCATGAGAGCTTTCATCGACAGGTCCATATATTCACGATGATTTTCATTGCATTTATACCCTCTATTATCTATTTCCCCCACCCCCGTTCTCTCTTTCCCTATTAGTGTCATCGGGTGGAAACACTTGACTTTGGTGGAGACTTTTAAGGTACAAATCATAAATAACTAGGGTCATTCCCAACTGATTCTTTATTGATTAGATTCCCAGAAGTTTATATACAACAAACAGGAAAGATAAAAGCAACAACAACAATCTAAACCTTCAGATCATATGTTTATGTTTTAGCTACATGGCTTATGGTTTCTCTCTCTCTCTCTCTCTCTCTCTCTCTCTCTCTCTCTCTCTCTTTCGGGTTAGTTGAATTTTGATATCTTATTTTCATGGAGAAATATATAAAAATTTCTCAAAACTGATTTGTTTTAGCTCAAAATAGAATTTTTGTTGTGGGGGTTCAGTGGGGCCACAGGTCTGCTTCCATATTGATGCTGTGATACTCATTCAACTGTCGGGTTTTCCTTTATCATAATTTTCTTTATTTCTTGTAACTTTGCTCTGTAAGCTACATGTGATCTGGTAGCACCGGTTTTCTTAAGCTTACCTTTGGGTTTTGATCTTACACCATTTTCAGAGGCTACAGGTTACAATGCAGTGCTAATGGGTAAGCCTAGTCAAATCAGGCAGCCAAAGGCAACACTTGAATCCTCCACTGAGCACTGACCAACATCTTCAACCTGCTCTGTGAAAGTTCATTGTACCAATCCCTGCTGTTCCTGGGCCTTGACCCTGGACCTTCACATACTCTTCTTGGTCTCAGAAACTGCTCCTCATTGCCTAGCCTTTTCTACATCTCTTCGGGGACTCCTGGCTCAGACCTGTCTCTACCTTAACCTAGCCTTGTGTTGAAAACAGTTCCTGCCTGACCTTTCTGCTGCAGGGCCTTATCGACGTCGCCCCTCCTTGAACACAGGTACTCATTTGAAAGCCATGTTTGAATTAGTCACATGATCCCTGACCCTGATGCCTCTGTACCTGGCTCTCTTCCTTTTCTATGTCCCCCAAGCCACTCACTCTCTTAATTAGCCTGTTCCTTTCTGCCAGCCTGAATATATGGCTTTCTTCTGAGTACTCCGTCATCTCCTTTATCTTGATCGAGTTTTATTTTAGTCCTTCCATTCCTAATAAAACAGAGGCTTTGAATGGTAATTAGAGAGGGGAAGGCAACTGCATGGGTAAATTTGTCAAGCCAGACACTCTAGAGGCCGGCAGGTGTGCTGTGGAAGGGAAAATAATGGAGAAGCAGGTGCCCAGCTCTTATCAGGGGAGAATAATGGGAAAGAGAACCCCCAATAACACTGATGGTCTCAGTAGGCCATATATTCAACAGGGTACAGAGCGTGTCAATAAATAATGTGAATTTAAGATTTAATTTGAAGAGCGTAAACATGATCTCATAGGTACTAGTGAGTCATGGTACCATACACCAGTGGTAAGGGGAAAATGTGTCCATTGAAAGTCAGTTTCAATTTGCAAAGTGTCCCTTATTATCCATATGGCTTCCTTGATTTTCTTCTTTGGGAATGGAAACAATGAAGTTTTATTTCTAAGGCTCTCTTCTTGTTCTGTCTCTGAGCTTTGCCTGTGACTCATGCCTACAATTGGCCCCAGCAGCACTATGGATTCAACCCACTGCTGTTTCTAGCCCCTTAAAGAAATACAAATATCCTAGAAATTGTAGAAAAATGCCAATGTCAAATAAATCCTGGCTGCTTTTACACTCTGAGGAATTTTATTTGCTCCTCTTTGATCTTCCAATAGATTTATAGAAGCCAGTGGAGTGAAATCTTGCCCTGCACGGCCTGAGGGAGCATGAAGCACAAAAGATAAGAGGCCCTTTGCATTTTCCAGAAATAGAACAAGCGGTTTCATTCAGCCAGAAATGTGAGAAAAAGCAGCATTGAGGAACTGGTTTTCCATTTCTGATATCCCAACCTTTTAAAGCTAGACTACAGGAATTAGATTTGCATCTGAATCCTTACTCTGCTTCGATGACTTTGAGCAATGCCTTTAATGTCTCTGGACCTCAGCTTTGTCATGTGTGAAGTGGAGGCATATATTAGATTATGCAAGCTTATTTTAAGGGCTGAAAGAAGTAACACATGGAACACTTTTTGGTAAATAGTAAATAAAAAATGTCATTACCACTGATATTTACAAAGCATCCAAAAATGGAAGTAGCCCGGATAGAATGGAATAAGGTCTTACTCCAAATAATTTATACACAGCCAAATTCTTGTCTTCAGATACAGTTTCACAATTGGATATTATGAATCTTGGCTTCTGGAAGAGTAGAAGTTTACAGACAAAAGAAAACATTTAAGCTTTCAAAACATCAAACATCTAAATAGGCTGCTTGTCTGTCTTCCCAGAATGAAAAGCAACTTCTTAGTTGTATGTTCCAGCAGTGGTATCGTGTGTGGAAAAACAACATCAGCAACAAAGCAAAATTCTAGGAACAACTTCTGCTTGGAGAATGAATCCTATTTACTGAGTGGTGTCACCAGCAGCAGCAGGCTTATTTCTCTTTCTCACCTTGTTTGCAAAGAGCCAGAATGCATAATCAGTGGAAAGGATAGCGATGTAGCTTTGGAAGCACAATGCTTTAGATCTGTGTTCTATGCCATGGTTACAGCAACATATCCCTTCTCTAAAGAAGGTGACAGAAAACTAGATGGTATACATGGAATATTAATAACTCTTTAGAACAAGATACATGAGATTCACTATTCTAATCTACAGTCTATGGGGGCAGGTCAAGGCCTGAAAATGAGAGAACTACATAAGAATTTTAGTGAGTTTGGTGTGCAACTTTTCTAATAACTTTTCAACAATTTGTGTGTGTATGCACGCACACGCACAATTCCATGACCTTGTATGTTTGTTTATGAAAGGCAGGACCACATCTATCCATTTCTATATTCCTCTCTATTTCGTTCATTCATCTCTAGTCTCTCTATGCTAGTGGCTCCTTGAGGGCGGGAGCCTAAGGAATTTTGACAGGACATAAGCTGTATACTTTGCATTCAATGTACTGTTGAAAGTGTGAGTAAAGCCAGTATTCTCGGGGAGGAGCCATGGATACACCCAGAGGGAATGCTGATCGTACTTAGGAAACTTCCAGGGAAGGGAAGCACGTGGGAATCCTAAAGCACCAGAAAGACCTGGGTCTAATGGGAACCACTTTTCCAGCCTGGAGTAAGTTGACATGATCCAGGAGAAATGAAGATGAACTGCATAAGTGCCTTTCAGTAAGGGAAGCACTGCCCCCTGGGGGGCATTCTGGAAGCTGTGGCATATTTTTGCTTAGATGATGGAGTAGGTGGCTGTGAGTGATGTCATTTAAAAAAGTCTTGTCTAGGGGTTTAGGTGCCTTGTCATGCCTGGGACATCCCTAAGCAACACCTGATGCATCACATGTTGTAATGTTTTTGTTGACATCTTGGCCTGTTTACATGGGTGTACGTTTGTAAGCCAGAACTGTTTTCTTGTCCTATGTAGTGACATCCAGGTACACACTGCACTTGAGTACTGTTACTGGGTCAAAGTCAAGGACTTCCAGAACTCCGTATGTACAGTGTAGCAGGTTGCTGGAGTTATTGTAGCAAAATGCTGCAATCTGGGTATTTTACAAGACTAGGGGTTTAAGATGCAGGAAGGGTTGATTTCATCTCATACTTCTCTACTTAGTTTGTATGTGGCTTCCTTCTCACTGTCCCTTGGTATGACTGTCTCTGACCATGAAGGAGTCTGGCTTCTATTACTGAACCCTAATCTAGTCTTATAAAGATCCTCCCCCCATATTGGTTAAAGGCCCATACAAAAAGACTCCACTGTAGCCTAACTAACTCCTAAGAGTCCTTACTTGGAGTGCCAGGAGAATTCTTAGGTACCGAAGATGTAGGCTTCAACATAAGAATTTTAGGGAAACAAAATTCAGCCCACAATGCATTGCTTCTTGTTTATCTGTATGATTTTTAATTTGTCTCTTCTTTATCATAGAGTTTATTGTAGAGTCAAAGTATTATATCATGTTTTTGTGTGAAGGTAGGTTATATAGGTATCAAACTGTTTTCCTGAATCTCTTAGTTTAGAATGATTTTTAGCCTCTTTTATATTTTGAGTAGGTTATGAAATACACAACCGATGTAATATAATACTTCTGTAAAACATGAGGGTATATTTATGAGGTAAATCAAACATATTGCTTTTACTGTAGCAAATTTTCATAAGTAAGTATATGTCCTTACAAATGTGACACACACAGACCCACACGCACACATACATATGTTGCACTCCTCAGTCTGGGTCAGATACTGCATTGTGAGTTTTGTTAGCACACATCAGCACCGTCTGCTTCCAGAACTTGACTTTTTGCTTAAGAGTTGTGGAGAAGAAACTGTAGGATGAATGGCGTATCTCTATGGGGTGGGATTTATAGCTATGCATTTCCTTTCAGAATAGTAAAGGGAGTATAAAACCATTAACGTAAAAGGGAGTTTAGGCTGTGATACAGTTGGCACAGTTTAAGAAAGACTTTTAAATAACCATATTCTGGGAATCACTGACTGGGCTAAAGCCTAGATTTGGTGGATGAAATGGGTAAAAGCCCATTCATAAAATATTGAAATATACAATTAACATTATTCCGCCCCACCTGATTTTATAACAGTGGATTGCTCTCAGGGCCATGGGTGCTCTGTTGATATGAAAATGTTATTTAGTCCTTTACACAATGAATCCTAAAGCTGAGTTTACAAAGATAGACAAGGTCTCAGGTCATCAGGGGCTTTGTCCTTTTCCAGTTTCCGTAGAAGGCTGCACATTATATGTACTGTATTCATAGGCTGTACCTTCAGAAGCTGTAGCATAAATGGGCTATCTCTATAGAAAGCTGTACCACTGTCTAAAGCTGGACTGTACTCATGTGCTCTCCAGATGCCAGAGCACGGAAATCAAAGGGGGTGAAAGATGGAACAAAATATGTCACAAACAGAGGAGACAGGCGTAAGGAAAGAGGTAAATGAAGAGAGGGAGATGGGGGAGGAGGAGGAGGAAGACTCATATGGGATCAATTTGAAGGGGGTAAAACTAACCACAGAACTGCATTAAACATCTCTTTTGCTGTGTGAGAAATGATCTTTATTCCCTCAAAAGTTTTACATGGACTCACTAGTCTACTTTTATCCATTCAAACTCTTTAACCTACTTTTTAAAATTTAAAACATGGAAGTCAAAGCCTGTTTAAAGATAAACCTAGATCTAGTAATTCAGAGTGCAGTTTTCACACAAGAGTTGGTCTGAAGTGGGGACTCGGTGAAGAAAAGGACACACTAGTGATGTTTACAGGGAGGCACGGGTGATGCTGTGGAGTTGGTAGCCTTGTGGAGAGAGACCAAGGTAGTGTCAGTAGTACAGGAGATAGGAAGGGGGAGCATTCAGGTGACAAGATCCCATTTATCAGCAACAGCCACTCAGCACCTAAGGACAAGAAAATCAGGAAGTAGTTTAAACTATCAATATCTTTTCATTTAAATGCTTCATTTGCCCAAATTCAATTCACAATACTTGCTAGCCACAGATAGGCAGCACATTTGCATTGGAATTTTGGTTCCCACTTTGGTAATAAGAAGGAATAACCCCAGTGGAGAAAAATGTATAATTCAATAAAAACAATTAAAAAAACTGCGCACATGCACACACACACACACACACACACACACACACACACACAAGAAATAACCCCTTTGATGAGCTTTCCCTGCCAACTCAGAGGCTGTTGTTGAAAGCCACCAGAAGCTTCAAACCAATTTAAGTAAACAGTGGAATAATCTAGAGGTATAGAAGGCAGGACAGAACACCAAGTTTTGAGAAGGGCCAAGAATCAAGGCAACCATTTTCTCCATCTTACTCTGTATTTGAAGAGTCCAGTTGCTAAGCTCTAATTCTCAGTAATCTGATTGGACCACTCATTGCCAGTCAGTCAAGCTGCTAGACAGGCCCCGAGGAGAATGGTGGGCCAGGCAGGTACCCTCTAAACATGCCTGCTAAGTGCTGAAGAGGAAGCCCTCCACTAAAAAGTGCTGGAATGTGTACATTGGTGAGCGTATATCTGTGCTTGCTCATGAGTGTGGGTGTGAGTGTATGTGAATCACTACATATGTGCACACGTATAGAGGCCAGAGGGCAAACTCTGGGTGTTGATCTTTACTTTTCCATTTTTGACTCACCATTCTGAGACTTCAGTCCACGGCCACTCTGCTTGCTTGGTGGAAGGATAAGTATAAGTGTATCTTCTGGAAGAGGAAATCATAGATGATAGATAGATGATAGATAGATGATAGATAGTAGATAGATCGATCGATAGATAGATAGACAGACAGACAGATAGATAGATAGATAGATAGAGATAGATAGATAGATCGATATAGATAGATAGATAGATAGATAGATAGATAGATAGATAGATAGATAGATAGGATGGGGACAGAGATAATATGTACTCTTCAGGGGCATGCCCATTAGTGATGCTTTAGTGATGTATTTCTTCCAACTTGACCCTATCTCCTAAAAGTTAATTCAGCCATGAATACACTGATGGATTAATTCACCGATTAGGTTAATGTTCTCAGTACCTAGTCATTTCTTAGTAGTGCTGCTAACTGGAGTGAATATCTCTCCTAAAAGAGCCTTTTGGAGAGGCATTTCATATCTAAACTATAATGGATAGCTTGTGCTTTTTCTATCTCCCTAAGTCCTCTTCTTTCTCATCATAAAATAGCTGTGGGCACAAAAACAGTGTGTTAAATAGTGACAGTAGCAATTCATCAAAATTACAGGACATTGTTCATTGGAAATACCTTTACTAAGTATTTAAAACCTCTTTCTTGCTCACTTGTGAGAAAGGCACAATGCTGCTAGGTAGATCTGCGTGACATTATTTATACTCTAATTATTTTGACATGTAGGAATGACAGTTTCTTCTGATTAGACACAATGTTTAGAACAAAACAAAACACCCTACCACAAAAACTATATTCAGGATAAAACTTGAAAAAAACATGTACTTTGACTCAGCTAGCATTTGGATGAAAGATTGTTGACTCCTAAGTCCATAGTCCTTCTGTTGTGTTCACTGACTGTTGAATGTCATTTAAAGTACTAGAAATTATTCAGTTCTTTACTAGGAGGGAATTCAGGCTAGGATACACTGATGCAATGGATTTATAAATCCCAGGAGATCGCAGAGTCAATAAAACACTGAGCTAGTGCTGAAAACAGGGAACAGAGAGTGAAGTTCTGAACTGACAAACACTAACAAAGTCCACAAAAACTAACTGTGAGGTCCAAGAAGTAATCCCGGGAATGCACTAAAAGAGCCAGGGGAAAATCTGCTGAGAGAATCTGTTAGGACCTGGACATGCGTCATCTGGACATCAAACAAGAGCTTGCTGGGAGCAAAGTATCATTTATAAGTATAAAATAAAATAAGAAATAAGAGTTATTTCTTTTATTTTTTGAGATTATAATAGAATTATATAATTTCCTCTTCATTTTCCTCCCTCCAACCCTTCCCACATACTCCTTGCTCTCTTTCAGATTCATGGCTTCTTTTTTTACATTTAAATTTAAAAATTTAATATATATACATATATATATATATATATGTATATATATGATATATTTTTTCCTTAAAGACACAAATACACCCTGTGCGCTGTGTATGATGTTGCTTACATGTCTGTTTCCAGAGCTGATCATTTGGTATTGGATAATTGGTGGGTGCACTCTTCCTTAGATAACACTGTTTTTCTTACTCTTGGTATTCCTTAGTCACCTGTTGTAGCACAAATAATAAAAACCCAGAGGCAGATATTGGGGTTCAACCTGACAACCAGAAAAGCAAAGCAGCCAAGCCACTAGAGAAGTCTCAGCTCTCCCAAGGACGGGTAACTGCAGACCAAACAGACTACACAGCCTAAGTAGACTAAGCAAACTAAGCCTCTTTCTCCTCCCGTTTTATATTCCCTCTAGTGCTGGGGTTAAAAGTGTAGGCCACCACCATCTAGATTTGTTTCAATGTTGATCTTGTATAACCCAGGGTGGTCTTGAACTCACAGAGATCCATCTGCCTTTGTTTCCCAAATCCTGGGATTAAAGGTCACCACTACCTGACTTCTATTAGTTTAGCTTCGTTCTTTCAATTTCATTTAAAACATAAATAATATATCACTATAACTTGTATAGTTCTTTGTATAGGTTTGAGGCCTCCTGAGCTTTGCCCTGTCCACTGTAGTGATTTCATTATCCTTGCTTAACTTATTTTTAGATAGCCGTGTTTGTGAAAGTTTCTGGACGTAGCTTCTGATGCTGCTAGAAGAAGACACCTGGATCCTCTGACTGTCACAACCTTTCTCCCCCATCTTCTACAATGATCCTGAGTCACAGGCGTGGGAGTTGTTTTGCAGATGTAGTCATTAGGCTGGTGTATGAGACACACACAGCAGGTGGGCATCTCTTAGAAAAGAAGGCAGGAAAAGAAGGCAAAATTTATCATCATCTCTTTTATAATGAATGGTGTCTCCTGGGAAGCTCGGAGTCACAGATTCTAGGACAGAAAGAAGGAAACTAAAAATGTACTTAAAGTAGCAGCAATCTCCAGGTCCCAGGCCTCACTTCGGAGCTACTGGCAGGTGGTACCTGCTTGGGAAGGGAAGGATGTGGCCACTGGAAAGTTTTCTGTGCCGTAGTGGATGTCCCACATCCACGCACATATGGACGGCACTGATTGGACTCAGTATGCTATCAAAAAATGAAACTAAAAATCAAACCAAACAAAACCAAACAAACAAAAAAATTCTTCTCAACCACAGTTGCTTATCTTCTAGACTACAGCACAGCACTAAGGGTCTTTGCAGATCTTTCTATCAGATGTAAGAAATCCAATGATGGACACAACTCCAGGTGATGGCTCGCTTTCTGAGGCCACTAGCCGAGACCCCTGTGGAGTATGCATGGTTGCAGCCTAGACTGGGCAGCCTTTGATCCATTCTGAGCACATGCCTGGAACGATAAGTTAGCCGGGCTTTAGGGAGAGCTGATGTCTCCATGGGCTACACAGAACATTATTAAGACTTGATTGCAATCTCCTGATGTGACGGAAGAGAATTAAACCACAGAAGCTGCCTGCTTGACCGCTCTATGGCTCCACTGGTAAGTTCAGAGCAAATACAAGTATGAAGAATACTTTCGAAAGAAATTGGGCAGGCAGACGGGACTCTTGCATTCAAAGTTGTGCACATAAATCAATTTATTTGGGGTAGGGATATCTGATTTCTGTGCTAGACTACAAGCTATTACCAGTGTAGTTAGGGACAATATCTCAGCAGCTATGGGACTATCACGCACTGTCTGAATGGGTGACCTCACATCACGTCCATCATCCTGTGTCTACAATAGCTATACTTGTTGGTAGGGTACCAACAGCTCATTTGTATGACCTTTCAGCCTTACTTTTATGCCATATGCCTGGATAGTTGTGTGTCTCCACTCTTGATCTCTCCAAAAGCTTTCCTAGATCCTTGAAATTACCACAACAGGTAGAGCAAAGAAAATCATGAATGAATTAGAAGTTGTGACTCTCGTTAGAATGACATACTTTTAAATACATGAAGTATTGACATGCTATACATTCAAGATGGTTCAAATGGTACCCAGAAAAAAAGGTCTAGAAATGAAATTCATGGAAGAAGATGATGTTAGGCTTTCTGCTTTTTCATTGCCAACGGTACATTTTCTTCACATGCAAAAATAAAGAATGCTCTCCTACTTGTAACTATGGAAGCATTTATTGAAACAATTAATTTTCAAGACTCCAAGTGATGTATTATAAAATTCAAGTTGAAGTGAGTGTAAGTTTTTGAGTAATGTTTAAAAGTCTTTGGATGTGAAGGAAAAAAAAAAACTCCAGGTTTTGGCAAAAAGCTGGTATTAATGAGTCTCTTAAAAATTGGACTTTTGTTAAAATTCATCAATATGCAATATTACAAGGGTATATTTTAATGTTTGTAAATTATATCTCTGTAGATGAGATGGGAAAACAATTCTGAGAAATCCCAATGCTCTATCAGCTACAAGGATAGACTCCTTATTTGAAAATACACAGGGGGAAAAAAAGCTCAAAAATTAATGTAATTTTAAAATGTAATTTTTAAAAAGTCCTGGTTTTAGTAATAGATTTTGTTTACATACATCAGGTGTTTTTGTAGTTTTCCTCATGAAGCTTAGGCAAACTAACCCGGTATTTACATTCGTTCTATAATGATTCAGTATTTTCAGCTGCTTGATAGGCCTCTCAACTACTCCTGTTTTCTCACACTGTCTCTGATAAAATTCTTCCAGGGCCAGGGTAGTTCTTTTAGACCAGTGAGTGGCCTGCTGAAAATCAGCTTTGGAGAACTTACCACTGACATACTGTTCAAAGTACCTGAGGTGTAGAGCGAGTTGTCTCCCAAAGTTACACAGATGCGTAGACTTCGGTTCTTTAAACCTTTACCGTCAGTGTTCTCTGTGTAGAGTGGGAGGTTATTAACATAAAAAAGATAAGAATTCCATGTTATAGGGGAAGGAAGCTAACTGGCTGCTTGTAACTCCTTCCTTCCCTCCCTCCCTTCCTTTTGGAGTGGCATTCTGCACTTATATGAAACTTTGACTTTTATAGAGAATAGGAAATTCTGAGAAAGATGGAATAACTTTCTGTGGAAATACTGCATGGTAATAGTTTTTTTCCTCCAAAACACTGGTCCGTATGTGGATAGCATAATCTATTTATGAAGGACAAATACATTCTTTAACAAGATCTTTCAAGCAGACTATGAACCAGGAAGTGCCTCGTCTTTTTGTTTTTCCTGTGTGCTTTCCAGAATGAAGAAATGTATTACACATAAACACTACTTTTATAAGCATTCTTCTTTTGTTGTTGTTTGGTTTTTGTTTTTCGAGACAGGTTTGCCCTGGCTGTCCTGGAACTTACTTTGTAGACCTGGTCTTGAACTCACAGAGATCTGCCTGGCACTGACTCCCAAATGCTGGGATTAAAGGTGTGCACCATGCCCACCAGGCAGCATCCTTCTTTTAATGAGTGACTGTGGGTATCCTAGGAGCTCGTGGAGGTTAAATACAATTGAGGAGCCCTGTGCTGGTATTTGACCTGATGGGCTGGAAAAGGAAGACACAGAGCAGGCTCTTGCTGCATTGGGCGAGCACTGGGCTTGTCATCTGTGTGCTGAGTCTACCTAGGGCCGTGTTAGATGCATAAAGTATGCTTGGAAAGCAGTGACTGAATAAATGAATTGATCAAAGAAATGAAGAGAAGGGCTTTGTAATAGGGAAAGTAAAAATATAAAGAGCTGGTTGCTAGGATTTTCTGATTGTTATGGAACTTTGATTTCATTGTTTCTTAGGGTAATATATGATAAAAAGGGAGAAACAATCAATAAAAAGTTTTACCTCGTTAGAATCTGGAAAGTAAATATTTTGGTGTTAACTGCCTAGATTTACTTTACTATCTTTGTGATGATTGTTTTAGATGGTATAATTTATATTATAATATAAACTATCCACACTTGTCTTTGTAGCCTTCTTAACATCTTATTAGAATTGAGTACACATAAACATAATATATTCAGATAAATCTACTCATAAGTAACAATAATATTTTGTTTAAAACCAAGTCAGATTCCTCTATCAGTAAGCTTCATGAGACTCAAACACTTTTAAACATGTGAAGGTCCATTACTGATAGTAACTTATTTTCCTCCAAGGAAAGCTAAGCCAATGTACTCCAAAAGTCCTTCACTCTATCAGTCCGTGTAAAAATCAGCAAGAAATTCAATCACTTAGCTCAAGTTTTCTTTGTAATATCAAGTTTTCTTTATAATCTCAAAGTCTCATGAATATTTTAAATTGAAATAAAGCAGCAGGAAGCATTCATCCCTTCCCATCCTCATCCTAGCCAGAGAGGACTCCTTCACAAGCCATTGCATTTATACCATAAGATACCATCAGTGCCGGAAAAGGCATGTCTCGGTAGTTTCTGAGATAATTATCCTAAAATACCTGTAAGACCTGAGTCGGCTCTCCTGGAGGAATAAGAAATCAAGTTTTGTGACTCTTTTTCACAGATTCACAACCAAATAGATGTGGGACCCTGGAGGGATACATGAGGGGGCCGAGGAGGAAGAGTTAGTGGAAGAAGTGAACGAAGAGAAGAAAATTCTGGATGCTTCTCAGAGGGACCACTTTATTAGATAGTGCAGTGGTTCCCGTGGAGATAGAGAAAAAAAATGGATGCTGGTCTTCTGGACCACAATGAGTTCCTGACAAAATGTCAGAAATATTTCCTTTTTGATCAACAAGGTCTTTCTTGTTGGTCCCTCTGAATGATGGGAAGCATTGTGATACCTACCCACATTTTGTTGAATCTAAAGACGCTGACAGCAGTCAATAGAATCTAAAGTTTACTATGGGAGATGCAGGCTTATTGTATGAATCAATAGAAAAGGAAAATCAAAGTGCTGCTAACTTAACTGTGGCATAAATTTTATTGTCATCTGAAAGGGTTTTGCCACTTGAAAATTTCCTTTTAAGCAAACGGAAGCCATTTGGATGTCTATACACACTGTTGCTCTCATGTGCTCCTCCTGAGCATACAGACGAGGTCTAATCCATGTAAAATGAGTGCATTTGATGACTGTCCCACCTAATTTTATGCCAACTTGACACAAGCTAGAGTCACTTGAAAGGAGAGACCCTCAATTGAGAAAATGATCCTTAAGATTTAGCAATAGGACATTTTCTTAATTGATTGGTGTGGAGGGGCAGTTGTGGGTGGTGCTGTCCCTGGGTTGGTGGTCCTGGGTTCTAGAAGAATGCAGGCTGAGCAAGCCATGATGAGCAAGCCAATAAGCAGCATTTCCTCCCTTGCCTCTGCTTCAGCTCCTGTATCCAGGTTCCTGGCTTGTTTGAGTTCTTATTCTGACTTCCTTTCATGATGTATAATGATGTGAAAGTGTAAGTTGAATAAATCCTTTTTTTCCCCAAGTTTCTTTGGTCATGGTGTTTCTCACAGCAATAGTAACACTGCCTCAGGCAATGACCCTGGGTTCTCACCTACAGTCACAGTCCCCTGGACTGTGTGTCTGCTAGCAGGACTGATGTGTGTATTTCTTCCACATGGTGAACTCAGTCTTACCTGCAGTTGAGAGCATTGGTGGCGATGTATCACTTTTTACAAATGCGCTTTGGCATTGTCTCTGGAAAATTTTCCTGAGCTAGTTATGCCCTGTGAGTTTTGAGGCAGCAATGACAAACTATGTCATGATTGTCACTGATGGATCCAAGACCCTGGTGTGCAATAGTCTCAGAGATGTTAAATGGAAAACAAAACAAAACAAAACATTTGAGCATTTGAATTGATGAAACACGCTAGGATGTCTCTTCAGTCCTAGGCTCCCAAGGTCTGTCCTTCATAGACTTCATACTAGATGGAGCATTTCACATAGATGCAACAACAGCTACATGTTGCAGGCTTCCATGGTCTGGGAGAATACGATTCATAAATTACAGAGGCAGGACCTCAGGTCTCTCAACTCCAAAACCTCAATGATGGTTTCATGAAAGGAAATTCAGTTAATCTTGCATGAAAAACACCTAGCAATCTGTTGGGTTAGCCCCATGGGGCCTGTTTCTCTTCATTGACTTGTGCTGATTGAAGTTGCCTGGATGTCAGCTGTGATCTCCACCCTGTAAAGCTGTAACATCTGTGCCAAGAGGGGTAGTCTTTGGATGTTCACAGAATATCACAGAGATGTAGTTTTTGTGAAGAGATAGTACAAATGGTCCTATCCTTGCCACATTTTGTTTTCTGGTTTCTAAAGCAGCAAGGTGTATTTCCAGAGTTCATCGAGTTTGCCCAACTTCAGCTGTAACACCTACGGCCTTTGGGCTTCAAACCAGCTGAGTTTTAGAAAAGAGATAGGTTTCTTGAAAACATTTCTGAAATTTCCTGGACTCTCTCAACAGAATTCTTTCTTAATCCCTCACCATGAAAAATAATGTATAATATAGTCCCTGCTCTCTGCTCACTGAAGCATCTGTTATCTACAAACCGGTTGTGACCCCTGTGCATATTAATTTATGTAAAGTGCATGAACACTGAAGATATAGGGCCCCATGTCCTAATGTGCTGGTTTAATGCAGTGGTAATGGACTTTTCTTTCTTTCTTTTTTTTTTTCGAGACAGGGTTTCCCTGTAGTTTCTAGAGCCTGTCCTGGAGCTAGCTCTTGTAGACCAGGCTGGCCTCGAACTCAGAAATCCGCCTGCCTCTGCCTCCCGAGTGCTGGGATTAAAGGCGTGCGCCACCACCGCTCAGCCCTGGACTTTTCTTAATTAACAAACAACCTCTTTTCTCTGTAATGAATTTAAGATTCCCAATATCTTGAAAGTGAGCATTTCCTCAAGTGTACTTTATGAATATTTTCACATTCTGGTAGTCAACATAAATGGTCAGTGACTGGTACTGTTTCCAGCATGAGTGGCAGAATCATTCTGGAAGGTTCCCTATGTGTAGAAGGAGCGGCGGGGCTGCGTCCCACCATCCGGCTAGCTTTACCCAAAATAATTACATGGAAACTGTATTCTTTTAAACACTGCCTGGCCCATTAGTTTCAGCCTCTTATTGGCTAATTAACCCATATTTAGTAATTCGTGTAGCACCACGAGGTGGATTGCTTACCAGGAGAGAACTTAACCTGCTTCCATCTCGGAGAGGAGAAGAATTGCGACTTACTATGGCGACTGCCTGAAGCGTCTCCCCAACTCTGCTTCCTTTCTCCCACAATTCTGTAACTCCGCCTACCTAATTTTCTGTCTCTTAAAGGGCCAAGGCAGTTTCTTTATTAATAATGAAAGTAACACATAGACACTCCTCCATCACCTATGCAAAAAGGAGGATCTGAACCAATTAAGACAAATTAGAGTTCTAGATTTCCATGTACAAAGAATGTGTGTTGAATTATTTTATAAGATCCCAATGGGTCACACAAATCTTAGTGCTTTGTGGCCTTCACCCTCTTTGCTGCATAACTGTCGTTTTGGGCTTGTTGAATGGACAACATCTTTTTCTGGCATGATATGTCTTTCCCAATCAGGAAACTCATCATTTATATCCATTATGCTTTCTCTTTAGAGAAACTTTGTTTTACCGACCTCTTTTGGGTACCTCTCATTCATCTGTTCTTAAAAAACAATTCTTCTCATTTATTTGTGGAGTCAAAACTGCAATTCTAACAGAGGAGCAAAAGCATCTTTAGTCCCTAAACGAGCAAAGGGTTTGTTTTTTTTTTCTGGCTTGTTGCCTCTCTAATGTGACTCTCATTGCCAGTTCTAACCTTCTTCTCAGACAGTGGTATCAGCAGTCCCTGTTACCTTGGCAACGCTGATAGGCTAATAGAATTAGAATGTCTCGGGGCATCATTCTAGCATCATGCTCTTGGGTCAAAAAAAATCAATGCAATTGTGAAATATAATTTGTAATAACTTAGTGTCTGGTAGCTATTCTTTTTAGATTTGTGTCATTTACTGGTACAAGGTAACAAAAGGTAAAATTTTAGTATTTAAAAAATGTCAACCATAAAAATAACACAAGAAGTCTGTATTAAGTTAGAGATTTCTGTTATGTAAGTTTATTAATAGGATACTCTCTAAGGTAATCTTGATGTACTTCAAAGGGTTGAAAATTCTACACTTTCTCAGAGGCCATTCTAAGTGCAGTAAAAAAAAAGGATGCACTAGGGACTTGACCTCCCAAGATTCCACACTTGGCACTCGCATTTGTTTGAAACCTGTTTCTGGAAACTGCCTTTTGTTCCCATGTTAACTGTCTGTTATGTAAGTACTGGAGATAATGATAAAGGACGAATGTTTGTGTGGCTCATAGCTTTTGAGGTTCTAGCTTGTGATTGGTACAGTGACCAACTTCTAGTTTTTCACACACTTTGAAACTCCTAATTTTGATAGACTCCAGCATAACCCCTTCTCTTCCTAAAGGCTTATCAGTTTTACCTGATCTACAGAAGAATTCTTTTCTATATCCTTTTAAGTTGTATCCACTTTTGTATTCTTTGTAATTCGTCTCACATTTTTTTATTTTGTTTTCATTTCTATGTTATATTATTTTACCCCCAAACTAGTATAATGTCTATTATATCCACCTATATAGATTAGACCCAGAAATCCTGATATGGTAGGTGTTCAATAAACATTGCTTAAAAGAATAACCACAAGTGTACATATGAAGGAAGTACAAGAAACTCATGAGGATGGCACATACAAGGCTGCAAAGGACTAAAATGTGATGAACAATAAATGGATCCCCGAGAATGAGTGAAGAGTAAGACAGTGCGCAGTTGACACACAGTGGCCAGAGCCAGTTTTGAACAGAATGAGCTTGCAGAGTATACAGAAAGATACTGAAAAACAAGAAACTCAATTATTTCAAGGCAAAGCCATTCATATACACAGAAACTACTGTGGGTTAACTGGAGACAGTTTTTAAACCAAGAAAACATGCCATAATTTTACATATTTATATTTACCTCATCTATTCTAGGGTTTATATTTGGGGGGGGTGTTTAAGATACTTATGGAATATTCATTGCCTGAGTAAATGAAGAAATACAAAGAATTATCTACTGAACATAACAGTATAATTTTATTTTAGCTTAAGACAGGTGTGAGTTATAATAATATTCATCAAGCATATAGTTTATCATGCTAAAGATATTTCTGTTAGTGTGAGGAACCTATGTGAAAGATAGACATGCTTCATTAGAATGATGGAATTTTAGATCATGTTAAACATATATTTCAAAGCATGTGTTATGTGTACATGGATGCATATGTGTGTTTAATAGTTTATAGAATATTTTAAATGAATCATCTCCCTTTTAAGAACAAACTGAATGTCCAGTGGGCTCAGAGCTACCCTGCCATAGCAGGTAATTTAGTGAGGGAATACTTATGTGATACAAAAAAATAAACATGTTACATCCCAAATGTCCAGATTTTCTAAGCTGTACAGTAGCAAATGGGGAAGGTGTGGATATTAGCATAATTAAATCAAATTTATGTTTCTCAGAGATAATGGCAGAGAAAGATACTGTATGTATAAAAGAGTAAGATAATGAATGTAGTAATAATAATATTGTAAATTGCCGGGCGGTGGTGGCGCACGCCTTTAATCCCAGCACTCGGGAGGCAGAGGCAGGCGGATCTCTGTGAGTTTGAGACCAGCCTGGTCTACAAGAGCTAGTTCCAGGACAGGCTCTACAAACTGCAGGGAAACCCTGTCTCGAAAAACAAAACAAAAAAAAATAACATTGTAAATTAAATGTAGTAAGTTAATAAATGTAGTATGAATTTGTATTTGACCCTGTGGCCTAATATATTATATATAGATGCACACACACATACACACATACTCACACATTATATTATATATGCATGTTATAATTTCTCAATACATAATCATGCAGAGTAATGATTATAAAGTTCTCTTTGATTCTGACAGGCTCTCTGTATCATTTTTAGTCTTTTAATAAGTGATCTGTAATTCTTTGGCATTTCCATACAATGAATTTTGATCATATTTACCAACTCTTTCCTTAATTCCTCTCCAATCCACTTCCACCTTGATATCCCTCCAACTTCATGCCTACTTTTGTGTTTTTGACTTAATAGCTCATTGACTTCAGTTTCTGCTGTCCATGTAATTCTGAGTGTGGGGCCATCCAACTGCAGCATGGCTGACCTACCAGGAGCTTCACCCTTAAAGGAAACTGCATCTGCCTTCCCCAGAAGCCATCAACTGTCCACAGTACCTCAGCTAATGGTACTGCGAGAACCCACGGTTGGGGAGCTTGCAGGCCACAAGAATAAACTGCCAACTGCTATTTTGATAAATGGACATATCAAACCACCCTATAAATTCATACCATGCTTCTCACAGGTTTGTACAGTTCTCAGACCTCATGAGAGAAGATATTTTTGCATGTAGTGGGTGGTAGTTAGAGTAGAAACTCACAGCAGGTCAAAGAGCAGAGAATGCGTGATCGTGGAGTGCTCAGGTGCATAACATACGTCTATACCATATGCCCTCTGCAAGGCTTAGGGACCTTGGCAGACAAGGGAGAAGAAAGATGACAGGAACTGGTGGCCAGAGAGGACAGCAGCAAAGCGGTGGCTTTGGGCATGGCAGGACTGCTGGACTCAAGAACTAGTAGTGGCTGGTGCTGCTGGACACTACCTGGACATGACCAAGCCAGTACGGGACGGGGGCATATGCCCGACGAGTTCTTGAAATTGCAGACAGAAGACTCCCTGTCTTAACTGCTTTGGACCATAAGGGGTTAATAGCTTTTGTTCATTTCTTATTGGCCAAAGATGGCACCTTGTTACTCTTGTCCTTAAAAGCAAAAAGCCAAGTTGTCCAGTTTGTTTGCATTGGACCACCTCCACGTTACACACTGCAATAGGCAAAAAAACTTTAATGTGTCTGGTGAGACTTTTGTCTTCAATTTTTTTCTATTGAGTATTTTCTTAATTTTGAAAAACAATATCAACAAAGATCTTAGATTAAACCATAAACAATTGACCGTAAAATGCACTGTGGGTTAGTTGATTCTCCTCTTTTCTAGGTATTCAGTTAGCTTACCACACTCACTAGCAACATTTCAACACAATCTTACAACTTAAAAAGCTTCTTGGATGTTTGCCAGAGTGATAGAAAACACACCAGGCAGGCGCAGAGGACCTTCTCTATGCAGGAGTGACTGGATGGAGCATCTATCAGTGCCCATCGCCTGGATGGCTGTTGCTGATCTGGCTGGCTTGGAGGATTTTCCATTCTTCCTTCATCATTCCACATCTCCTTTCCAAACCCCTCCCCGTGTTGAAGAGGACACCCCCTCCTAGCAGAAGTGGGAACACGACCGAGCAATCTGAAGTTCTTTCTTTCAGAGTGTGAAAGGGTACCTTTAGCAAAGCACTACCGAAACCATGCTGAAAATCTGCCTATGCAATGGCATTGCAGTCTCATCAGCTATTTAACTAGAATTAACCCTGCAGGTTTATGCAGGCATGGCGCACACTTGCTGTCCCTTTGAAAGATTGCCTGGAGAGAGTGGGAGAAGAAACTAGCACTTAGGGATGGCGGGGGCACCTGTGTCCCACACATTTGATTCTCCGTTTTATTTCAGACCTCCATTCTAGACAGTAACCTGTAGAGTTGCTTCTGCTAAGATCATTTCCACACCCATCATCTGCTTTGACATTCAAGCCCCTTACCGTCCTTGTTGCATGCTTACTGCCTGTCTCATCTCAGGCCACTTTCTTGCACTTGTTCTGTCAGAGCCCACCCTGCATGTTTAATATTTAAGGGCTGGGATCGTTTTGCAGGTTTTAGTTTAATGGTAACCATAGCACACATGCACATGCATTATTGATAGCCAAGGCACACCGCATGTCCTTGGGCATCCTCTTTTCTTTCACTCTTCGTGCCACGGGAGGGCTGCCGTCTTTGGAAGTCAGCTCTGCTGTTGCTGTGGCCAAGGGAGGAACTGACAGCAGATCCATAATGGTGTAAACTGTGCATGTGGGTGGAGGTGACCATGCTAAAAAGAGAGACAAAGGCAGAAAGTGACAGGCCGCGGAAAGTCCGGTTTCGGATTGCCTCGTCTCACAGTGGCAGAGTTCTGAAAGAAGTCTATGAAGATGGCCAACCCCCGGGCTCTCTGGATTCTGAATGTGCCAGTGTCTGTGGACTAGATGGACTCAGAGACTCTGAGGGACAGCAAAACGGCCACGTTGGACCAGAAGACAGCGAGCATGAGAAAGATCAGGACGACTTGCTGGTATTAGCCAGGACAGCCAGTGAGAAGGCTTTTGGGACGAGACGAGTCAACATTTTAAGCAAAAATGGTACAGTGAGAGGCGTCAAATACAAAGTGAGTGCTGGCCAAGCTCTGTTTAACAATTTGACCAAAGTGTTACAGGTAAGTCATTACACTTTCCCGCTCTGAGCTTTGTTCCTCGCTCACACTCTCCACCCCTCAGTTCTCCAGGATAGCATCTCATTCTTCCAACTTCATGGGGCTCTCTCCATCTAAGACCCTGCGTGCACAGGTGCCCACTAGGCTCACTGTTCTCAGCAAACTACATCGCCTTCTCATAACCAAATTTCTGACCTGTATGTCATCGCCTCTGATTGTGATGACTGGCACAGAATCTATTCCTTAACAAAGAAAGAAGATGGTAAACTAGAGTGTTTAAAGCATTTCTTCAGTGCCTAGAAGTTAATTCCTTTCTGGCCTATCCTTAAATCAGCATCCTTTGCCGCTTATGTTGATAGCTACACCAGAAAAGCGGAGTGCTCTCGCGTTTGGTGTAATGTGCTCAGTAGTGCAGTTATAAAGACCAATGGGTCTTCCTCCCGTTTTCAAGGATGGTGTACTCTTTTTGAAGTCCATTTCTCCATTAATTTGCTTGTAATGGCTTTAGAGCCGTACTTAGAAAAGCTTTAAAAATACAGAGATTCAGACTTCATAGTAAACAAGCTTAAGAAGTGCTAGGTTCTGCACCCGAACATAGGTATGTGTTATTTAGATCTGATGCCTTTGACAATGATCTAATGCTCAGGAAAAGGTTTCCAATTTCCAGGAAGTGTTAGGAGGATTACCTTTCTGCTGTTGTTTACAATATCAACCCAGGAATAGTATTTATAATCACTGTGATTACAGTGGCAACTCGCTGCTTCCACTGCAATTGCATTTTCTATTATTTTTGATACTTAAGCAAAATGACCTCTTGTAATAAACTATTCCATGCTTCTATATTCTATAAAGAAACAGGGATGATAGAGAGAGTTTCAGACCAAATGTTGCTCCAATATATTTTACTTCAAAGGAAGTTTGTGAAAAGATCAAATCATGAGAATCTGAAGAAGCAAATTTAGATCTTACCCAAAGGAAAAAAAAAAAGCAGCAAAGAGTGGTGGTTATTTACATATGTTGAACATATTCATGAATGATTTAGTAGGTTAAGGATGAGAGTCAAAATCAGAGACTGATAATTATGCTTCATGAGATAGGGAATGGTCTCACAGAAATTTGTAGGGATGTGACTTCTGGGTTAAAGAAAACCTTACAGGAATGAGTTTTCCTTGTTATAAACATTTTTATTGTCAGGCTCGAGACCAAACTTCTATATGGCAATAGGTGCATTCCTGGTGGTTAATCAGTTTCTTATTATTTGAATTGTTTTTATGGCTGAAGGTTTTATCAGAAAACTGCTATTTTACTTTTAGTACTTTGACTTGCACTTGTTTACCAACCTCTCAAAAATATCGTCACTTATGAATAAATGCCACAAATCCCCAAACCTACAAGGGAAACCCTAGCTTCATCCTTCTGTTTTCACCCAATAGTGCTACAAATGTACAATTGAACATCAAAGGAAACTTCCAAGTCAAAACTCTGCCACTGGATTACCTTAAACAATTTCTTGCATAGTTTTCTCTGCATGACTTGGTAAACAATTTTGTGAGCACAAATTCAGTGCAACTTTTTTGATGATCTTGTCTACTCCAAGTGTTGAAACAATCAGCATTTGTAATCACAGAGTTTTGACGTTATCTTTAGTTTCATCATAATTACCATAATGATAAAATGAATGCTATTTGATCTCTCCAGGGAGAAGCATAGGTTAAAGGGTCTGTGACTTTGGAAATGGCTGCCATTTTCCCTACTCAAAGGGCATCCACTGTAAGAACAGTATCTCTATGCAATATGAGCAAAAAAGACATATGGGGCATTATGTAGACAACAGATTTGCGTCCCTGCTACTTCATAAAGAATGTGCACATCATAAATGGTACCCAATGTCTTGCCTGGGATGCCCAAGATGAATAGGTTTCCACAGATGTGGCTTCTTGGATCTGCCCTTTCCCATAACTTTGGCAAACTGCAACAAACTTACCTGAATGTCACCATAACTTAGTGATTTAGTTCAGGGAGGAAGGAAAAAGTGAACAACCAGTTTCTCAGACATCTGGTTCAGGTTTTGATATAAAGCTTCTCTCAGTGAACAAGGACCCATGATTGAAGAAACAGCCCTTTCTTCCTGTTTCAGGTTATAAAATCTTAAAGCACTCAATTTGAAACTTGAGGGGAAGTGCTAAATAAAGATAAAGCCATCCAGAGTGCACGTGAGATGCTTGGCTTCCTCTCTGTTATTTCCTTGCATAGTTACTGCTTTGTCAAAAAATATTGGCTCCACTTCCAAAAATTTCAACTGTACAGAGACAAGTTGATTAAATGAGTCTTTAAATCATTTTTACTTTTTGGCAGTACTTATTTAGACTCTCAAGTGGATAGCTGAACTAGTTTCTATTCTGTCTCTTAGTTTACACCACAGAACACCAGACAATAGAGCATGCACAGTATTTATTGGGGTGACGGTTGTAGTGACAGGAAGTCAGGAGTCTGTGGTCAGTCACTTGGTCGCCAGCTGGGCTTGGAAGAAAAGTGGAGCTCAGATGAATCAGTCAGGGGTCTCCAATTGGTCTGGATTATAGGCCTTCAAAGGCAGAGGCTGGTTTTTGTTTCACCCCTACCACAGGTATCCAGAAGGCAATGCTGAAGAGAGGCGAGTCCGGACATCTGAAAGCCTCAAATCTAGTTTGAGCATGGAAACGTGTATTGATTAGAATCTCTTGGAATTTGCTTCTGTTAGAAGCTTTTTAGTTTATTCTCACACACATCAAGTTTTGGCAATAACTCAACAGCTGTGCAGATGGCGAATTTACCTGGGTAGTGTAAAATAGGAGTCCTTCCCATTGCCTATGCTGTCAATATTTAATGGAGAAAAATGAAGGAGACTTGCATCGAGGTGAGATTCTGATCAGGTTGGGTTACTGGGAAGCTCTCCTGGAGTTGAAGAGGAGCCATGTTTCCTAGTCAAAGCTAAGCTCATCAATCGTTCAATTGAGACAGGCCCACAGGTGTTACCAGTGCAGTCTAAGGAGGGTGACCTCCGGAGCACTAGCAAGTCTACTCTAAGGATATTTTCCTATCTACTAATATGAATCGAATCCAGATTACCGGGATAATTTACAATACCTACAGTACTTATTTTTCTTCTTCTCCCTCACCCCCAAATGCTAGTCAACAATCATATGCAAAACAAATTGTAAGGGTTCTGGGTGGCATACAGCTCCTATGGTCCAGTTGGCAGGATGAAATTGAGGTACTCTTTGTTCTTAGCAGCAACATTAAACAAAATGTCTTAGTGTGGATCTGTGATGTAGATAATAAAGGTTGTTATGTCTTGCCAATATATTGTTATGAATCTATAGTTTAGATGGTTTTCATTCCTTGACCTTCTCCTCAAACTATGTTAGGATATTCTTGTAGAATATACCTTTTTAGTTTCCATAATTTTAACTTCTTCCTGTTCAAATTTAAAATTATCAAAGAAAAATGAATCCAAAGAAGGACCTTGAATGCATAGATCTGTATGTATACATGCATATCTCTTTTATGGTAATTGCACCTAGGATTTAATGTGTTAAGACAAAAAAGTGATTTGTTGGCATAGTAATTTGCATCATGCACAGAACTTTCTTGTGTAATTTTTTTTTTAACCTAAAACTCTTATAAAAGAAGCAAGGAAACTTTTGTTATGTCCCCAGTGATAATTAGAAAAATTCATTCTTACTTTTTCATAACTTTTGACAATTATTCTTACAATACAAGCAATCCATACTTTTTGATAATGTTTTTAGTGTTATAGATAAAGTATCTGGTTCAAAGCTAATAATACATGGATTCTAACATTTCTTATTCTTTTAAAAGAATATCAAATATGAAAATGCCCAAATTTGCCTTTTAAAATTTAATAATGATGAACACAAATATTTATAAGACTAAATATATCATGTTATGATATTATCTAATTTTTTAAAATTTCATCATTTGTTTGTGAGGTTTTAAATTTTACTATTGATTTAATATTTGGTTTTCAGCTAGGGAAGGTCTGAAGAAATAGACAGTATTTATTCAGCTTTAACAGTTTTTTAAAAAATTATCACAGCCATCATTTCCAGTTGATTAAGTAGTCATGAGATTGCAATCTGACTCTCTAGGTTGGATGGTGGTGGTGCACACCTTTAATCCTAGTACTCGGGAGGCAGAGGCAGGACAATCTCTGTGAGTTCAAGGCCAGCTTGGTTTACGTGAACTAGTTCCACAACAGGTTCCAAAGCTACAGAGAAATCCTCTCTTGAAAAACAAACAAGCAAGTAAGCAAACAAACAAACCAAAAAAGAAAGCCTGACTCTCAGATTTGTCCACTGAGTCAGGATGGATGATAGTGACAGAAGTTTCTGGAAGACTTTTATCTACTTTTGGTTCACAGAGTATAGATCTGGTAATATACTATTGTTCCCTGGAATACTCTTGATGAGTCCGTGACCTTGCTGTTTTACTTGTTTACTTGAAGAATTCTGTAAGGCAACAATAAGCATACTGAATGCTGGAATGCTGATTAAGTAACGCTTCAACACCAGGCAGTATTCCTATTATACACACACACACACACACACACACACACACACACACACACACACACACATATATATATATGTACTACTGACATATTAATTTCTCACAGGAATCTTAAAAATAGTATCGGTATTAATAAATTAGTTATTGTGAAGCTCTTTTTTTCTATATGAGAAAAATTAATTTGTAGAATTTAAAAGTCATTTGTCCATAAAAATTGCTACAGGCATCTTGCATGGATGTATTGCCTTCTTAGTTATCAGGAATTAGGCATGAACCTTCAGGATATCTGATGCGATCTCAAATATTATAGACAACTACATTAAGCACACTATTTTATTTTACTTTTATTTTTTTTAAAAAAACTATCTTTTTTCATTACATATACTAATCAAAGTTTCTGCTCCCTCTCCTCCTCCCATTCCCTCCATTTCCCCCCCCCCCCCCCCCCCTCCCCCCTTCACTCCACAGAGAAGGTAAGGCACATTGCTTTGGGGGAAGTTCCCATATATCTAGGCTGAGCTAGGTATCCATCCAGAGAGAACAGGTCCCCAAAAAGCCAGTATAAGCAGTAGGAATAAATTCTGGTGCCACTGCCAGTGGCCCCTCGGTCTGCCCCAGCCATGCAACTGTCAACCACATTCAGAGGGACTAGTTTGGTCCTCTGCTTGTTCCTTCCCAGTCTGGCTGGTTTTGGGAAGCTGCATTAGCTCAGGTAGACTGTTTCAGTGGGTGTACCTACCCATCATGGTCTTGATCTCTTTGCTCATATTCTCATTCCTCCCACTCTTCAACTGGGCTTTGGGAGGTCAGTTCAGTGTTCTGATGCGGGTCCCTGCCTCTGTTTCCATCAGAAGGTTCTGTGGTGATATTTAAGATATTCATCAGTCTGACTATAGGGCAACGCAAGTTGGGGCACCCTCTCCTCTATTGCTTAGGGTCTTAGCTGGTGTCATCCTTGTGGACTAAGCACACTCTTGACTTAGTGCCTTAAATGCCGGGAAAAACAGGGCTTCCAAAATGAGCTGACACTGCTGACATAATAATTAGCCAACTACAGACTGATAGACCTGAGAGTTCCAAGGCCAACATTAGATACTTTGCAGAGCCTCAGTATACATCTGAATTATTCTTAGTTGAAATCTAAATTTTGTGAAAGAAATAAGAGAATTATCATTGTTATGTCTCCTTTGAAAATGACTTTTAAGAATGATTATCGGGCTGGAGAGATGGCTCAGCGGTTAAGGTTAAGAGCACTGGCTGCTCTTCCAGAGGTCCTGAGTTCAATTCCCAGTAACCACATGGTGGCTCACAACCATCTGTAATGACATCTGGTGCTCTCTTCTGACCTCCCGCAGACATGCAGGCAGAATACTATATATATAACAAATAAATAAAATACTTAAAAAAAATTTAAAAAAAAAAAGAATGATTATCACTCATACCTACCTTTTGAAAAATGTTAGTGAATTAAGTAAAATCCACTTGATGGTTGTTTGCCTCTGTTCCATCTCACTTGGAGATTTCCTATATAGGGTGGAGCTGGAATCTGCATGTAGGGGTGTCACTGGCTTGCTCCATCCCTTCTATTTCGGGTTCTATTTCCTCATTAATGTAAAGACACCTGCTGAGTACTTACCATGATTCAGAGAGTCTGCCTTGAATAGTCAGTGCTGTTTTGTGGATGATGGTCCAAAGCAGGTTCTGAAAGAATTTATCAGAATTTGTCTTTACCTCCCATTCTCAATTTTCTGGTTTTTCTGTTATTGTTGTTGTTGGCATAATATTTTCTGCTACTCATTCTTAATTTCTTAAATATGTTTTTCTCTTTGATTTTCTGTTGGCACGTCATCATTCCATTTGGTCTTTTTCTCTTCCTTTCTCTTGTGTTTTTTTTTTTTTTTGTTCTTTCTAATTTAGCTCTTCATTGTAGACTGAGGACTCAGGTTAATCTGTGTAACCTAGGACTTTTAATTCTGATCCTACAAGTCTTCAGAAAATTAGCACTTTTCCAATTTCTGTGAATTTTATTGAAGTTTTTATTTCCATCAGTATTGTTCACTCTCCTCACTTTGTGAGACTCTTCTATTGTTATGATATTTGAACTTGTGTAACATTGGTTTTGGTTACATGACAGAATCTGCCTGAAGTCATACCCTAAAGCAATATGCTGAGCAAGCACACACTTTCAGCAAGATGACTCGTAACCATCAATAAGCTCTTACAAATAATACACAGTAACCACATAATTAAGGTAACTAGCTCATGATTTCTCAAATTATATTTTTTGTAATAATATTTATTGAAACATAAATCATATGTAACTTTATTCACCCATTCAAAATGCACTACCAGATGCTTATAGTGAGTTAACTAAACTGTACATTCATTATTATTTAAGCTATTTAAGAATGTTTTCATTATCTAAACAGAAAATCTGTAAACATTGGTCTTCATTTCATTTGCCTCCCCCCTGCATTTCCTTTCCCCACTACTTTTCCTTGATATAGGAAATTGCTTGTCTATTTACTAGTTATCTGCCTAATGTTTCCATTTAAACATATTATTCCTATGTAACTGTAGTTATACATCTATTGGCAAACAGCTCCACATTCCTCAATTCTTGATAGTCACTCAAGTGTCTGATAACCACTCTTCTACTCTTTGGAAGGTCAACATTTCATATCTCATATATGAGATCATGTGGTATTTAAATACCTGTTTTGATTAATTTTAGCTAACCTGAAAGGCTATCAGTTATTGTTGCAAATTTCCAGTTTTTATGGTGGAATAATATTCTATTTTCAGTATATCACCTTTCCATACTCATTTCTTCACTAATGGTGACTTAGGTGGGTTATATGTTTTAGGTGTTGTGATTAGTAGTGTAATAAACAAGCTGTGTAAATAACACTTTGTCTGGGGTATGTTTTATGTGCATGCAATCAAAGGTGTATATTTTATAGTTATCGAATGGAATGTTCCATACATATCTATAAGGTCTGTTTTGTCTAGAGTTTAGTTTAAGTGTGTGTCCCTGATAATTTTGTGTCTGGACAACCTGTATCTGTCCACCACAGACAAAATGTTGAAGTCTTCTCTTGTCATTTAATATGGTCTAACTCTTTCTTCATACTCATTAGCACTTGCTTTATGCTTCCAGGTCTCATGTTTTGGGTATATTTTGACTGGGGTTTCTGTCCCACCCAGTCATATAGCCATCTAGTCCCAAATAAACACACAAAGGCCTACATTAATTATAAACTGCTTAGCCCATTAGCTCAGGCTTCTTATTAACTTTTATAACTTATATTAGCCCATAATTCTTGTCCTTTTTTTTGGTGAGGCACATCTTGCTTCCTCTCTGTCTGGGTGACAGCTGGAGACTGAAACATTCCTCTTCCCATAATTCTCATTGCCACGCCTATACTTCCTGCCTGGCTACTGGCTAATCAGCATTTTATTAAAAATAACCTAGTGACATGATGGGAGACCATTGTCCCACAGCAGGTATATACACATTTATAACTGTTATCTGGTTAAACTGACATCTGGGTTATTTTGCAATTACCTTTGTGGTATCTTTTTACAGTTTTTGTTGGTAAAGTTTACTTTGTCTGATGAAATGTTGTCTATTGGTCTCCATTTGCATGGAATATTTTTCTCCATCCTTTTACTTTCAGATGACATCATTCTTTACAGGAAAAGTATGTTTCATTTACATTCCAGATGGTTGAGTTTTGGTGTCTGTTTTTTAATCCAGGCACCTATTGTATATCTTTTAATTTCTGAATTTAGTCCATTTATATCCAAAGTAATTATTGATGGGCAAAAATATACCACTGTCATTTTGTTCATTTTTCTGAATTGGTTCATGCTTGCTTATGATATTTCTTTGTGGTTAAACATTTTTTTCTCCTCAAGTAGTATGATTTTACCTATTCCTTTTCTGTTTTTAGTATATCGCTATGGGTTTTTGCCTTGTGATTATTATGGTACTTAAAAAAAACCATGTAGTTACAACAGACATTTTAATCTGATAGCAACATAACTATGGTCATAAAAATACTCCACACTTTCATTTTACTGGTTCTCCTACATTAAATTTTTGAGGTTATGCATTATATATAATTCTTTATATTATATGTTCCTTAATGAATTATTGTACTTATGATTTTTTTCTTTTCTTTTTTTGTTTTTAAGACAGAGTTTCTCTGTCTATCTCTGACTGTCCTGGACCTCACTCTGTAGACCAGGTTGGCCTCAAGCTCAGAGACCTGCCTGCCTCTGCCTCCCTGATTGCTTGGATTAAAGGTGTGTGCCACCAAGGCCTGGCTGATTATTTTTTTCTTTTTGGTGCATTGTGTGCATATGAATCCACATACATGTATATGTGCACTTATGTGTAACAGGTGGAGGCCAAGGTATTCCCCCAGGTGCTGTCTGCCTCGTTTCTTTTGAGACAGAATCTCTCAGTCAGACCAGCTATGCTGGCTGGCTAATGAGGTCCAGAGACTCACCTGCCTTTGCCTCTCCAGGTAGAGGATTAAAAGTGGAAGTCACCATGACTGACTTATTGCATGGGTGCTTGGGTTGAACATACATCCTCATGCTTGTGTGACACTCCTTTTCTTTAATAATTTTGCTTTTTAAATTTCATGTTAGTACACAAGATTAGGGGCATCTAGGTTTGATTCAGTGTTTCCATTTATCACCCTCCCTAGCATTCCTTGGAAGGAAAGCTCAGCAATGAGCTTTCTCAGTTGTGTGTCTGAGAGTCTTTGTTCCTCATTGATATCTGAATGGCACCTTTTCTGACTGTAGTGGTTGGCAGGGATCCATTCAGTACTTTAAGTGAGTAATGCTACCCCTCTGTTCCCTGTAACGTTTCTGCTGAGATATTTGGTACATAAGCAGTTTCTTGTATTGTTTTTATTGAGCTATATATTTTTTCTCCACTCCCCTCACTTTCTCCTCCTTCCCCTTCTACTCTCTTCCATGATCCTCATCTCACAATTTACTCAGGAGATCTTGTCTTTTTCAACATCTCATGTTGATTAGGTCCATGTATGTCTCTCTTTGTTGTCTAGGTTCTCTGAGATTGTGGATTGTAGGCTGGTTTTTCTTTGCTTTATGTCTAAAAGCCACTTATGAGCGAGTACACATGACATTTGTCTTTCTGGGTCTGGGTTACTGGTTTTCTAGATCCATCCATTTGCTTGAGAATTTCATGTTTTTTTTTTTGCTGTGTAGTACTCCATTTTGTAAATGTACCACATTTTCTTTATTCATTCTTTGGTCAAGGGGCATTTAGGTTGTTTCCAGGTTCTGGCTATGATAAATAATGCTGCTATGAACATAGTTGAGCACATGTCCTTGTGGTACGATTGAGTATAGCTTGGGTATATTCCCAAAAGTATATTGCTGGATCTTGAGGTAGGTTGTTTTCTAATTTTCTAAGAAATTGCCATACTGATTTCCAAAGTTTACACTTCCACCAGCAATGCAGGAGTGTTCCCTTTACTCCACATCTTCTCCAGCATAAGTTGTCATCAGTGTTTTTGATCTTATGTTGCTGTTTTCAGAATTCTCTCTTGGAGTTTGAACATCGATAGGTTTATTAGAATACATTTCTGGTGATTTTATTTTGATTAAATGTGACTGGTGTCCTTTGACTTTTTTGAACCCTGATATTTATATCTTTCTACAGGTTTGGAAAGTTTCATGCTGTTCCTTCTATAAATAAGCTTTCTATTCCTGTCTCTCAGCCTTTTGAATGCTAAAATCTTGTAGTTTTGCTCTTTAGATGCTATACTATAAATCATTTAAGCTTTCATTCCTTTTCATTCTTTTTTTCTTTTTCTCCTCTGATTGGAAAATTTCAATGTCTGGGTTGCCACCAGCCGGTCCATGCAGAATCCCAGGCTAGAATTAGTAAAGATCTATTGCCACCAAAGAATGCCAACCAAGGTTCAAAGAGGCCACCATCTCATCAAATATACAGGCAGCAACATAAGGATAACCGGATGATGAAAAACCAGAGAAACACAGCGTTGTTGAAAGACATCAAGAAACCTCTAGAAACAGACCAAGATGAAGAGGAAATCTATGAAATGACTGACAAACAATTCAGAATTGTCCTTTTACAAAAATTCAGGGAATTACAAGAAAATACAGACAAAAAATTAAGTGAAATTCGGGAAATAATTCATGAACAACATGAGATGTTTGATAGAGAAATAAAAGTTAACCATTTCAAAATAAAAATTCTAGAGATGAAGAACAGAATAAGTGAACTGGCAAATTCAACAACAAGCTTCGACAGAAGACTCGATAAGGCTGAAGGAAGAATCAGTGAGCTGGAAGATTGGACATACGATTCTAGACTTTAAGAAAGCATTGTCACCACAGAGCCAGACAGCCTCTCGTTGGTGGCTTGCTCATGCTGGCAGAATTTCTGATATATTTCAAAATGTGTACAACGGTAATATAAGCATTTAGTCTATAAAATTATATATTTATACAAATATGCCAATTCCTGAGTCATTATTACCTATAGGACATTTACAAAATTATGAACTAAATAAAATATCATACAGAAAATTTTAATTAAATTTATTTATGTGACAAGTACACTAATGGTTTGAAGTCTCTTTCACCCATTTGTTTTTCCAATAACCATTATTTTACCCATCTTCTGATAAATTATGCCTTATAATATTTCCTTGGGAGAGAAAAATATTATCATTTTCTTGTAACTATGCTACAAATTCAATAAACAATAGCAGTATTCAGTATTCTTATTAATTTCTAAGCAACCAGTTGGGATTGTGAAAAAGTAATTGATCTTTGATCTTTTCCTCTTTTATAAAATTCATGATCTGTAACTTTTCTTTTTTTATTCTTTCTTTTCTTCATTTTTTGTTTTATTCAAGACAGGATTTCTCTGTGCATCCTTGGCTGTTCTGGAACTCAATCTTTCTGTAGACCAGGCTGGTCTGGAACTCAAGAGATCCACCTTCCTCTGCCTCCTGAGTGCTGGGCATGCACCAATGCCACTCAGCAAGTCTATAATTTTTCTTCATGGAAAGCCTGTAGAAGCTTTATTAGTGTACAAGGGTAATAGAAAAGTGAAAGCCAGTGTCTTAATTTGTCCCAGATAGCTTTTGGGAAAAGAAAAGAGGCAACAAGAGAGTCTGAGCATGTGGTAGGGCCCGAATGATGACCATCTTAGGTAGAATGGTGGGAAGATCTAGATGGGCTGTGATCCCAGGGGGGAACTGATGGGTCTAGAGGTTGAGAGAAGTGACTTCATCGGTTAAAACCAAAGCAGCATGAAAAGTCCCAGTACCAGGCCATGACACTGAACATCCATTCTTATTTCCATATCACTGAGAGAACGGAACCAGGTTCATATGCCCTCATGGGCATCTAGGGAGTGCTTCCCTTTAAAAGCTATGAGCATTATGCTTGTGTGGCATCTGGAAGAAGTGATTACCTCCCCTGTAATGAAGATTGTTGTGAATTCCCTCCAACCTGTTCCGATTAAACATGTTTGCTTGCGTTGATCCAAGACTCATGACTTCCCCTGGATAGAGAGCTGTGACTTTGCCCTCAGATCAAACAAGCTGATTACATAAGAATTGAGCCATATAGCATCTACGCTTAATAAAGGGTAAATAGTGATCACTATTCACTCTAATATGCTAGCCTTCTATTGTTGCTAAAATGAGTGCTGTTAGATTTGTGGCTTAAAATAATGCAGGTATATTACTTTATAGTGATGATTATCCAAAGCTTGTGTGTCACGATATTAAATCAAGGTTTTGACATAGAAATCTCTCTGAAGATCGAGGAATATTTTACTATTATTTTTCAGCTTCCACAGGATGTCCACATTTCTTTGTTTCTAGCCCTGGACAGTTCCCACTTTTGCTTCCAATAGCACGTCTTCTCTGACTGTTCTTCTTTACCCCGGTTAAGCATTTGTGATTGCTCTGGGCTCACTGAAACAATCTAAGACAACATACCATTATTATTTGGATCTGGCATAATTCCTCAAAACTCATATGTTAAAGACTTGGTACCCAGCGGGAGGTGGAAGCTGAAAGTAAAGTTGTAGAAGAAGTAGGACCTGGGAGCTTATAGAAGTAGGTCGCTGGGGATGCTTTATGGCTTTATTTTCCACCCTGAGGCCTCCAAGCTCTTTCCTTCTATTTCCCTTTCATTACAAGGTGAGTCACTTTGTTCTGCTGCACTCTCTCTCACACGATACTTCATCTCGCTGTTGGCCAAGAAGCAAAAAAACCAACTGACAATGGATTGAAACCTCTGAAAACAGGAGGCAAATTAAACTTTTTCCTTCTGAAGTTGTCTTTCCCGTGGTTTTTTTTTTTTGTCTCAGCTTCAGAAAGCTTGCTTAACAGATACACTAGGACTGATAAGTGGAGTCGTTACTGTGACTGTGCTCAGTGATGTGGTTCAGAAGCATGGGAGTTGCTTTGCAGAAAGACCTTGGAAAGGATTGGAGATGTGCATGAGAGAGGCCCAAGAATGTTGTGAGTGCAGTTTAATGGAAGACCTTGCTGAGCTCACAAGACCAGAGTGCTGATTAAAATACAGATAGTGAAGACCGTGCTCATGAAGGTTCAGATGGGAACAAAGACTCTATTAGGAACTGGACTAGAATATTTATGCTACATTGTAAAGTAACATCTATATTTAGGCCAGGCCCAGAGACTTTATGTCTAGGTAAACCGCTGCTTCATCTGGAGGAGAAAATGTTGGTACATTCAAGTAATGCCAAACTCACGGTTGGCTGCATAGAGCCTAATTTGCAGTGAGGATGAAGATGAAAGAGCAGAGGAGAAATATTTGAAATACTAAAAGTTTGTCAAGAGAAATACATGGAAGTTGGGGTTGAGGATGGTGGAGTTGCTGATAGGTTAGTGTCATTAGAAAGAAATAAACTACTTGGAGGAACAGGTCAATAGGGACTTGACATTTGTACATTTTATTCCTTCCCATTCTTGTCTTTCCCTTCATTGTCCTGTCACCATGAGTCAAGTCCTTTCTCACTGTCACTAGCTCCTTCCCATGATGCTGTTTTCAACAGGAATTGAGACGCAGCTAACACAAGTAATGCTGACAGAAACCCCAGAAACCATGAGGCAAAATAAAATCCTTTCTCCTCTAAGCTGTTTCTCTCTTATATTTTGTTGGAACAATTAAGAGTTACTACACCAACATGTCTGGATTCATATTGTCTACAAAATCTTTTGTCATGTAAAAGAATATTCTTACAGGTCATAAGGATTATGATATGGGCATTTTGCCACTTATTATTCTCCCTATTCTTTCTGATATTAGGCAATTTTGCCAGAGTATATTAAGGTTGTGTAATAGACTAAAGTCCAGGAGATTGACGAAATAGTCCTGGCCCATGAGTCCCAATGCATTTATCTCCATGACTGTCCTTAGCCCTGTGATGTGTTCCTGGTGCCGTAGGCAGCCCATGAAGCTCTTCCACCACCTCTTTCCCATGGTTCCCATGGACTATTCTAAGTCTTAGAACTCTCCAATTTCATTGCCTCCCTGTCCATGGTTCTGCCAGTTATTGAGAAGCAAGAGGAGACTCAGGAACCAAAGGCCCATTTTTCCTTGTGAGAAAAAGAATAGAAAGATTACTTCCTAGTAGCATCTTAAATGATTAATGTGCTTACTTCTTCTCCTTTAGTAAGTAACGGCACTGGGCTCTGGAGGGAGATGGGCTCCTTTCAGATGCAGTCTGCTTTTAGCCGTGTATTCTGTAGAAATACACTTCTATATATCCCGGTTTCTTTGTTGACAAAATAAGATTGTAGTAGTCCTTGTTTTTCATAATATTAATAAGCTTTTTAAAAACAAGCATTTTACCCAGTGTTTGGCTAATTGTAAGTGCTTGATAAATGCTTTCATTATTTATATAATTTGTCTCAAAAATTATAGGCAGGGTGCTACTAAAATGCTGAGAGCAGGAGAAATAGGGTTTCCAAGGGGAGCACATCAACTGCTTATCCAGTGTCAAATTATCAACCCTGAATACACAAACATACAAGTATTTGGACTGAGCAGAGTAGGCTATATTTAAGAATATATATATATTGTGTGTGTGTGTGATGTGATATGGAATTCTCCTCTGTATGCTGTGAATACCATCGGTTAATAAAGGACTGCTTTGAGCCTATAGAAGAGCATTATGTATTTTGGAATATATATATATGTATATGTATGTATACATATATGTGTGTGCATTTATATATATTTATATATATGGATATATATGTGTAACATATGTTATATGTGTGTATATATGTTACAAAAATTAAAGGAAAAATAGGGCATGAATTTGAAAGAGAGAAAGGAGGGTATAGGGCAGAGTTTGGAGGGAAGAAAAGGAAGAAAGAAATTATGAAATTATATTATGTTCTCAAAAAAATTAATGTTTCTCCAAATGTGTATTACAAATACATTTTCCTGTCTTAAAAATTAAAATTGGTGTTATGGAGGTGGGAAAGAGCCCTGTTAAGCAATGAGGGTGCAAAGATTAATAACACACATTGTCTATCCTAAGAGAATCTCAGTTTATTCTTATGAAAAATATCACACTTTGGTAACATATAATGTGAACTCAGGAGCTCTTAAGGGGTCAGAGGTCAGGCATCTGACTCAGCTGTGTAAACCTTGGTGAGATCCTGTTGGCTCCAGACAGCGTCGTTTAACCCAAGGCTGCATGGGCAGCAGCCTGCCCCTGAACCCTCTCTTGCCAGAACTCACTTCTCAGCTGCTACCTCTAAATTCGGCTCAGCTTCTGCCACAAGAACCTGCTTTCCTGAGGCCACCTCCTCTTTCTGACATCCTGCCTTGGCTCTGGCCCCTGCCTTTGCTGTGGATGGCATTGTTTCTCTCCCTTGGCTACCTGGCCAAGCGGTCACCAGCAAAGCCAGCCACCCACACACATCTTGTGTCTTTGCTTCCCCCTCACACCTGTCACTCCAAAGCCTAGTCTGCATTTTCAGTGTGGAGGCAAAAACAGTCTCTTCTGGGTTGGTTTCCCAGGCTTTGCTTTTTTTTTTTTTTCCAATCCAGCATTCTTTTGTCTCTATGGAGGGTTTTCAGCTACAAGCCACAGAGGACACTACTAGACAGGGCTTAACACACGCGGAGTTTGGTATATGACACAGAATTTAGGAGCAGCAGCTGCCGAGTCTATTTGGTGGATTGATAATATGATAAAAACCCAGACTCTTTCTGAAGTTTCACTTGATATAGGGGAAATTATTATCTCTCTCGGGGTTCCTAGCCTCATTACTAAAACAAATTAAGAATGAGTTCAAATGGAAGCTTAAGGACAGCTTTATTAGAATTTAAAAGAAAACCCCAGGGCAGGCAAGCTGTACACTTAAGCTGCTTCCTGGCAGAGGGAAATGGAGGAGAGGGAAAAAAAATCTATGCCATTTAAACTGGCACACCTGGCAGACAAGACCGGGCAGGGCACTGGGGGCTGGGGAGCTGTAGTGGAGAGAAAGAGGAAGGAAGCCCACAGGTTAGGGAGCATCCCAAGGTGTCAGCAAAGGCATGCTTAGGAAAGAGAAACAGCAAAGGGCTAAATAATTCATCAAAGTGGACAGACTTTTGATGTTACACCGGTGTGGCTCATAAGCTACAGCACTAGATGTGGGGATTCTGGGGAGAAAATGTACACTCATTAGGACTAATTCCACCCACCTCTTTAGTGTGGTGTCAGGTGAGCCCACCTTCCAGGGGTGGTCTCTTAGTCAGTGTGACTGAAGTTGTCCAACTGGAATGTCAGATCTTAACCAGGGCAGAGATTCTAGACTCTTTATCAGAGGTTTTCCTCAACAGCCCTTTTTTGACACTGGATCACACTCTGTGGTCCTTGGGGTATCTGTGGCACCCCCTTATAGATTTGAAAGCCAGGACAAGATAAGAAGTAGAATGAAGAGGGGGAAAATAAGAATATTCTGTACAGATGTTACTGTTTTATTTGAAAAAGAAAAGTCTAGAAGCATCCTAGGTATGCTGTCTTAGAGTTACTTCTCTGTTGATTTACATGACTATAAAAAGCAGCTAAGGACGAACTTGGTGCTGCCTTTGCTGTAATGGTAGAAGGTAGCACAGGAAGATGGGCTTGGGATCAGCTGTTGATAAACAGGCAGGACTGCCTCTCCATTGTGCAAGGACTTTGACATACCTAGTTTTTATTTTGTCATTTATTCCATGTTAAGTAATGACATCCTACCACCTGAATTACAAAAGTACTTTCATAGTGTTCTTATTTTAAAATCTCTATCTATCAATCAATCTATCTATCTATCTATCTATCTATCTATCTATCTATCTATCATCTATCTATCTACCTACCTTCTGTCTGTCTATGTATCTATTTCTGTCCATCTCCAGGTGTAGAGCTTTTTAATTGACATGTTTACATATATAATACTATAATTGCAGTAACTTCAAATAACAGTAAAACTGGAAACAATTTTATATTAATGACTGTGAGTGTTAGTATATTAGTCATTTATTTTATCTATGGTCATCTATACTATTCATATGATCTACTTATAGTTATATGTCAGTTATATAATTTTTAAAAACACACATTTACGTAGGGACATACTTTTTGAGTATCTGAATCCAATCACCATGAGTATCAAAGGAAAATGGAGCAGTTGACATGCCAAGGTTGGTTGGGAAAATCTCAGAAGGCCCCACTTCTAGATGAAGAATTTCAAGTAATTAATGTCTGGTAGGAGGAGGAGAGTAGGTCTTCCCCAGAGATGAACCTGCTGATGGGTTATACAATAGCAAATATTCAGATCTAAAAACATACATCTGGGCAACACTAAACTATTTGGTTTAAACTTGCAGGTTGCATTTATACACTAATTTGTGTGTGTGTGTGTGTGTGTGTGTGTGTGTGTAACAATAATTCAAGAAAAAGAGGCTATCAATTTGTGGGGGAGTGATGGGCAATGTGGGAGAATTTGGAGGGAGGAGAGAGGGGGAAATGACAGATACAGTTCACATATATAAATTTAAAATTAGTTAAAATTAAGAAATTAAGAAAGGAAAAGGTGCACACTGCAGTTGACCTGGCTGGAGCAATTTAAAGGAGAAAACAGCTTCTGCACCACAATGCACCTGGCTTTGTCTCTTTCTAATGCTTACAGTAAATCAAAAATAAAACACACAACTGTGTTCATTCTCACAGCTCCTTCCTCCCATCTTGTCTCAGAAGCCGGTCCCTCAGGGCTCTGCAGGCACTGGGCTGGAAGTCATTTCCCATCTGAGAACAATGCTAGAAAGCTCTCTGCATGCAGAGCCAGACAGACTCATTCTCAGAGAGACCAAGCAAATTCACTTCATCTGGTCTCCTTCTGCTACTCACAAACAAGCTTGGTTTTATTTTTGAATTACTTGCAAGCATGCTTCCACATTAGGAATAAGAGAAAAACCTTTTACTGAATGCCTAAATGTATTAGAAAGTACCTATTTTTTCATTTATTGAAAATAGATTTTTTTCTCACATAATATATTCTGATTATGGTCCCCCCCACTCCTCTCAGTTCCTCCCCACCTCTCCTCCCATCTGGATCCACCCCCTACTCTCATTCGAAAACAGTCTTCTAAGGGATGATAATAAATAATACAAAGCACATTGGAGTCGGACAAGACAAACATAAGGAAAAGAGCCCAAGAGTAGGCACTGTTAGGTATCAAATCTGGGACAAATGGCTGAGGTGCTTATTTAACTTATCAAAGTGGACCTCCCATCATCCCTCAGTCCTATCTGTTCCAGGGTATGACGGCATACCCTGCCCACATTCAAGTTTGCCATTAAAATACTAAACTGAAAGCCATCATATATATGCAGAGGATCTGGTGCCAACCCATGTAGGCCAGGTGATTATTGCTTTAGTCTCTGTATAGTAGGTTTTTAGTTTCTATGGACACACACATGTAAATTTCCTCTTCAAACTTCTATATATTATATATACAATATATACTATAGAGACACAGGTCTGTAATCACAGTTTCTCTGGAGGCTGAATCAAGACCGCTGAGAGTTTGAGGGCAGCCTGGGCTACAAGTGTGTTCAAAGCTATTCAAAATCATGATTTTTCTTTAAAAAATATTACAGATATTAGCTTGTATTTTTTATAAGTAACATGATTTACCCTCTTCTCACAGTTTTATTTATCCTATATATACATACTTGTGGCTTCTTATTCACTGGGCTGTAATCTACTTATTTAATTTTCTAAATGTTCCAGATTTTGCAGGTGGGAACCCCGTAGAACAGATTCTAGTCAGATAGCAGGCAGCCTACATGGGACCTAGACCCTCTACATATATGTTATGAAGCTTGGTCTTCATGTGTGACCCCTAAGAGTGGGAGTAGCAGCTCTCTCTGACTTTTGCTGGATTTTGGGACCTGATTTCCCAAACTGGGGTGCCTTGCCCAGCCCTAATGCAAGGAATGTGGGTGCTTAGTCTTGCTCCATCTTGATATGCTAAGTTTTGTCGGTGTCCATGGGAGGCCTGCCCTTTTCTGAATAGAAACAGAGGAAGAGAGGGTGTGGGGCGCAGAGGGGAGGAACTTGGAGGAGTGGAAACTGAGGTCAGGATGTAAGCTAAACAAACAAACAAACAAACAAACAAATAAAATCCCAGGTTTTAGTATCTTTTCAACATGTCCCTGCCAATTTTCTGAGCAATTTTGTACTTTGGGACTCAAGATTGTTGCTGTTTTTTGAAGCTCATGCTACTTTCTCCTCCCTACTCTGTGAAGAAGGTCAGGCTCACTTTATTTTTGCTGCTGTTGACTTCATCATTTGGTGGATAATGTGACTCAGATCCACCAATTTCCTGTTATCTGATCACTGGATTGATCTGAGGTAGGTTTGTGAGTCAGAGCCACCAAATTCTCATTATCTGATCACTGGATTGATCTGAGGTAGGTATGTGACTCAGATCCATCAAATTCTCATTATCTGATCACTGGCTCTGTCTGAGATCCCAAATCTCTCCAGGTTGTCCTTATCCAGGCCTTGTCTGTCTTTAAGATAATTAAAGTTCAAATGGAGACTTTCAATATATAAGTGTGCATGCTGTTGAAAATTTATGATCTCATGCCGTGTAACATTTTACCCTAATGTGGTTGCTTCAGGGTCAAAGAAGGTAATTTTATGTAACAAAACCTAATAATTTATCCTTTAAAAATAGGACTTACGTAAGGGTGACTTCTGAAATTTTGAGTTTATTTCCTGCCTATGGAAGCTGCCAATGTCTTCCCAATACATGTAATATATACCATATATAGGTATATATTATCTATATAATACATGGCATATATATGTAGATGGTGTACATATTCTATGTTGTATATATGCCATATATGTGGTCTATTTATGGCACACTCATGTCATATATGGTATATACACACAATAAATAAACAAACATATATAGTTTATATTATGTGTACCACAAATATACATATTATCTAAAGGTACTGTACTTGGCGTTTATGAAAGTCTGGACTGGTTTATTGCTAAAAGCAGTATGGAGAAAGGAAAACGGTGTTCCATTTTCTCCAATGTTGACAGTACAAATGAGGACTTAGTGCCTCATTCCAGTGAGCTCGTGGCTTTCATTAATCTCACACCCGCAGATGATGAATGAAAGTTGTTTAGTCACACTAGGCAGACAGCTCCTGCAGAGTAATTAATCCCAACTGCAGGGCTGGAGGAACTGCCAATGAAAATGTTGCATGTCTGCAGCTCAGCTGAGACACACTAGCAAGAATTTTACTAGCAGTAATTCCAGACATTATGGTTATTCTCCCTTACACGGAGGAGAGTGACAAATGAAACCAGGGACACTTGTGTTAATTAAACAGTGTCCAGAAACAGGTGGCCAGTCAGGATGAAGGTTAACAGGTTTCTCAGCTAAGTTTCTCAGGGTGAATGAATTCCCTGTAAAAAAATAAAAAATCTTCCTTAGAAGAAAAGAGACTTTAGGGATAGCACTCAGTGTTGGAAAGGTGACTGCCACCAAGTCCTATGTTGAAGGAACTCCCACAGGTTGTCCTTTGACCTATATGCAGACACAATAAATGTAGTTAAAAATTTAAAAATGACTTTGATATTTCTGGGTAGAATAAGATCACCTGGGATTTTATTAGGTCCAAACCAAATTCTGCAGTAGGGAAATAAGAACATATTTGAACAATTAAAGAGGACAGAAAACACAAAATAGTCACACTAATGATTAGTTATTATATATTCTAAGACCTAAAATGGAACTAAATTGGGGAATGGACAGGGTAGCCGGCCCATATTGAGACATCTGCATGTAGGGTGCTTTGGCTCCATTATTATATGTACACAACATTTCTCTAAGACCTATCTGGTGGGTATTGTCCTTTCCATACTAACCCTGAAGGGCAAAGACTATGATTGTCTTCATTCAAGCTTGAGATTTGCTTTCTATCTAACTACATATAAATTCTGGTTCTAAACAATTTTATTTTTAGCTACAAAGCACTAACATTCCTGGGTAAATACAGGGTCTACCTTTGTAACTAGTCAGCTGAGGGGAGCAGCATCAGCACCACCAGAGAAGGGTTTGGAAGGCTGATCTCCTGGTATCACTTAGACCTATTACATCAGAGTGTACACTGTGACAAGATGCTCACACAAAGGTTTTTTTTTTTTTTTGTTTTTTGTTTTTTTTTTTTTTTTTTTTTTTTTTTTTTTTTTTTTTTTACAAAAACAAAGCCTTGAGAAGCAATGCCTGAGAGTATAAAATGTCTCCATTGGTAACTGTCCATTTTAACCTACCTTAGCAAAATATCCAAGACTAGCAAGTTTATAAAGAGTGGAAGATTATTTCTCACAATTCTGGAAGCACAGAGGTTCAAGATCGGGCATTTGGTAATTTCCACTATGAAGATGGTGCTTTGAATTCTGGATCCGCTACAGAGGAGAAACATTCTTTCTTTTATTGCAGAGGACATTAAAGGGATAAACTCATTTCTGAAAGCCATTTTTTCCTGTGGCATTGTAGAAGGAACAGTGAGTTGCGGTCCTGCCACCTGGCTCCCGGCCGCCTGGCTAGCTCATGCCCCGAAATAACAACAAACAAATTGTATTTATTTAAACACTGCCTGGCCCATTAGTTTTAACCTCTTATTGGCTAATTCTCTCATCTTGCTTTAACCCATATTTAGCAATCTGTGTAGCACCACGGGGGGTGGCTTACCAGGAGAGATCTTAACCTACGTCTGTCTCGGAGAGGAGAGGCATGGCTTCTGCTTGACTTTGTTTTCTTTCTCCCACAATTTTGTTCTGTCTACTCCGCCTACCTAATTTTCTGTCCTATTAAAGGGCCAAGGCAGTTTCTTTATTTACCAATAAAAGTAACACATAGACAGATGACCCTCCTGCATCATGGAATTAGTTAATTTGTGAGGGAAGAGCCTTTGTTATTTAAATACCTCTCAGTGCTGCTATGCTTCTAACACTGGAGTCTTTTAGGAGACATTCAATCTGTAGCATTGAGCGTCATGACCATTTTCTCTCCTTGTCCCAGCTCTGCTTTCTTTTCTCACTTTGGCAAAGACTTACCCTGTGGTAATTCACTGCTTTTGATGGTCAGACATTGTTCTGAAAATGGCCATGTCACCTGCACTGAAGTTATTTGTACTTAACGTTGACGGGGTAAAATTACACTGAGATGTTTGTCCTGAACCCTACTTTTTCTTATTATTTTTGCAATATTTTCTCAGTTTCAGCCTTTCTGTTTGGGTACACGAGTTCTTTCTCATCAGGTGTTCCAATCCCACTCATGTAATGCAAGTCTTAGGAGGTCTTTCTTCCTACTGCCCTGCACACACATTATATGCTAGGATGAGTTCTCAACTTGCGAACTCATTAAGATGCCATTTTAATAGCATCCCATGACCATCTGAAAATATTTGGGCTAAAAATAACTTATATAGTTCCCAATATTTTTAAATCAGGGGAATTTACATAGAATCTGGACTAGTCTCATCTCTTGACAGAAATGGGACATGGCAAAATTAAAGTTTCCAGAATTTCCTCATTTGGTTCCAGCAGGAGCTGGGTCAAGGCTAGCCCACTTTTATTCTTTACCATTTCCCAAGCTGCAAGTCTGGGGGTCCCAGAAGTTCCCATCAGTCTACTCTGTTATTTCCTGGCCCCAGCTCATGTAGAACCATCAAAGGTCTTGCTAATCTCCCATGGGAGCTTGAATTTGAGGGTATGGTCCAGCTTCCCAGATATGATGTTTAAAAAGCATTTAGCTTGCTTCTGCTCATCTTTTTACAGTGTGCTATAGAATTTAATTCTTTTCCTGTTAACCAGGGATACTGTGGTTCTAGACACAGAAAGATTGGAGCCTTTAAGAACACTGCCTTGAGTGGAGAGCTCATGATGTGAAAGGCTGCCTTTGGATGGCCCGGAAGCTCACCAGCCCATGGTTCTTGCTAGTTCACACAATATCTCTTACAGTGCAGTATCTTTTCTGATTAGCAGGTACATGGCCATATCCAAGAATATGCCATAAACTTGGGAAAAGAAGTCATGTCTTAGAAACTTGTGTTTTATTTTATATCTAGAAACTAAGACTTTTCATAGAGGCTGGTTTCTATAATTGCTCATCTATTTATACTACTGACTTGAAAATTGATTGGATAACTTGGATACCTCTCAGAAGCCCAATGCTGTGAGTGATAGGAGACATAGTATTTGCATAATTATCACCTATGTTTTCAGTGTACCTGTGGGTATTTGTCCTTCACAAAGCTTTTTGGTCTTTGTGGCATATGGTACCATGCCCCGGGTTCTCCAAAGGAGTAGGAAACACCTTGCTGGTGTGTGTTGAGAGGGTAGGGTGTTGAGCCTGCTGGTTATTAACTGGTAGGGTTTTTCTCTAATCTGCTTTCTCAACATCACTGGTTGAGAGTTTGGCGAGGGGCAGGAGGGGAGCATGGAGCACAGGCAGCAAGCATGGACCACACAGCTTGCTCAGCAAAGAGGATTCCTAATATATCTGATGACATGGTTAGTCATTCACCCGGGGAAGCTTTCGTTTCACAGCTTATGAAGATCTAACGTGAGAACTGATTTATTACTACCGCCATCATGCCTAGCACACATGGGGAAGAATGATGTACAGAGCCAAGTATGACATTATGATGTGTATGTTGAGACAGTGTGTCACGTAGAAATAGCAGACAGTACTGTAATGTGTGGTAAACATTCCCGGAGAAAACGGAGCTGAGAAACAAATTACAAGGTGTTGGCAGACAATTGCTTAACAAGGGGTGGAGCCTCTACGGCAGATCCACTTCCGTGCCGCACGGAAGTCTTCAAGCTGTTACCATGCCAGACGAACACTGTCCTATTTTGCCCATCTGTCAAAGTGCTGCCTCTGAGTCAGGAACAGTTCTGGAGCAAGGGGGTTACTGTATTATAGTGTATACATGAGGTTCTAGCTCATTCCTTTATCTCTGCACCCTTTTTGAAAATCAGCTCCTAAAATGGGAGAGGGGTGGGTGATCAACATCCTTCTTATTCAGTGTCATTTATGGAAACTTCGAATATTAAAAGGCATATCAGAATTCACAAGGCAACTTTCAATATGGATCAGAAAAGGTCTTTACAAGACAGAGACAGTTCATTGATCATCACTGCTGAGAATCGTCATACAAGGGAGGATTGTTCTGCACTGTCAGGGTCACTCAAAGTAGGCCGGGGAGTCATTGAGTTAGGAATTCCAAAATGGCTTCTCGATCAGGCACTGTGCTGATGGAAGGTCTCAGAAGAACCTGAGCCACATCTGTTTGTAACTATGTTTCATTTGGTGAAAGAAGATTTCTTCCTTTTTGTCATGAATTGCAATCACATCCAAGGTTATGTCTAAATGGAATTAAGTGCTCACGGTATTATACAGCTGGGAATCCGGCTGCAAGGTTTGCTAAGTGGATGTATTTCTCCACAGACCACTCTTCTACTCTTTAAGGGGAAGAAGTACAAGTTAGGTCAATTGTTCTGTCTTGTCTTCCTAACCTTAGGAAGAAGGGTTGATGCACAGAGAGATGAGAGAGTTATAACTATTGTGATACTACCCCACCATAATCTTACCTATATTTGCGAGTGAGAAAAAGTTGAATCCTGCAGGAAGAGAGCATAGGGGTTGGAAGAGGGCAGTAAGTGGTAGAGTAGAGGGAGGATGCTTAATAAAAAACCAAAATACAGTAAAACGAAAGGAATAAGTTCAAATGTTCTGTAGAATAGTAGGGTGATTCTAGACCCCATGGGTAAAGGTACTCACTACTGAGCCTGATGAACTCAGTTCAGTTCCCAGATCCTACATGGTGTGGGGGAGGGGACTAACTCCTGAAGATTGCCTTTATTCTTCATTAAATCTCTTTATTAAGGGTTATAATGTGAATATTTAGCCAACTGTGGGATTTATTACTTGGTCTACTCTTTTGTATTGAGAATGGTAATTGTTACATATGTAAATATGTAAGTGGCTTCTCTCTGGAAAATTCCTCATTCTCTGTGCCTTAGTGTTTTTCTTATTGAAAAGGCATTTTTTTTTTTTTTTTTTACAATAATGCGATCTTACTGGGCTGTCATGAAGACCAAAATGAGTCACTGTAAGCACAACCTCTAAATAAGATCCTGGCATATAGCAAACACTAAATAAGTGTTACTATTATTATGTAACAATTGCTATTATTTGCTTTGGTAATAATGAGGCTAATACTGTGTGTGGTTAAAGCTGGAAGATATGTGAAAAACTATCACTTATCATATATCGCTTATCAGAGCTAGTCTGAAGACTGAATTTGACTTTCAGAAATTTGCTTGTAACAGTATCTTAAAAATATTCTCAACCCAAATATCATAAAATCTAGTCCTTCAGAGTGTCTGCTAGCCTTTATTAAATCATATCATCACTTGATCCCCATTTGATTCACCTGCTTGACTCCAGAAAAAACCTTTGAATTTGTGACCCCATGATTTAACATACTCTTCTTTAGTATCAAGGCAAGTGATGGCCTACACAAAATCCTCCAAGATGCCACCCAACTGGGATCTGGCATTTCTGATTCCCAGCCCAAAACTGTCCCCACACCAGAGTGTGGCTTACCCAGAGTTGCTTCAGCCAAATTTTTCTTTAATGACAGTGGGCAAAGGGCTTAAAATCAACCCCTCATATTAAAATACATAGCAGTGGGGACAGGATGGGAATTTTAACAAAGACAAAAGTATCTTCACTGTTGAAAGTCAAAGCCACCACCACCACCACAACAACAAAAAGCACCATTTCAAAGGTGTGACAAAAATCTCACCACCCTCCTCATCTTTCTTTTAGGTTAGGGGTGGGCTCAGCCTGGGAACTATCAAGAGAATGAAGCCTTTGTCTGTGGAATATGCAGTGTACCCACTGCCAAGAGCAATTTGTGAAGATACTTTCTAAATCTTCCCAAGAGGTTTCAATTCACAGCTTGCCCTTGTTCTGCCATCCAAAGAGGGAGGAAAGCTCACATTGTTTGTGTGGGACTAAGCTCTTCACAGGGAGCTATTCTGGTAGCTGGTATGGTAACAACAATGAAATCACTCATAAAATATAACCGGCAGCTAAGGGAGATTTTAGTATCTTATATCTGGTAAACTGGTTATAACGTGATCCATATTCAGCTGGAAAAGCTAAGCACACTGAGGTCTTGTTCCAGGAATATGAATATTGTGTGAGGTCTCATGTTATCTTGGTTAACAGTTTGTTAAAAATATAAAATCAAGAAAGGAGAGCGTGTACTCAGTCACCTGTGTGGGAGGTTTGAGTTAGGAAGTCGCCTTCAGAAAGGAGGAGATACTGAAGGAGAAATGTGACAAGTCCCATCCCCCGACGGTCATAAAAATAAACAGAATATGCTATTTTAAAGTTCAGTTTTATCACAAGAACACTGAGAAACTTCAGAATTCATTACTAGTAGTTTTCACTGAGCATTTAAGACACCTCTAACTGAGGTACAAGTACTTTATTGCACTAGAACCAGTGCTAATGGAGCCTAAGATAGACACTCAAGGGCTGCTGATGCTGTGATCCATGAACCACATTTTCAGACACTACAGCAACACATCTTGCATCTTACAGGAAATTTAGAGGGTCGTTTAGCCACTCTTTCCTCCCATCCTCAGCTTTATTTTAGGAGTGAAATCATATGTAGTAAATAGTAATAATAGTAAAATCTCAAAATACATATACATTTGGTCTCAGCACAATCTGCTCAGTACATACAAGAGCATTAGTAAATGAAATAGGGGCTATGCATCTTAGGAGTGGAGAACCTGCCTAGCATGTATAAGGATGTGGATATGAGCTCCAGCATTGTATAATAATCAAACCATGTAAGACCAAGAGAGATTGAAGAGGTGATTGTGAGAAGGTCCTTGGAAGCAAGAAGTTACAATGTTTTTAATAGAAACGCTGGGATTTGACAAGAGTGTATATAAAATTCCATTACTGGGTTGGAAGATAAAAGTACTTAAATTCAATTCTCTTTTCCCACCCATTAGCTACGTGATACCAGGGAGTTACTTTATGTCTTTGAATCTCAGCTTCTACATCTTTTCAAAAACTGAAACGGCATCACAGAGTTGCAATACTACTGGAAATTACTTGCAGAGTGATTGATGATCTTCAGAGTTGCTTTATAAATAGCTATTGTCCTTATACTCAAAAGGAGAGTTAGATATAAAAATATAAAGAAAATGTACTGAAAACGAAGTCTTGGGGGTTCAGTTCCTCACTGTCTGTTGTTCTGGTCTTCAGAAAGAAATTCTGGCATTTTGCCTTCAAGTTTGGGGTTTATTCACAAACTTCAAAAAAATACAATTATCTCAAGAATGACATGAGATAGATAAAGGGCCTGGGCTTGGTTCTAAAGCTGCTGGATCAGAATCTTCACTGCAGATTGTGGACACTTAGCTTAATAAATACCCATGCCATAATTCTGGAAACAATATGGCCAATGTCATGAGAAAGTGAAATAAGGAAAACATTTGTGGAGAACTAGAGCACAGGTCTTATTAAGGGTATGGTGTGTTCACATGTTCCATCCTGAGATGTTCTTTCAACACACATATTTACACACATTGACCCACATCAGTGGTTCTCAACTGATGGAGATTTGCTTCTGGAAGGCACTCGCCAACGCCTGGAGACATTCTGTCTTTCACCATGAGGGTGTTGCTATCGGCTTCAATCATGTAACCAGTGATGTGTTGAACACCTAACCATGCACAAGATTGTCCCCTAACTCCCCCCCCCCCCACATTATTATGTGGCCCACAGTATCAATAGTGGTAAGACAGAAAACCCTTATTGCTTTAATTTTTTGATATGAACATATCTGCAGTGATAAAGGTAAGGGAAAATTAAGAAGTTTGGGAAAGGTTTTCAAGAAGTTTATAAGCCAAGTTGAGAAGTTAGGATTTTATGTGGCAGAGAATACAGGCCACTTATAATTTTTTTTTTTTTTTACTAATTAGGTATTTGTTAAGGCAAAATTATACCAAATTTGTTAATGAGTTAGGATAAAAATCTTCACTGCCACTTATATGTATATACATGTGACATATGTATATATGTGTATATTAATTTTATAGAAGAAAGTTTTGAAAATTATACTGATATTGGTAGGGTGGCGATACTATACTGGGAAGAAACTTGAATTAGACGAGGCAAATGTAACACAGTAATATAGGCAGTACATGGTAGAGGTTATGGGAATTGGGACCTGTATGTTGAGACAGGATGAAGGCAGGGGACAGGAGAGGATATTCATAAGGATGTATCCAAGAGGTTATGGGTTCGGTACCACCAGTAGATTGGATGGGAGGTGGCTTTCTGACTGAGCAGAAGATAAACAGTTCAAAGAGAGAGACGGAAGATCATAGGGAATACGGAGTATTGTAAAAGCTTGTTTTCAGACTTGCTAAATTTGAGGTTATATCAAGATAATTAAGATTTTAAAAGACAAACATTGCATTATACTGCAAACTGATTTAAAGAAAGGAAGAAGAGAATGATTAGCTTGGGAATCAGGAGCAAAAAGGTGATGGTATTAGGCAATCAAGTAGACGAACCATCAGTGAGAGGGATCATGGGAAAAGTATCAGAGATTCAAGCAGCAAGCCACAAGGATTGCCAGTGATGGTAATGATGACTTGAGTATCCTTGGGCAAAATGTCAATGTGCCACCACCGTATTTATTCCTTGTAGGTGGTAGATAAGGTGAATGTGTAGGGAGAATTTACTTACTTCTTTTAAGTGTGGAAATCAATTGATTATGAGTCACCTTATTGGGGAGAACTAAAAGTGAGATTCAAGATGGGGGCTTTCTCCTTCTAAATTGAGAATTCTTGATATCATGACCACCAGAAGTCAAGAGAAAAGAAATTAAAGTAACAGTCCTGAGATCTGTGCTCATAAATTCAAGCCCTTGTGACATGTGAGCATAGAGATGCATTTATGTCCCTAGTATGTAGAAACTGCTGTAGCTATCTTACCCTAAAAAAAAAATGCAGTTCTTGAAAAGTTGTTTTAGGTTTTGCTTGTTTGTTTTTGGTATTAGTTATGTAAAACAAAACCAATCTGTAAAGTTCATACCCTCTGGTAGAGTTCTGGGTACTGTATCAGTTAGTGTCTTGGTTAGTTATGGGATCTGAATCTGTGTGTGAGTGTGAGTGTGTGTGTGTGCATGTGTGCACACATGCACACACATGTGCAGGTAAATATGCCCTGACACATGTGCATAGGGATGCTAGAAGACAACTTCAGCTCTCATTCTTAGTGCTGTTCACCTTTTTTTCACACTCACTCATCTGGACCTCATCAAATATGCTAAGCTCTGTACTTTATTGGCTGAGCTATTGCCCCAAATTATGGTAGTAAGAGATGGGGCCCTTGAAAGGAGATGGGGTCACTCTGCTCCACATTCACAGTGGGATTTGTGAGTGCCTTTCTCTATAAAGGAGGGCTAGGACAGCTCTTCTGCCTCTAAAGCCTTGTTAGGAAAAGTGAGATGCTACCGTCTATGAAGCATGGGCCTTCACTAAACACAGGAGCCTTTTATGGAGCTATAGGACTTCCCAGCATCTAGAATTTTGAAAAAGTAAATTTATGCTGTTTAATAAACCACCCAGACTGCACTATATTGATACAGTGATCTAAATGCACAAAGATAAATTTGTTTTTATAGTAATATTAAAAATAATTTTAAAAACAAATAAAGATGAAAAAATTAGAATCTTAGGTGGTTAACTAGGACAAGTGACAATAGCCTGTGTTGTCTTTGGGGTTTCCAGGACACACCTGACCAACAATTCAAGGGAAGGTATCTTACACTTAGCACTGGGTACTTTATGTGGCAACCTATGGTTCCTGCGGGGAGCATTATCTTCTGTGTTGTCTAACTCCAAATATGAATACAAATATATATTCCAATGGGTAGAATGAAATACATAATATTGTAACATATGATAATTACGAAATAGTTTTTCATATGAGCTTTTCAAATATTTTTAGTCCTAGTCACCTCTCACCCTCCTCCATATTCTTCCCTATCCCTTCATTAAGCTTCTATTTATACCTCCCTCTCCGTTATTCTGCCCATTTTGGACATAGAGTGCAGATAAATCAAACCAGTATGAGTAGGAAGCTTCTACCCTGCTATAGAGATTTCACAGTGCTGTAGGTGCTATGCAGGCTGCTGGTATGTGGGAGTAGTCATCAGCAGTGTTACTCAGCTGGGAGTCCTGTGAGTCACAAGAATGGTTATCCTGTCAAGACACACCACGTGTGCAATAGTGGAGCAAGTGTGACCAACCACTTCTGATTAAATTTAAGACCTTATTCATAGGAGGAAACATACATCTGGACTTCAAATATGACCATGACCATGATCCCATATCTTAGGAACTCATAAATCTCAGGGATGAACTTAATACTCTTATTCTGCTATATGGACATCATATCAAACCACTCTCTAAATTTCTATTCCTATCCCTCTCTATTCATAAGTTAGTGTAACTCTCAAGCTTCATCAGATTTTTTTTTTTTTTTTTTTTTTGCAGTGGATGGTGGATAATGTAAAACCTCACAGCTGGTCAAAATACAGCTAATAGATGTTAGTAGAGTGCTTAGCCATAATTGAGACATCTGTATCACACTTCTGTAGTGATGAGCTGCAGGCAGGCCTGCTTTTCATCCTGCCCGGATCCCACATGGCTAGCTTTACACCCAAAATAACAACACACAAACTGAATTCATTTAAACACTGCCTGGCCCATTAGTTCCAGCCTCTTATTGTCTAATTCTCACATCTTGATTAACCCAATTTTAGTAATCTGTGTAGCACCACGAGGGGTGGCTTACCACGAAGATTCTAGCCTGCATCCATCTCGGAGAGGAGAGTCATGGCGACTGCTTGAGGCATCTGACTGAGCCATCTGCCTCACTTCCTTCTTCCTGTTCTGTCTACTCCACAAACCTAAATCCTGCCCTATCAAAAAGCCAAGGCAGTTTATTAATTAACCAATGAGACAGCAGTTAGATAGAAACACTCCTACATCATTTCCCCTTTTTCTGTTTAAACAAAAAAAGAAGGCTTTAACATAGCAAAATTACATATAACAAAACAGTTATCAAGTAAGAATTACAGTTACAATATTATATGTATTTTATCTTTTATCATAACAAATGAAAACAACTATAACTATCTATCTATTCTTCAACTCCATCATTTAGTTCTTTGTTTCTAACATCATCTACTTGAGTAGAACTAGAACATCATTTAAGTTAAATTCCAATCACTTGACTTTTCTCTTTTACAAACCTTACTAAAATGATAAAATGTTGCCCCAAGAATTTTTCTAGTGGCTTTGAGCGCATATTGATGTCCAGACCTGGGTTGACAGTTATGTAATGCTGAACCAGAGGAAGCCTTTGGGATGAAACTGGAGTCTCAGTATAATCAAAGGTACACACTGTATTTCTTTATTGTTTCAAACAATGTGAATCCACTGGAATACTCAACCCACACCAAAACCCCAAGCTTTTACTTTGGATATGGGAAGAGAGAATGTATATACAAAAATTGTTAATAAAACTGGGAAAAAGTCCATTACAAATGTCTCCTTAAGTGACAATTGTTGCGATGTGTGTTAATAAAGTATTACTGATTTTTTAATTTTGGATGAAAACATTTGGAGATTTTTCTTTTCTTTTTCACTGTATTTGCTGTATTATGTCATTAGACTATACTGGGATGTGCACAGTGTCTTTACACGTTTGAGTTGCTGAAGCAAACTACCTTAAACCAGTTAACATTTGTTCCTTTTGGTGCTGGAGGCTTGGAACTCTGAGAACAAAGTATCAAAGATCTGCTGCCTAGATGGAGATTTTGACATACCTTCATGGTAGAAGATACAAACCAGCTCCCTGCCCCTCCTGTGTTATGAAAATCTTAATTCCATAATCTCTCAAAGACCCCAAACCCAATTAAGAAAGACCAGGTTTTAACATGTAAATTTTGAGGGACATTAACATGCAGGACATTACTGAGTCTGTGATCCTGTGCCAGACATTTCATAGAGTCTAGAGTATGTAAAACTAAATAGCATAGACCTCTTTTCTGGGACGGCCATGGTATACAGAAGTGATGGGAATGTAGGCAACGACTGGATTATATCCCACCAAATGAAAGGCTTGGAGAGTCTTGGTGCTGGTGCTACTTTATCTGAACTTGACCAGTGAGAGGACAAGATGTCAAGGGAGCGGTGGAGGCAAGTGTGTTCCAGTCTTCAGCCCTGCCTAGGGAATTCAAGGAACTAAAGGATTTGGTACACTTTGGAGAAGGACAGCAGTTTTGTTGGTCTGGAGAATTTTTGCATATAGAACTGATAAATATTCGATCATAGAACTGTCTAAATATTTGTCAAATAAATAACAAATGTGTTTGAAAGCGTGTTATAAGCATCGAGGGGAAGGAAAAAAGTAGGGGCCAGAATAAAGAAATCTTTGTGGGTGTTTGAATTTCATTCTCAAGCTAAAGGAAGCAATTCTTTTATGCCAAGGATTTCCATGCTCATCCTTTACATACAAAACCAAACACAGACAAGCAAAACCCTTGTGTAGCTGGAGAGAGAGCTCTGTGTTTATGAGCACTTCTTGTTCTTTTGCAGGACTGGAGCTGGGTTCCCAGGACCCATACTGGATGGCTTATAACTGCCTGCAACAAGGCCACATCTATACCAATAAGGCCACACTTCCTAATAGTGCCACTCCCTATGAGCCTACGGGGGTTATTTTCAATCAAACAACCACACCAGATATAGGGCTTGTAGCAAGCAACTCTAAATGATCACCTGGGAGGGCAACAACAAGCATTTAGCTGAGCAGGTTTAGTGGTGATTAGCTGCTAGCTTTGGAAATCTGAACTCAACCTCCAGAGAGTATATCCAGATGAAAATGGTATAGCTGGACTTTAGATCTTTCCCCGGGGAAAAACCCGAGCTGAAGACATAGTTTTCCAGCCTTCAGTTAGCTGCTGGAATTCTGCAGCAGGTGGACATAGAGGCAGATAAGGCATCAAGTGGGTATATTCAAGAGTGCACTGCAGCCAGGATGTTAAGAAAGAAAAAAAATGATTATTCCAAACTTGAAGAAGGAGCAGACATATATGCCACAGAATACTATTAAAGGCAGGCAAATAGTCTATACACCAATGAGAAAGGTTTCTTAATTTTTGTGACCCTAAGAACGCTAGCAATATCTTAGTATTAAATTTTCCATGTCAATGGAAAAGGGATAATAAAAACTATTATATAGTGCATTGTGAAAATGATAACAGGAAATACATTCAGTTATTATCTTGGAATGTAGGATTTATCCAATTGCATGTTTTTATGCTATCCATGTTGACTGGATTATTGCTAAAATTGTTCACAATGAAATCTACCACTTAATGAGACTTAATTGCTTTATTTATTTAGTAGTTTAGTTAGATCCCTTTCTTAATGGCTGAATCTCTGGCATCTATTATCAGCTTTTGTATGTGCTTGTACAAACAAACTAGACAGACCCGATGCAGGGAATTTCTGGAAATAATTGTTTACTTCCTTTTGATAATGACACTGTGATCCAATCACTCTTGTTTAAAAATACCCCCATTCATTTCTCATTTGAAGTTATAATAACGGACACTAAACTTCTTTTATACAATTCTGTCAATCATTTTGAATTCTAGAGGATATATTTGAGAAGAAAAGAGCTTTAATGCATTGTCCACTGCTCTGCCTATTTGTTCCCTTAGCCTTCATGTGCCCCACAGTTTAGGTGTTTTTATTGCTGTAAGTTAATTTAGGGAAATTTAAGAGCAGAGATGTTAAGACAACACTTTTCTAGTTTTGGAATCTTATGGATAGTGATTTATTCTCTTAGAACATGAGCTACAATATTATCTGGACTTAATTGTGCATCACTGGGGTAGTCTCACCCTGTGGCCTTCTGCAGACAGATTAACTCTTTCCATTTGTCTTTTCCTCTGCAATTAAAAGTATCTCGCACACTCGGTCATGCTTTGTATCTGGCTTTGATAGCAAGGCCCCACACTTCTCTGACAATAGAAGCAAAGCCTGTTGAAAGCAAGGCAAGAGACAGAAGCGGTGAATCATGCCTGATTGACAAGGACAAACCATTTTCTCTCTTCATGGCACTTGCTTTGTGTCTATATTCTTCCCACTTCTTAAGTAGCAACTTGAAGAAAAGTCTTACTCATGGATAACTTTATGAAAGTTTTAGATTTAGAAGAACAAGATGTTTCATGCTTACCTACTGTACTTGCACTCAGGTTGTAGTTTTAAAAATATGTGGATGCATGTCTAACATGGAAGATGGCCTTGTTTGAGTGTCCTTGAACACTGCATATTTTGAAACCTATGTTTGCTTGCGCTGTACTGGATTAACTTCAGGTTTCTTTTTGGCATTAACATTGTGTGACATGAAGTCCCTTTATTCCCATAAGCTCTAGTACTTTAAAACTAGTATCTCTCTCTCTTTCTCTCTCTCTCTCTCTCTCTCTATCTATCATCTATCTATCTATCTATCTATCTATCTATCTATCTATCTATCTATCTATCTATCTATCTATCTATCTATCTATCTATCATCATCATCATCATCTATGTATATCTCTCTATCTATCTTTCATATATTTATATATATATATAATCTTTTATCTGCATCTATTATCTGTAAATTTACCTATCTGCTTGTGGAAGGCAGCTCGATGATCCCTATCTACCTTCCTTCCAAAAGTTGTCTGTTTCACAATCCCCCAAAACAAGAACTCATTACATTTCAGTCAATATATTTCTGAGATATAATGAAACTAAAGATCTTAAAATGAGGAAAGTGTTCTAGACTATTGGACAAACCCGCTATAATCACAAGGAGGGTATAAAAGGGAAGCAGGAAGGTCAGAACCAAAGAGGAAGCAAAGTCTGGATCCTATGCTTTGAATACGGAGGAAAGGACCATGATTCAAGGAGTATGGTCCCATCAAGGACCATGGCAAGGCTTTGAAGGGTATGCGGCCCTGGTACACCTTGATATTTGTTCATGGGAGACTTTGGACTCCAGCTTTGTAAAATAATGTTTGCTTTTCTAGGATATTAAGCTTGTAGTTATTTGCTACAATGAATTGAATGAATATGCTATTTAAAATTTCAGTCTATAAAAGTTTATGGTTCACAAGTCCTGTATTGGTCCCTCTAATCTCTTACTCTTTACCAAATAAAATGGGATGTAAAAACAGTCACAGTCAATAAACAGTTAATAAGCTTATTAAAGTCATGAATTCTATTATTTGGATTAAGAACCAGCTTCGTTATTTTTCTAGTTTTCTGGCTTTAGGCAAGACATCCTGCTACTCTGTACCTCCGTGTTTTCTCTTGCATATTTATATACTGTGCGCGCGCACACACACACACACACACACACACACACACACACATATCGTATGAGCTACTAAAACACACACTTATTACACATTCTTCTAATATCCCATACTATTCTCCAGTAATCACTTCTCCCATGTGCAATATTAGAGTCTGAAAATGAGTAGATTTGGTTGAAGTTAGGCCTACAATCAGTCACACAATCCAAGGGACAGAAGAGTTAAAGACAGAAGCCCAAGAAGGAGCCAGGCACAAGGAATTTGCCTGTGGCTCGGTTCAGTTTTCTGAACTTGTGAATTTTCATCGGCTTTGTTGTTCTCCATTCTCCATCTGTTCTGGGAATTCCACGGAGGCTGAGCTCACTTCTCTTCACCACACTGAAATTTATGGAAGCCTGAGCTAAAGTGGGGTACAGGTATTCCAGCCCCTAAAGTAGATTCTTCTCATCCAAATCTGCTGGAGGAAATTGGTTACATTTATGTGATTATTCAAACATTTTCCTTGATTTGGAAAATTGAGGACATTCTCTTTGATCATTGGTTATTGGGGGAGGGTGAAAAGGAAAGAATCGCTTTGATTTTAAGTAAAAATACCAGGGTCTTCTAAAATAAGATGAAGGGTTAGCTATGAAAATGGCTCATATGTGACATTCTGGTCACTTATTCTGATGTCATTATCCAGTGTTTTCTTCTGGATTTACAAATTGCTTATTTCAAATGATGCAAAGAAAATAGACTTTAAAAAAATCTCTCTGTTGTCAGGATGTAGCCGATTGATTTGTTGTCTGGCCTTTTGCTGTTGTAAGCCTGGTGTTCTGGGACAAGATGCTATTGGATATCATTATCTCGATACAGGTTTTGTCTGTGGAGATAAGAAAATATTAACCACCAATTGGTAGTGTGTGCAAATATCCTTTCAGAGGCCAGTGTCCTGTGGGGAAAGAAAAAAACCTGGCTTTTATTGGAACCTTGTTTCCAGAAGAGGTTTTAGATTTAGACAGTATTTTTCCCCCTAGTCATAGGATTGAGCAATACTGACACTGGCATGCTTGTAATGTTATATAATTACCAATGTGTGTCCAGGTACATTTTACATTGTGTGTTACAGTTTCCTTATGGCTAGATTATTGTGACCCCCATATTAGAAAAGAGAAACCCTCATCCTAGAAAAGTCACTGTCTCCCGAGTTCATGTGGCTGCTCCATTAGGGCCCTCCAGAGAAATAGGACCAAGAGTGCATCTGTTTGTGCAGCCTAGTGTTTTGTCAATTTGACACAAGCTAGCATCATTTGGGAAGCAGACACTGCAGCTTAGAAAATGCCTCCACCAGATAAAAGCTGAGCAAGCTGTAAGGAGCCAGCCAGTAGGTGGCACTCTTGCATGGCTTCTGTGTCAGTTGTTCCTCAAGCTCCTGCCCAGTCTTCCTTTCTATGTATTCATCTCCAATACTCACATGCTATAAGATGAAGCAAAGCCTTTCTTCCACAAATTGCTTTTGCTCATGGTATTTTATCACAGCAATAGAAACCTAACTAAGCCCGGTCATTACCTATCTCTATACAGAAAGGTATTTATGGCTAGCAAGGGTTTTCATATGTTGTTAGCCTTGGGTCTATGGTGGTTGTGAAGTCTTATTATTTGACATTTGCAAACTGGAGATCCAGGAAAACCTCAATACAGTTGAAAGCCTGAGAGTCAAGTCTACCATCCTGAGAACAAAAATTACAAGGGAAGGAGAGGGTAGATGTCAAGTAGCCTGGTAGAGAGCATGTATCCTGCCTTGCTCCACCTTTTTGGTCTGCTCAGGCCCTCTCCAGACTTCATAGTGTCTGACGATATTCTTTTGTATACTGACTTAAATTTAAATGAACAAGTTTTCTAGAAACATCCTTATACACTAACCTGGGAACAGAACGTGATCATTCAGGTTCCTGGGTGTCACCTGAATAATAACACTATGATCATAGCTAAATGCCAAAATCACGGTTAAGGTGGACTTTGTCCCAGTGCACAGTGTTTGTTTCTGAAACAAAAGCTCAAACAAGGCATGCTGGCTCATTCCCATATCTAGCATGTAAGAGTCTGAAGCAGGAGGAACTACACAGTGAGCCTTTGCCTCAAAATCAAGCAAACATGTTTGTTCCAAATAAATCAACTGTGTATGTCTGGGTTTTCTCAGATGTGAATGTGTGTATGGGCTAACTTTGACACCACATGTTGTGAACAATGCCAGCAAGCGGAATTGTGGTGTGGGAGGTCCTTCTGTCTATGTGTTGTTTTTATTGGTTAATGAATAAAGAAACTGCCTTGGCCTGTTGATAGGGTAGAACTTAGGTGGGTGGCAGGGGTGGGGAACTGGACTGAATGCTGGGAGAAGGAAGGCGCATGGGGAGATGCCATGGAGCCTCTGGAGATAGACGTGCTGAAACTTTGCTGGAGGGTCACGACCTTGTGGTGATGCATAGATTAATGGAGATGGGTTAAACTAAGATGTAAGAGTTAGCCAATAAGAAGCTAGAGCTAATGGGCCAAGCAGTGATTTAATTGATACAGTTTCTGTGTGATTATTTTGAACCTAAGATAGTTGGGTGGTCGGGACCTGGGCAGCAGGATAAACAAGCAGCTCCCTTGTTTATCCCTCCTACAGAATTGTCTAGATACAGAAGAATAAATGGAACATCATGAAGAGGCAAGTGCTGGCAAAAGGGAAATCAGGGTCAAGCTTCAGTTACCACTCTGGACTGGGAAACAAGTCATTTCTGCTGCCTTATTCATTGGTTTTCCAAAAGTACAGGTTTTTGCCTGAAACCTTGAGCTGGCTTAGCCGTGAATGGCAGAGCTACAGTGCCCACCCTGCCCCCACCAGTTTCCTGATTGGGGAAGGAGGCTTCATCTTCATTCTCCCAAAGTCCAATGTTCTATAAGATCAGCACTGTTTCAGGAGGGCATTTTTGAACAGCCATTTTGTTTTTGGTGTAAGATTGTATTGACTTCTCAGTTACTGTCTAAGACAGCTCAGCAATTGATGCAAATAAATAAACAATTTCTTGGGAATTCATTGACATTTTTACTGCACAATCTTGGACGATTAAGAAGACAGAAAGCTCCGTTCCCAGGAATATTCACCTGCAGAGTGTGCTTGCTCATTCATGCACGTCACAACGGGGCTGCTGAACTTGGAAAAGAAGGGGTTTCTGTGATATCTGATATGTCCAACTTGACTGTTTCCACGTGCAGAAAACAAATATAAATAACAGTTGTCCTCGGTAGGAGAGTTGGTTTGTAGTCAGTGCATAACAGTGTAAAAGCCTGCCACTGAAGTGTGCGAGCCGAGCATCTCTACGTGGGATCTTTTAGTTTATAGAATAATGATGAAGCCGGCATGTCAATGACATTTTATGTTACGAATGAGATTTACAACAAAGTACATCTTTTGCTGAGAGTTCATTAGGCATCGGGGTTTTTTTGTGTTATTTTTCATTTGTTAAATAATCTTACCTCACAAATTACGATAAGATAGACTCCAAGGTCCCTATTTTACAAGTAAGGGACAAAAGATTGAATAATCTAAGTTAAGATTACTTAGTAAGAAGGAGACTAACAAAATCTATCTGAATTATAGAAAAGCATAGTCAGTGTTACTGAGCATCTACTCTATGCCAGGCTGTATTATGTGATCTTAGACATTAAGAAAAATGTATGTCTTTGCTTCAGTAGGGTTATAGTTTATTTGTAGGTCATGGTCATGTACAGATAAGTGTGCGCTGTATTATAGTCCACATTCCTGTCTATTTTAAAGGAAAAGATTAGATAAGAGGACAGAGGGGCCTATGTTCATGGTATAATGAGGAACGGTTGCCTATGTGTGGTGCCATTTAACCAAGCATTAAAAGTAGAGGGAAGGAGGCGTTTTCAGGATTGTCCCCGGGACAATCACAGCCTGCTATAACTTGCTATTCAGTTCTAGAACAGTGTCTTTGGTCATTTATTATTTGCAGGATCATATAGCATCATCTTCTGGAAATAGGAGTGTGGTGGTTTGAAAGAAAATGCCCCCCAAAGGGAGTGGCACTATTAGGAGGTGTGGCATTGTTGGAGGAAGTTTGTCACTGTGGGCCTTTGAGGCCTCTTTTGCTCAAGTTTCCCTCAGCGCGACACTCAGACCATTTCCTGTTGCTTTCTGATGAAGAAGCAGGCAGCACGATGTCTGCCTGCATGCCCCCATGCTCTCCACCATGATGATAATGGACTGACTAAACCTCTGAACTGTACGTGAGCCACCCCAACTAAATGTTTTCCTTTATAAGAGCGTTCATGGTCAGTGGTCATGGTGCCTCTTCACAGCAATAGAAACCCCAGCTAAGCCAGGGACACACTCAGATACCCGCTTGCTCCTTTTCCTCTAGGTTACCTGGGCTCCTTAAGCTTGCTAACAAGCTTAGACTTCCTCAGCTGTTGAATCTGGCTCATTATCCTCATCACTCATGACGATGCCAACAGTACACAGGAACTTCAGAGCTCTCCACTGTCACTGTTCATCAATTAACAGTCTGCAGGAAGGGGAGTGCAGGGTAGAAAGTCACCATCACCCGGAACCTGAATAGCGAGAATGGTTACACCGGAAGCTGATCCAGAGTCTCAGCTGGCAGGGGAACCTGGTGCAGATGGACAGGGGGCTCTCGAAGACTGTCACCTGATGAGAATGAGAATCAGGGTGGGGGTTAGCTTAGTCCCTTAACGTGATGTTAAGATGCATTTCCTAACACATTGTCAACTACAGGAATTTGCAGGGACTCATGGAGAGGAAGACAGAGCAATAGGCAAACTAAGCCTGTGCTCCAGCTCTGCCGCACCACCCGCCGCCTGCTGATTAAAATCTCCAGACTGGCTTGTTGTCAGGTCATCAAGAAATCTGGGTCTGGTCCCAGGTTGCCTTCTGACATGCTATATAACTCAGAGCCAATCTCTTTGCCTGTTTGCTCTCTGGAGGATACATGACTTATCTCAAAGGAGTCCTTTAAAAAGATGAATGGCAACACACACACATGCGCACATGCACACACACACGCACTTGCACATGCATGTGCACACACCACACACACACACACACACACACACACAAGCCTGAAAATGTTCCTGGATGTAATTTGGAAAGGAGGCAAAAATTTTAAGTTACAGTCTATCTCATGGACAGTGGGGTCTGTCTAGCAACAGACTGTGACTTAGTAGCAACTTTGGGATGAAGAAGAAAAGGACACAATAGTGAGCTGCTGGCTTCAGTGGGGTTGAGTGGAGAGCCGGGGAGTTCCCAGACTTTGGAAAGGTAATTGTCTGGTTTCCTATGCTGACTTGGGTGAATCTATGTAACTCTGTCACCTAATCAGAATTTTGTCTGAATCCAGAATTTAGATCCACGACCTTAAACAGTTGCACCATGTAAATGACATTCAGAATTAAATACAAGAAAATTTATTAGTATTGTGTCTATGTAGGCCAGGTAACTATGAGCTCAGAGATCCACCTGTCTCTGCCTGTCTAGTGCTGGTATTAAGTTGGGTGCCACTGCTACCCAGCTAATTAGTTTTTAATGGGTGCTGAAGACTGGGGTTCCTGGATTCTTTAAGGTCTTAGACGTCCACCTGAGCAAGACTCAGAAGACTATATTCGGAAGTCTATCCAGCTCTGGCTGTGGCACAGCTGCTCACAGACGGCTATGGTGGGACAGTCCAGTGGATTTGCTCCAAGCTGAGGAGCTAAGCTTGAATCTCTCTGGTCCCCTAGAATGCCTAAAGATGAACAGGGATGCAAGTACTAAATAGTCCACTGTGGCTATTGCTTAGATACATGGGGGTGGGCACACAGACTGACTCACAACCCCTAAGCCTCATTCATAGCCATTTGCCTACATTTCTGTCTATTTGCTACAGGTTGTGGGGAAGCTCCTGGGCACCTGTAAGACTCATCTTTGTAATCCATACAAAGGAGGAGAAGCCTGACTTTGTAACTCTCTTGGTCTCCCTGGGAATCAGCAGACAAAACAACAGTGGCCTATCTCTGCCATCCCAGAGACTTCTATCCCTTCTATCTTCATGATATTCCCATGGTAACCCTCTGGGAGGGAGAGAAGGGATAGTGTGCACAGAGAAGCTATTTTTAGATTCCGGACCAGATGCTTTGACAAATCTGTTGAGGGATAGAAAAATGAATCAAATATAGACAATTTTTTGGTCAAAGAAATTCTCATTTAGAATTCACATTATAAAACTGGAAAATAAAAATAAATAAAACTGGAAAATATCTTCAAAACTCAGCCAAATATTCCTACTTCTAGGCAGGTATATTTCTAAGTTATACCTAATACCCTATTGTAATATATAACCATAGTCCCCAACCCCAATCTAGCCATGTACATTCATCTCTGCTCTCAGACTGAAGGCGTTGGCATTGAGATTGAATATAATTCAGAGTGTGGACTACATGACTCTGGGCAAACCCTTTGTTTAGACTGTGCTGCCATTAACACTGGATAAATCTTTGCGGTGCTCGTCTTGTGCTCTGAGTCACTGGCCCTTCTCCATTCATGTTTTTGAAATGTAAGGATATGATTTTATGAAAATTGTAGCCTCCCTTATGAATATCATATTACTCCTAGGTTAAAGGCACTGGAGATTTAAAGTAGCCATAAAATGCAAGATGATACGAACCCTTCAGACATTTCTAGAGGGGTTTAGTAATATGTAGTTTCCCCTTCTTTATGCTTCATCTAAGAAAGGACTTCTCTTTTTCTCTCATCCTATTGCACTTGTATGGAGTGTTTTCCCCTGGATTTTTACAGGGATAGTTGAGTTGGGTCTGGGCCACTGGGACCACTCCTCCAAGGTAAGGGGGTAGAACCTCAGATATCAATGCAAACCTTAGCTGAGATGGGGCCACGGACCCAGACATGACCCTTGGCAGCAGATCTCTTCAGACCATATAAATCTGTTGTTTTTATCTCTATTCCATGGCTGTGAATGTGAAGAGGAGCAGCTGACCCAAGAGCGCCTGCTTTGTTCCTAAGAGTCTAAATTTAAAATGTGGAGATGGTCTATTTCTGTGGTTGATTACCTTCATTTCCCCCTCATATTTTGTGTGTTTTCAATCTTAAACATTCCATACTGGAAATGCCACCTTTTTTTTCTGTTTAACTTTGAACACTGAGCTACCATTTAAACCCTTCTCAGCCATGTCTATAGTCTCTCTCAGACTTCTCAGCAAACCAGCTAGACATAGGTCATTATTATCACATTTTACAGATAATAATGCTGAGGCTTCCTAACTCATTGACTTCCCAAGCACACACAGAGTCTGGGTCCATACCCAAGTGTATCTAATTGACAATGCCCTGCTCTCTCTACTAGTAGTCTATATTACAATAGAAATTACATCTTGATGTTCCCGAACAGCCCGTGTATTAAAAGCTTGATTCCATGTATTTAAAGCTTGATTTCAAGAGAGGAGATGCTGGGAAACAGTAATATATTTAAAAGATAGAAAGCTAGAAGATGGCCTTTTGATCACTGAGTTGCGCCCTCTAGCGTTGGAACTATGGCCCCTTGCTCACTTTTGCCTCATAAAGTAAACTGTTCAACTCCACCACATAATCCCACTTTAAGCCCAAAGGAATTGAATCTGTCAGTCTGGGACTGAAACTTCTCAACCTGTGAACTGAAATAGATCTTTTCTCTTGATAAGTTGATTTCCTCAAGCATTTGTTATAGTGACAGAAATTGAACATACGTCATATTCAGCTTTCAGATACATTGGTCCATATAAGGTTCTTTAAAGCATTTTTTAAAATTAGGTAAAACCATTTACAAATCAGATAATCTCCTAAATTCAGAATTTTACATACAAAACAATTATGTTTGACAACACTAGGGTCACATGCCTACAACCTGATGACTTCCTGAACCATTTAATCTTGTTGTATTGTTGTTTTAAATAATCTTAACCCTGTTGTGTTAGTTGGTTTTACATGCCAGTGTGATGAAATGTCTACAATAATCAGCTTAATAGGAAGGAACATTTATTTCAACTCAGGTTTCAGGACTTGTATTCCGTGGTCGGAATGTAAGGAAGACTAAAGTTCTCATTGGATTACTGTGGCATTTCTGGGGCAGGGCTCCCAGGCAAGTGGCTTCAGGTGTCTGATTTATCAGAAAGTATAAAAAAGACTCTTAGAACAATTGTCACCTTGCCTTGGGGTATTTTTTTTGCCTCTACTGTTGTTTTTAATAAAAATACTCATTTTTATTTTCAGTTCCTCAATTGGCCCCTCTGTCCCCTTGTGTTGGCTTCTATAGACTCCCATTCTGTACCACCCAATCCTTATTCCCTGTGACAGCGACTTTTCGTTGCATGTTGGAGGCCTGTCCCTCATCACCATCCACAGATGCTGTGCTGTTTCACCTTCAGAATCGTCCTGTGGGTCAGAGTGTATTAGTTACGGGATACTCTGGATCGTCTCAGAATTTCTCCCTGGTTAAATGCGAACCTTTTTTGCTTTGTAGCAGCGTTTCATCAGACATTCAGCCTTCTCCCTCCTGGATTGAAGAGACAGATACAGATATTGAACAACTTCTCCATAATAAAAGTTCAGCTGCTCATTACTTTACCACATGGTATCCCTTGTGTGTTTTCATCAATAGTAAACTTATTTGACATGATATTTAGAAAGGAAAAACAGCCCAAACACATCACTTAAATTATGTTGTTATTTTTTGCTAAATTCTTTTTTTTTTTTTTTTAGACAGGGTTTTTCTGTAGCTTTGGAGCTAGCTCTTGTAGACCAGGCTGGCTTTGAACAGAGATCTGCTTGCTCCTGCCTCCCGAGTGCTGAGATTAAAGGCGTGCACCACTACCACCTGGCGCTAAATTCTAAATTGCAATAATTTGCTTCAGGTTTTTCTAAATTTTATTTATTTGTTTACTGTTTTATAAATTATTTGAAAGTTACTACATAAAGTAATTTGCTCTGTTGTGATCTTTCATTCACACACACGCACGCATGCACACACACACATGCACACACACACACACACACATACACACACACACACTTCTTTTTAAACATTTCTTTTGTGTATATATGTACCTATATGGAGGTCAGAGGAAAACTTGTGGGAGGTAGTTCTCTCTACCATGTGGGCTCCTGAGATGGAGCTTAGGTCATGGGGCATGGTGGCAAGCCTGTTGAGCCATCTAACCAGCACTATTATATTTTATTTTTATTTATTCTGATATTGTGTGAATGTCCTTTGCCTCCTTCACCGCCTAAATATTCATTTATGATTTTCTGTTCCATATGTTCCATCTTCCTTCTTTACCTTCTATCATTTCTTTTGCCCTTTATATAATAAATAAACACACACACATATGTAATCTAGATTCGGCATATGAAAAAAAAAACTTCTGGTTTCATCAACTCTTCTACTAAAGAATACATGACTCCTGCTGGGCTGTGATGGAGCACAACTTTATCTTAGTACTCAGGAGGCAGAGGCTTCTCTGTGAATGTGGTGTCAGCCTGGTCTACAGCTCGAGTTCCAGGACAGCCAGGGCTACATGAAGAAACCCTGTCAAAGGGCTACATGAAGAAACCCTGTCAAAACAAAACAAAACAAAACAAAACAAAACCCAGCAACAAACATGACTCTGAATTTTCAAAGTGCTCATTCAACTTCTGTGAGTGTCTTTAATATATAGGATATTTACTCATAGCTTTTCGTTTGAGCTGTGCACACATAGTAAAATCTAAGCAAGTCAAAGCAAATAGATTTACACTGTTCTGCTTCCCTTCCAGCAACCATCAGCTGACCTGGAATTTGACCGGGTGGTGATTTACACAACCTGTCTTCGTGTGGTGAGAACAACCTTTGAGAGATGTGAACTGGTTAGAAAGATCTTCCAAAACCATCGAGTAAAATTCGAAGAGAAAAACATAGCTCTGAATGGAGACTATGGGAAGGAGTTGGACGAACGATGCAGGCGTGTCTCCGAGGCGCCTTCCCTCCCTGTCGTGTTCATTGACGGCCATTATCTCGGGGTAAGTATTCTGCAGAAGGAAAGCCTTGTCATATGTATCTAGAAACTGTATGGAAAGATGACTTGTGACAGGACCACCCCGACGTTTGCTATTTGGAGGGGCTCAGACCAAAAGGCTTGGAGTTTTATTTCTATTCCAATCAGTGCCCTGCTATGCTGCTCATCCCAGGGAAGCATGGTGAGATAAAATCAGTGTGAAATTGCTTTGTTGAATAGCAATCCATTCCTGACATGCTCAGTTAGCTTTGACTTTTAAAAGCTGACCCAAGATGAAACTACATTTTTAGTGTAAGCAAGAAAAATAGAATATTTATAAGAGAAACATTTGCAAATTTCCTTAATTCTCTGTTATCAAATATTCAGTTTCTTACCTAATGATACAAAAATGGCAGCTTTCTAATGAGGTCTGGAGCCAGTTTTATCTGCTTATTGTTTAATATCACTTTTTGAGTTTGGTCATGTGGCAGTGTGACACAGATGCAGGCTTGCAGAAAGAACCTAACTTCCAGGAGAGCAACAAATATGCCTCCCTCCTTCTTGTTCTTTGATTATCACTGCTAGTGTGGTTGACTCCCTTAGATCTATGCACACACTCAGGGAAAACACCCCGGGAGGAGGCTTTTCAGAGGAAGAGCCTAGGGGGCATATCAACCACTGAGTGGTGCTGCCAACCAAATGATCCCTCATCGGAGATCAAAGACTTTCAAACCTTAGAAGGGTACTTGGATCTTGGTCACCCTCAGCGTCTGATCTTAACTTTTAACTTTGAGGGACAGAGGAAAATCCAGATTGGGAGGGATTCCTGCTTGGTTTCCAGGACCTTGTGTTTCTTACACTGACTGCAGCCCTTGTAGTTAGAGACAGCTTATTATCTAAGGGAAAGATAAATGTCATGAATCCAGGATTACTTAGCTTTGGTGATGTGCAATGTTATTTTAAACAGAACTGGATAAGAACTACCTTTTGAAATAAAGGAATTTTGACTTGAGTATTGATCCTCTATCCACTGTATTTATACATTCTTAGCTCCCACAAAATAGTGGCTTTGGCAGAAGTGTTAAAAATAAGGACAGTGATGGCGATATCGTCTATTGCCTTCTCAGCCTTATTTTATGCTCGGCATATGTTTGACCCTCAGGATGCTCAACTCTCAGCCCTTCCCATGGCTGTAGTATGGAGAGGCATGGCGGTCTATCTCACTTAGGAGAGGCATGGCATCTGACTGAGCCATCTACCTCACTTCCTTCTTCCTGTTCTGTCTACTTCACCCACCTAAGGGCTGGCCAAGGCAGTTTGTTTATTAGCCAATGAGAATCCTCCATCACATGGCTATTGGAGAAGAAGCAAATGATGGACTCCAGGCGGCATTGTTTTAAATCCCTGCTCTGATACTCGTCATGTGACACTGGAATGACAATAAGCCTGACCCCATAGGCTGATTGCAAGAATTCAAAGAGAGGAACAATGCAGATTTACAAAAATTACTAAGAAAGTCCTCTTTCCCAAAGGAGTAAAAGCCTTTGCTTCAAGTAACATAGCTAACCAGGGGGAATGGACGGGAGTCTAGGTTAGCTCTGTCTGATGTTCCTAACCCTTGCTTTGTGAAAGACCCTTATACAGAAAGGGACGTTACTATGTAGTGCCAGCACTTAGGAGAGGGAACTAAGATTGGCTGGACCTGTTGCGGGAGCTCCTTCTGCTCCTTCAGCCAATAGCCACTGAGATACCAGCCCATTGGGGCGTGGTCTCTCTTTTTAAAAATGCGGCCACTTCCCTCCGCTCGCTCTCTGGCTTCCGGCTCCGCTTCTGATGACTAGGCTCCCTTCCTGATTGCGCAGAGGGCTGTTGTCTGGGACGGTGATCTGTAAGTTTTTTCCCCTTTAAATAAATAACCATTCTATTAATCATAATTCCAAACTGGTGTGGGATTGTTTGTGATTTACACCATCATGGACCCATGACTTGTTATGCAGCTTCCTCACATTCAATTCTTCCCTCCCTGTCTTCCTCCCTAAACAAAGGATAGGATCCATTCACCGGCCAGGGGACTGTCACTTACAAGGATTGTATACTGTGGCTGAGCATGTAGCTCCAGTGGTAGAGTGCTTCTCTAGTAACACAAAGCCCCGGGTTCTACCCCAGCACTCCATAATATGGGGGTGGTAACACATACTTGTAATTCTAGCACGGATACTGGGGAGGAGTCAGAAGTTCAAGGCGCTCAGTTATGCAGTGAGTTTGAGGCTACTCCAGGATTCATTAGACCCCATCTTAAAACACAAGAACAAAAAAAAAAAAAAAAAACAAGCAGGCAAAGAAAGATAGATGGAGACTTTTGCCTTTTAACTAGGGAAGTATTCTGATAATGTAAAATATTTTTTACTATATGTCTTAGGGTTTTATGGTTTGAAGAGACCCCATGACCAGGCAGCTCTTATGAAGGAAAGCAGTTAATTGGGGCTGGCTTACAGTTCACAGGGCTAGTCAGTTATTGTCGCAGCAGGAAGCATGGGAGAATGCAGGGAGACATGGTACTTGAGAGGTAGCTGAGAGTTCTATCTCTGGATCCATAGGCAGCAGGAAGAGACAGTGAGCCCCTGGCCTGTGTTGGGGTTCTGAAACCTCAAAACCCACCTCTAGTGATACACTTATCCAACAAGACTAAGCTTACTCTAACAGGACAAACCTCCTAATAGTGCCACTCCCTATGTGCCTATGGGGGTCATTTTTGTTCCAACCACCATACTGTATAAATTCAATTACAGTGAAACTATAGGTTAATGGAAACTAAAATTAATGGAAAACTGCCAGTGTAGTTTTTATTTTTATTTTTTAACTCTTTGCTCTTTGGAGTCTAACACCCAGCTCCTAAATAAATACACAGAGACTCATTCTTATGAATACCTGGCCGGCTCTAGTTTGGCTTGTTTCTAGTCAGGTTTTCTTAACTTACATTATCCCGCCTGTCTACCTTTTGTTTCTGGGCTTTTACCTTTATATACCTTTCTTTCCTTCTTACTCCATGGCTGGCTGTGTGATTGGGTGGCTGGGCCCTGTTGTCTTCCTCTCCTTTTCTCGCTCTTCCCTCTTCTCTTTTTCTCCTTGTATGTATTCTCTCTGCCTGGAAACTCCACCTATCCCTCTCCTGCTCAGCTATTGGCCATTCAGCTCTTTATTAGACCAATCAGGTATTTTAGGCAGGGAAAGTAACACAGCTTCATGGAGTTAAACAAATGCAGCATAAAAGAATGCAATACATCTTTGCATCACTAAACAAATATTCCACAGCATAAAAGAAGGCAGCACATCCAGCATCCTCAGGTATGAGGTTCGCCCCACTTAGATGCTGCTCCCCCCGCCCATTGCCATCCAATGCAAAAATGTCTGTATGCTTCTGAGGCGATGTACCAGACCATGGTACCTGACCTGCCATTTGTCTTTCAGATGGATGGACAGAGGTGGTGAAGGGTGCAAATAAGGTCATGATCCTGGCTCTTTCTCAGTTGTGTCTTTCCTCTGATCTTTCTGTGCACACTCAGCACCAAGCAGAGAGAGGCTACTGGGAGTAACTCCACCGCTTCTGTAATTTCAATCTGCTGCTCTGCACCTGGAGGGAATCAGGAAAAGGAGGCATTTTCTTCTTCCTTCTCAGAAGGGGAGAATGACTGGAGGGAATCAGGAAAAGGAGGCATTTTCTTCTTCCTTCTCAGAAGGGGAGAATAATTTCTAACCCTACAAGACAGGATGGTGGGGCCCTGAATATCTTGTATAACAGTCCTCCAAAACCAGCCAGCTGTTATTTGCATTTCGATGCAGAACCATCAGTGAAATACCTTCCACTATAATGAGTAGTGGCTGCGCAGTTCATGGATCTGAAATGGAAGGATGCCCTCTGCTGGGTTTTGGCAGATTATGAAACATTGCTCTTAGGGAGGAAAATTTGGCTGCTGCTGCTGACTTCCTAACATCTGTGGTGCTTTAAACTGTCACAGGAAGCCATTTAAGTGAGTTTTAGATTAGGTGAGTGAGAATAATTGGGATGTGGGAATCATTTATACAGTACAACTTTCTTTAAAGAGGGATGAATAAAACAGCCAGAGAGAGAGAGAGAGAGAGAGAGAGAGAGAGAGAGAGAGAGAGAGAGAGAGAGAGAGAGAGACACAGAGACACAGAGACACAGAGACACAGAGACACAGAGAGACACAGACAGAGAGACACAGACAGAGAGAGAGAGACACAGAGAGAGACAGAGAGACAGAGAGGAGGACAGGGAAGATGGAAAAGATTCAGACAGACTTCAGACAGAGAGATAGGACAGGGAGAGAAGGGAAGTGTTTGGTAGCTTTCTTGCTGATTTACCATCATCACCAACACCCAAGTGGGTGATGCTGGCTGAATTCACTGTGTTCTTCCAAGAGAGGTCAATGAGCTCAACGAGCAAGAATGGGAGAAGCAAGAATACTTTTCCTATAGTTCCTGACTCCAACAAAGCTAGTAACTGAAGATTGAAAGACTTGATGAGAAAAAATTAGTTTAGTAAATAAAATTTTTACTGCCTAGAGATGCTTTCTGGTGTTGGGGGGATGGGGGTACATTCAGCTCAGAAGTGGTTTCAATAATTCTTCTGGTGTTTTGACATCAGAACATAGTTCCATAAAAAGATTATACTCTACAAACTTAGTCTAAGTAACCTTAGACATTCCACTAAGGAATGGGCTAGCAATCATGATTTTTCTGCACCAACCATTAAATCTACAATGGAAACATAAAAAGTTCACATTGGAATGGAGCTACAAACAAAAATGAGCACAAATCACATCATGGCAAACAGTCACTGATCTACAGAGACCTCTTTAAGAAGCTGATGCTCAGGTCTCACAGCCAACAATTCGCTATCTACTTAAAGTATCTTATTGCTTCATTTAAGAATGAAGGCATTTACTGCTGAGCTCAGCTTTTCACCCTAGGAATAGAGACTGCAGGAACATTTCTAAACATTTCTAAGGATTATTCTTGAACTGCAGCAATAAAACTATAAAGAAAGTATTCCGGTAGGAGCTGCACAGTTTATGCCTTCAGTTGTATTTACAAAGGAGATAACAAGTTTTTAAAAGGATGTTATGAAGGAGACAATGATTTCAGTGATTAAAGTTAATTTAGAATGAACAGAGAATTTTTGTTAGGGGTTAGTATAGACTAAGTGGGCAGTGAATGTGTAGTAGTAACCTGCAGATATCCTGGGCGTTCACACTCTTCAGCTCTATTCACTGGCTGGCTTTCCCAGAACAACTGCTGGTCCAGCAAGCTCCATACACGGTAAGTATAAGTAGCACCAGAAAATAAACTTTAAAATCATATATATTTTAGTCACTAGTAAAGACTAAAGATTTTAACTAAGAAGAGCAAAGCATCCAAATGTTTTTTTCTTTTTTAAATTTTTTTTAAAATTAAGGCATAATTACATCACTTCCCTTCTTCCTTGTCTCCCTCTAACTTCCCGTTTCCTCTTCACTTCCTCTCAAACTGATGACCTCTTTATTGTTATCATATTTATATTATTTATTCCTACCTGAACACCCATACTTAACAGTTTGAGTGAGAAACCTACATGAGTGAGAAAATACAGTATTTGTCTGAGTTTGGGTTACCTCCCAAAATGCTTTTAATTCTTTCCATTTCCTTGAAAATTTCATAATTTTAGTTTCCCTTATGACTGAATTACATTAATTGTGTGTACAACATTTTTTTCTTTGTCTTTTTGTCTTTTTGAGACAGGGTTTCTCTTTGTAGCTTTAGAGCCTGTCCTGGAACTAGCTCTTGTAGACCAGGCTAGCCTCGAACTAACAGAGATTCTTCTGCCTCTGCTTCCCAAGTGCTGGGATTAAAGAGATGTGTCACCACTGCCGGGCTATGTTCAACATTTCTATTATCCAGCTCTCTGTTGATGAATATTGAGAGTAGCATTTCTGTGCTACTGTGACTAGAACAGCAACAAATCAGAATGTGCTGATGTCTCTGTTGTAGGATACAGAGTCCCTTGGGTACATGCCCAGGAGCGGTATAGCTGGTTCATATGGCAATTGTGTTTTAGCTTGAGATAGCCTTCACAAGCTTCTCCAGAAACCAACTCTTGTGTGTTAAATGCTCCAAGGGCTTTCCAGCAGATCTTTCTCAGGTCAGCCCCAGTGAGCAAAGACCTCCGAGCCTTCTTCCTGTCACTTGTGCTTTGATATCATTGACTTGACTAGAATCTACAATCAAGTCCAGGTTGAAGCCAGAAATGGACTGTACCTATTTACAGGAGGACTGTCTGCCCCTATAATTGTGCTATGCCTCAGAGCATACAATTTTCATAAGCACACACCATCAACTTGCCATTTTGTTTTTCAATTCTATAATGTGACCAGCAGCATCCTACTGTAGCATTGGCCAAATATTCCCTTTCAGCCTTGCAATTTTATCTGCTTATTACTCTTTCTCTCTAGTCTTATTCTTACAGAGGCAAGGAAAATTTTCTTTTCCCCTGGCTTTAGTCTCTCTCTCTCTCCTCTCTCTCTCTCTCTCTCTCTCTCTCTCTCTCTCTCTCTCTCTCTCTCTCTCTCTCTCTCTCTCGTATTCATTGGTGTGCAAGTGCACCTGTTTGCATGTGGGGGATTGAGGTACCCTCTGGTTCCTCAGGAATGCTACCCAACTCCTTTTTTTTCAAAGTCTCTCACTGTCTGGAAACTCAGGCTGGCCGGCCAATGAGCTCAGGTATTTGCCTCTGCTTCCCAGTACTGGTATTACCAAGTCCACCTATTAGAACATTGGTCCTGAAGGGTCAAACCTAAGTTTTCATGCTTCTATGGTATCTTGGTCACTATTCTGTTGCTGTGAAGAGACACCATGACCACAACAACTCTTGTAACAGAGAGCAGTTAATGTGGTCTTGCTTACAGTTTCGAGGCTTAGTCCATTATCATCATGGCAGGGAGCATGCATGGCCACAGGCATGGCAGGCACACTGCTGGAGAGGCAGCAGAGAGCTACATCCTCATTCACAGGCAGAGGGAGCAAGACTTGGTCAGGCAAAAGCCCACCCCCAGTGACACACTTCCTCCAACAAAGCCACACTTCCTAATCCTTCTAATTCTATCAAACAGATCAAACAGTTCTCCATTGCAACTAAGCTTTCAAATATCTGAGCCTTTGGAGGTCATTCTTATTCCAACCACCACACATGGCAAGTACTCTACCTACTGAGCTCTCTCTGCAGTCAACACCAAACTTTGGATTCTAATTTATCTCCCATACTGTACAGTCAACTCAATATTTTGAAAAGTCAGAAAGTAAGGACTTTGAAAACTGTTAATACACAATTCAGTTGTTTGCTCCTGAAACTTAATGCCATTGGAAGGAGTTTTGAGGCAGGCAGACACAGTCTTCTAAATTACACAGGAACAGCATCACCCACACAGTGCCTGCTTTTTTGTTTTTCGTTTTGTATTTTTTATCATTTTACACATCGAAACACATCATCACATAGCATAGGACTTCGTTCTCTCTTACTGCTGTAATTCTCTGCATGGCTGATGAGGGCCGTGGTGGTCCATTATTTAATACTCTACAGAATTCACAAAGCCTCAGGCTTAATTTGATGCGCTGGATTTGCCCACAGTAAAAGTTTAATACAGTTGTGTCTGTCTCAAACTGGGCCACAAATTAATGAGGGCATAGGTCACACCATGTATTAGAGCCCCCGAGGAACCAAACCATGTGCTTTTTCCTTTAAGTATTAGTTATTAATTACTCTCAATCTTATTGGACAGGAAATGTACTTGCATGTTATCAGTGTTTTCTTAGTTTTAAAGTTGCTTCAAAAATACGTCAGACAGTTTGAACACCATCAAATTCATGAATATAAGTAAGGTGAATGGAAAGTAGTAGAGAAAACTTCGGAGGCATCCATTTCCAACCACACTTGAAATCAGCATTTCAATGAAGGAAAGTATTGATTGCTTAGAATCTCGATTTTGACTCTAATGAACCATGATTTAATGTCTTCTCAGCCACCAGAGGGCTCTCTCACAACATAAGAACTATATTAAATATATAAGAAAGCAGAAATAGGATAAATCATTTGTAATAACCTTTCTGTAGACCCGAATAAAGAAATAAATGTCTTAAATATATAAATTACAATCAAATTTTCAAATTTAGATTTCTATTCAGAAAAGAATCACCCTAGGAAGAATAATTTTAACTAACGAGTCAAAAAACCTTTAAAGATTGGCAACTATTTTGTAACCTGGGGCTTAATTCTGGGTCAAACTCTTACATCATTCATTTCTATTTGACTGACAAACGGAGAGGAAAGTGGTGTGTTGTCTCTGAGCATGTCTGGCCCGAAGCACTCATTTTCTGTAAACAGATAGCTTGTACCTCGGAGATTATATATGATTACTGTTGAGTGAGTACCTCACCCAGGGATTTCACAAGCTGCAGCCCCTGAGTCCAGGTGCAGGCTTCCTTCTGCCTCGGTGGAATCAGCATGCGCTGTCTTATGGTTTTGTTTTCGTGTTAATCACACCTGGGGCTCCCAGTTGGATTGAGCTCAACCCAAGACACCTCTCCCTCCAAGAAAACAAAACAACAAAAAAATTAAGCTAAAGACTCAGCCATATGTTTCATCCTGACGGAGTCAGATGAGAAGAATAGCTATAATGAGCAGAATGGAGCACGCCATCTGGCCAACAGCAAGCACCGAGGCTGGACGAGTGGTTCACAGGCTCACTGTGGGCTGTCTCTAGAAGGAAACCAACAGGGGCTGGTGTTCAGTCTCCAGGGGCCGGTGAGCACATCTATTGTTTTGATTTCAGCTTTTCTTTCTGATTCATGCTGCCTGTCTGAGGCATTAAGAGTCTGGATGAGGAGTTTTGCTTTCCAAATTAATCTCTGTGGTACCCTAATAGCTCCTTCCTCCTTTCCATTAAGGGCTATGATGGAACTGAGAGGGATTTCAAACTCTTACAAATGCAAATGGTGTCTTCCATGCCACACTTTATTGTATGCTACATATATTTTCTCTTGAAAGACTTAAAATAAACAAAAAGGTTCAGGGGAGTAACTTGAAGTAAGAGTAAACCAAATGTCTGAACCTCTTTCAGGAAATCTGATGTCACTTGAGTTTCCCTGGCACTTGGCCTATCGTGCTAGCCCTCTGTGTGGAGTAGCATCTGAATCCAGTAGAACATTTCCTTTTTGCTCTATACTTTAAAATTAATCATATTGAAAACCTCGACTGAGCAAGCTGTCTAGCTGCTAAGCAAACAGCGAGTACTCTTTGGGTACACAGCACTGTGAAGTGTTCTAGACAGCCCAAAGACTTTAACTCACAGTTCTTCCAATCCAACTACAAGTCAAAGGAGTGTGTGGTGCTGGGTTGATGGACAGTGTTGTCTCATTCGGTGGTGCACTGTTTGTGGTAAGGACCAAATTAACAGCAGGAATAAAGTATTTAGAAAGGAGGGACACACACTTTAACTAGGAACATTAAGAAAGATTCCAAGAAGGATGAAGCATTTGAGCTGTGCTTTGGAACATACGTGTTGCAGGGGAGGGGCCCGCTTGTTTGTCCAGGCCGCCCAGCTAACTTAGCCCCAAAATAACCACACAGAAACTGTATCAATTAAGACACTGCTTGGACCATTAGCTCTAGTTTCTTATTGGCTAATTCTTACATCTTGATTTAACCCATTTCTAATAATCTGTATATCACCATGAGATCGTGACTTACCAGCAAAGTTCTGGCATATCTGACTCTGGCAGTGGCTCTATAGCGTCTCTCTCCTCTGCCTTCTTTCTCCCTGCCTACCTAAGTTCTGCCTTATCAACAGGCCAGGGCAGTTTCTTTATTCATTAACCAATGAAAGCAACACACAGACAGAAGGACCTCCTACACCACATAGGTAAGTTTGCAATAAGCAGATGGGAACATGTTCCTAGTTCTACACCACTGGTTTCCTTAGCATGGGGTTTCAGGAGAGAATAATGGTTACTGTGCCTGGTTATTTTAATGATCTTGATTCTCTCTAAGGAGGTATGATTCTTCTTAGTGCTGGGAAAGATCCACTGATGACATTTATGATAGAAAATCTCATCAATTCAAGGAAGTTTTTCTGAAGGACTTCCTGAACAACATAGATCTCTATGAATTATCAGTGTAATTAAAAAGAAAAAGAAAGAAAAAATAAAAAAGTTTTGTTGACTTTTCCTTACAGAGCACAGATGATGATAATTGCTTTCTATCGTATCCAACCTTACACTGGGGCTGTGAAATCAAAGACCAAAGGCATCAGAGTCCCTTTCTACCCCCTCACGGGGATCCTGAGGTATCTCTCAGTCACTGGAGTGTGCTGTGCTCTCGAGCTTGAAAAGAGTTGGGCTTGAACTTCAGTCTTCAAATTTCCCTTGAGTGATTCTGAGAGTGAAATCCAGGCACCTGAGGACCCAGGGGAGGTGGAGTCCTCTTAATAGTAAGATATTCTCTGAGAATCTGGCTTCCACTGCCTATTGAACTCTGTTACTTGGGGAAATAGGGAAAGACCTACATTTATGAGTTTTACAAGTCAAAATAAGAAATAAATCAACTCTTTTCTCTCACTGACTGGAAGTACTGATAACAGAATGACTTAGTCATTTGTTAGACCAGGGGTGCTGTGATCCTTTAGTGCAGTTCCTTAGAGCAGTGGTTCTCTGCCTTCCCAACACTGCGGCACTTCAGTTCAGTTCCTCATGCTGTGGGGACCCCAACCCAAACATCATCTGCATTGCTACTTCATAACTAATTTCGCTACTATTATGAATCATGATGTAAATGTCTGATATGCTGATGGTCTTAAGTGATCCCTGTGGAAAAGATTATTCAACACACAAAGGCATTGAAACCTATGGGTTAAGAACAACGGTCTTAGACAGCGAGTACAATAAAAATGAAAATAAGGTCTGTCCTGAAGATTGCCATGTTCAGCCATTCTAGCGACAATAAGACTCATGTTAAAGAGCAGTTCTTCAGTATAACCATTCAAAGTTATTTAAAAATATACTACAACATGTTGTATCAGAAATATTAGCTTAATACAAACAGAATAAAATGTTCAGCTACACTTTCTATACAGTATGTGTACACACACACACACATATTCACACTTCACTTCATCATTGAATAACTTAACACTTTGGGAAGTAGTTAATATGTGCATGAAACCTTTTCATACTGAATGGGCCCTTAAGAGAATTTAGTAGTCACATAGGTATGTGCCCTTTACTTACCAGAAGTCTGCACCAAGACTGAAGATCAATGTAATGTCAATATGCAACTTAAAATTAATCAGAATATGATTAAGTTATGACCAGAGGAGGGAGCAATGAATGAGAGAGTTGTAAGAAAAGCTGGGCACATTAGGCTGGGCTCTGGAGACTCTCACACAGGACGTTATTTTGAGGGCTTGTCTGTCATGTGCCCATCTGTAGTATAGTTCCCACACTGTGTGGCTGACTGGTTTGTGTGTCTGTCATGTGAACATCTGCAATATAGTTCACACCCTCAGGCTCACCCACTCCTCCCATCCTTAATCCTGGTTTTGATGGACTGAAACTGGGCACCAAAAGAAACCTTCCTTCTCTTCAGTTTCATTTGTCAAGAACTTGGTCAGAGCTGTGAGATAAATAACTAACAGAAAAAGCAGAAATCCAATCACTCTTTCATAACCCCTTGCTCTGCAGACAGAGTGAGCTTTCTAGAGCGATGGCTTCAGGCCTGTGTGAGCATTACTCTTTGCCTCAGGGTTCATGTCTACAAAGGGGGCAGTTATGAGCTATTTCTTACATGAAACTGGCAGGTCTTTTTTGTGTGTGTGCAATGGATCCAGACTCTGCTAGGAAATGACACCAGGTCATATGTTCCCTTACTTTCCACCAGCTGTGAATAGCCTCAAAAGGATCTTAAAGTGTCTGTGACACAACATATTTCAAAAGTGGTTTATAACCTTTAAAGATATGTACTTAAAAAGTTACTCACCTGGACATTCTAGAATGGGATAGCAGTACTTCCTGGTCTCTGCACGACCAGTTTCACCCTACTTTATATGATTCTTGTGTTAGGGATCTAGGGATATCAGTATACAATGCCACAGACTTAGTGGCCCAAACAACAGATCTGGGGAGTCAAAATTCAAGGTCAGGACTTCATCATGTTGGTCTCTCCCCGCCCTCTGCGTTTTGTTTACAGATGGCTGCCTTCTTGTGGTATCTTCTGCGATTTTCCCATATCTTTCCCTCCTCTTACAAAGACACTAATGTTACTGGGCTAATTTCCAAGTTAAGAACTAATGTAGCCCAGTTGTCTCCTTACAAATCCCATCTTCAGCAGCTGGAGAGATGGCTCAATAGGTAAGAGGATTTACACTGAGGACCTGGGTTCCCCCATAAAATACCAGGAGTACTCACCTGCTCCGTAATACTGTGTGAGGCTACACACCATGCTGGGGAGGAGAGCAGCAGAGGCCTTAGGTTCTCTAGGACTTACTGACTACCAGCCACAGCTCCAGGTTTGATGAGAGACGCTGTCTCCAAGCAATAAGGCAGAACATGATTGAGCAGGGCACCTAATGTTCTTCTCTGGTCTCTGTATGCATAGGCTTATATGTGTGTAAAGCACATATATGTGTGTAAAGCACACACACACACAACACGAGAGAGAGAGAGAGAGAGAGAGAGAGCCCTATCTTCAAATGTAGTCTGTCCCACTCCATTTGTATGACATGCTTGAAGCTGTCATAAAGAAAAAAAAAGTCCATTTAGCTTACAGTTCTTGGAAGTTCAAGAACACGGCACCATCTCCACTCTGATGAAGCTATGTCAGGTGGAGACATGACTGTGTCAGAGGCATGTGTGAATGGGTTACACACTATGAATAAAAACAAGAGCTTTGGGGGAGGGTAAGTTCTCTCTTTTTATAATAATCCAATCCAAGAGTTACTCTACTTTTGGCAGACCGATCTGCTCCCATGAGGCAGCATCAGTGTACTCATGAAGGCCCCATGACCTTCCACTAGTCCACCTCTTCAAGTTTTCATCACCACAGTGGAGACGATTGATTGATTAATTTAGTGTGCAGGAATACATGTTGATGCTGGTGTATAGGGGTCAGAGGGCAATTTGGTTCTCTCCTTCCTCCACTGGGTTACCACCATAGACTAAACTCAGATTCTTGGGCTTGGCAGCAAGTGACTTTACCAGCTGAGCCAAATGGCTGACTCCTGTATTATCTATCTTCCCACATCTTCTCTCCACGCTGACAAAAGCGCCCTTCCATTGTTTTCTTAGAACACTGGTTCTCAACCGTCTTAGTGCTGTGGCCCCTTTAATCCAGTTCCTCATGTTGTGGTGACCCCAACCATAAGATTATTTTGTTGTTTCTTCATAACTTCATTGTTGTTACTGTTATAAATTCTAATGTAAACATCTGAGATGCAGGATATCTGATATGTCTTGCCCAAAAGGGTGGCACCCAGAGGTGGAGAATCACTGTCTTCAAATGTTCCTCCAATCTCTAATTCTCTTAAAGCACTATCTTCCACCTGCAAACACTTAAACTCTCTTTCCTGGCATGGGTAGGACACTTCCTAAAAGAAATTCTGACACCAGGTGTAGATATAGTATGCATCTCCATATTTGTATGAGTGATTCCACTTGGTATTCTACAAAGCTTTGAGTTAATAACTGAAGAAAATAATTATTTGAAAACTTCAGTAGCTTCCAGGGAAGCCCAGAATAGACTAGTTCTAAAGTAATTTTTGGCTTTGTAATTGATTGATTCTATTCCAGAATTTATTATTTTCTGTCTCTTGTTTTGCTAGGATGCTTCTGATTTCACTGTGCAGACTCTTGAATTATTAGTTCATTTTTCTTGGTCTAAGATGCGAAAACTCATTGATGTGACCTTATCTCCTAAAATAACTTTCATGATACAAATGGATCTGCCACATCTTTATTTTTGTTGTAATTCGGGTCAGTAGGAATTTTGAATTTTGTTTGCTCCTTTATATAAAAGTTCTTCAAAGAATTTATTAATTTCCAAGAAAGTGAATGGGTTTTGTTTTATAGTTATTACTTATAATTTTATCACATTGTGGTCAGACAATATCACCCATGGGGTTCTTATTATTTGGAATTTATTGATATTTTCTTTGCAGTCTAAACTATGGTAAGGTTTTTGTAGAACTTTTGTAGTCTTTTGCAAAGAATACATTTCTTTTACGTTTGTATGTACACATGTGAACATAAATACCCTACAGTTTTCAAATCCTGCATTTATTTTATTTTATGTTGTTTTATTGAGATAGATAGGTCTGTGTTGCCAAGCTGGCCTCATGCTTGCTGCTTAGCTAAGAGTAGTCTTGAACTCTTGATCCTCCTGTTCCTCCCGTTGAGTGTTGGGAGGACAGACAGGCACCACCACACCTGCTTTAAGTTGTATCTTCTAGCTGCGTCACTGAATACTTTGTTCCTGTTTCCATCTGATATCTTTATCAAATACAGTGGTGTGATTTTATCAGCTGAGATTCGGTTGTTGAAACGTTTGCAGATGTGTCTGTTGTTAGTCCCTTATCCTTCTGCTTTAATATTCTACTACTGTAATATATAATATTTTACTATCGTAATTAGTCAGCTTTAGTTAGCTAATGGCTTTTTGGCTTGAGCTTGTTCTTTTGTCATATGAATACATTTAACTTAGGGGTTTTGTTTAGTTAGTCTTATATTTCTTTGCTTATAATTAGAAGTTGATAGTCTGGTTTATGAACAAAAATAATCTTGTATTTCATATTACTGACACAGTTTGTAAACATTTATGTTTTAGCAGGGGAGTTCAGCCATTTAAATTTATTGTCTTAAAAAGTTTTATTCGTACTGTTGTCGTTTCATCTGTGAGTGAATGTGTGTGTGTGTGTGGGTGTGTGTGTGTGTGTGTGTGTGCGCGCGCGCGCGCATCCACGTGCATGTCTGTGCTTACAAATATATGAATGCATGCATGTGGAGGCCAGATGTCAATGTTGGGTGCCATTCCTTACGCACTGTCCACCTTGATTTTTAAGAAAGGACCTCTCCTTGACCTGTAAATCGCAAAGTAGACTGCCTTGGCTGGTAATCCAAGATGGTCCCTAGGAACCCATCTCTCCCGTACTGTTGATGTCATTATATTTTACATCTTGGTATTCAGTTTTTCTTAAAATTTACTTTTCCCATGCTTGTATGTATATATTTAACACACACACACACACACACACACACACACACACACACACCCCTTATTTCTGTTTCTTTGTAGTTTAAGGGATTCTAAAAGGAGACGGCGTGTGGCAGCTCAGCTTCTCGGGTCATGGCTCCTCAGCGCTCTTTCTGCTGTGTGTTCTTTCTGTGCAGAAGGCTTCCCTCGCATTGGTGCTGCCCATGTGCTCTTCTTTCAGTCATTGTCCCCTCGTATGAACTCTGTGCACGTCTGTTGCACATGCGTAGAAATATTAAAATACTTTTGTTCTTCCTTCTCCCCAGCATCAATTTTCTTCATATAAAAAATTACATACAAAACGTATTATTATGATTATACAGCCTAAAATGTTTCCCTGTTATTAGACATTAATATTTCCAGCAGAGAGGTTTACCTCACAGATAATGCCAGATATGAAATCTTGCTGCTGTGGAATTGTGTTCTCAGCACAACCCAGAAAAGATGAGAGCATTGCACAGCATATTTCCATGTAGAGCATTCAATAGTGCATTTCAGTGTCTCTGGTTTGGACAATTTACAAGATGTTGTTATTCTAATTTTAAACACATCTTACATGTATGTTTCTCAAAGCAGAGATGATCCATGGGGATAACTCTTCTGTTTGGAGAGGAATAAAAGCAGTGTGCCGTATAATGTTTTCCTATTGTTTTAGCCTTTTCTGGAAATAGATATCTTTACTGTTCACCATTGACCATTAGGAGGCGCTAGGTTTCCACTTAAAAAAAACAATGCACGGTGTAGACAGCTGAGTCTTAGTATTGGGGAAAAGCCACAGGTGGCGTGAGTCTTGTTAGACGGAAAGGTACTGGAGAATTCATAGTACATGTATGCTAGTTTTCACATCAATAAAATAAATTTTCATAAATCAGGCAGAGACATTTCAAATATTTGATGATTTCATCCATCTAAGGAAAGGAAGAACATGTCACATGCCCGGATAATTTAATCAATTAAACAGAACACCATCTTTGAAGAATTAGAAGAGTTGTTCACAAAATTGTAAGATCAAGAATTTTACAGACAGATAATGACAAGGTTTTATTGACTCTGAGAACTCTGAGGTGCTTCAGACTAAACTTGGTACTCGGTACTGATGCAGACAATGGCTTTGAATGTTACCCCCAGGCTTCTTGGAGATCATCGCAATTATAAAAAATGCTCAAGCCTTTAGATTTCTTCTTCATGCTATTTTATCACAGATAATTTTCTTTTGGATATCCAATTGTAGTTTTTATAAATGTATTTACTTTTTATTTTATATCCCATCTGCAGTCCCCCCGCCATGTTTCTCCCCAGTCTCCTCATTCTTTCTCACCCACTCAAACATAATTTTTAATCAATTAGGAGCACAAACATTTTCTGTTAGTTTACTGTTTGTTACATTAGAAGCATGCGAGAAAAATCACACATTTTAAAGGATAAAATCTAGGGGTCAAAATGACTTCCTTAGAAGAAAAATTACGAAGGAACCGAAGTGGAAATTTAATTTGACAAATAAATCCTGTTCTAGATGTAACACCGCAGAAACCCATCTCTAACATAAATAGAGTTATAGTCCTCTGTCCTTGTGACTTGTGGTTTGCTCTGCTGTGGCTAATCCTGTGTGATTAAAAGTATGCATTATGGCAGGGTAGAAATAGCTTTGGTTACAAAATGACAGGGAACAAAGCAAAGCCATAAATTTCAACATCCAGCATGATTTTATGACCCTAATAAGTCATATTTAACTTTGACCTAAAGTTACTTGGAGAATAAATCATCCTATATTTTCTAACTTGTGTTTTTAGTGTGTGGGAAGAAATCTTGACATATAAATATTCTGTGCAGTTTGAAGATAAACTGCGTAATTCCAGCAAGCCTATAGATTTTTTTGTGACCAAGTTTTATTTTTTTGTCCCCCAAATTATAGTCAAGTAGTCACTTCCTTGTGAATTTATATAGCAAGCTCAGAAATACTGAGTGTAGATTTATTATGGAGAGCCAACATCCTTAATTATGATGTTATGAAGATGACTCTGTGATATATGTTCAAAATTGTAATTACTGAAGTTGCCAAAATAATATACTGCTTGTATGAAAGTATAATCGTCAATAAATACCACAAATTTTAAGTCAGTACATTAACAAAATGTCAGTAGATTACACTGTGGATATATAGGCTCTCATCTCTGCCTTACCATACAGGGAAAGCTTTGGATCTCGTAAACAAATACTTTATGTCTTTCTATGGGTGCTCATGTCTCTTTCTTTTTGTTTAAATACTACCCATATTAGCTCAACCTCTTACCACGTGTAACTAGTAGCCACTTTGACAATCTTTGTGTAAAACTTTCTTGTATGTCATTTATACTTTAAGTGATATGCATACACAAACACCCTATATTAAAAGGAAATGACTACCCATAGGTGAAGTGCCTTTTATGCAAATAATGTCTTGTAATAGATTTATTATATTTATTTTCCATCTTTCCTTGCCATCTATGAGAAACTTCAAATACTGGGTGAAGTTTATTTTATTTACAAAATAGTTTGACAAATTGTGACTTTATTGAGTTAAAATTGTATTTAGTTACACAGGTTATATCCTGCCTCACATTCAAACACTGACTTAAATCTATAGCAGAAGAGAACAGTAGAAATGTGGAGCCGAATATGCCAATTTTGAATTCAACTTCCTTTAATTTGAATTTCTGCACTTTCTGATCCAAAGTGGCCGGAAGCCGGGTGGGACAAAAAGCAGGCCTGCTCAACTCCTCACTACAAAGCACCTTACCTTTGAGCCTTCTCCCCATTACCCCAAACTCCCACTTTAAAGCAGAAGAGGTTAACAGTTGTTTTAATGTTCCCATTTACTGAGTGTGAGGTTACCAGGTATCCCGGTGAATGCTTTTCATGTAGGATCTTACCAGGTCCCTCCACTTGTAGGAAGAAGCCATCAATGCACCCTACTTTTGCAACTGGAGGGTCAGAGGCTCTCTTATAGAGCATGGTTCTCTTTCTTTATGAAATCAACTGTGCCTGCTTGCCAGAGTTCATCATGAGGAACTTGATACTCCCTCACAGAAGGATGGGTTGACTGACCTTCACCTGAGTTTCCAGTCCCTTCTCCCAGCTATCTATATGCAATTATGCCCCAAGGCATGCGACTGCAGTTTTGAGAGGTAATCAAGCATATAGTCTGAGGAAGGTTAACAGAAGGGGGCTCCAGTGTTGTCGGTGGGGAAACCATCATTCATGCTGGGTAAATATTTCCTAGTGAAGCTACATTGGGGTCACCCACACTCCTGCCAGGAATTCTTTATCCATAGTCTTTAAGTTCTATAACCTCATTGGTAAACTTAGGTGGATTTGTACTTGGGTTTGTTTTGGGACCTTCAGAGAGGAGAGTTAACATCTGTTTTGAAGACTCAAGGAGCCTTCTCAACAGTCTGTGACTGGAAAGTGAGGGAACAAAATTTTGAACAAAATCCTCTTCATCAGAGTTTATAGTCCTCGCCTCAGAGCTCAACCATGCTTCTTTTCATTTGATGCGCTTTGTAAAAAAAGAGCAAAAGCAAGCAAGCAAACAAACAAACAAAAAACCCCCAAAAAAGTCATTGGCAACAATAACCTAGCAAATGCCCCCTCTTTATTTCATACTATGGGCCTTTAGGCTAAAGATGGATGCTCTAGTGTTACAAAAGAACTTTGGGTGACTGTCTAGGCAGCGAGATGTCTCTGTCAATTCTAGAGTCTTAAAAGTTGCTTACAATGCACTTCTTGCTTACTTAGGTAATATTATATCCTTCTGGAGTCTTTAATGGAGTTAAGAAATAGATATAGTTTTCCTTAGTTATGATAAAAATAAAGTACATATAAATATTGTAACTGTAATTCTTGCTTGATAACTGTTTAGTTATATGTTATTACTATGTTAAAGTTAAAACCTTCCTTTTTATTTAAACAGATAAGGGGAGGTGATGTGGGATTCCCCCTCTATATGCTGTGAATACAATTGATTAATAAAGAAACTGTCCTGGGCCTGCACAGGGCAGAATAGAGGTAGGCAGGGAAAACTAAACTGAATGCTGGAAGAAAAACGGTGGAGTCAGTGAGAAGCCATGTAGCCCCTCCTGAGACAAGCCAGATGCTGAATGGAACTTTACCCAGTAAGGCACAGTCACATGGTGATACATAGATTAATGGATATGGGTTAGTTTAGGATGTAAGACCTAACCAATAAGAATCTAGAGCTAATAGGCCAAGTAGTGATTTAATTAATACAGTTTCTGTGTAGTCATTTTGGGCCTGAGTGGCTGGGAACAAACAAGCAACCTCCTACAACAGTGCACCCTCTTTATTTCCCCATGGCCTGTCCATCTATAAAGAGATTCTGTTCTTAACATATAGGTAAACTTGTCCTGGATGTTCTACTCTGCCAGTGTTTGCATTTTTATTCATATAACAATGTGCTCTATGGGCATGTAACTTGGTAGAGCATGAAGACTACGTCAGTGTATCTGAGAGAGGCAGATATGGAAATTATGAATCTTAAAGACCATACTGATGAACGTCAAGTTAAAAATATTTAATGATTTGCTACAAAGCCATCAAAATGACCAAGATTTGCAAAGGAAAAAGAGGGGTTTGGCAAGATTTCTCAGTGTTTAGATGCTTGACATACAAGCATGACAATCAGAGTTTGTATTCTAAGACTCATTTGCTCTAGTTTGTGATTAGTTGTCAGTCTGATGTAGTTTTTCAGATGATGTAGTCATCTGAAAGGAGAGCCTCAGCAGAGGAATTCCCTAGTTTGTTTTGTTTTGTTGGCTTATCTGTGGGGATTGCCTTGGTTGAAAATTGATAGGAGGACCCAGTACTCCTACATACCTAGGCAGGTAGGTGTTCCTGAATTATATAAAATAGGTAGTTGAGTTTAATCTGACCTGAGTACCAGTTAGTAAGCAGCATCTTCCTTGGTTTCTGGCGTACCTCTTTTGTTGTGAATTCCTTTGTCAGAGATAATGCTATATGGAATAGCAAGCAGGTCTGCCTTCAAGTTCCTGATTGAACTCTTGCCCTGAGTTCATTTAGTGATGGACCTGCAAGATGTAATCATATTTGCCCTAGCAACAGAATGAAACTAGAACACCACAACCTGACTCTAGTTCCAGCTTTAGAAAACGGAGACAGGAGATCCCTAGAGCAAGCTGGTAGCAAGATTAACCATGCTGGTGAGTTTGGGGTTTGATTGAGAGACCTTGCTTTAATGAATGAGGTGGAAGAATAATTGAAGAAGATTCCTGACATCACCCTCAGGCCTCCACATGCATGTATACAGACTTGTGCCACACAATGCAAGCATACATAAACATGCAAGCACTTATGTGCATGCATGTGCGCGCGCGTGCGCGCACACACACACACACACACACACACACACACACACACACACACATGAAAGTCGGAAAAAAAATAAAATAAAGAAGCAAAGAGGAAAATGAGAAAAGTCCTCATTGATCTTATTGTAAAGCCTCCAGGATTTATCTCTGGGCTGGTATGCTTAGACTTTTAGCCTTTGAGGCTTTTCCTGAGAGAGTAACATCTGTATTCCCAAAGTTTCCTGGGTTCTGAGGTCTCCCTAATGCAGAGAGAGGGTCTTGCTTCAAGAAAAAAAAATGTCTTTGAAATCTAAGTTTAAATAGAAGATATGTTTTTTCAATGTTTTGATTCTTGGTTATAGTTATTGGTTAGAATTTCGTATTTCATAGTTAAATTTTGAGAACTGACTTTACAAAAACTGTGGTATGGAAATTAACATATTTAGGTTCCCTGCCAGGAAATACAGATTATCCTATTGATTTGTCTACATTAGAACTCTTTATGTTGTCATAAAATATTTTGAATCAGCAGAACATAAAAACAAGTGACTTAACGAGAGAATAGTCAGATGCCACATAATGCCTGATGGGTAAAGATGAACTTCATCCTTAGCTCAAAGTCCCCAAGATCCTCATGGATTCTCGAGAGTGAAGGGGGCTGAGGGTAAAGGGTTTTCGTTCTGATGATTGCTTGTGCTCTGGGTGTACTTTGCCTTCTTACTACTGTTTCCTGTGTATGACGCCTTTGTAGTATATATGACTACTTAAATTTTATTCAAGAACCAGGGGGCCCAAGGAGAGATAGAGGAGGAGCAACTTGCATTCAAAGAAAGCTCGTGAGAACCACAGCTTATCATGGCCACGTTCAACTGCAGGGATTCTTCAGGTTTCTTCACCCTCGCATTGACCTGTTTCTTTACTGCACTCTTTCACATCCATGCTCAGAGACACACACAGACAATACATCAGGCATGTGTGTGTGTGTGTGTGTGTGTGTGTGTGTGTGCAGAGTCTAATGTATCCCAGGCTGGACTTGAGCTTGTTATGTCACCGAGGATGGTCACTGGGGATGATTTTCCTGTCTCCATCTCTTGAGTGCTTGGACTACAGGCATGTGCCAAGTCACCCAGTAAAGCTGGCTGTAGTTTGAGACTTTTACTGTTGTAAATGATGCAACTTAAAATGCTGAATTTGGGTATCAATGACATTTACTTCACATGGTGAGGAAAAGTGCCATTTTCTTGAAGGATAACTGTTTTAATCTATGCTCCTAAAAATGCAAATCCTTTCCAGGCATGATAAACTCATGCCTATAATCCCAGGTGCTCTGCAGGCTGAGACAGAACCATCTTGAATTTGAAGCCAGCTTGGGTTGCATGTTAAGACCCCCATCTTAAAAACAAAAGGGTTAAAGGTGTATCTCAGTGGCAGTATGATTGTCTAGCATGCTCAAGTCCTGCATTTGATCATCAATATTGAGAGAAAGGTGTTCAGTGGATTTGAGGGAGTCTTTCGGGGTATATATGTTTACCTGACAGCTTTCAAATAGCTTGTTTATAATTTCCAGGCACTTGTGTTATCTGCCTTGCATTAAGTTGAATGCTGTAGATGCACATTAGATGTACTGGTGTTCTTTTCTACTCCAAGTCCCTATGAATACAAGCTATAATCTCATAAGAAAAGTACTCCCAGACACATAGAAAAAGTAGCTACTGAAATGTGTGTTCTGTATTGAATGAAATTTAACTTTCAGGGTTTTTTCTAGACTTTTCAAGTTCTAAAAATACCCAGGGTTGTGACTTTCAGAAGGCTGCTTGGGTATGTTTCAGTAATTGCAGTGAATTCTTTAGTTTTAGTTCTGTGATTGCTTTCAGAATGATTAAATATTAACTGTTACAAATTATTGATGTTCAATCATCTTTGACAGTTCCATATTGTTCAACCTTATGCAACTGAAGAAAAAGATGCCACTGTATGAGGGAATTCATTACAAAAATTGTCAAGATGCCAGGCTATATATAAACCTGCTTTACTCTGCAGGGTTACCCTGACAATAGCAGGTAGATGGGGGTTGTGTGAGATGTCAGGCATAAGGCAGGGGGCTAACAGGTAGCATCTGTTCCTTGAATTCATGCATTCAGTCTGATTGGCATGCAGACTTAGCGATGGGTTGAGTGTAGGGTGAAATGAGTCTGGGTGCACCACTGGGATACTGATGTGAACAAGCAAGTAGCTGATGTACAGGCACAGTTTATTCAATGTGAATGTTCATCTTTGGACCTCAGATAACTTCCCTGTGGACAACTGAGCTTAGGGCTTAGAGGCCCACTGACTTATATATTGTCGTAAACTCCTTTGGCTCTTATTCACCTGCTTTGTAATACCTTACTGGATGTTGTTATTGTCAACTATTTTATTCATTTTATTTTCATTTAAAAGTATTTCTAGGGCTCTCTTTATATTAATGTTCTCACTTTCCTATGGTTTTGGTCATAACACTTTATATCACTAATATCTTTTCTCCAGGGTTTTCTTGATTAGTTATAGTTTTCAATGATTCAATTAAACTTTTTATTCTTTGAATCTATTTTTTTAATTTAATCTTTATCATCATAAATATATTTCTGCCTTTTCTAGTTTTTTGTTGTTGTGGTTTGAAAATATTGCTTAGTGCCTCTAAATGTGTTTAAATTATGAAATAAGATACTAATGTCAGTGGTAATTAGATGGGTAAGACCCCATCTAATAAGAAGGGTGTCTTTTCAGCTAGCTCATCTTGTAAACAAAGGAGCTTCATATTTTCTCTCTGGATGGATCTGATACAGACAAAAATATGTAATTTTAATAACAGCTTGTATTCCCACCCATTACTGGTGACTTAAACAAAACGTGAAAAGTCAGTGAGGCACAAGAAATGACAGGATCCAAAGCCTGTTCTCTATTGGAGACATCATAGTACACTTAGCAATATTTATAATATTGTACTGTCTAAGTGTGGGCTAGAGTCAAAGTAATAATACTAGCACTAATATCCAATAGCAATAGATATAGTTTATCAAACACTTAATATTTTCTTTATTAAACTATGCCTTGATATATGTTATTATAGTACTTTCTTATCATAAAAGGTACATAAAGGTAGATGTTATTTTAAAACATTTGTTAACTTAAATGAACAAAAGTCTGAGCTTTCATGCTAATCACACCTATATTTCAGTTCTGGCCTTGCTACCTGGTAACTCTGTCATCGTAAATACATGCTTTTGTAACTCTTGATTTTTTTTCTTGGTATCTTTATATTCTAGTTTCTGTAATTTTAAGACTTAAGATTTTGAAAGACCATTGCAGGATGCAAAGGAGATTAAATAAATGGTGCTTGGAGAACATCAAGGGTATTTCTTGTGGGTCTGTCAACTCATATGATGCTGAACAATTTTCCTTCTGCTCCATCCTTAAGAAATTCTCTTGGCACTGTTCAAACCACTCAAACACAGGAAATCCTCTGGAGATGGATCACAGAGCCTTGTGCTTTAAAGATAATCCCAAACTTCCCTTCTTTGAAGACTGTAGAGGTCAAAACAGCGGGAGATGGCAGAGGACTGCAAAGATTTGCTACTGGGGGGAGGCGGGTTAATCCATCCTCTGTGAATTATAGAATCCACAGAGAAGAATTGTAACTTCTTCATTTCCAAACAGAATACCTCCTGGCAGGTAGAGTTCTTGGAGGGATGGCCAGACACATACATATCTATAAAAAATGTCTATATATAGACATAAAATATATAACTTTCTGTAAAGGTTATTACTATTATTACTATTATTATATTATTATATTTTTATAAATATATTATTATATATTTTATAAATATATAATATATTACTATATATTATAAATATTATTATATTTCAGTTCTTAACCCAGAAGTTAGATTATTAAATTTTGGTAGTATCCAGGAGGTTCTCTCTGACCTATTTGGCTCTTATGAGATTATTAGGTAGATTCCTACTATTGATAAGTAAAAACAAGTTTATGTAAAATTTCAGAAGTCATTTTGGATTTAGGCTCAGCAGAAAGTTTACAAATACTAAGCTTATGAAAACAACAAGAAAGTATTTTTGTTACAAAACATCTATGTGGGGTAAGCCATATGCTAAAGTGCTTACCATAAATTGTCTCACTCATTTTTGAAACTCTATACACTGGGAATAGTTTTTCCAATTGAAAATCCAAACTGTGAGGGATTAAATCATTTATCCAAGTATAGAGAGCTAATTATCAGAAGAAATAGGATTCATTGTGTGGCTGAGGCCACAACTGCAGTTTCAGTGCTAGAGCTCTCCCAACACATCTCATGCGATCCCCTTCTTTCATTTCAGGACTGCAGGGAGATTTTCACATCTGTATTTCCTCTACTTTAAAATATGAAATAAATAAACCTACACAGACATGGTCTCCAAAGAATGAATTTGTTTGATTTATTGATACTTTTGCTTGTTTTTTTTTTCTTTCTGATTTCCAGGGACTTTGTGTTCTGCCTTGTACCTGAACTTAGGCAGAAGGAGAAGGTTGTCTGATGAGGCAGGGTAGAAGGTTGAGGTGTTAGTTTGGGCTGCTCTTGCTGTGATTAAACACCATGGCCAAAAACAACTTGGGAGAATAGGGTTTAATACATTCACAGTTCCATATAACAGTTCAAATGCAATAAAGGTAAGAACTCAAACAGGGCAGGATTCTAGAGGCAGGAGTTATGCAGAGGCCATGAAAGAATGCAGCTTACTGACTTGCTCCTCATGACTTGCTTAGCCTTCTTTATTCCAGAACACATCAGCCAGTACCATCAGCCCAGGGGTGGCACCACCCACCCACGATTGACCAGGTCCTCCCAATTCAATCATTACTTAATAAAATACCCTGCAAGTTTGCCTATAACCAAATCTTATAGAGACATTTTCTTAGTTGAGGCGTCTGCCTCTCAGATGACTATAGCTTGTGTTAAGTTGACATAAAACTAGCTAGTACAACTAACCCCTTGTCAACTTAACACACAAACACACTTGTAGATGGAACGGCGGGCTGTGTCCTGCCGCCCGGCTAGCTTTACCCAAAATAATTACACGGAAAGTGTATTCTTTTAAATACTGCCTGGCCCATTAGTTTCAGCCACTTATTGGTTAATTCTCATATCTTGCTTTAACCCATATTTAGTAATCTGTGTAGCACCACGAGGTGGTCGCTTACCAGGAGAGATCTTAACCTGTATCCATCTCGGAGAGAAGAGACATGGTTGATATGACATCATGGTACTGATAGCGCTACTATAAGACCTGTTTTGGGTACCAGCTGCACAAGACAGTTCCAACTTGGTTAGCTGAAATGGTGCACATCTTGTACAACATTCTGGCCAGACCTGCACAAAATATTCAGACTATTTGCAATTTTAAAAGACATTGATCTTGAAATTTAACCATCATTTTACTTTCACAGGATCCCCCAGAAAGAACGTCGCCCCCATGACAGCTGGAAGTAATTCTAGAGGATGACGTCCCCTCTCCCCGTAAAGTTTGTCCTTGGGTTTAGGGACATCATTTAAGGGTTGATTATAATTAGTATACTTTTGAGGGTTGGGGGGTTGGGAGAGAAATTTTATAAGCTCAGGGATTAAAAAAAGAGGGATAATTGGATGATGGGATAATAGATTTGTAATTGTTACAGTTTTTAGACAAATATATTGATATCGATTCTTGTATATTGATACAATGTTAAATTATATTGACTATTGTATGCATGCATGTTTCTACCTCTGTTTAAAACATTTTTATGTATTGATATATATTGTATTGATATATAATATATATATATAGTATATATTTACCATATTGCATTGTACATTTCTACCTCTGATTAAGATACTTATATATTGTTTATGTATTGATATATATTTACCATATTGCATTGTATATTTGTGCATTGTTTATATTTGGAGGTCATTGTCCTCATTTGTTGCACAGTTGTTTATTGTCTTAGTCTTTAAGTTAGGTAGGTATTGAGAATTATATAGATCTATAGTCATCTATGTTTGTCATTCATAATTAGACTAATCAGGTTTGTTAGATACATAGAGATTATACTCAGAATAGATAGATAATCTTCAACCTCTTCAAAGAGCTGTAGAAAATGGCCTTTAATTTAACTCAGAGTTCCATGGTAGACAAATAATTTGGTAGTGAGACACAATTGCACCTGGTAACACCAATCTATTCCCAAGAGAATGTTGAGTACCAAAGACACTCCACGTGGAGCCTTTCTTCTTGGCAGAACTGGCCTTTGGGCAAAGAAATGCCCATACCTCAACCACTGACAGATACAGAGCATCCATAAATGGATAAAACAGGACTGTCATATCCTGCCAAGACAGGGTAAGATAGTTTTGAAAAGTTTCTTGCCTTTGAAAATGGTATGTCAGTTACGTTAGGCCTTAGCCAAAGTTGGTTGCTTCAACGCTGCAAACGTGACTTTGGGTGATTGTCCAGGTAGCTAGTTGTCTCCGTGATTTGTTGCATGTTTTAGAAGTTGTTTGAATGCACTTCCTAATTACTCAGGTAACATTGTTTTCCTTCTCAGATCTTCGATGGGGTTGAAGACTATATAAATGTAGTTACTTACCTCTCAAGACTTGGCCAAGTTATTTATTATACAAGACTTAAGCTAGTTGGAATAGGATATTTGTGCTTATTGTATATAATTTCATAGTAGGTTTAGAACTCTCTTACTTAAACAAAAGGGGGAGGTGTTGTGGGAGCTCCTTCTGCTCCTTCAGCCAATAGCCGCTGAGATACCAGCCCATTGGGGCATGGTCTCTCTATTTAAAAATGCGGCCACTTCCCTCCATTTGCTCTCTGGCTTCCAGCTCCTCTTCTGGTGACTAGGCTCCCTTCCTGATTGCGCAGAGGGCTGATGTCTGGGATGGTGTTCTGTAAGTTTTTCCCCCTTTAAATAAATAACCATCCTATTAATCATAGAATTATGGTGTGGGATTGTTTGTGATTTATGCCTTCACACACTCTCAAGAAGAACATTTCCTTTTTCATTTATCCCCAAGATGGCATGTTAATATTAATATCACAATATAAAACAAAAACAACTTCAAAAGTCCTACTGTCTTTACAAATTCAAACAAATTAAAAACTTAGTTTCCTTAAAAATCCAAAATCTCTTTAAAGAGTTCAAACTCAGTGTGTACTACTGTAAAATCAAATTTAAGTTGAATACTTTCTTACTTCAAGAAGGAAGAACCAGGGCACACTTGCAATCAGATTAAAGCAAGACCAAATTCCAACAGTGTAAATAACTCAATGTTAAATATTTGGAATTCATTTGTGATCTTCTGGATTCCTCCAAGGGGTTTGGGTCACTTCTCTGGTTCTGCCCTCTGCAGCACACACAGCTTGCCTTCTAGTTTCCTTCCGGCTCTACTGCATACTTGTTGCTGTCTTTGGGCATTTCATGGTACTGGAATCGCCAGAATGTTGGGGGCTCAGCTGGAACTAGGCTACAAATTCAGTAATAACCCTTCCTGGGCTCTTTTTATGATGCTAAGTGCTTTTCAAGTCCAGTACCACCTAGGAGATGCTTACACATGACCAAGTTAGGCAACCAGCACAGGGTACAACCTTGGCCACCTCTGGAACAGCATCTATGTGCTGACTCAGAGGAAACACTTCGCAGAAGATTTCACCTTAATGATACTGGTCTCTTTTTAATCACTGTTAATTCCTTAGCTCCTTCTGAACAGCCATCATTTTTCTCAGTAAAGCATGGTTTTTTACTTCAGTTTTTTTTGTATCTTGCTAATCATAAGCTGATTCTTCAGCCTCAGCTAACCAAAACTACAGATTCTCAACCCAAAATTATGAATACTTAAAGAGTCTTTAAGTGACGGTCAAACTTCCTTCTGGAACTTTATAAGCTAGGCCTCCATTTTCTGTATTTCTCTTAACATTTCTGTCTTTAACCCTCCCCATGGACAGGTCACCAAGGTTGAAACACTCAATAGTTTTCCAACCAAACGTTCCATGTCCGTCCACTATCCTTCCCAAATCACATGTTCTGGTCTGTACTAACTATACCCTGTGCCAGTACCAGTTTTTGTTGAAGTTAAGATTACTATTGCTGTGACCATCATGATGAAGACAATTTGTGGAGGAAAGGGTTTATTTGACTTACACTTTCACCTCATAGTCTGTAGATGGACTTTTCTCTTCTGTCCACCACTTCCCAAATAACCACCATGGAAACTCAATATTAATTATAAATACTTAGTCAATAGCTCAGGCTTATTATTAACTTGAATTAACCAATTTATATCAATCTACATTCTTCCATGTGGCATTATCTCTTTTTCATCTTGCGTCTCCTGTTTCCTGTCTGTGGCTTGTTGGCCTCTTCTCTCACTCTGCCCTTCTTCATCCCAGTGTGCTTAGTCTGATTGGAAACTAGCCAGTTGAGATGTTGAGTCAAATATTTCTTCCATGCTGTGGTGCTGCTTGGACAGTTGCTTGTTCCATTTGGTTCTTTCTCTTACAAGGTGGATGGCAGCACAGCTTCCCAGTGAACCTCCAAGCTTGGTATAATAGTTTTCCAATGCCCACAGGTATTTTGTGCATCACTGAGCCTGGTATTTACCAAGCTTTGTCTACATTTCTGAACTGTGGGCTTCCATTGAAGGTTCCTTAATAACATGTTTTGTGTATGCCATCAGTTTCCTGCTAGGATCTTACAGGCTAGACTCTGTTTTCATTGTAAGTCTAAAAAGAACTCTCATTAGGTGTTCTGTGTTTCTTTACTGTTGCAAAACCTTTAAAATGTGATACTCTATTATTTTTGACCATTAAGTGAACCATAGAAAAGTCCTCTGAGGTGGCAGCTGGGTATGGTGTTTGTTGTTCAGGGCTTTGATCGTTTTACTGTTGGTAATATGAATAATGCAGGAGTCTGTGGAATGTGAGCTCTGCAGTGCTCTGTCTTCAGTAACCAATCTATGTTCAAATATCCTCACTTCTCTTCTGGGAAGAGAGCCCATTCAAGTTGGAATCCCTTCCAATGAATGGAATTTTAATTGACATTTTGATTATCTAATTATATTTCTCAATTACTGTCTCAATGTGTGTCTTCCTCAAATATTTTTCTGTTGACTGATTAAATATCCATACCGTTCCAGAAAGGCAATCAATTCAATTTTCAGTTTTCAGTAATGTTGTTAACTAATTATTCTTAGGTTTTTATTTGTTCTTGATTCTTCAGGGCACCATGACTAAAAGCTAGATAATTCTCCCATAATAAGTAACACTTCAGCTATCTCTCAAGTGAGCTAAAAACTTTCACATTCTGGAAAATAATCCTCAAAATTCATGTCACTCTTCTTACTAAAGATTTATCGACTGATTTAGTGTGTGCATGTGCATGTTTGTGTGTGTGTGTGTGTGTGTGTGTGTGTGTGTGTGTGTGTGATGTGAGTGCATGTGCACCATATGCCTGCAGAAGCCTGTGGAAGCCAGAAGAAGGTGTCAGTTCCCTGAAAGTGTAGTTAGAGGGTTAGAGGAGATTGTGATCTACTTTTCGGGTTCTGAAAGCCAAGTTCTCTGTAACAATAGGGGTTCTTAACCTTGGAACCATCTTCCCAGTCCCATCACTTTTGTTTTGAATAAACCACAAACTTAGGAATTTGTTTTCAATATCTATCATGAAGAATAAGTACCTATTAAGCTCAACCACTCATTCCCCTTTAAAAACATCATGTTCTATTTAAACTTAAAGTAACATCATCTAAAAAAATGAAAAATACTTTCTGGACTCTATGAATGTTTCATTATTTGTTTGTGGACTGACCTTTGTGAGCTTGGCATGGATTCTTAAGGAATTTACTCCTTAACGGCTACTCTTTGAATTCCCATTCAAGTATGATATACATTTCTAGACTCTTATCTATCATTTCATGTCAGCCCTGCAACTTTGTCATCATTATTATACTCATTTTATTCACAAATTCATTGATTCTTAGAGCACACCAGTTAACTGAAGAAGGACTTTAAAAAGAAATCCCACACTAGGTGAGAATTGAGTATAATAAAAGGTTATTTATTTAGGGGTAGACACACAGTTCACAATCCTCTGCTCAAACGGAGAACAGCAACAAATCCCGCAGCCGCAAAAGAGGCTGGACACGTGCTTTCCATCGGCATATATAGTATAAGAGGCCATGCCTAAGTGGGCAGGTAATTTAAAGGCTACTGGCTGTAGGAATACCTACAGCACCACCCCTTTTGTTTAAATAAAAGAGTTCTAAGCCTAATACAAAATTATATGCAATAAGAACAAATATCAGGCATAAAAATTAGAATTAGAACCAGCATAAACAATATCAAACAAGAAACACATAATAAATTTTTCAATAATTATCCTATCCTAAAGAGTTTGTCTTGCATTATAAACAACTTGGCCAAGTCATGAGAGAAAAGTAACTACAACTATCTAGTCTTCAACCCCATCAAAGACCCGAGAAGGGAAATAATAATATTACTTGCATAAGTAGGAAGTGCAGTCAAGTAACTTCCAAAATGTGCAACAAATGACAGAGACAACTGGTTATCTGGGAAATCATCCAAAGTCTCATTTGCAATGTTGGAGCAACCAACTTTGGCTAAGGCCTAGAGTAACTGACAGACCATTTTCAGAGGCAGGAAAAATTTCAAAACTGTCTTACCCTGTCTTGGCAAGATTTGACAGTCTTTTTTTTTTGTATCCTGCTTGTCCTGTCTGGACAATTGTGCATTTTGTCAGTGGTCAATGCATTGGCAGTTCCTTGCCCAAAGTCAGTTTTGCCAAGAAGAAAACAAGCTCCAAGTGGCGTGTCTTTGGTGCTCAACATTCTCTTGGGACTAGATGGGTGCTGCCAGGAGCAATTGTGTTTTACTTCAACAGAACTCTAAGTTATTTAAATGCCATATTCTATAGCTCTTTGAAGTGGTTGAAGATTACCTATCTATGTAGAATACAATCACCATGTATCTAAGGAACCTGAATAGTCTAACTATAAGTATGACAAATATGGATGACTATTGACTTATAAATCTTAATAATTATATAATTTGAAGACTATGACTTCATATTAGAATATTAAACATGTCCTCCACAGTGACTGGGAATGACTGGACCTCTTTTGACTTGGGGGCCTGCAAGAAGACCCCTCTAAGAAATTTCCTGATGGTATCACGTTGCCTTGTCTGTCTTTTGTTGATCTACATTCATTGGTCCAATGTTGGCCTTTGTTACACCTTCTACATATACCTGAAAACTGAGTCCTATTCTTGCCATTCCCTGAGGAGATATTATTCCTTGGAATTCATTGTCTACAATCCCTTCTCAGATGTCCTATTCTACCACAATTAAAAAAATTGGCATTTTGATGTCTCCTTATACCTTTGGAAATTGCTTCTCCTATCCAAGATTCAGAATTATAGTCAAATGTCTCAATGTTCATTGTATGTAGGATACATTCATCCATTGGTGCTGATCTAACTTTTAAAAGCCAAAGTATCTTTTTGCATTCTATGTTGGCATTTTAAAAAGCCAGGGATTCAATAAGTACTCATCTAGCATCTGGGTCTGTTACTCCTAATTGTACAGCTTTACTTAATCTTTGTAAAAAGTCATTAAAGGGTTCTCTCTGGCCCTGTTTAACCCTGGTATATGATTCAATTTGTTTTCCTAGTTCTTTAATTCTGTCCCAAGCATTTAAGGCTGCTTTGTGGCATAAGGACAAGAGTTTTTCATCATAATGAGCTTGAGCCTATGGGTCAGCATAAGTACCCTCACCAAGAATTTGTTCTTGGGATGTCTCAAGTCCTTTGCTTGTCCCTGTTATTCTAACATTTTAGCCTCTTCCCTGAAATTCAGTTGAGGCCCATTATCTAGGACTGCTGAAACTAACTGAAGCCAATCATGTGATGTCGCCTTAATGCTAGAAGCCCATGTCTTTACCATCTCCCCAACAAATGCAGAATGCAAGCCAGAAGTTACTACTGCTTGCTTAATTTCTTTTAGATGATTCATTCCTAAAGGTATCCATTTACCTTCTTTGAATCCTTTTGGGCCTTTAGAACTTGATGCTTTGTCAGAGTAGATTATAGGGTAGGAAGCTAAAACCCTGGATAAGTCATCTCTGACTACTACTGGTGATGTTAAATCCTGTCCTTGTACCTTCTTTCCTTACTCATCGGCTCCAATAATTTTCTCAATTGTTTCAAATCTTTTTACTACTGTCTTTTGTAAAACCTGAATCCTCTGGCCTATATATATTTCTAGTGATTTCATTGAGGCACCTAGCTTCTGATCCTCGTTTTGCACATGTGAGTCAAAGGTCTGATGTTTTCCTTTAACGATAACATCTCATCCTTGGACATTATTTGGACAGCATGCAAATTGCCTTTATGGAGAGATACTCTAATTGTTAACCTATCATAACATTTTAACAAATTTTGATTGTCAAATTCAGCAGTATAAATTCTTTCAAATAATTTCTCAGTGCCCTTTGACATGGATTGAATTTTTCTGTCAAATTAATGTTATCCTTCTTAATCATAATAATTTTTTTCAGGTAACTTTTGATTTTGGGTGGTATTAATTTTGTCAGCTAGCTGTTCTTTATTAGTCTGTAAAGACTGTATCACTGTGCCTCATTCTTGGCTCTGTTACCAAACTATTTTCTTAAGAATATAATATGAATAAAAACTGAGTCCTAGTATCCAGCAAATGGATGTATCATAATAACCATATAAGCCTTGCAAAATACAATCCATAGTATTAGCAAAAAGGTTACTAAAATTCTTTATGATACTATTGTCTGCAATTATATAACTTTCAAGTTTATTTATTTATTAATTAATAAAATATTTACCTGTGTTATGATGTCTGGTAAATTGTTTTAGGTGTAATAATCTTTATTGTCCAACAGGTGTTGTAGTAGCAGAGTTGCAGCTAGTGGTGCAACCTGGTGCCATGGACAGTCCTTAGCTGCTTTGGGTTGGTTAAATACTGAGAACTATGCTTTGCTTGAAAAATTAAAAGCAATTAAATCAATTCTGTACACAGAGCAATAAGTCCAAAACTCATGGGCAGGAAGCATAAACTGGAAGCTCTGCAAGTCCCCACGAGGCAGGGAATGTGGCAGTGGTGGGGTGTGCATAAGCTTGGGATATTTCCAAGTCACCACATGCTGTTAGCTCCATTGTGGCTGTGGTGGGGGTTTTACGAAAATACTTCTTAGTAGGTGAAAGCAAGTCAAGTGGGTGGGGGTGGGAGACTTTCTGGGCTTTGGACCAGTTAGGCCTTTAAGCTAGTCCTCCCGGTAGGTGTGGAGTCCAGCCCCACGTGGGTGCCAGATGAAGGACAATAAAAAGAAATCCCATACTAGCTCTGAATCGAGTATAATAAAAGATTATTTATTTAGGGGTAGACTCACAAATCACAATCTTCTGCTCAAATGGGGAACAGCAACTGAACACCCAACCAGAAAAGAGGCCGGACATGCACTTTTCATTGGCATATATAGTATAAGAGGCCACACCCAAATGGGCAGGTAATTTAAAGGCTACTGGCTGAAGAAATTCCTACAGTTGTTAATTTTCAAGGTTAACTTATAAATGGAGGCATTAGAATTTAAATCTTCAGTGTTTTAGTGACCTTAATGACTGGATTAAAAATCAGTTTATACAAAGAGAATTTGGGCAAGTAACAAGTAAAAATCTTGAATCTATTATGTAAAACAATCCTCATATTTTTGCTAACCTAATCATCAATATTGTCACTTAAAAAAACAACTTACTGGTCCAGGCAGTGTTGGTTCACGCCTTTGATCCCGGCACTCAGGAGGCAGGGACAGGTGGATCTCAGTGAGTTTGAGGCCAGCCTGGTCTACAAAGAGAGTTCTACATAGAGGAACCCTTTCTCAAAAAACAAAACAAAACAAACCCTAACCAAACTTAAACAACAAACAAACAAACAAAGTAAACAACTTACTGACTTGTTAATATCAAGTTCATTTAGTGGCTTTCAGTGAAGGAGGAAATAATTACTCCCATGATCCTCTATTTTGATGATGTAATTTTGTTATGAAGTCAGAATTGGCCTCACTGGAAAACTGTCCTTTTTAACTGCACTGAAAATAGTGGCTCAACACTAATTACATTAAACTAAAGACATCGGCTTTGGCAGGAATTTGACACCCAAGGGTCTGTGTTTCATAATTGCTCAATAAGTCAATTATCTTAGTTAATTCTGCCCCCAAGTTTCTCTGCAGGGACAGAGGAAAACCATGTTTTTTTTTGTTGCTGTTGTTTTATTATTAAAATACCCACAGGAGCCTTTGCTGTGTTTTTTGGACATTGGTAGGATACTGCTACACCTGTTTTGAAGAGTTTCCCGTTCTGAGTTCTGATGCAGAACTCCAGAGACGCCATGAAGCTTGCCACACACTGGAGGAGATCCAGAGCTGAGTGCTAGAGGAAATACTCACTTCATCAGCAGGGATCAGGTGGCCTCTTTCCAGGCAGAGTGGATATGGGCTCCCATTTCCGGTGGGCACAGCAATCAGAGCAGCAAACACTAATGGAGCACATCCTTTGGCAGGCGTGAAGCTTGGTTCTAGTTGAGCTCTCTCAGTGCCAAACGTGCCATCTGCTCTCCTGATTACACAGCAGAAGGGTTACTTACCAGGCAGGATCTCCGAGTCCTAGCCTCCTGGTCCTCTCCAGAGAGTGACCTGGGAGTGGTTCCACAGTCTTCATCTGCCTGTTTTTCTGTTCATCTGACATTCTTTCATGACATCACATTAGCATGATCTCCTGTACCTCACAAATACACGATCTGATATTCCCCAGGCTTGCTTACCTTTGTCGAGATAGTATTGATTATAAGAAATACTTGCTTAAAATTTAATGATGTGTTACTGCCCCATTTTGAAGATAAATAATACAGTAAATATTCATGAGTTGTTGATGGCACGTAGAACATTGAATTTCTAAGAATGTCATCACAGATTGCTGTGCAGTGAGGTCTAAGGGTGGCCGATTCTCCTGAGAAACTCAAGGATGCTTTACCATTTTAATGGGGTTTGAATAGTGTATTGAAGCTTTCCTAGTGGCAATGGATGGAGTCTGTGTGTAAAATTTAAAGAAGGGAGGAGGGGAAATATTGCATAACTTACAGTAGGGCAAGACAGCTCTGGGAATATTGGTCAACCAGCAATGCTGCCATTTGTGAGCCCTGCTGAGAGTGTGGGTTTTATGTTAGTCATGAGAAGACCGTTTAATGAGCAGTGTGGGGCATGCAACAAAATGGAGACAAATACATGGCAGGGAGTCAATTAAGTGAGAAATAAAAGAATCCTCTTTAAAGCTAGCAGGAGGCTAAAAGTTTTACTGGTTGGTTTCAAGAGCCATTTCTCTAATAGCATTTATTGAAAGCAAAATTCCTATGGTCAGTAAAAAGTAACGATATTACTTGTTGTATGAGCCATTTCACCTCTTATCTGAGTTGGTGTCCAGACTCCTGTGCTAAGACAGACTTTGTTTCTTCTGAGGATATAATTGAGAATCCAGTGTAAGCCTTAATCAGAACTGTCATTTGGGGATGTATTTTCCTTTTCTTTGCTTCATTTTCTTTCTTGAAACTGTATTCAATATATTTTTTATTATGCTGTGATATAGGTCTGTTACTCAAGTTGTGTTCTCAGTAAGATGAGGTGGTATAAATAAGTAAATATGAACAAAACCCACGATATAGGTGCTTAGGCGTTACACAACATATTATATATATATTATATATATGTTCATATATGTATATATATATATATATATATGAATGAACATTTGTGAGACAGAACCTACCCTGGCACACACAGTGTAGCCTATATAACTGGATAAAACACAGTGTTGAAATGGAGTAAACTAAACAGTTTTCTCCAATTTCCCTGGCCTGCTCACTGTGGATATGGGGTGCTTGTGGTACAAAGTGCCATTCACTCACTTGAGCTTCCTGGTAATTCAGTGAACTGCCAGTCCTAAAACACAAATCCCCCATCATAGTTCCCAGTTCCCAGGCTGAGTTTTTGGATATTATTTTCTCAGTGATCAACAAGCCTTCGTAGTAGAGGAGGACAGCAACCTCTCTCTCTCTCCCTCTCTCTCGTCTTTCTCTCTCTTCCTCTGTGCATCCTCTTGCTTCTCTTCAAACGTTAGTTTCTTTCTTTTTAAAGTTTGTGATAATTATGATTACTTTTCAGCAATGACTAGATGCCTATAATTTACCTCATGTATTACTACTGTCCTATTATCATCGTTTTCAGGATTATATTTATTTTAAGAAAAAACTACAGAACAGAAAAAATATACAGAACAACACTGATAAATTTGCCCTGGAATTTTTGGCGAACTGCACCACATAATTGTATGGTTAATACCTGGTAGCTTATGACTGAATGGTGGAGTTGTAGATGAAAAGTGTCAAATTCTCATATTCTTAGCCAAACAAACCAGAAAAATGTTATTTATAGAGAGTGTCAGTGTTTCAGGTGGTACATGCTTTGTTGTGCACAGATGGGTATCTTTGGTAAGACAATTAATAGTTTGGATTGATTTGACTGAACAAAAGGGGTGGATGAGACTTTTGGAGCACTCAAACACAGTGAAGAGCAGGCCAATCAGAGACAAGTGCTTTGAACCTCAGCATGGAAGAAAATGGCCCTGTGAGGTTGAGATCACCCCTCTGGATGCTGCCCTTCGGATCAGACAGAGGGACTCTAGAACACTCTTGTCCACCCCCACTCCTATATCTTATAATTTCAAAGAGATGCGGGTCCAGTATAAAGTCAGAGATATTGGTTACCATTGTGGCTTAGCCCAGGGTACAGAGACTAGAAACTGGCTTCCCAGTACAGATCTGAGCACTGGTTGAGGAGGAATTGTGGAGACCCTTGAACTGCAGCTGGTGATGGAGGAAGCAGGTATTCGGCTCTTTGCTTTCTGTAACTGGGAAACCTTTTTGAAATCTTGAGCACTCGGTATACCACCTATCCACTAATCATTTGGTTATATCTTGCTGATTGGGATTATGTCAGACCTTGATATGATCAAACCTTAGCCATCTAATGTGAGATAGGATTTATGCTCTGGAAATTTCCATGCATATAAGAGCAATGAACTAGATCCTTCCTCAGCATATAGTATATTGTACACCATTGACGGAGGCAAAATGCATTGCTTAGAAAAGAGCTAGGAAGCTGACTGGCCATAGCTTTTATGGGGCATTCATTTTGTTTGCCGGCACTGCGGTGCATTTTCTTTCATTTGAGAAAAATGAGGTGTATATTCTCCTTGCTGCCTTAGTTCTGGTGCCCAATTCCCCAGAGGATTTTTTCATTTTAGCCTGGTTAGCTCAGGAAAGGAAATGGAAAGTTGCAATTTGAAAATATTACCAGTTCTTTCTAAGTTTCTACGTTTAATGTTTTGGCAATGGGCTTCCATCACCTGTGCTATGTTGACTGTCACATCTGTCTGTGTGCCCGGTGAAACTATCAATGAATGCATGAATATAATCTACCTCCTCTTAGGCTCTGTGCATTTTCTTTCTCCCTGTGCATTCATCTGTAGTGGATTTTAATATATTGACTTGACATTTCTGATATTGATATGTTAGAAGGCAGAGTAAACTGAGATGAAACAAGAGCTAGAGTTCCTAGACAACATGGGGAAATAACCAGCACCTACTTAAATAAGTCACACATTCTTCATGACCTGAACAAGTGATCAAGCCACCAAATATCACTAACCCCAGAAGGCATTCTGCAGCCTTAGCAAGTAGATCTTTAGCCCATGTTGGCATTTCCCAACACATCATTCTTTTAGCATTAATTTCGTCTTCTGTAAGTAGACTATTCTTTTATATGTATTCACATAAAATATACTTTGATTCCCATGGGATCCAATAAAAATCTCATTATTTCTTTAAATGAATATTTGCCATGCTTACCACAAATAGGAATATAAAAATATGGTCTGATCTTCGTCCATGACTTGTTCCTTAAGAAAAAAGTAGATTAGACTCTTACTTGAAGCAATGCAGAGACAGGGTGAACAAAGTCAAAGTGAACTCAGCCTTTCATTAGTAATAATCACCCAAACTGTCTTCCTCCCCTCTCTCTACTCTGAGAAGTTGAATGGAAGAGTGCTAAGAAGAATATAGAAAGGAGAGACAATGGGGATAGTTCAAAGACACACGATAAATGTGTAAGAAAGGACCTACATGTCTCCTATTCTTACTTTCATAGTAACTTCAGCTCTAAAGCAATTTCCCTGCCAGTGTTCCAGCTGCCTTTATGCTTTCTCTCAAGGACACTCTAGGATTGTTATTTAATTTTACTAAGGGTCAACTTCTGCTAACAGCAGAGCACACTGTATCAAAGGAGATGGTGCTTGCTGTCTGACAACAGCACTGGGTTAATGATGATGATTTTGTTAGCCGTTAAAAGTACATGTATGGCAGTAAGGAGGGTCATTCCAGGATGACTAGGAAGGGGCAGAGATAACCCAGGCTGTGGATTTTTCTCAAAGCTCCCTTCTCCAGATAGAAGACCTGGTGCTGGGTTCCATGGATGTGCTGTACGCATCCCTGTTAGGCCTGGTGTGGGAGCTAGTACTTCCCAGAGCTTGCCCCTTTTGACAGCCTTCTCAGTGCCCAAGCTGAGCCTTGACACAGGAGTGGGTATGGGACAGTAAAACATTTTGGCCTTTGGTTCTAAGTTTACTCAGAGCTGAGGGAGAAATTTGTGCTCATTGTTTGGTAAGCTAACCTCTCCTGGTTATGACTTTGGCTTTCAAATATTAACACAACGAATTTTCTTTTCCCCCTATCCCTCTTGTTAACAGGGTGCTGAGAAAATTTTGTCAATGAATGAATCGGGAGAACTGCAAGATCTCTTAACCAAAATTGAGGTAATTGTGTTTTTAACAACTTATTTTTGGTAATCAAAAATGTTAGGCACATTCTGATTGTAATTGGTTTCTTAGTTGAATCTTTATTCCATGTTCATACAAATGTAAAATGGTATATGTGCGAGAGTTTAATTGGGTACCACCTGCCATTGCATTTGCTCCAACAAGGGTGATTTAAATGTCTGCTTCTAACAACCTCATCCTATTAACTGAACTTTTTAGTTGACTTTATCTGAGACTAATTCTCCATAATAGAGGTGTTGATGAAGTATTAAGCTAGAAAATTGTCTTAAAGCACACTTATTCCCATGGACTTACTCGTTTATGAAGGTAAAGGAAAAAAACATTTCTATGAGACACACTTTTTAATTTCTGTTGGTACCCTTTACAGTTATAGCATAAGGGACACAATTATTCAAATACATAATGTAATAAATTAATATGTAACTGGGAAACCCTTAGCATTCCTCTGGTAAATGATTGTATCAGTCTGTTTCTTTTTGCACATAGGAAGACCATATGCTTTATTATCCTGATGGAAATGCTTTTAAGAGTGAAAATTATACATTCATGACCGGCCAAAGCTTAACCAGGTGAACAAGGCAGACCATCATCTATGTGCTTTACTGGCCCTTCTTGTTCTAACTTTATTTTTGATCCTTCTAAATCAATCAAAAGTAAGAGTTATGTGACCTCCTTGCTCTCTTTAGAACCACTCATTAATGCAAGTTCTGTCTACCTAGACCGCTATTGTTCCGAGTCCTCATTTTATCTCTATATCTGGAAGGTCTGTAGTCTCTATCCATAGTACTAGTTTTAAAAATGCTTTCTAGCTTTTTCTGCCTTCTTATTTCCATGACTCTTCATATGGTATGGTTGGCAAAGGATTCCTTTTATCATTTTCATTTGAGTATTTGATTTACATCCCAAATGAACTACATACTCCTTGATTTTGACAGTTATTTTTAATGATATTTAGTCTTTCTCGGAAGGAAATCAAGATGTATTTACTCATTTGACAGTTTTTTTTTTTTTTTGAGTAGCTATGATTTCCAAGCACTTTCCTTTGGGAGACAACAGTGTCTGCTCAAAGATTTGCTCAAAGATAGCAGTAACTCAGGGAAGTTCTGAGCTAATTTCTGTCATACTAGTAACAGTTGCATTACATTTATACACAGAGGCTGATAAAAAGGACAGGCAGAGAGAAAGTGCTTCTGAACAGGGAGTGTCTTGGGGTTGTAGGAAGAAAATATGGCATGACCTGGTTTCCTAAATTTCGTTAGCATATGCAATTTGTAATTTAAGAAGTAGTATGGTCTGAAAATTTGAGAATTTACTGGCAGTACAGCTCTACTGATAGCCCTGTGACTATGAACATATCCATTCCCCTCTGGAGTCCTGACAGCTTAAGGAATCAAATGAGAGTGTACTCTTACAGGTCTAAGATTCCATTCTGCTAAAAATATTTGCATGGTTAGATTTCTTTCTTTTTGTGCTTGTAGACAACTTCAAGCCATTAAGTTAGGTTAATAAGTATTTTTATTTAACCCACAAAACTTGTATAGTGTATATTATTTATTCATTATATAATTTTCTTAGCACATCTTAATGTTATGTACATGATATTACAGAATATACATGATTTTATTTTTCTATTGATATATGAACATTGGAGGTGTTTAGTTTAACAGCTCTATACCTCTCCAAGACAGTCATTTCTAGTAGCTCTTCTTCCGTGATGGAGACACTTCTGCCTGCATTGTCCAGGATAGTAGCCATTGACTGCCGGTGACTATTGAGCATGTAACTTATGACTGTGTGACTGAGGAACTGATTTTATTTTTTTGAGATGGGGTCTCATTTAGCTCAAGCTGACTTCCAACTTACTGTATAGCTGAGAATGACCTTGAACTCCTGCTTATCTTGCTTACATCTCCCAAGAAAATGAATTCTCAAAACTTACTAATTTTTTTTTTTCTGAGACAAGGTTTCTGTGTAGCTTTGGTGCCTGTCCCGGAACTAGCTCTTGTAGAACAGGCTGCCCTGGAACTCACAGAGTTCCACCTGCTTCTGCCTCCTGAGTGCTGAAATGAGAGGTGTGCACCACCACCACCACCCGGCAGTCATGATGTTTCTTCACTGCAATAGAAACCCTAACTAAGACAAGCATTTTAACTCTATACTTGTGTAGTATCTTTTAGAGTTTTATAGGATAAATGAGCCTTCATAGTTTTCTTTGTACAGATATATAAGTGACTAAGATGTGTAGTGGGATAATGCTTTTGTATACCGTAAAGACTTGTCACTTGTATTGGTTTAAAAAATGCAGATTAGCCAGATAGGAATTATAGACAGGACAACCAGACTAAGAGAATTCTGGGAAGAGGAAAGGTAGAGATTTGGTTGCCATCCAGACACAGAGGAAGCAAGATGATAATCTCTTACTGGGAAAAAGTACCTAGCCACATGGCTAAACACAGATACCAATTATGGGTTAATTTAAGTGTAAGAGAGCTAATTAATAATAAGCCTGAGCAATAGGCCAAACAGTTTATAATTAATATAAGCCTCTTTGTGTTTCTTTGGGACTTAATGGCTGCAAGACCAGTAAGGACAGAAACTTCTCTTTACACAGATGCTCTGAACATTCATCACTTTTGTATGCACGATTCTTTTTTCTGTCACTTACCATCTACTTACTAGATTAATGTAGATACTGTTTTTCTTTCAGCTTGTAGGGCTTTGCAAAAACATTTTTCTCTTTTTAAAATTTATCTCAAATTTACAGTCAGTACAATTAATGTACAAATATTGAGATTATTCCTGATTTTTAAAAGAATGTGCTAATGGTTTCACTATTACAGCAATTGTAAAGTGCTACAATTCGGTTGGACCTCTTGTCCTAAGGGTAAAATTTGTAGTCATCCAGAAAAATCCTGCCTATGAAGGAACTAGGGTTTAATGGAAGTTAATCTAGATAAAGAGAGAGACCCTAGAGAAGCATTAGATGATCAATCAACGTGGATGAGGATGCAATATTCAAATATGAATATCTATGTCATAGCCACGTGTTAGGGCAACATCTCTCAGGGTCCAGCCTTGATGGGTTCATATGTTCCAGGGTAGGGGAATGTGGATTAGAAATGTTAGTCAAGAGGAACAGAGATGAAAGAAATACAGAGACAGAGAATAGTACCATGAGGGCAACCCAGTGAATACTGAATCCACCCGCATTTATTTCCCATATGCTAATATACTCCAATTTGAAAAGAGGAGAAGGCAAAAAACTGCTTTAACATGACACAAAGGACAAACAGAACAATTAATTGCTTCAGTACTTGAGACATAAAGTATTTCCTGAGTTAAGCATTCTGATGCTGACATGTAGTGAATACACCTTGGACCAAGTTCCTGTAGGCAGCCACTCCCTGGGGCAAACTCCCTGTCATATCCTTGAAGGGACAGGAATAGGCTTGAATTCTCTGATCTTTGGTCAAGGTAGAGCTGACCCACCTCTATGGATCATCTTAATATCCAAAACACCAAGTAACCACACCCTAGGTCAAGACATCTTGTTTGTAGCCACTCCTTAAGTCAGGCTTCTTGTCAGTAACTTTGAAAGAGCAAGAGCAGGCTTAAACTCTCTGACCTTCTGTCAGGGTGGAGCAGACCCTCTTCTGTGGACCCCCACATATCCGGCACTCTGGTTAGTGTTGGTAGGAGTTAAATATTCACAGGACTGAAAGCATTTAAATGCTGATCATGTAGCAAGTCATATGCTTGATGTTTTATATATACTGAGTGATTAAAATGTGTTATTATTCTCATGAGGACTATAAAAGGATAGGCATAGAAAGAGACTAAATCATTTGCTTGAGATGTTACAGAAAATGTTTGAATCCTGAATCAGATCAGTCTGACTCTAAAGCCTATGATATTATTTATATAGTTAGGCTCCTATGACTTTCAATTCAGATGACATATAGGTAAATGGGTCATATGACTTTATCATGACAAGACACAAGACTGGTTGAGAAATTTATCTAGTGTATGAGGTTTGGAGAATAAGCTTTTCTAATACTATGATCTTTTTCTTATGGAACATCCTAGAAGACAGACAACTGGTTAATCTCTAGTAAGACATTAGACAGGTTAAGCAATTCTCATTTGTGTTATTGGTTGCCATGTGTTAGTCATACAACTACCTTTTGTTCTCATAGTACAAGTCTAAGGCTTAGTAGTTATCCTAAGTGAAGGTGAGGAGTAAGTCTTAGCAGTTGTACGGGGCCAGGAAAGGAACTCAGCAAATAATTTTACTTTTTTTTTCTGGCTCAAGAATGCTATCATGTATACTGTTCAAGAGAACATTTCTCTGGCAAGATGAGTGGCTGGGACTAATTGAAGGATATGCCCATGTCCCTGCACATGAGCAACAAGCTAAGAGGAGCAGATTTACATGACACAAAAGCTATGTCTTGGTTCACATTGATTGTTGAAATAGCTATTTTTAAAATTGAGAATAGAAGTGGTCTCATAATAGCTTCACCACTGTGCCTTAAGCATCAAAATTAACAGATAAAGTAATATTTACTCTTCCTTTCCAGAGGCAAGCTCTTAAACAAGAGGACTAATACTAATGCATTTAAATCAAATAACCCAACATAAAAGAATATGGTTGAGTCATGTAGCTATGAATAATTTATCTGGAGACAGCAATTGGGGCATATGACTTAAGGTAGTGATATATTAATAAAAGACTGGCTTACAATGCCTAACCTTACTGTGTGCCAGTCAGCCTTCTATCTGTCCAATGTGGATAAGTTCACCGAATCTTGTCAATAGCTAAGTAATCAAAGAAAGATCTCACTTTACAATTCAAGGACTCCAAAGACAGGATTTTAGGATGGTATTGATAAACCAGTGGCTCTGTTAATATAAGAATGTGGGTTAAATATTGATATGTTAATTTCTCTTAGAAAATTTATTAGTTGTGACTTTCAGATAAATTATGAAGTCAGGGTAAACTCCTGGTACTAGTGAATTTAGCATTTGATGTTTTTATTCATCAAAAGTAATTTTGTAGGCTCTGTTTCAGATCTGTGATGTTTCAGATCCTCTAGTTCTGTTGCGTTACAATTTTGAGTTCTCTGTATGGACAGTCCAATGTTTAGGGTGAGAGGGTGGCAGAGAGGATGACATGAGGAGACTGACTGGAGCTCACAGTTTACTTTGGCTTTGCTATTCTTCGTCATTATAAACCCATTCTTTTGGAAAACCATGTTATTTTAAAGCTTCTTCATCCACAAGTGTTCTAGGACACAGTGGGAGTTGGTTACAGATAAAGTCCACCTGATGCTTTTTTATGTTTGTTACTGAAATGCTGAGGCACATTTTTAAAAACGGCCAAACAATTTACATCAGTTGATAAACAGCTGTTTCCCAAACATCCCTGCTGCTGCTTGACAGCCCCTGCCCTGTTAGTCTGCCAAAGCTTCGACTCCCACTTACATTTTAATCTCACATAAACTATGGTTTGTGGTTGATTTCCAAGGAAATATATGTTTCTATAAAAATTATTTGTGATTTATCTGAAATTCAAATTTTGTGAATATTCTTTATTTTTATTTTTAATATGTGGCAATCTTGGTCTATTAGGAAGTCAAAATTTGTCACAATATAGCAGCAATGGATGGAGTTCTGGACTTTTGATCCTGTTGCTCTCTTCTTAGCTGTAGACTGGCTTAACATCTACTTTGCTAGTTGATGCAGTTCTTATATAAGCCATGATGTCTATCTATCTATCTATCTATCTATCTATCTATCTATCTATCTATCTATCTATCTATCTATCTATCAATCGATGTATCATCTATCTATCATTTCCCAAGCTTGCCTCAAACTCACTATGTAGTCAAAAATAACCTTACATGTTTTATCTTTTTGCCTCTACTTCTGAAGTTCTGGGTTTGCAAGTGTATACTAACAAGACCGGCTTGATATTTCTCAGTGTATCATTCTCTCACAATCATAGGGATGTATTGCATTGATCTTCTTATTTCTGAAATTAGACTATGTAATTACTTGCTAATTCCCTTATATTTAGCTTTTTAAAGTATATTCTCCCACCCCCTAAATATTTACAAAGACAATTTAACATTACGAAAAATTTAAATCCAACTTACTTTTCTTTACAGGGACCAATTCTTTCACAGAACTATTACAAAACCATCAAATTATCATTTATATTCAATCTATCTGTTTGGGAGGCTTTTGAATTTCCTTATTCTTAAGAGTGTTTCTAGTTTCCAATTTGTGTCACTGAGATAGGCAACACCTACTTTACATAAAAATAATTCTGTGCTGTTAAAAATAAGACATTGCATAGATTTTGCGTCTTACTATATAAGAGCTAAACCAAAGAATAGTAGGTTTTGCAGGTGTGTGTGTGCATGTGTGTGTGTGTGTGTGTTTGTATGTGTGTTTTGCCTACATTTTTTAACTTTGCACAAATCCACGCTTGCAAACATTGTTGCCAATTCCTTTATTGCAAGTCAGGAACTAAGCATAATTCTGTTTGTGCTCATTCTGCAATGGCTTCTAATCACCCCTGGCTTGGAGAGTTCCAGCAGTGGATTCTGAGAAAGCTTATGAATGCAAGGAAGCAAACTGAAATGAATGTGAAGGCTTTATGAAGTACTGTCTTCCACACAGAGCCCAGTTGTATTTATTCTATATTTGAGATCCTTTATCATTGCTTGAAGTGGAAAGGCTGATAGCTATTAAGAAAGATTTATGCTGTGCGTAAATGTCTCAAGATATCCGTGTCTGTTTTCTTATGTATCAAATGAGGATAATGATGCTTGCATTGTGTCTCTCTTGAAGATGATGTCTGTATGTGGAGGGGGAAGGTAGAGGGAGGAAATAGCATATAATGATACATTTGAAAGTGCTTTGCAAAGATTAAAGAATTATTCAAATTGGCAACTCAATGATGGATCTTCAGTAGATATTGGCTTCTTCAAACTTTAGCTCCCAGTTTTCTGATTTTTCAAGTTCTTCATTGGATGTACTTTTTCTAGAAGACAGAAAAGTGTTAAGAGAGAGTCAAAAGGGAAAGCTAAAAGTATATTCTTCTCATGATAATAATTATCTCTTGCTCTATTTAGTTGACAAAAAATGTTTTCATATGATGAAACTCTTGAATGTATGTGCCATGCAACACACTTAGGCTACAATTTACTAGACTTCCTAAACCAAGCCTGAGCTATAGATGGTCATCAAGGGAGTGAAAGAATCCTGTAGCTGTCCTTCTCCTAGGTCCCAAGGATAGTAATGGCGGGTAATGTCAGGTGCATAGCCACAGTTATATCTTACTAATGTTGTTTTGCAACCTCTCACGATACTGACTGAAATGATTACATTAACGAATTTTCTGTTCTCTCCTGTTTCTTGCCACCCTATGCAGAGAGTACAGCATCCACACGAGTGTCCCTCCTGTGGAGGCTTTGGCTTCCTTCCATGCTCCGTGTGCCATGGAAGCAAGATGTCAGTGTTTCGAAATTGCTTTACGGATGCTTTCAAAGCCCTGAAGTGTACAGCTTGCAATGAGAATGGTCTTCAGCGCTGTAAGAACTGTGCTGGCTAACTGGAGCTTCTGCCCAGAGAAAGCCTTATTTTATTAAGCAAAGGCTAAAATCTGGTTTCTAAGCTTTTTTTTTTTAAAAGAAAGTAATGTTTTTGGATTACAAAATAAAGTTTGTATATTATAATTACCTTTGTTTTACGTTTTGGTTATGATTATTTTTGTTGTTTTATTAAATAAACACGTATTCAGCAACTTCAAAGATCAAGACCTGTGCTAGATGATGGTTTCTCGTGGAAATCATGGAGAATTCAATTCATTCTAACATATCCAAAGTCTCATTCCTCAAGTTTTTCTGATTCTTAAAGGAAAGAAAACATATCTCAGTGCTTGTTGCAGTGGTACCTTCTTCTTTAGAGAGATGTATTAGAACTCTTTAGATGTGTAATGCATGTGATGCATTCCTAACTTCAGGGAAGCATAAGCTTTGAACAGTAGGGAATAATGGACCATGTATTCTTAAGCCATATTTTTTTAAGTTATATAATAGTGTCAGAGCAGATGACTTTAATAATACATTATCAGTGTTCTCAGATAGATCTTTGGAGGATGTTATAAAAACTGCCAGAACTGGTGGGGAGATGGTCCAGTGTGCAAAATACTTGCTATGTAGCCTGGTGAGCAGAGTTTGAATACCCCAAACCCACAAAGTGCTACATGCAGTAGTATGCTACCACCTGTAATCCTTGTGTCACTACAGTGAGACGAAAAGCATAGGCAAGAGAATTCTACAAATCTTGCAGTACAGCTAACCTGTTTATGCATGCTTGGACAAGAAACTCCGTCTCAACCAAGGTGCATGATGAGGACTGATAAGAATGTTGTCCCCTGGCCGTCACACACATGCCATGGCATTCATACACCCCTACTTGCACACATGAATAAACACACACACAGACACACACTGACACCCCCACCCCACACCCCCACACCACATACACACATGTTGCCATAAGATATTTCAAGTTATTTTGTGTTTAATTTATTTTAAAATAAACTTACTTTGAAGCTCCTGCTTTGTGTCACTGTCATGGAAATCCACTCATAAAGTTATGGATACTCATAGGTCTTTAGAGAAGAGCAGAATAACTGCTTAAGCATGAATATATGAAACAAAATAATATGAGCAGAGTAGATGACAATACATTGTTGTCTGCTTCTATCTATAGCTGTGGATTCTCTTATCAATGGTTTAAAGGAATCACCCCTGTCTTAGTTACTATTCTAATGCTGTGAGGAAACACCATAACCAAGGGAACTTATAGCAGACAGCATTTAATTAGAACTTGCTTACAGTTTCAGAGTATTTGTCCATGACCATCCTGATGGAGACTATAGTGGCAGGAAGGCATGTTGCAATGGCTGTAGCAACAGCTGAGAACTCACATCTGACTTACAAATTGAAGGCAGAGAAGACACACTGGGCCTTGCATAGGTTTTTGAAACTCCAAAGCCCACTCCCAGTGACACTCTTCCTCCAACAAGCCCACACCACCTAATCCTTCCCAAGCAATTCTACTAACTGGGCTTATAGGGGTCGTTCTCATTCAAACCTCTACAACCTCCATAATACCCATACAATCATCAAAAGAGCAACAAATGCCTGTGAGACAGTCTCTAGTCAGGCATGGGGGAAAGCAATTCTGTTTTCATGAAGCTTATAACCCTAGAAGGAAGGATCAAAGGACACAAATATAGAGAAATGGGTCCCATAACACAAAGGCAATGAGTGTGCTATAAAATGTACAACTGGAGGACCTACATGCATGCATCAGAAACAGACAGAATGTGCTGGACAGCTGATATATAGACAATTGGAAGATTGTTAGTCAAAGGCAAGAGGACACTGTGTCTTGCAAAGGACTAATTTACACGTTTTTTACGGTCAGAGAATTTTTTACGGTCAGAGAAAATTGTATTTAAAGAAGGATTAGGAATCTTATGGAGACAATGACCATCTCATGATAGTGGGCCAGATTATAGTGTGCCCGACTTCTTGCTGATGCCACATAAATACATTTTTAAAGCCTTGGAGAGCAAGAAACAATAGAAAGGAACAAGAGAGTATTCAAATATCGAAAGGGTGTTGTCCGAGGTTTTCTGTTCCACCAGGTCCTGCAGCCATTAAGTCCCAATTAATCACACAGAGGTCTACGTTAGTTATCAACTGATTCATCCATTAGCTCAGGCTTCTCATTAATTAATTCTTATAACTTAAATTAGCCCATAATTCTTGTCCATGTTAGTCATGTGGCTTGGTACCTTTTCTGGCGAGGCAGTCACATCTTGTTCAGTGTCTGGGTAACAACAGCAGCTTGCAGAATCCTCTTCCCAGATTTCTCCTGTTCTCATTTCCCTGCCTCTATTTCCTGCATGGTTGCCCTCCCTGGCTTCTGGCCAATCAACATTTTATTATACAAGTACAAGAAACAATTGTTTACAGGGTAACACCATTGTCCCACAACACTGGATGTGATGTAGGAGTCCCTTCTGTGTGCTGTGATTACCATTAATGAATAAAGAAACTGTTTTGGCCTATTGATAGGGCAGAGGTTAGGTAGGCAGAGAAGATGGAACAGAATTCTGGGAGGAAGAAGGCAGAGGATCAGGGAGACGCCATGATCCTCAGCCAGAGATAGATGTACTGAAACTTTGCTGGTAGGCCATGACCTCATGATGATATACAGATGAATAGAAATAGGTTAAATTAAGATATAAGAGTTAGCCAATAAGAAGGTAGAGCTAATGGGCCAAGCAGTGATTTAATTAATACAGTATCTGTGTGATTATTTGGGTTCTGGGTGGCAGGGATGAACAAGTAGGCTTCTACTACAATTGGTGTCCAGAACAAACAAGGGCCTCCCTCTTGTAACAAAAGGGGAAAAGGAAATAAACTCTACATTTTCTGGGGTTTCCTCTGGGAACGTGCTGGCCCATGCTGCACACATCCACAAAGGCATTGCAGTTCTGCTGAGTTGGAAACAAAGAGACTGCAGACTGCAGCAGCAGAGTGTTCAGAAATGAAGCAAAGGGCCCATGCCCCACGACTTGAGCCACAGAGAGTGACCACACAGAGTGGAATAAGAGGTAGCTCAGTCTCTAGTCCCTAGGCCCTGAGGGGGGAGATAAATCCTGAGCCTCTCCCCCACCCATCTCAATCACACTAGCTGGTCAGAAGCAAGCCTATTCTAGTCAGGCTTCTCAAACCTCCCCATCAGATCCTGTAATCTGCAAGTTTTACTTCACCACCAATCCCACCCATTCCTCCACAACCTCAGTGACTCCTTGAGACACACACAGTGACTGCAACAATTGTATCAAGAGGCAAAGATATTGCCTGCACTGGTTAAAGAAAGATTTGGGTGGATGCCAATGCAAGAATACATTCAATAACCTAAGGAGCAATATGGCATCACTAGAACTTAGTGGTACATTTACACAATGAAGTATTACTCAGCTGTAAAATCAATGACTTCAAAATTTTAGGCAAATGGATGGAACTGAGTGAGGTGAGCAAAACTCAGAAAGACAAACATGGTATGTATCACTCATAAGAGGATATTGAACATAAAGCAAATGATAACCAGACTACAATCCACAGCTACAGAGAAGTTAGGTAAGAAGGAGGACCCTAAGAGAGACACATGAATAGCCCTGGGAAGGGGAATTAGGTGAGATCTTCTGGGTAAATGGGAGGTAAGTGGGAGTGGTAAAGGAGAGGGGAAGGTCAATGAGAACATGAGGGAATGGGAAGGTCGAAAGGGGAGAGAAGGAGTGAGAGAACAATGAAAGATGTTTTGATAGAGAGAGCCACTGTGGGATTAGGGAGAAACCTGGTGCTAGGTAAATCCCCAAATTTCCCACAAGGATGACCCAGCTAACACTCCTAGCAATAGTGGAGAGAATGCCCAAACTGTCCTTTCCTTGTCATCAGATTGGCGATATCATCATAGAGAATTCATCCAATAACTGATAGGACAGATGCAAAGATCACCAACCAAGCACCAGGCTGAGCTCTGGGAATCTAGTTGAAGAGAGGGAGGAGGGAATATACGAGCAACGGAGATCAATATCATGATGGAGAAATCTCCAGAGACAGCTGAACCAATCTCGTGGAAACTTATGAACTTTAGATAGCTGTGGAGCCTCCATAGGACCCAACTAGGCCCTTCTTATGTGAGAGACAGTGGTGAAGCTCGGATTGTCTGATGGGCCCCTGGCAGTAGGACCAGGATCTATCCCTGGTGCATAAGCTAGTTCATTAGAGCCCATTGCGTATTGTGGGATGCCTGCCATTCTCAGCCTTAATTCAGGGAAGAGGGACTTAGTCCTGCTCCAACTTAATGTGCCAGACTTTGGTTGCCACTAAGGACATGTGATAATGAGATCTGACCTAGACTTCATCCATTAAACTAAAAAGCAAAGCAAAATAAAAAGACCCAAGAAAGGATCTTGAGGTGTGTGAGTACCTTCAGAAGTCAGGAGGAAGGTTTCCTATTTGTTATTAAGCAGTTATGAACCAGTTGACAAAGGTACTAGAAACTGAGCTTAGAAGCTCTATAGAGCAGAAAGTGTTTAGAATGCCCAGTTCTCTCTCCAGCCATCAATATGACACTGTTTCATAGAGTTAATTTTTAAGAGTCTTGAAGTCAGGGGCTGGAGAGATGGCTCAGAGGTTAAGAGTACTGACTGTTCTTCTGGAGGTCCTGAGTTCAATTCCCAGAAACCACATGGTGGCTCACAACCATCTGTAATGAGAGCTGGTGCCCTCTTCTGGCCTGCAGGCATACATGGAGGCTGAACACTGTGTACATAATAAATAAATAAATAAATCTTTAAAAAAAGTCTTGAAAAGTTAATTTCTTGTGTCTTCAGTGTTCATGTAAGCTGCATGTGTTTCTGGCATCAGACAGGAAATCAGTCAGGCAAAAACCAGTTTATTAAACACAAACACTAACATAACCAAAAAAATTAGAACAAAAGCCAGGCGGTGGTGGTGCACGCCTTTAATCCCAGCACTCGGGAGGCAGAGGCAGGCGGATCTCTGTGAGTTCGAGGCCAGCCTGGTCTACAAGAACTAGTTCCAGGACAGGCTCCAAAGCCGCAGAGAAACCCTGTCTCGAAAAACCAAAAAAAAAAAAAAATTAGAACAAAAGTAAAATTTTATTCTGAGTCCCTATGCTCTCAAACTTCACATATTCTCTGTAACTATTGATTTCAAAGGACAGGCAACACTGACTGCCACCAAAAGACATTTAATAATGAGATCCCATTTAGACTCCATCTATTAAGCTAAAAAGCAAAGTAGAACAAAAATAAAGTTGAGAAAGTATCTTCAAAATGATCTAGTATATTTAACTACATATTTATTTAAAATTATTTTTAAATAATTTAATAAGCCTTTTAGAAAATAAATTATTAGCATCCATTACATAAATTTTTGGAACTTTAATCTTGTTTTTGTCTTTCATGAGCAGAACTTAACAAGTGGCACAGAAGCCAATTTGGGCTTCCTTATAAAAGAAGAGTGAGGCTCTAAGTAAATCTTCTCCTTATAATATTATTTCATAATTTTGTGTTTATTTGTATTAGTTAGGGTTCTCTAGAGTTAAGGACTTATGGAATCAATCTCTCTCTATCTCCATTATATGTATATAATAATACACACACACATACAACACACCCATATGAATGGGAGGTTCAAGAATCTAGCAGTTGCTCAGTCCTATGAGGTCAGGTATCTCTGCTGGTGTTCTGTATATGCTGGAATCCTGAAGAAGCAGGTTCCAATGCCAGTGAAGGAATGGATGTGCTGACAAGGTAAGGACAAGCAGGTGAAGAATGCACCCACCCTATTCCTTCTTTCCTGGACATTTTATAGGCTTCCAGTAGAAGGTATGGCCCAGATTAAAGGTGTGCTTTCCAGTCTCAAGGTCTGGATTAAAGACATGTGTCTTTCTGGTGTAGGAGGTCCACTATCTTTGTGTTGCTTTTATTGGTTAATAAAGAAACTGCTTTGGGCCTGTTGATAGGGCAAAACTTAGGTAGGCAAGGAAGACAGAACTGAATGCTGGGAGAAAGAAGGGCAGAGTCAAGGGAACGCCATGCATCCGCTGCCAGAGATAGATGTGCTGAATTTTACTCAGTAAGCCACTGCTACGTGGTGATATACAGATTAATAGAAATTGGTTAAATCAAGATGTAAGAGTTAACCAATAAGAAACTAGAGCTAATGGGCCAAACATTCATTTAATTACTATAATTTCTATGTGGTTATTTTGGTGCTAAGCTAGCCAGGCAGCGAGGATAAACAAGCAGGCTCTCCCGCAACATTTTTCCATTTCAGGATTCAGATCACAAGTGTCACCTCAATTTCTGGGTTGTACTTCATTCTAGATATAGTCAAATTGACAACCAAGAATAGTCATCAAACCATTTCCCCTGAAACTTTGATTTCCTTATTCATTATTAATGTGAAAGTAACCTTTTCTTAATATTCACTTTTACAGAATAATCTTCAGTGTCTTGAATCTAGTTCTCATAGATTTGACAGCTTTCTCTCTCATTGTTCTTGAATCTTAATGAGTCCATGCAACATTTAGTTATAACAGGTTCTTTGATTTAATTAAAATTAGTATAGCTTTTTAATCACACAATTTCATGAAAGACAATAATAAGAACACCAGATGTGGGAAGAAAGAAAGCTGTTGGTGTATATATATATGTATGTATGTATATATGTCTTTAGGTAGTAGCAGCTGGCAAACAGACAAGGGTGGTTCTCTTGGCTGCAGACAATCAAGAGGCAGGAGGCATCAGAAGAAATGTACTACCCAGAGCTTGGGGAGGTCCTGCAAGTCTTGTAAGTATGGGAAATGGAAGTTTGCTAGCAAGGCAGGAGGTAGGTCTTGGACCACAGCAGTAGCTAAGGGCACTGTGGGTAATATGCCTAAGGCAATCCATTGTCACTTTCTCATCACCTATCAGGTTTTAAGCAGCTGGTTTTGCTTAGGCCATCAGCTAATGAGGGCAATGTTTAGCTGGAGGACCAATTGTGCTGGGAAATAGGGTTCTCTTTGCAAGTATTCTCTTAGAGATCTGTCTCATTTTCCCCTTTTAGGAAGAGATGGTCTCATTGCTCATGCTGCTGTGTTGGTCTTCCATGTGATGGAAGTGACCGTAAAGGATTTTTATCAGGAAAATTTTTTTTTTCTTCAGGAAGCCCTGGCCTTGTGGGAGATCATTATGCAAGCTGTATAAACTCACTGAGGGAAAATGGTTTAAACTGTAGTGAAGTATCTGTTTATTAAAACTCTGTCTCTCTTGGAGAAGTAAAAGCACTGTGATGACAACACTTGTTATTATTCTATTCTGCACTGTCTGAACTTTTCCATTCATTGTAGGACAGAATACATTGGAAAATTAAAAACGCACAATTTAGAAACAAGGTCAGTTAGAATAAGAATATAGCTTTCATAGAAGAATAAAGATATTTTGAAAAACATTGCTTATAGAAAATAAAACTGGAATTTAGTATCAGTGCTAATCAATATCTAGAAAATGTCCACCCTGGTTTCTCACACTGCTTAATTTAGAATTCTGTGCCCTTAAGTCGTTACCTTTTAGTCTGTGTATTTATGGTCCCCTTATGTCTAAAGTGTAAACACACAGATTAGTTAGAATGCAAAATGTTCCATAAGCCATCCAGACAATGGTGTTTTGATGCAACATCAATATATGGCCGTGGATGAGAAATGTTCAGACTAATAGAAAATAACTGTCTTTACATTGTCAGTCGTCTACTCCCTTATTTCCTGTGTTGCTTGGCTTCCGCTAAGTAAAGATGTGAAAACCAGAGATCCTAGGAAAACCATTACACAGCCTCAGAGGTTCATCCTGGAAGACCATGCGATACCTGGCTTCTCTAAAGCATAGGTCTCTTTTGAGCTTTCTGTCTGTTGTAGATTTTTTACCTGAAGACAGAACTGTCTGCCAGTCTATTTCCTATCACATTTTTGTTTTCTTGCTAGTCAGTTTTAGATCATGCTTTATTCTTTGAAGAGAGAATTATAACCTGTTTTCCCCCCTCAAGGTACAAGTTCTCTTTGTGTTCTTCAGGAGTTGCTATGGCTCCTTGAATTGTTATAAATATGCAAGCAGTTCTGGTATCTATGTTTCTCTTTCTGTATTCTTCTCTTGCCTGTGTCTGTACAAATAGAATTTTTGTTTGCAACTTACTTATAAAGTTCACATAAAATAATCTGAGGTCATGCTCCAGGAGCCTGCCAAATGATGTCTCTTGCTGCTTATGAGTTCCAACAAATCCCAACAGTAGACCGCAGCTATTGCTACCAAGGGATAAAATTTATATATTTTGTCAAGACTCAAGATGGGATATTCTAATCTATCTGATATAAAAATCCTCCATGTAATTTAATTTGCATATTGCTGATAGATAAGGATGCTGACCATGTTTTCAAATACTTGTTGACTCTCCTTCTCTCCCTCCATATCCCCCCCTCTCATTCTTTGTGCCATCTGTATGGTTCATATGCCCATTTATTGTTTATAAAATATTCTTCTTAATTCTCTGATAATTTTCTATAATATATTTGCAATGTATTTATTCCCCTCAATTCACCCTGTCAATACTCTTCTGTAAACTTTACATGTGCTAACACTTATTCCAGACTTTTTTCTATTAAGAACATTGGGACTACTTCTGCAATTAATTGGATATCAAAAGTGATGTGGGATTCCTCTTTGTGTGCTGTGAATATCATTGGTTAATAAAGGGACTACTCTGGGCCTATAGCACAGCTACAGGGGAACAGAGCTAGGTGGGGAAAACTAAACAGAATGCTGGGAGAAAGGAGTCAGAGAAACGCCATGGAGATGGGTTAAATTAAGATCTAAGAGTTAGGCAATGAGAAGTTAGAGCTAGTCTGCCAAGCAGTGATTAAAACAGTAAAAAAAAAAAACACTAAAATTCGCCAATAATGTTATGGTGATAATGATAGAAAAGAAACGCCAAGACCTACAATAAACCAAGTAAGAGGAAAGTAATGTGCTTGCTATGATGGCCAACTGATGTAAGCATTCACTGCTGCTTCAAATCAAAGATTAGCGTGATAGGAAAGCATCACAGAACTTAAGAGAAAGCACCTGGTTTGGATTTTGCAGATTCACTATTTATATGTTGTGTGACTTTAGGAACTTACCTGTCCTTTATCTTCTTCCATTTGTTAGTTCTAAAACTAGATGTAATGCTAATACCTACAAAATCGGCCTGCTGAAATGATTAAGACGTACATAGTAAGTATTTATTTTAGTACTTTCCATACTGAGTTTAAGATCATTTGAATCCAGATGGTGAAAAGCTTGAAGGAGCCCATATTCATCATGAAGGCGATGAAAACATTGGCAATCAAACTGCTCTTGCCATGCCGTGTTAATTTGTATAAGGAAAATAATTATATGCTTGACAAGTGCGAGAGCTTGCAAACAACTTGAGACTTGGGGAGCAGTGTGAGTGTCCTGATGGAGAAATGAGGCTCTTTAGTAAAAAGAAAGCAGGAAGGGGTGTCTGGAGAAAGGATGCAGCAGTTAATAGTGCTTGCCTCTTTTCTATAAGATCTGATCAGTTTTCAGTGCCCACTTGGAAGGTTTACAATCACTGTAACTCCAGCTCCAGGGAACCTGATATATCCTTTTTTGACCTCTGTGGGTACTCACATACAGGCACATCAGACACACACACACACACACACACACACACAAGAGGAAGAAGGGAGGGAGAGAGAGGAGAGAAGGGAGAGAAGGAGAGATGAGCAAGAAAGAGATAGATAGATACACATAAATGAGAAAAAGAAATCTTTATTAAAAAAAGCACAAGGCACTGTATTTTGCATAAGAATGCAAAATGCTTTTCCTTATTCTGAGAATGAGACTGAAGAGGAAATAGATCCTGCTTGGCACAGTGAGCTATTGATATAACCGTTTTAGCAATTTGACCTAAGTCCTTCCATCAGGGACCAAAATAACAACGACTCCATTGAACTAGAAGTTGAAACCACCACAGACCCATTTTTAGCTTCTGTTGTCATCAGACTCAAAGGCAAAGAGTTAGTATTTGGCCTACTAGTGGATTCTACTTGTCTGTATGAAATAGTGCTATTGTAGGAAGGAGGACGTCTTGAGCACAGGCAGCTTTTCAGAGATAAAGGGTAAAGAGAGAGCACTGTGCTATAACATAAACAGGACAGGCAAAGGGCTGAGGTCCTGGGGAGTCAGTTTTGGATGAGGAGAAAACCCCAGTTCACTGTGATGTTAACTGAGAGCAACTGTACTATGAAATAAGACGAGGAAGTTAGAAATACAGATGAAAAATAATGACCTGATGCAGAGTCAGGTGAGAGCAGCTATCCACAGGATGCTGGGCGACCAGGACTTAAGACGGGAAGAGGGGCCCTGACTAGGTAATGGAGGTTGTGAATTTCCAAAATGGCCAGTTTCTTCCTCACCCTCCTGCTTGAGACAAAAGACAGACAGCTTAAAACAGAACCCTTGTTAGCTTTTGTCTCCCACCAGCAGGTCCCTGCTGATGGGCTGGTTCAACAAGTTCAAGGCCAGCTCAGGACCTGCTACCCATGTCACACACAGTTGTGGACCAATCGAACATCCTATCTCTCTTTAAACTGACCATTCCTAAATTAGGAGAGGAAAATTCTCCAGAGACTTCAAAAACCCCAGTCCTCATGAGGAGACTGGTTTTCAGCTCTGCAGAGGACTCCTTTTCTCTGAGTCTCCTGCACGTGTGTTTCCTCACTCCCAGTCAACAATTTTCTTCAGCTGCGAATTCTGCCTCAGTGCTCGAGATTTCTTTGCTGTTGCCCGTCGAGTTTGAGATGTTTCCTGACTTCTGATTCTTTAACTGACAGAGAAAACCAAATTACGACCCCTTAGACTGTATCATTATTTTACCTCCTTATCTCTAAATGTATCTCTATAGGAATAAGCCAGCATCTCTCCATTCCTTTTCCCTCAATGCCTTTTTATGTTTGAGTATGTGATTGACAATTTCCCAATCAAATCTATATTTTACTTTATATTCATATCAAAGCTCTATTAACTCTCAGCCGATATCTCTCTCAATCAGCTTCCTTTCCTTTCTGTTACCTATAGGTTAGCTGAGAAACTCTCAAAAGTTTAAGAGCTCTTGCTTTGAATGGAATCATTTTCAGCTCAATAGTCAGCTCATGAGAGGAGTCTTAGCCTTTAGTTGATGCAGCATCAAGCTTTGGAGAGTTGCATTTGGAAACTTGAGTGTAAACTAAAAGGAAGTGTTCCTTTACTGTGGAATGGTAGCAAGTACAGTACAACAGGAAGTGAAAATACAGGAAGCTACAAATGTGCAGGAAGTGAGAACTACACCGGAGCTGACAATGAGCTCGGCTTGTCCTCAGCCAGGAGCTTGAGTCGGTATGAGGATCATTCTGCTAACAGACAGGTGAGGCACTAGATGGAGGATCTATCTTTCTGGATTTTGAAATACAGAAGTACTTGAAGGAACTCTCAAGTGGGACATGTGTAGTGCCTGCTAATAAGATGGGAGTGCAAATGATTAGATAAAAAAATCAAAGCAATGTTGTAGCAAGTTTATACCTGAACATTTCTCTCCACCAGAGTAGAAAAAATTTTTAGTGAACACCACTAGTTTTTTAATATTAAATTAATATATGACTATTTCAGACTTTTTGGAAAGTGAAGGAAAGGTATCAAAATGTATCCCTTGACATTATTTATTTCAGAACTTTGTGCTTGCATGAATTGTATAAAGTTGAGCTCTTCTGTATACACATGCACACCAGTAGGAAGACTTTTTTTGTCCTGCCAGCCGTTCCCCAAATAACCACAAAGAGAATTAATGTTCATTATAAATGTTTAGCTGATAGCTTAGGCTTGTTTTTTGTTAGCTCTTATAACTTAAATCAATCCATTTCTATTAATCTATGTGCTAACCGTAGGTTCATTTATCTCATGTATGCACTTTCCATTCTGCTCGCCCTGTGTCTCATGGCATCTCCTCCTGACTCCCTGCACTCAGCGCTTCTTCTTCCCAGCATTCTCTCTGCCCTGAAAATCCTGCTTAGTCATAGGTCAATCAGTTTCTTAGTATTGAGAGCAACACATCTTCACAGTGTATAGAAGGATTATTCTACAGCACATGTCACTGCCACCACACACAAATATCTTCTCACTACTTTTTGGTCAAGTCTGGCTCAAATATAGCGTCAACCAGACAGAGGAGAGTGGAGGAGGTGAGGTGAGGGGCTAAAAAAGATTTTGAAGGAGATCAAGAAATCAATAAGCACAAATTAAAAAGGAAAAGTATCACAAAAAATTAAAACCTACAGAAGAATGTCAAACACTACTACCCTGTATCACCACATTGGTACTTAGGATTGCAATGTATTTTTAGTTTTTATTGCATGAGGGACTTTAGTCATTGTCTTAATTTATGAACAAAAGCAATGGCAACTGCCCATTATAAGTAAATATTTATCAATCACTTTAATAAACTCTGTATATGTCAGTCAGGTTATACTTATTCATGTAGGAAATATAAACATTTGTTATATAATAGACTTCATCATTCTTACCTTTATGAACCAATTTTGTTTTTTGTGACAAATTAATTATGTTTTTCAATTGAACTTGTGAGTGATTCAGAGACAATTTTGTTTTGAAACGCTGATTGTGAAATTGCTTTATATGTGATCATTAATGGGACTCTTATTCCTGATTCTAGAGATAGTATTACAAAACATCTAAAATAAAAGAGAATAATTTTGTAGCCATATTTAAATCATTGTGTTCTGGGAATACTGACCGATTAGAAAAACCTATGATATCTTCAGAAGAGATTACAACCTTGCTTGTTTTAATACTGCCTTTAAATCTTTGTATCATCATTGATGATCATAACATGAGTCAGACTATATTCCTCACTGAGATTTGCAGAATGAACATTGCATTGTTATACGCCTTTATATTTCTTATCAATCAAAGCTGGTAAACAGGAAAACAGGAAAGGATAGACATTCCAAGAATTGACTCTGACTACATTGATATCTGCAAACTTGTCATTTCTTCTGTCATTTTAGCTCATTCAAAGAGTCCCACAACAAAGAGAAAAAGGAAGAAATGATAGCAAAGTGAATTATGTATTCGATATGTAATTGAATATGAAATATGTATTCGATATGTACTCAACATACACAAACAGCTAAATCTGCTGTCAGGTTGAGGAATCTCAGGCTCCTTTTTTTCCCCATTTAGTCTCTCCAATTCTGTCCTGAACAGAGCTTAATGACTTGGAAAAAAACAAAACAAAACAAAAAACAGGATTAACGACACCCATGGATACAGTGTTTATCCATCTTCATCCCACATGCAATTACCCCTGATACTATGGTAATCAGAGAAGGCACTGTGAAACAGGCTCTGAGTTGAATTGAATCCTTTCTGAATGCTTTTGAAGACTCCTTGTGAGGTGAGTATGAAGTGCTATAGAATTCATGGCCTCACATAGGAGACCCAAGGAAAAGTCTGAAATAAGATACCAGGATGAAATGTGCAAACTTCAAAGCATAAAGAACTTGCCAAACCTCATGTTCTTTTTACTTCAGAACATCTGAAATCTCTCTCAATAATGATATATATTAATTTCCTCAGAACAACATAAACATTTTATATAGTGAAATGTAGCAAGAATAATACGAGGTAAAAAGTGTGTGTGTAGAATACAGTGGAGTGATACACTCTCTTCAACTTCATGGACAACAAAGTGGTTAATGTTTTATATAAAGAGAGACTAATTCCAACTCAAATTATACATGTGAATTTTTCTTTTTTAAAAATTATTTTTCTTTTCTTATTATAAATTAATATATAAAAGCATCTTGTTTTCTTTCCTTTTCCCCTCAGACCCCTTTTATGTACCTCCCCTATTTCATGACTTCTTTTCTTTAAATATAATATATATATATATATATATATATATATTAACAATATGTATTTATTTTCCTATACACATGCAGAATCTGCTTGGTCAATACAGTGATACTGTATGTATAATTTGAGGATTGACCACTTGATATTAGATAACTAAATAGGGCTTTTTCCCCGCAAGACTCTTTCGGCTGCTACCAAATTCCATTTGCCTGTAGTTCTTTTTCTAGGGATGAGGCCTCCTGAGAACCCACCCCCATATTAGCATATTTATTCTCATCCCTTGATGGGTCTTGTTTATACAGCCATGTTGATGAGACTTCCCTGGTGCAGCTCCCCTGAAATTTCTAGAAGACACAATCTCACAGTAAACTTTGTGTTCCTCTGACTCATAGACACATTCTGTCCCCTCTTCTGTGATGATCCTTCCCCTGCACCAAAGCTCAGGAGAATCTTTCTGACAGTATTTAGAATTTCCCAAACACAAGTTCAATCATACAACTGAGTTTTTATTGTTTCTCAATGAAATTGTTGTTTGCCAACTTGTCCTTAATGCTGTATATAGGACAATGAAATTGAAGAAAAATTTTGGAATAATCACCTTGGAGCTGAACATTTCAAGAACAGACTTAAAGAACTTTACATTATAAAACAAAAGGAATAAACTGTCTTGATCTTTGCATGAATGTTTTAAGGAGTACCAGGTGTATGATATATTTGCAGCTTATGATGTCTTCTGTTTCTTTATTCTGAAATATATTGATCAACGTTGCTGGTCTTCTACTTTTCTTGATGCTCGAAATTCATGTGTCATAAATACAAACAAATGTATAGCTGATTAATAGAATATACATATTATGCTCAGAGTTTATTGTTGCATAATTATTTTTTCGTAACTACAGTACTCATTGATACTTTTCTTTTATCAGGAATCTTTAATGCAGAATGTAAGAGACAGTGTAGGTGACCTGAAGTTTGTTTGTTTGTTTGTTTGTTTATTTGTTCATTTTCATGTATATATCTGTTTGTACATGTGAGTTTACGTACATTACAGGCATGTGGATCCAGTGGAGGCTAGAATAGAGTTTCAGTTCCCCTGGAACTAGAATTACAGGTAGTTATAAACTTCCAGATGGATTCTGGAAAATGAATCTGGGCCATCTACATGAGCAGTAAGGGTTCTTAGCTAATTGCTAAGCCATCTCTCCACACCCCCCATCATTATTTGAGTAGAGGAAACAACTTTATAAACAAACAAACTGGGAAACTGTCACTTTGTACTTCAGGTAGTTTTGCTTTATATGTTCTTAATGCTCCAAAGAAGAGATAGAATGGAGAAATTCACATTTGTAGTTAGTATTGTTTTTGTGGTTTCTCTTACTATAATTGCAAAACAACTTTACTAAAATTTCACTGATTTTTCTCTTGCAAAAGTGGTAAATATTTAGAATCTGAGTTTTTTAAAAATACATGTGCTTTGATACAATTTGCAGCGCTTTAGTGTACAGACAGAACCTCGTTTATGATTGTACCTCTTTTTATGTTTGTGGCTTGTAGACAGTGTAGAGGGGACATCACTTTAGCTCTTTGAAGAACTTTCAGTTTTATGTAATTATTTTTTGACCAGCTATCCTCCTGCAATCTTTATTCTTACTTTTCTTTCTTTCCTTTCTCTTTTCAGATTAATTTGGAGCATGCAAACAGAAATCTGAATTTTCATTTATGTTTTCTCTCCTTCCAAGCAGTTGTCTTAAAAGAGTCCAAATATTTCACCAGAATTTTTGCAAAAACTGGCTGTTTAATGACATTCATATTCCCCAAAAGAAGTCATCTTGTTTTTTTATGAATAAAAATGTTTTAGAATTAGTTATTTCTTAAAAATATTAAAATAAAAAACACGATTTTGTTCATAAATTCTGTCCCCCCAAAAGTAAGCAATAAGGCTAGTCAACACATTGAAAGTTAAATGTAGCAGAAATAACAGTATTTTGTTTTCCACTTTAGCTGATAGTTTTCAAAATCATGCCATCATTGCAGATCTGTGAGGACATTTTTCATGACTGGAGAGTGCTTTGCTTTGGAATATTATTGAAATATGGTAAAGATACCAAAGCATGGATGTTGCCTTTGTTTGAATGCTGACATTGATCTATCATAAGAGAACAAGAAAACAACTAACATTTGAAAATCAAATTTTCTCTTAAAATTGTGGAAGGGCTGAGACAAAATGCCACAAGCAGCAGGTAGGTCTAAAATTTTGCAGAAAGACTTTCTGAAAAAAGCCTTGGGTAAATGTCAATCACCCTTGTCACAAACTTAGACTTAACCATCAACTTCATTCCATCACTCTTATAAATTCCAGTGAAGAGCACAATAAACTATTAACGAGTATGTTTATTTAATGTTTGAAAGTCAGGGTTGAAATCATTGGTCTCAAAGTGAAGAAAAGGGGATTCAACAGCTGGGCTTCACTGACCAACTGGATTAACTACTGAAGTGTAAGACTTCTTGCCTTTGACCACTCACTAGGAGTCCTTGCCAAGCTGTGCATGTGCTCGCCAAGGCCATCCATCTTCTGTGGAATTTCATACAAACATGCAGACACTTCCACCTCATTGCAGAGCCCATGTAATGCCTTATTCATTCTATTTGGTTTATTTATACTGTGGCTGTTTCTCCCAATGCTTCAATATAAATTAAATATAAATTCAACACCAAGGCAAATCTACCAACCTCAGATGGTTTTAATGAAATCAAAGCTTTACAAAGAATGTTGGAAAGATGAATCTTATTTTGTACTGTAAAGACACAATCAACAAGGAATAGTGAGGCTTTCCATGAAGTTCTGAATGCAAAGATAGTTTGTTTCTAAAATGAAAAAAAGATCACTTCTAAAGTATAAGAGAAAATATTAATTGTTTTGCTCATAGCTGTTCATAATACCTAAACATTAGTCTTTGGTTTTGATTTTTTTCTTTTAGACAATCTTGTTCTACAGCCAAAGCTAGCATAGAACCTTTAATTTTCCAGTCTCCACCTCCTAAATTCATGGATTACAGATGTAACACAATGCCTAGTAAGCAACAGTCTTCACAATAAATTTATAACCACCATCACATTTTATTTCTAGAATATCTTGCATATTTTAAAGAGAAGTAACATGCTCAAAATATAGTATACACTTCTCAAAAGAATTTACCAACAAATGGTAAAAATTTGAATACTTTAGAAAAATTTGAATCACCATATGAAGTCATCAGACTACTCACAAAGAGAAGGGGTGTTCGAAGTAAAAATGAAACCCCAGTATTCATTGAATTTAACTTCAGAATTATTAACATACACTCTAGAGAAGAAATATTTTTCCTTCTTTTTTTTAATGGAAACTTTTCTTCTTCAGTTGAAAGAAATTTTTATTCCCATTGTATATTCTGATCACAGTTTTCACCTACCCCAATGATAAAACAGAAATTTGTTAACAGGTTAAGCAGACTGTTTTGTTAGTCATGATTTGATCAAGAACAGAGGCCATTCATAAATTCCAGGTATGGAGGATTAAATATGTTTTTAATTGTTTTTTATTGAGCTGTACATTTTTCTTTGCTCATTTGTTAAGGAGATGTGTTATTGACAGCAGAGCTGGTATTAAGGATACTAATGCAGAAGTGCTCAGCCTATGATTTCAAATTGATGATTCTTAGGACTTCTACTTAGGAATCTGCCATAGTTCTCAGGCATCATCATGATGTTTGCTTCAATATGTTATAGGAATTGGACACTGTACATGCTACAGAGGAGCCTGAAGACCTTGACCTACTACAAATTACTGAATCTCATTTGATGTCTCTGGGAAATATTGGATTATATTTTAATCCTATAAATCTCATCTGAATTTCTGTCATTGGCAAGTCCTAGCCTAGAAACATAGACAGAAGGTCATAGGATAGAACAGTTTTACTCAACTGGGAGTGTTGTGAGCTACAAAAACAATTTACTTGGCAAGATATGCCCACTGGTGAAATAGTGGCACAAGATTCTAGGAATAACCAAACACTTTTTTGATTGTGTTTAAAACCCAATCCACAAGGTGGAACTCATGTCTCATATTTTTAATTGTGTCCAAATCCTACGCCCCTGGCTGGCTACATCATGGGCACAGGGGATTCTGCTAAATGGACATAGAGATAGACTGCCACTTCAGTTTCTATTTTTAAACACTTAGATAAAAGCATCTTGCAACGTTCATCTAAGAAGCTTTGGTTTGCAGTAGCTGGCAATATATCTCCACAATGGTTAATGTGTAGAGAATAAGTATTCATCTCTAAACCACACTGTCTCTCAAAGTTAAGGGGTCATCATGGAAGAGATGGCAGACAGGTTGCAAGAGTCAAAGGTCATGGGCAACTGCAGAAAAACAATATTTTCCAGACATGACATGGGTGTTGTATACATGAACCATAATGGCTGGAAAGGCATGTGTAGTAACTGCACAAACCTAGCACATCTAAATACCAACCTGTGTTGGGGCAGGAGCTCTTACAGGAAGCTAAAAAGTTATTTGCAACTGATGGCTGCTAAGGGCGAAAAAGCTAGTGTTCTTTAAGGATATGTAGTCAAAAAAAAATATCAAAAGACAGCAAGTTGTTAAAGGAACTAACTTGAAAGGGCTTATTTACTTTAAAATTGATCAGGTTCAGGGTTCTTTGATGATCTACTTTTAATAAGTGATCATCTAATAATTCAACTAATAAGTGAATAAATGATCCTTTTAGATGGAAACTTTTGACACCTGTTATCTCCCAAGCCATACACTACTCAGGAAATCTTTGCCGACAGTTGTTTGATTCATGGGAGGATATTTGACTCAAATTGGTGCAACCTGATTCTTCATCATATAGTTTTATGTAAATTTGGCCTTCTCTTGCCCATATCAAAATCTGCCCAAAGAATTAAAGTCAGTCATGGTCTCCACACACACCAAGAGAGGGCATGGAAAAGGAAGGAGCAAAAATCAGGTCAGGAGGTTTGGTGAGAGTTTCCCAAGTTCCCAATCCCTTCCTGAGTCTTTGGAGACCTAGAACCTTTGGAACCAGTGATAACTTGTGTTTGTACCGAAATTCCTTTTTGTTGCACATCTCAGCTATTTTTTTCTTTAAAGTCCTATATCTTGAGCTGGCTTCTGACTTACAACCATGAAGCTATAACAGAAGAATCTCACTGCCTAAATAGTAATGTTCACTTCATAACATCTAAAACAATTCATTAGAGAGACTCAGGGAAAAAATTCCACTTCCTTTTCTCTTTATGAACTTAGTATTTTATAACATCTTATTTTTCTCACTTCCCTGTCTTTTCAAGATTTCCAGTTGACCTCATCTCTTTAATTTCCATATCTAAGCCACAAGAAGATAATGTGAAACAAAATCTGAAATTCAGAACATGTGTTTTGGGCTTGTTAAAAATCACTAGTAAATGATAGACAATTAAATTTAATGACAAGAAAGAGGTTCTAGTAAGCCTTCTGAGTAGTGTGTTCTTACACCTAGGGGGCAAATGAAGCATAGCACTAACTTTTAGCAATGCAATCAAAGCTTTACTCCAGAGAGAACACACTGGATTTCACATAAAATGACAGATTGCCTTCTTCTCCTCTGCAAGGTAATTGGCCACACTGGTAACTATATTATTACCAACATAAAGTATTGTAATACGTATGGAAACCTGTGCTAGCAACAGCAGATTTAGCAAGCAGGTTAAGGCTTTGGCAGAGGAACATTTATTGCAACTGGCTTTCATATAAGGTGAGAGACACACACCACAGAGAACAATATATTCTTGGTGCAATACTTTTATTCAAAAAATTCCAATGCATATTGTTGGCAATATCTGTTTCATCAGCTTCATAAGGACAAAGTGACAGCTACTTAATATATCATTTTTAGACATTGTTTTTGTAACATTGCATTGGTGCTAATTTTACTCCCTTAGAGCAAGACACAAAATATGGCCACAAAAGCATCCAACAGGAAACGTTTACAACCTTGATCATTCGGTCTGCAGAAAAATTTAGTTTGTTCAATTTTCCTTAAATAATTTAAAAGTGGCACTCGAGGACACAGATGATCCACCCATAAATTTAGGAACAAAATTTTGTAGCATAATGTTTTATATTTAAAATCTTGAAGAGCTTTCCTTTTTCATTCCATTATAATGAATCTGAAAAAGAATTATGTAAAAGTGTGAATATGGGCTCTAAATGAACTTCTGAACTACCAACTCTGTGCTCCTTACAGTGAGTCCTCTGCAAAATACTTAGAGTACAGTCCAATATAAGGAAGGCCCGGTGGGAACAAGCCCTTGTGCTTTCTTTGCATGGCCTAGGTCTCATAATCCATTTTCTTCTGTGTCTTTTTTGGAGGATAGATACTATATATTTCTTTAAATTAAAAAAAGATATCTATATGAATGTTTTGCTGGCATGTATGTCTGCACACATATGCATATCTAATATCTGTGGAGATCAGAAGAGAGCATCAGATCTTATGGAATTGGAGTTCCTGGAGGTTGTGAGTGCCATGTAGTTGTCAAAATCAAACATGGTGAGAACAGTCAGTGCTCTTAATTGCCAAGCCAACTCTGCAGCCACAGATACTGTTTCTTTTGTAAAGGAGGACTATAGTTGCCTATGATGTTTGATGAATTGTTCTGTGAAGATAGTCCTATGGCAATTACAAATAATTTTGCTTTTAGGAAATAGAATAGCATGTTCATTTAACTTAGAGTTATAATAAAGCTTTTGGTATTTAATATTTAAGATACCTTAAACACTAATGGATAATGAAGTTACAGAATTCTTTTCCTTGACCAAATCAATAACACTAATTAAATTTTTGGTTTCAAAACACGTAACCTTGTTTGAACAAAGCATAATTAAAATAAATTCAAGCTATGAGGATAAGCAACACATTAAACACACACATTTGCATAATGAAATGGTTTAGTTTAGAAACTGTTCTACAGTGGAATTCTATTAAATATGTAACTTAAAATATAAGAGAGATAAGCAAACTAAATACTTCCCAGGTTATTACACTTGTGAGCTGATGAAGTTCCAGCAAACAAACAGATGATTGAGCGTTTACCACTTTGTATTGGAAATGCTTCATGGAGAAGACTTTTGTTTGTTTTACTATCAGCAATACCTGTTTTATTTTAAAATCAGCTTTAATGAGGTAAAGCTTACAGAAAATAGGATTTAGATTTTTTTAGAGATATAGCTTGATGGCTTTAAATGATACACAACTATTTAACAGCATATTACCACATACAGAACACATTTTTATCATTCCAGAAAGCTCCCTGTGTGCCCTGCTCTAGTCTCTCAGACACTCCTCCCTGCTTCTCTAGAGCCACATGACTTCAGATTCGCTCCGTTTTAATATAAGGTAGCTTTGGTAGCTCTAAGATTCCTTATACAACAAATCTTACTCATTGTACATATCTGTCGTATTTCCTTGAGCATCATGCCTGTGAGATTCTTCATGTTAACCACATGCACGGATTCTATTCACTTATTTATCAAGTACTATACATGTTTTACTAATATTTATTTGTTATTTACTTTTGATAGACATCTCATTTCAGTTAAGTTTTAGCTTTTGTGTCATTTTATTTAAAGATAAATATTGATATACATTCAACACTAAAGGAAAAAGATAGATTTTAGTTTTTCATTATCATTTGAAAATTGAGTTCGATGTAGTGGTACATATCTGTAATCTCTAAACTTTGGAGGTCAAGGCAGGGGGGTCAGGCGTTAGACCACTCAGGGTGGGAGGAAGAGGTGAGGGAAGAGGAAGGAAGGTCTAATTTGGTCAATGTTTCATGTTCTGTTAACATTAATACTTTGTTGCATAGTTTCCTATAAAAAGGACATTCTCGTACATAAACACAGTTAACTTAGTATATGATCATCATCGAAAGACAGACCCTTTTCACAGTTACTGAGTGGTGCCAGTCTTGGAACGCAGATTGCACAATGAAGTGTGTGTTTGATGTCTTTCAGTCTGAGTCCGTTCCTCCGTCCCTAGCTCTTCCACTGTCTATTAGGTCTTCACAGCTTTGAAGTTACCTGGTAGAATGCTCCTAGACTGGGATTTTCTTGATAATTTGTTCTGATTAATTTGTTATATTTTATTGAGTCTGGCCTGAAATACTGTCTGCACAAGTATTTATAAGTTGACTGTCTTAAAGGTTCTATGTACACAGTGAGGTGCAGTCTAATTCCATAATATACAAGCAGACTGTAACCTGCCCTGCAATAAGGAAGTCGAAACCAATCACAGCAGCCACACAGAAGTCGCAGCCAATCACCGCAGCCATACGGAAATCACAGCCAATGACAACAGCCACACTTCAGTTTACAGAGAGCCTACTGTTCAACTGGGTTTACCAAGGCAAAGTGCAGATTGTTAGGATTGCCTTTGTGTGTACATTTTTTTCTGTTCCTCACTTTCCTTTTCTCTCGTGAAATGTTGAGACACATCAGATGCTAGCCATTCCGACCCTCTTCTGTTGTTGGCCGTCACATTCAACAATCATTCTGCCAAATTTGAATTTAGTATTTCTATTATTTTCCAAAAAATAGATTAAAGTTATGCAATCACCAGTGTTGTAGGAAGGCCACTTGTTTGTTCCCGGCTGCTCAGCCCCCGAAATAGTCAGAAAGAAACCATATTATTTGCAATACTGTTTGGCCAATAGCTTAAGCGTATTCCTGGATAACTTGTATCTTGAATTAGCCCATCTCCATTAATTTGTGTATTGCCACGAGGCTGTGGCTTACCGGGTAAAGTTCTGGCATCTGTTTCCAGCAGAGCTACATGACTTCTCACTTCGCCTTCTTTCTCCCATCATTCAGTTTAATTTTCCCCACCTATCTCTGTTCTGCCCTGCTCAGTTCTAAGACAGTTTCTTTATTAATCAATGGTATTTATAGCATACAAAGAGGGAAACAGAGGGCAATCCCACATCACACCAGTTCTCTTATTATTTGCTGTGAAGCTCTGCTCTTATTCTGCCCAGGTTCTGCAAACAACCTTCATAAATCCCTATTGATGCAAACTCGTCATTTTAAATTTGTTGTGACCTTAATAGTCTATATCAGGCCAATGGTACCAGTCTTAACTGGTTATCTTTTTTTGATAGATAATATTTTCAAGAAAATAGAAACAAAATAGAAAGAAAGGAGAAAAAAGGAAAGAAGTAAAGTAGACAACACAGTAATGACACTTATAATTAATGAATTTATTTAAGATTAAAAAATATTAACTAGTATTAAAAAACTTTTTTTTTCCAAAATTACTCCAAACACTAGCTGAGAAACTATTGACATTGCTCATTGATCATTTCTGATCATATATTTTAATTTAACTAAAAAAGTTTGGATGTCTTGCTAGAAAAAAACATTGAGTTAGGAGACAATCAAGTTTAAAATTTTGATATTCCAAATTTCTTATACTATGCTATGACCCTTTGTCTTTAGTGCTCAGTACCATGCACTGGGTAATAATCGTGTAATTGTCTTAAATGAATGGAGATTATCAATTCATATAGCTGATATTAGTTTTAGCTGAAGATTTATCAAGTCAGATCTGCCCTTGTTCCATGATGCCCTGTCTTGTTCCACAGCTCTCCTCTGCCATGAGTGTTAGATTTTGTACTCACGTTTCACAGGAAAAACATAGATATCAGAGCTATAGTCTAATTTAATCATAATTAAAGCCATGACAAAGACAAAGGGAGCCTTTCCTTGTGGCATTCCTGGCAAAGGATCCATTGTTGTTGTACATTTAATAAAAACCCAGACACAGATATTGGGGTTCAAGCTGAAAGATTAGAGAAATAAAACAGCCAGCCGCTAGAAAACTCTCACCTCTACAAAAATTTAAGACTGAATGATAGCAAATTTCTGTTTCATCTTATCTTATTTTCCTCTCTAGGGCTGGGATTAAAGGTGTGCACCACCATTGCCCGGCCTCTATGGCTAACTAGTGTGACTGCTTGGGTTAAAGGTGTTGTGCCACCACTGCCTAGCCTGTATGGCTGACTAGTGTGATTAGTTTTGCACTCTGATTTTCAGGCAAGCTTTATTTATTAAAACACAAAGAAAATATCACTATACATTGCTTTTCTTGCATTGAGTTCATCCTGTGTCCCTCCCTTTGGTCATTGGTATAGACAAGTGATCTATCTGCTGAAACCGACATGCCCCCCCCCACCTCAATGGTAAAATAAGTATAAAGTAGATTTCTTTAAATAAAATGAAAAATTAAAAAAATGGGATGAATAAGACTTTCCTAAATTTATGAAATATAGTGAAAGCAATCTTAAAAGAAAGTTTATATATCTAGCTACATGTACTTAGAAAACAGAGAGATCTCAAATAAATAACAATATAACTAGAAAAATTCCCGAATTCAAATTCAAAGATGGAAAGTCTAGACAAAAATTAATAAATAGAAACAAGAAAGAAAGCCAAGGATTTGTTATTTGAAAGTATATGTGCAAGCTAATAAATGCTTGACCACAGCAACCAAAAAAGAGAGGAGAAAGATATTAATAAATTTATAGATGAAAAGAAAGCCCTTAAAACAGATATTAATGAAATTAATGATGTCCAAACTCTCACATAAAAACAATATGTTCCAATAAAATCTACAAGCTATTGAAATAGATGAATTTCGGGACACATATGACCTAACAAAATGAGACAAACTATTTAATGAGATCTATAATAAGAGGTAACATTGAAGTAGTAATTCAAACTCTCCTAGGAAAAAGTCATATCCATAATTCCATAAAGTAGAAAACACCACAAACTGACAGGCTAAGGCAGCGCAGATGTTCCTCCATCTTGTATTCTTAACTTCGGTCATTTTTTGTAGTAGAGTTCGTGTGTTTCCCTTCTTCAAGTTGTGCTGATGAAGGGTCGCTAGATGCCTGAGTTATTGTGGGCGTTGTTGGACTCCTTGGTTTGTGATTTTCCTTCTATTACTTTCTGCAAGGCTGGATTTGTGGCTACGTATTGTTTAAATCTGTTTTTGTCCTGGAATATCTTGTTTTCTCCATCAATGGTGAATGCAAGCTTTGCTGGGTATAGTAGTCTAGGCTTGCATCCATGTTCCCTTAGTGTCTGTAGCACATCTATCCAAGCTCTTCTGGCTTTCATGGTTTCCATTGAGAAATCAGGTGTAATTCTGATAGGTTTCCCTTTATATGTTACTTGACCTTTTTCCTTTGCAGCTCTTAATATCTGTTTTTTATTCTGTATTTTATTTATTTGTTTGTGTTTTGATTATTATATGGCGTGGGGATGCTTTCTTTTGATCCAGTCTATTTGGTGTTCTGTAGGCTTCTTGTACCTTCATAGGAACATCCTTCTTTAGGTTGGGGAAGTTTTCTTCTATAATTTTGTTGAATATGTTTTCTGGGCCTTTGAGTTGTAATTCTTCTCCTTCTTCTACCCCAATTATTCTTAGGTTTGGTCTTTTCATGGTGTCCCAAATTTCCTGAATGTTTTGTGTTAAGAATTTGTTAGATTTGTTTAGTTCTTTAATCTGTGAATTTATTTCCTCTATAGTATCTTCAGAGTCTGAGATTCTTTCTTCCATCTCTTGTATTCGGTTGGAAATACTTGTCTCAGAAGTTTCTGTTCGTTTACTCAGAGTTTCCATTTCCAGTCTTCCCTCAGATTGTGTTTTCTTCAATACCTCCATTTCATTTATCAGGTCTTGTACTGTTTCCCTTACCTGTTTGATTGCTTTTTCTTGTTTTTCTTGGGTATCTTTGAGAGATTTATTTATTTCGTCTACCTTTTTGTTTGTCATCTCCATTTCTTTATGGCAGTTTTTTACCTCCTGTTTAAGGTCCTCTATTATTTTCATAAAGTACTGTTTAAGGTCGGTTTCTTCTATATCTTCTGGGGTAGGGTGTTCAATTCTTGTTGTTTCGGGATGTCTGGATTGTGGTGATGTCATGTTGCCTTTCATGTTGTTGGAGGAGCTCCTGCATTGGCGCCTGCCCATCTCTTCCTTCAAGAGGAGCCAGGAGGCGCTTGGTGTCCTAGACCAATCTTTGCTGTGACTGAAACTGGTTGGATCTCCCCAGTGCCAGAGGAGGACCTATTCCTTGCGTCACAATCTGAAGAAGCCCGCACTCCCTTGCAGGAATCCTCAGACCTGCCTGGAGGCCAGAGTCTGACCCCTTTGGGTAGATGGCCTTAGAACAGGAGCAGGACACCTGAGAACATTAGGGAAGGCTTGGGAGAGGCAGGGACGCGAGAAACAGAGACAAGCCTGCAGAGGGAGCTGGGGGGAGGGGGTCTGTGCTCTCTTCCAGGGCAGGTTGCCCCAGGGTCCGCATTCACTCACCAGTTCAGATGGAATGTCAGTGCACAGGATCAGGGATTCCAGGCAGCCCAGGGACACCGCCTGGACAAAAGTGCCAAGGTGGGGGCAGGGCGGGATGGAATATCACACAGCGAACCTGGCAGCACAATCTGAAGGAGCCTGCACCCCTCGGCAGGAATCCTCAGACCTGCCTGGAGGCCAGAGTCTGACCCCTTTGGGTCTCCATCTTGTATTCTTGCAGAGACGATTTCAAGTTCAACTAGAATTTGATCTCCTTGATGCAGAATCCCATGGAAATCACCCAACTCTTGTAAGAATCTAAGCAAAATCTACCCTAGTTTACTTATCTTGGCTTCTCTTAAGCTGCTTGCTTACACAAACCTCCTCCTGTAGCTGCAGAATGAAATACCAGGATATGATTTTTACTGTTAAAAACATCTTGCTCTAAATGCTCAGGGCTCTACTTAAGTCCAGAATACCTGAGTGTAGTCCCAGGAGGCTGAGATAAACACTTACATTTGGGGAAAAAAAGAATTAATAATACCACATAACCTAATAACGCAGAGCAGAGAGAGTTGAGGAATGGATTCTCAGCTTTCTTTTCCCATTGGCATGAATGTGATATTATTTATTGGCACAAACTATAGGAAAATTTTTTGGATGCTGGTTTATTAATGACAATCTTTTGTTTGTGGTTTCCTTACAAACCTTTTATTCTCTTTTTCATGTTTATCAAATATTTCTGGTACATGTATTTCAGACATCATAGGGATTCTAGGGAATACAACAGAAGACATTTTCTTTAACTTCCTGGAGTAGAGTTTATATTGCAGTTTTGCAGAGAAATATATAAAACTAAAGGTAAATTATAAATTCAGAAAGTGAATAAAGTCACATCATTTATCAGGAAAATCAGTTAGAGAGTTATTGAAACTTTTCCCAAGGTAGTAACGTTCAAGCTAGGACTTAAAGAATAAGTGTAGAAAGTCATGATTTAAGGTGTTGGGAGTGGATTTTGGTGAGGTACTCAGTCTTTTCTATGTCAGAAATCTTTGTGTTTTCACAGAACAAGAAAGGATATGAATCATATTTAATTTAATTCTCAAAATTCTAGAAAATCTTATTTTCATTATTTCAGAAGTAGATTTCATTGTTACCACTATTCCTTCCCCACCTCTAGTTTCTGAAATGTCTTAGTAACCTTGAGAAATTAAAAAAATAAATTTGAAAATCTTAATGAAATAGTTTGAGATGGCTCATTGCAAGGTAATTATTCACAAGTTCTAAGACTTAAATATTCTTTTGTGAGAGTTACTTTACTTTCAGGGGTTTTTAGAGAAAGAATAATTATACCCTGATTCTGATCTCAAAATGCCACTGAGAATAATTAGCCAGAAAAGACAGAAGAGGTGTTGCATTCAAATACAATATGCCAGGATGACAGGGAAAAGTGGTTCTTATTCTTTTGGATTTTGAATATTGTCTGCAAGTGCTTCTACCATATTATTTAATATTGTTAAATATTTAAATGCAAATGTAAGGAGATCAGATTTTAATAATTATATGTGAAACAAGGTTTATGGCAGTTTCATTCATGTTGGGTACTACTAAAGTATTACTTATATTTTTGGTTGTGAGCCTAGCCTTTAATGGCTGAGCCATCTCTCCAGCCCCTAATAAAGTATTTTCTAACTTAAAATGTAAATATTGGAAAAGACAGTTGATATGAAAGCAAAGATTTCTTGTTGCTCAGAAAATAAAAGGCAAAATCAATAAAATGGTAGGCATGCGTACATCATGAGTTAATGTTCTAGTGTGCTCTGATGACTATGATAAAGACCATGACCCAAGTAACTTAGTGAGGAAAGGATTTATTGGATTTCCAAACCCTGATGGCATCCTGATTACCAAGGGAAGCAAAGGTAGGAAGTCTAGCAGAGACCAAGGAAGAATGTTGCTAACTGACTATACTCCTTTGATTGTCAGCTCCTTATTCTTTTTTGCTCTTTCGTTTGGATGCTGGCAAAAGCCTACCTGAGCTTCCTCTTGGGCATTGGACTTCTTGACTTTTTCTACAAATCTCCTCTCTGCCATGCAGCTGCCTGATTCCATGTGGCTTACAGGATGCCAGTTTAACTTTAAAGACATGGTCCCCCTTCTGTCCCCTCCTCTACCCTACTGTTTCCTCTCTTCTTCTCCCCTCCCTCACCTTGTGTGCCCTTCCCCTCTCTATTCACCTTCTCTGAGTAGCTGCTAAGATTGATGCTTGCCCATTCTGAAGTTTTTCTTCTAAACTCCAATAAAGTTGTCCCTGAGCTTTCTTCTTAAATTCTTTATCTTTTCTTAAGTTCTTAAATTCTTTAATCAAGGAGACCAAGAACATTAGGAGGGGTCCCAATTGTCTCAATATCATCTCCTGACCATGAAAGGAATTCCTAGAATTTCTGGTAACATTAGGAGAGGTTGGGTAAGCTCCTTACTAACTGTAACTAAAGCACTATTTTCATTGACAAGCTGGGAGATTGGAAGAGTAGAATGTGTCTATCAGTGGAGGTTTTGAGGAAACTGAAGGCAGTTTGAGTGACACTGCCATCATCAGGATATATGACCTTAGACAAGTGACCCAAGTTTTCCAGATCTTACTATCTAACGATGGTTAATACCAGCTCCCCATAACTCATTATAACTGTTAAATGACAAAATGTGGGATTCCTTTTTAAGCAGTCCTGTAAGAATGTGAGAATATGAGGAATCAGCGTTACCTTTTGCTTGGCTTCTCTTGGTTTAAAACATCTGTCACCATCACTATTTATTTCTCATTTAAATTGATGTGCTTTGAAAAAATATCTCCTCCCTGAATGCATTCAGGGAAATATTAAACCAAATGCACAGCAGCCGGGATTTCTATGGATTCAATTAATCACATCCCCCCAATTCAGCACTCTATCATTTATCTTTCTTCACTGTTGAGTGGATGTCCGCCAGTCTTAGCCCATTCATGGAGCCCTACCAATACTAATCCATCCTAATTAGTGAGACTCTGTGACTGTGACAAAGCCAGAGGCATTTTGCTCAAGATCAGTCTTGCCCATAATGTGGCAAGCATTTCTTTTTAATTGTCTGTTTTGTTGGGCGTAGTTAAAATGGTCTGAGATTAACATTTTATATTGACCATTCAGAGCACTTTCTCGGGTAAAATCATATTTTGGGGTCTTAGGAGATGATGGAGGAATGTCTATGTGTTACTTTCATTATTAATAAAGATACTGCCTTGGCCCTTTAAGAGACAGAAAATTAGGTAGGTGGAGTAGACAGAACAGAATTCTGGGAAAGAGGGGAGACGCTTCAGGCAGTCGCCATGATTCTCCTCTCTGAGATGGACGCAGGTTAAGATCTCTCCTGGTAAGCCACACCTCATGGTGCTACATGGATTACTAAATATGGGTTAAAGGAAGATGTGAGAATTAGCCAATAAGAGGCTGAAACTATGGGCCAGGCAGTGTTTTAAAAGAATACAGTTTCCGTGTAATTATTTTGGGTAAAGTTAGCCGGGTGGCGGGACACAGTCCGCCGCTTCCTTTTACAAGGAGATGATTGCTCAGCCAAGAAGTGTTTGTTGTGCAAACATAAGGGACTGAGGTGAAATCTCCAGTACCCAAATAAAAAGCCAGGATTGCCACACCCACAACCCCAGTTCTTTAGATATGATAGGAGGATTACTGGAGCATGGTGACTTTCAGGTCAGCCCTAGGTCCTGTCATCCCCCTTTGCCTTCTGCACATATGTAAAAAAGCTTGCACCCCACCCCCACATTTATAACATATCCTCGCTCATATTAAAAACCCACCTTTTACTTCTCTTTTTACAGAAAGCAATCCACTATCATTTAGAAATGGAAAGAGTGTGAATACACATGGGCCTTGCAGCAGTCTCCTGGTGCTGACCTGCAGTAGTGCAGCGCCTGCGAGCACTGATAGTAGCAGTAGCCTGTTTGGAGAGCTATTGTTGACAGAAGTATAAGTACAGATGAGCATTGTGTTGTGTGGTAAAAAGACACCTGCGCACATCTGTTACTGCATACCCTTATGTCTCATGGAGTAGACATTTTATCACCTTTCTACAGATGAAAGAAATGAGGTCCTGAGAACTCATGTCTTATATAACTATTCAAAGATATCTTCGGGCTCCTTTAGATCTTATTGAAATCTTATGGATTTCCCTGAAAATCTGAAAGTCAATTCTATAAAAGTTCCTGTTATAGATTTCAGGTGCAATTATGTTAAATATTTAAATAAATCTCGAGCTAATTGAAATCTTTATAATATTGAGTCTTCTAATTTAGTCTAGTTTTGAATATTCTCATAACAATACTTTGTGGTTATTCGTGTATGAGTCTCTTATTCTTTTATTTCTTTTGTTAAATTATCTCTAAGCATTGTAAGTATTTTTGTGTTATTAAGTGTTTTTTGAAAATTTTAATTTTTTGCTCCTATTATATGGAAACAGAAACATTCTTTGTATGTTGATTCTATATCCTGAAAGTATTCAATAATACATTCTAGTTGATTATATTTCATTTTTGGGTAGATTCGCAAGATCTTCCATGTAGAAAGGATAATTTTATGTTTTCCTTTTAAATGTGACAACTATTTTAAATTAACTAATTAGTTAATGTACAGTTGACTCTTGTTAGTAATTATGACCTTTCAAAGTTCCTGAGTAATGAATTAGCAGTGATTCAGCCAGTGCCTATAGTGGAAAACACAGGGTTAAGTTTCTAGGACACTGTTCTCACACCATTTTCACCAACCCATCCACACATACGCTCAATTGATGCATCCTGTACAGCATTACCAGTTTCTTAGCATTGAGCTCACAATCAATACAACTGTAACTTGCATCTCCAAGAAACTCATCTGACATGCACACTTTCTCAGTAGACACCCAGTCTTCTGTGTAGGAACACTTACAGCTCTTCAGTTCTTTGCTCAGGGTCCTTGTTAAGCAAACCAAGCACCAACAAGCACAGAGTATGGAAAAATGGTGCTAAATAGGACATGGAAAGGACACTTGCTTACACGATTAGAATCAAAGCAAGCCTTGGCTGAGACCATGCGACTTAATCAGCTAAACTTGCTGTTACTCCGAGCATGCTTGTGATGCGGAATCGAAAGTGAAAATGGAATTCTTTGCTGCTCTGATGCTTAAATTAACTTTTTATTTGTATACTTGAAACATTTATCTAGCATAAAATTATTAAGATTTATGCACACAAAGTTTTATTCAAGGCTATAATAATGGCTTTTGTGAGAACCGAGAACCAATCAAATATCCATCAGTATCAGCAGGTGACAGGGTATACTAAATTGTGGTATGTCTATATCATGGAATATACTCAGCAGTGAAAAGACAACTGCCAAAACATGCTATGACATGAATAAATATCCAAATAGCTATGCCAAATAAAAATACAGGAGAGAAAATATCACCCACACCTTAATTCTAAATACCTCTTGTGTATAACAATAGAAATGTATCAGTTGTTATTTGAGGGTTGAAGGTGAGAAGGTGAGAATAAGTGGGGCACGCTACATGGTTTGTGGACATTTTCTGTCATGATTCTGACAGTGAGTTTCAAAGCATTCTTTTAGACTGTTGAGATAACTTATCTAATTATAGAATTTAAATGTATGTACTCTACAGTTTCAGTCATTTGTCCATAAATATATTAAGGTAATTAGCAAGTTCAGGTTTCTTCCAGGCTGATAGAAAGAAACTGCAGTGTTTGAATAGACAATGAACTGCAAACAGTTTGTTCCCCAAATAGACCTCAGATATACTTATTGTATTTCTCAAATAAATTTCAAAACTAGAAATTAACATAAGGCTCAGCAAAGAAATTAGGAGAAATTAGCTTCATGAACACACACACACACACACACACACACAAACACACACACACACACACAAACACTCATACACTATCCTCTACCTTTCACGGTTCTGTCAAGAACTACCCAGACATATTAATTACAAGGATACATTTTCAAGAAATAGCAAAGAAGAAAATCAAATGAAAGTGTAATTGAAAATGATAAAGCCATTGGTGACAATATTTGAGTTTTTGTTATATTATAAGGAAAATTGGTAAAAAACTGAAATGATGCGGAGTTTTGTAAACTAAGTTGTAATGAAGATAAGAAAACAGAAATTTGGAAAGAGATGCTCAGTAATTGTTACGATTTATAGTACCTGTTGCTTAGCTATGCAGTTTCATAACATAGATGACGCTACACAAAGTGGTATCTATCTATTTGTCTGCCTGTGTGCCTATCTGTCTGTCTGCCTGTCCCTCTATCTGTTTGTCTATCTCTCTCTCTACATATGTGTGTGTGTGCGCATGTGCATGCCTGTGTGTGTCTGTATACTGTCCTTATTAAAGCTGAATGGACCTTGTGGCGACTAGATTAACTTATGCCAACCAGTAGACAGTATTTTGCAATGGCCGTGATGCTAGGAATGATCCTTTATATTTTAATAGTAAACTAGTATTAACTCCTTTAGCTAGAATATCCTTATTTGATTCTCAGCACATATCACACTCTTAATGTTTCCCTTGTAAAGCTATCATACGTAAGGAGCCTATTTAAAACAAAAGAAAAATACATGATATTTCTCTTTTCATTAGGAAAACAACAACAAGCTGGTATTCAGTTTACATTTGCATCATTCTAGCTAAGCAGATGCTCCCAGCCTGCGCAGAACTAGGGCTTAGCAAAGTCCACTGATAGAATGTTCAAAGAAGGAGACATCAGATATTGTACTCTTCACTCTGGCTCAGATTTCTATTACTTAAGCTCTGAGAATCGTTTCCATTTTTTTTCTTTTTTCACCATCCTTTTCCATCTTGTCCTCACCTGTCAGAGGTTTTAGTTCCAGATTTATTTAAATTGTTCTGAAAAGATAGAACTCATTCCAGTCCTGGTGTAGAGTGAAAAAGAGAGACTAGAGATAGATCCGTTTTATGCCTGAGGGTTAGGCAATTTGTTTTCAGTTTCTTGAAGTATGAAAAGTTTGTTCAATACTCTCTTCTAGTGGTATCCATATTTGAAGCATCAAATTTGAATTGGTCATAAAAAAGGTTTGCATTATAAATCAGGAAGAGCCCATTAGACTTAGTGAGGAAACACAGTGGGAGGACCCTCTCATTTTCTCTAACTTTAGCTTCTCATGACTTGGTAAAAGCATAATGAAAAATGCCCATCTTGATAGAATTGAGTAAGAAAATTGCAAATATTTATTTTGAAGATTCTTATTATAACTAGATAGCAGAAACAATAAGATTCTAAAGAACATTCATGCAACAGAGATAAAATTCATATCACTGTCTCATTTGCACGAGGAAGCTAAAAATGGAAGCAAAAAGGTTGGTCTCATAGACAGTAGAACAGTAGAATAGAAAATGGATGTAAGAAAGTTTTGAGTGGTTACCAAGCAATCGGATGAGAGGAATAATATATCATTTATTTAGCATAGATGGGTAACTGTGCTTATAATGTTCTTATAATAATATACAATAATATTATTACATTTTTAAAAGAAAGAACAAAGCCCAAAACTTCCCAATGCATTGAATTACTAAATATTTAAGAAGATGAAAACACTAATTGTTGTGGCTTAAATTCTACTCTTTCTTTTTCATTAAGAATATTTTAATACAGTCTTTTCTCAATTTACATAACTATCCCCATTCCAACTCCTTCCCCTTCTCCTATTTCCTCTACCTTCCCCACCCCCACCTCCCCATTCACTCTTCAGAAAGGGTAAGGCTTCCCAAGAGGAGTCAACAAAACCTGACACTTCACATGGAGGCAAGACCAAGACCCTCCCCCCACCCCGTATCTAGGTTGAGCAAGGTATCCCTCCAAAGAGGATGTGTTCCTAGATGCCAGTTCAAGCACTAGGGATAAATCCTGGTCCAACTGCCAATGGCCCCACAGACTGTCCAAGCCTCACAACTGTCCCCTTCATTCAGTGGGCCTAACTTGCTCCTATGCAGGTTATTAGTCCAAAGTCAGTGAGCTCTCATTAGCTCAGGTCAGCTGTTCTGTGGGTATCCCCATCATGGTCTTGGCCCTTTTGCTCATATTACCACTCCTCCCTCTCTTGGGCGGGTTTTCTGGAAGCTCGGTCCAGGCTTAGCTGTGGATCTCTGTATCTGCTTCCATCAGTTGCTGGTTGGAGATTCTACAATTACAATTAAGGTAGTCATTAGTCTGATTACAGTTTAAGGGTGATTCAGGCATCCTCTCCACTGTTGCTTGGAGTCTTAGCTGGAGTCATCTTTGAGGATTCCCGGTATTTTTCTCTAGTGCTTATTTCTCAGTAGCCCTTTAATGGCTCCCTCAATCAAGACATCTCTTTCCTTTTTCTTCTTCACTGTCCTTCCCCCTTCTTGAGCATCCCATTCCCTCATGTTTTCTTCCTCCCTTCCCTTCTCCTCTCCCCATCTCCTTCTATCCTTCCTTCTCCTCCCCTTGTATTTTTTTTTTAGGAGGTATTGTCTGTTTCCCCTTCCCAGGGGTATCCATGTATGTCTCTCTTAGGGTTCTCCTTGTTGCCTAGCTTCTCTGGGATAATGAACTACAGGTGGGTTATCCTTTGCTTTAAATCTAATATCCACTGATGAGCCAGTACATACCATGGTGTCTACCATTTCTATAAATATAACATGTTATCACACTGTGCCCCATACTTATGCCTAATTATACATATCAATTAAAGATAGAAGATGTCAGTCAGGTGGTGGTGGCACACACTTTTAATCTCAGAACACTCAAGGCAGAAGCAGGTAGATCTCTGAGTTTGAGGCCAGCCTGGTATATAGAGTGAGTTCCAGGATAGTTAGGGCTGTTACACAGAGAAACCTTGTTTCTAATCCCCTCCCCCAATAAAAAGGAGATGTCTGTTAGTTGGACCAATGGCAACCAGGTTGAGCTATGATCCTCACATGGCTGTATAAACCTACAGCTGTGTATGTTAAGGGTAGAGGGTAGGGGCCAGAATGTAAGAAAGTACTTTATGTATAGATTTCAGGGGGGACTAGAGGTGGGTTGGGATGTGAGCAGGAGGGATCAGGCATGCGTTCGGTGGGGGCTGGAAAGAGAGAGTACTGGGAGAGATGACTGAAATTTAGGAGCATTTTTAGGGTGATATGGAAGCCTTGTTCAGTGGTAACTCCCTGTAATCTATGAGGGTGTCCATAGTGGAGACTCCCAGTAATGGGAGATATAGAGACTGATCCAGTTATCTTCCATAACCAGGCAAGGCTTCCCAGATTGGAACTGGCTCATCAACCCAGTCACAGAGCCTTTTATCTATAATTTGCCCTGACTGCAAGAAGTTCTGGGATAACGGTGGTGCAGAACTTTTGGGAGTAGCCAACCAATGACTGGTCTCTTTGGTATTTTAAAGATAATCTCTGTGTCCCGTGAAGTATTTTGTCTAATGGGCTTTCTGTTTTTAAGTGAGAGATCATATTTTATACAAAACAAAATATATATCTGAAACTTTGCATGTATAAAATATAAAATAAATATTAAAGTATCTTTTCAATATTTTAGCTTCTATGAATCTTTAGGTATGAACTAGAAGGCACCATTGGAGTGATCCCAAACACCAGAGATTGTTGTAATTCCCTACAGTGTTTTTCTCGGGCTGCTTTCCTAAGCATGGGAGGAAGAATTTAGTAATTAGACACTGGTAGATAGAGTCAACAAAGAGAAATCGTCGAAAAAGAAAGTCCACAAAAGTCGTTAGACTGCTGTCTACTTTTTAGTTTGAAACAATGCAGGGAATACCAAAGTGACGTTTTAAATATTATCTATCTACAAAAATAAAAGAAGTGCTTTTTTTTAAACTTCACCAGAGATTGAATTTCAGCTACTTGACATTGAAAAGAGCTTTTATAGTTATATATATAGACTTAAAAACATACACAAATGTGTAAGTATATGTGTATATGTGTGAGCACATTTGCATATGTATTTGATGTATGCCAGATTTAGCAGAGCACCCGGGAATTTATTATAGTGGTGTGTAGCATTGATGGAATGAATTCTATGTAGACATAGTTTAAATTTATGTGTGTATATGTATGTGCATATATGCCTATATATTTATATGTGTGTGCTTATGCTATATTAATCAAACACACACACACACACAAAACAAACAAACAAACCAAAAACAACCCCCTTAAAACTATCCAACCAAACAACAACAAGAAAATCCAATAAATTTGTGCTAATCTAAAAGAAAAAAATCAGAATGCCAGAATGGATATTGGAACATATAATACAGATCATAGGATTTAGAGCAACTTCTTAGCTAATTGTGCTAGGATGGAGAACATGTGTCAGTATGGAACTTTAAAATCTCTTTCCAAACTCAGTAGAGATGTCTTGGATGCAACAATTTATGTTTCTTGTTGCCGGTTTTAGTGTCTTCATTTTTCTCTTTGCCTTAAAGAGTTATTTTCAGAAAGAGCTTCGCTCTTGTTTTAGAGGACCGCAGGGGGATATAAAGCACTCTTTAGACTAAAAGAACGAACGTATTTGAAGAGCAGATGTTGAGGGGAGGGAATGCCTATTGTCAACGATTTATAGAAATTACAATGAACTTATGAGAGCCAGGGGAGAAATGACATATCTAGGACACCAGAAGCTGCTGCTACTAGTTGTACTACAAACCGTAAACCATGAGGAAACCGGGTTAGGTTATTTTTCCCACAAAAGGGTCTTCTACAGTCTGCCATCACTGTGCATTCAAGAATGCTTCCACGGGGCTTTCCAAGCAACAGAGCTCGAGGCAGGGATTCAGGTGCATGTGCGGCATTGAAGAAGAAAGAAGGGACCCTAAGCAAGACTGCGACACTACGCAGGAAAGAGGTGGTTTGAATATGAACACAGTGTGTGCTGCATCCAGCAGACAACCCTGAGATGGAACGCAGAGTTCCAGAGCCTTGAAGCAAGGGGCAGTCTTTCATAGTCTGGAGTTAGGGAGTCATTGGCTTTAGGTTTTCATGACTGTGGGTACATGAAAGAACAGAAAGAAATAACATGGTGTAGCCAGGACCTGTTAGTAGCCAACAAAGAAAATGAGATGGGACCTGGGTATTGGACATACTAAAGCTCTGCTCAATGAACCTTGATATTTCTTGTGGAGGAAAAAAAAAAAACACCAGAAATTCATCTTACTTTGTCCTAAAAGTTATGGAAGACCTTCAGAAAAAGTCCTAAGGAATCTTCCTACAGTAGAAATCTCCACCTGTATATGCATGTAAATGGAGTTATGCTGTAATGTGGTAACAGGAACAATGTCCCTACTAGACTCCATCGGATAAAAAATAAAAAGCCCAGGGACAAGGCTGGGTTTCTTTTTTGGAGTTTGTCGGTCGGTGGGGCTCCATGTAATAATTTTCTTTTTTTTACTTTAAATTTTACAGTTTCTTTAGCAGATTGAGATGTTTATGGCAGCATTAGTATGTCACAGAGGCTGAGAATCCCTGTCTTCCTAGAGGGCTGATTTGGAATATATGTATTCTCTTGTCGCATCAGATGAAGCGCAAGGATCTTTCCCCTAAATCTTTTGGCTTAAATCAATAGATGCTGTCATTTGTGAAAAAATACATTTATAATAGTTTAAGTTTGCTCTGTTGGGCTTTGTCCATATCACACACTATTTTTAACTACTGTTAACATTTTATGGGGAGTTATATGGGTGAGACATATTGCTGCTCTTCTGTGAACTATGGAACCCAAGACCAAACCCCAGGTGAGGAACAAAACATACTGCTGTGCCACACACCGTGCCCCTGTGTCTGTGTTTGGTGCACTTTTACCCAGTTTGCGAGATTTGGGCAAGGGGCTGGAGGTTAAAAAACACAGACAGAGAGACAGAGACATGGGCCATCCTTGAGTTCCCCAAGAATACCCCCTTTATTGTGTTCAGGGGCAGATTATATAGAGATAGCCACGCCCCAGCCAAACCCACCAGAAACCACTCTCCTGCCATCAGGAACTCCTGAAGGTCTCGTGCTCAGAGCAGCTATAGGCACTCAGATCAGGGGATTACAAGAAATTCAGGATCTGGGGTCTCACTGCTCCCAACACTGCTGTCCTTCTGTGAATCATGGAACTCAAGACCAAATTCCAGGTGAAGAACAAAAGATGCAAATGAAAGGATCGTTAGCCTAGACACATCATTCCAACAATTTTCATTATTTGCTTATTAGTATTTCTTCTGATATCTTCTAGTTCGTATTTATTCTTTTCTTTACTGCCTATGCCACTATATCAGCAATACCCTTTGTTGATCTTGTTCTCTATTATACCTCTATTCCACAGAAGAGTGGTGTGTAGCACTAGGGGACCACTGTTTTTGATACCTCATTGTCTCAACAAATATACTCTTAGCCAAGCTCAAGTGTAGACAAACACTCAGTGATATAGACAAAAACACCTAGCTGCATATTTGTGAAATGTTAACTTTAAAAGAGGGAAGAGAGTGGAGAAAAATGTATAGCTCAGTAAATACTATAAAATTTTAAAAAAGCGTGGATAGCATAATGCTTTAGCTACAATGTAAATTGTAAACAAGAAACTATCAGTAGTACAGTGGGGACTAGAGAAAAAGATTAGGAAACTGTGGACCCCCCCCCCCAAGAAATGGGGGTGGTGTTTCCCATCCCAATTTAAACGGAGTGACATAGACACAAACTGTCTTCAGTTTTAGTGTTTATATCAGTAGGTAATTTCTCAGCTTTGGACAATTTGCTTTTTATTAGACATGGATGAACATAGAATTTCTGGTTATTTTTTCTTGAACTTCACATACGCTAGAGATACCTGGGAAGAGGGAACCTCAACTAGAAAATTATCTCTATCAGATAATCTCCACAGGCTTATGGGCATGTCTGGAGGAGCATTTTTAAAATTCATAGGTTGGTGTGGGAGGACCTATCACATGGTGAGAGGTGCCACCACCTTGGTAGGTGGTCCTGAGTTATAAAAGAAAGCAATTTGTGCATGTCATGGAAAGTAAGCCCAGTATGAAGTCTTCCATGGTCTCTGCTTCAGTTCCTGCCTCCACATGCCTACCCTGATCTTTCTCAATGATAGACTGTGTCACGCAAGCAGAATACCCCACACCCAAAATTATGTTTGGTCAGTGTCTTGTCACAGCAACTGAAGTCAAAGGTAAATAATAGCTCTGTAAGTCACTGGGGCATCTTCTTGAAAGACTACACCTTCTGCATCTACTCTGGGCTAGCTGTATTTTATAAAGAAGCAAGGAGAAGCTTCTTTGAAGGAGGGTAAGAGCTACACTAATTTGTGGGAATAAAGATCAATATTTATAACACAGTAATTATGATGTTTGAGTAGAGTGATATTATTAAGTTTGTTTTTAATGTCTGTAATCTCATAGGATCTGGGTAGTTGGTTGGATTTCTAGTATCAAGGTGGTTTTCACCCTGTTGAGCAGGTGTCAAGTGTTGGTTACTGCCCAAATACAAATGCCATTATTATACCTTTATGGATATCTTGCCATTGTGGTCATTGTGATTCATAAAAATCGAAACTGAGTAGAACTATCTATTGCTTCCTTTCTTTGATAGCTTTCATATCCCTTTCTAGTAGGAAGTTTTCAGGTCAGATCCAGCTCAAATCCTCCAATCTCTTTGTCTGAAGTGCATGACATATTCAGAAATAGGGACTTACTTTTAACCTCTGAGAGGCAGCCAAGGTCAGCAACACCATCCTGTTTTGTTTTGGGAGTCTCTTGAACTCTCCTGACCAACATTTGAAAGGATGTTTCTCATGCCTGGGAGTGAGTTTTTAGTTAGTCTATGGATGTTGAGGGTGAATATTGTCAGTCCAAGTGACATGATTTCATTGAAGGTGTGTGTGTGTGTGATGTTATATTTAGATTATTATTTTATGTAATTGGATAGTCAATTTGGAGTTCATCACTGGTTCATTACCAGGTGACTTTTAACAAGGCATTTATACCCGTCCTCAATAAACACATTCTTAGGCAAAACGGTACTTGAGTAATACATATCATATTCCCAAATACATAGGCCATAGTACCACAAAAATCCTGTATGTTCTTTTAATTCAGCAATTTCCCCAGAGGTTTTCTAAAGACAAGTGCCTTTTCAAGTACTGCTTGATGAAGTCATCTAACAGAACTTTTTATCTTTTAAAAGTTTGAGTAAGTCCACTTTTGGAAAGTAAATGGACTATTGTCATCTGCTGTTCGGGACATTGCCATTTTCCGCCGATACTACCATTTCTGTGTGTATACTTACACCATACTTTTAAATGCATCAGTATAACATTCATGGAATATTTAATGAATTATTCAGATGAGTTCATTAAGAAGCCATTTAGACACCAAAATCAGCTCAATAAAGTGGTGTGCGCTATAGCTTCAATTTCTTTATTATTCCATTTACTTGTTCTTGCACACACAGTGCTGATGTCAGCCTTTTCTGTGAGAATAATTGTACGTAGTTCCGACAGGCAAATACATCTGCACTGTGTGCACATTAGCCAAGCCAATTCCAGAGCCATGAAACACCTGACAGCTGATGTTCTTTCCAGAAAGACTTAAATGTTCTTATGGTTCAGTCAGATGAATGAAAAGTCTTTTGCGTAAAAGCCAATGAACCTCAGGATGAAATACGAATTTGTATTGACTACCTTTCCCTTCCTAATGCCAAGAAAGGAGCTGGAATCCAGTGACCCACCAGTTCTGCTCTACTGACTGAGATTTTACTAGAGTCATTGAAGACTGTCTCTGGAGTGTTTGACTCCTGTCTCCACTAACAGTGTCCCACATGATCATCAGGGTAAAATGGGCACATTAAGGTTTCTGTGCCCCAGTTTTCTCTTTTGTAAAACAGAGATGATAGCAGTATCTAGTCCAAAGACTTGTTGAAGAGATTAAATACATTCGTAGTAAGCTTTCAAAACAGTAGTGTGTGTAGTTGAGCTCTGTATTTGTAGCTGTCTTTATTGTTTTGCTTATTTCGAAAGTACCTATTGATTCATGTCTGGTCTCTGACTTTTATGGCTGTGTGAAGCTCTAACTTCCAATCTTCTTTTAATTTTAATTTATGTTTTGAATTTCCTTTTGCATTCCATCCACCGTTCTCCTGCATTTGAATTCAGAAGCACAGGAAGTTAAATAAGGCTAAGTGAGTTCTTAAGAGTGGGGCCGAGTTTCTACAAGTAGGAGCTTTAGAGCAAGGGCAAAGGTACCAACACGTGTGTGTGCCTATGTTTGCACAGATGCCCTGTGCTAACTATATGCTAGTAAGTAAGAGAATCCCCACAAGACACCTAATTTACTGACTCTTTTACTTGGTCTTTTAGAACTGTGAGAAAAATATGTTTGTTCATTAAAGTGTACACAAGGGTATTTTACTATCTCATTCTCGTCAATCAATATACCAGGTCTATTTTGAAGGTTAATGCTTTCTTATAAGCAAAAGTAGAATTTTCTTTCAAAAGTGCTTGTTTCGATGTACAAAAATAAAATAAAGTGCATGCACTAATGTAAATGCACTATCAAGACTCAGTACACACATTCTATCACTTATGTTCATTTTCTCAAATAACCATAGTAGATAGCTTATTAAAAGTTAGAATTATTTCACAGGAACAATTGACTTGGTTTAATTACTCAAGTAGTTTGTGAAGGTGTAAGTCTTTGGATTTCAGGGACATGTGATATAGCATTTAAAAAGGAGTCTATTGTTCTAGCACATCCATATTTTACTGTACATTTTTGCTCTTATCAATGTTTAATTTAATTAAAATGTAATTACGTTATTTCCCCCTTACTTTCCCCTTTCCCTACCCCTCTCATGTCCACACTTGCCTCTGATCTCTCCAAAATTCACGCTCTCATCTTCCTTAACCATTTTTTATAGTTAACATGTTAGCAAATAATCATATAAATACAGCCTCCTGAATATGTTCAGTACTGTAACAGTTGCTGGTAGTCCAGAAGTTGAAGGTTTGATAGAGTGACTGGGGTGGGCTGGTGGCTGTGAGTGATGGCAAGCAAATATGGAATCTCAAAGAGACAGGCAGAGCTCTTCTTTCTGAAACCACTAATAAAGCATGCAAAGAAAGAATAAATAAAGTGCATTGCCTATTCTGAAACTGCAGAGGGCGATTTTGAAATGTTCTTCCTGTGTCTACACATCATCTTACATGCGCATTGCCATGTGTATCCAGAAGTCCCCTTCTAATACAACCATAGTCACAGGACTGGGGATCATCTGAATAATGGTATTCCTTGAGCAGGTTTATATATCTGACTCAGCTGTCTGAGTTTGCAATAAAATTAAAAATCAGGGATTAAAATAAATCCTACTGATTGTGTTATAAACAATGTAATTTTGTCTGTGTTTTTATAAATGATAACATTTTCTAAAATTAACAATTCAAAACTGGAATAAATGTTATTTCTTAGTAATTGTATTTAAGAGACAAAAATAAGATAAATAAATTTCATTATTTCATTTGCTATGATAGGTAAACTTATTATAGAGATTAGGAAGCACACACTCTAAGAGTATTTAAAGGGAACGTTTCTCTGATTGTTTTATTTGCTGTCTTAGGAAAGTTGTGATTGTCCTTGAAAATATTTACTTTATTTGAATTCACAAGCCTTTATTTCTGCATAGGCATGAGGGGATTTTATGTTTTGTTCTAAACCATTCAGTACTGAATTGCATATATGTGTATTGATAATATACAAAACAAATAATTGGTTAAAATACAATACAAGCATAATTGTCAATAACTATTTTAAATGTTTCCTGTGCTTTAATTGTATAGAATTTTATCTCAAAGTCTTTTTATATTTTGACATAGTCTAAAATGAGAGGGGGGATAACAACCAAACCAAAATCTCAGATTTGTTGGCTAGAAATCCAACCACAGCCTCTCTCACATAAATGGTCTCTTCTCTGGGCTCGTGGATTCCATCACCACATGGCAGACAACACCCTCTTGGAAGCAGATTAGACACAGAGGGGATCATGTGCAATACAGCAAGCAGAGCTGGAGGAATTGGAATTGCCTTTTCCCCAACAACCTTTCAAGACAACTAACTATCTTAGTCTAGACTAAGACAGCATTTCCAAACGGCCTAGCCACTTCCTAGAAATCCTCATTCAAAAGGATCATTTAGACAAGGAATCAGGCTTCTAAATCATGGTTCTTTAGAAGACAAATTACCTTGAATCTTTAACAGTGGGATTTCATCTTTCCCATGAAAGTAGACAAAAGAGGCACTAAAAATGCAGGAATGATCTCAGTCAGACCAGTTTCTGTACAGGCAAACTACGGAGGTTATAATCTGGAAATTGACTTCCCTTAACATCTTCTGCATCTGTGAGAAAGAAGTGCATTTCTGAGTTTGCTCATCACTGGCTCACCAGAGTAATAGATGGAATCCACTCACTTGGATGTCAGAGCCCAAGATGAGGTGTCCTATAATGAATTGTCCATTTATCCCTCTCATCATGCCAAAATGAGGTCTCTAGACCTACTTTATCAGATTGGAGAAAAGCAAAACAACTCTTCACTGTAAATCTGAAGATGTGGAACAAAATGATCGTAAGAGATCACCGAGGATCTGATAAATTCTGTCACTCCTGTCTTCCTCAGCTTCTGGGATTGAAAAACTAGTTGACCCTGCCCCCATTCTTCTTGCCTTGGACAACCATTCTCACAAACCAGCTGTACAACAGCAGGACTTAGATGTAGGAGGTACTTAATAAGTATTTGTTGAATGATTTCATGAAGTTCTGAAAACTTGATAAAATGTATACTTAGAAGTAATGGATAGAATTGAATTCTTCATACCAAGTTATGGGCACAATATTATTTACTACTTTAAAGATAATTTACTACTTTAAAGATGAATGACACAAGTAAATTTTCCTATATTACCAAGTTCAGAACATTGTCATTTCAGTGATTATAGATCAAAAGAGTAAAACCATCCTATGGGTCTAGTCTTTCCTTTTTCAAGATTTTCTCCAAATATTTACTTCCCAACCTTATTCAACATGATGTTTTCAGCAATAAAAGAAACTATCATTGATTCCCCTACCTTCCATCTCTCACACCTAATCCATAATTCAAACTTCTGATTTCTACCTCAAAACCTCAGAATATACATTGGGTCACCGTATATTTAATTTTATTTTCACTGTTACTAGTCATGACACAGGTCACTGCTGTGTCTTTCAGTGTTATTTTCTTAACTCAAGTCTGAAATAGGCATTTCACACCTGGTTACTTTTTATTCTGTTACTTACTTCCCATCATTGCATTCTTTATAGTGCTTGTTATGCTCCTAAATATGTCATGCTGTATAATAGGCATTCAAAATGCAGCATGGAAATGAATAAATGTTCAAATAAGACAATTCTGACAACAAGAGGAAGATTTGAAGATTATTTGAGTAGAAGGATGATAGATCAAATAAGCCTGTTTTGATGGAGCATTTCTGCAATAATAGAATTGGAGATCAGCGATCAGTTTGTAGAAATTTGTAACAATGCATACAGGAAATGTTGATGGTTAAAGTGAGCATGTGCCAATGTCTTCACAGATTGTTAGCCAAGATTGTTCAACTTAAATGATTATATATTAATATATTGAGTAGAAAGAATGAAGAAACTGGGAAATCTAGGGCTTGAATATTGGACTGAGTAAGGCTAATTACTGTGAGAAGGAAGACAGACAGGGAGTATTAAGGGTAGGGATAATCAATAGTCATTAGTCTTTGAAATACTTCTAGACCAAGTAGTTAAAGATATTTGGAAACCTGTTAGAATTTATAGTTATGAATATAATGAGAATAACATTAGAAAGTCTGCTTTGTGTGTTATTTGCTTAAATTTGCTTATGAAATTAGGTCCACCAAGAAAAGAAGAGAGTAATGAGATGTGAAATCTTGAAGGGCATCCCCTTTAAGGAGTGGGATGAGAGGGTCTTAAGAAAAGGATACCAGACCTGTGCTTTCTCCAGACACACTATTCCTTTTCAAACCATTGTTGGTTCACTTTGAGCATTGCTCAACATATCTTGTATTCCTTTCGCATCAAACCTGCTTACAATCTTTCTTCTGCCAAGGAAGTTTTCTATTTACATTCAACAGATAGTGTTTGTTCTGTCTTATACTTTGTGGGTATTTTCTTATAAGCCTTTGAACGTGCTCAAACAGACTTTTTTTATACTGTACTTTTTGTGACAGAAAACATACATCTTTTGGTGTATTGCAAGTTTCTAATTAATATTTAATGGCTCAACTCAGTCTATGACATACTACTTGGATATCATTGACTCTTCTCTCTTGTAGTCCTTCCTATTGCCAGTGCCCTTCACATCGAATGCTGGGCTCCACCACATTACTCTCTTTGGGCAGAGTTATGTGGAGGGAATATTATGCCTAATTCTTAAGAGAGACATGAGGTTCTTTTCTCTTTTTCATGATTCTTTATTATCCTTTGCTTCTGTAACCCTTCTGAAAATGACATGCCTCAGTCCACAGGAGAAAGCTTTGGAAAAATTTTGAATCACTCCAATGCATCCAGTGTAGAAACTGAGTCTTCAGTTATGATTGTTGTTTGCTACTAAAATAGCTTGACAACATTTTAATGACAGCAAATTTATTTTCTGAATGTATGTTTTAGTCTTAATGATATTTGATATACACTTTCCAGAAAAGACAGAGTTAGATAAGCAATGTTTTTTGGCATGGAAAACTACCCTTTCTGCTTTGATAAAAGATTAAACTTGTTTTTCTGCTTAATCTGTCTATCTAAGGGACTCTTTCTTGTAGTAGAGTGGCGGAGCTGCGTCCCACCACCCAGCTAGCTTTACACCCAAAATAATTACGCGGAAACTGTATTCTTTTAAACACTGGTTGACCCATTAGTTTCAGCCTCTTATTGGTTAACTCTCACATCTTGACTAACCCATATTTAGTAATCTGTGTAGCACCACGAGGTGGTCGCTTACCAGGAGAGATCTTAACCTGCATCCGACTCAGAGAGGAGAGGCATGGCAACTGCCTATGGCGACTGCCTGAAGCGTCTGCCTCCTTTCTCCCACAATTCTTTTCTGTCTACTCCACCTACCTAATTTTCTGTCCTATTAAAGGGCCAAGGCAGTTTCTTTATTAACCAATGAAAGTAACACATAGACACTCCTCCATCACTTTCTCAACAACTTTGCCATTCTGAAATTGTGATTCAAAAAAGACCTATATATGTGTATAAAGTCAAATGATTTTCTTGAGCTACATATGCCCTGAAACCATTATCACAGTTAAGACCACGAACATATCTACCTTTCCTTATTATTTAATGCTGCTTTAGTTTAGTTGGGGTAAGAGCTATACTCCTACCACATTTTTGTATGCTTGCTATAGTACTGTGGATGACAGGAGCTATGTTCTTATGGTAGATTTCTAAAACTTTATCTGGCATAAACTTACTATACATCCAATAAATAGTAGTTCCCTGTTCTTGTCCCCTTAGTCTCTTACAAAGCCACCATTCTATAAATGAAATTAGGCACCATTTGTCCTTCTAAAAGTGGATTATTGCCATTGGCATATTCATGTTGTTGTATATGGTGAAATTTCTATTTTCGATTAGGCTGAACAACACGAGTGTGCTTATTATCATTTTCTTCATCCATTCATCTGCCAATAATATTTAAATGTTTCCACATTTTGACTGTTGTGAATAATGATGCACAAATGTGTGTTTGCAATTATGATTTCAAGAATTCAACTCCATTTCTTTTAAATATATGGTAAGCCCTGTATCTTCCTTTGAAGATTGCTACTAGGACACCTTGAGGTCCAAATAGAATCTCAAGTCCCTTCTACAAATAGCATAGTATATTCGTGTGACCTGTAACCTATGAACCCTCTTCAATATAGCATGACTTATAACATCTAACACATTATAAATGTGTTAGGGGGTTCTACTATGTCATGATAAAGAGTGGGTGCCAGCTTGACTGGGTGGAAGGACGCCTAGAGAAAAAGCTTCAGAGCATCAGTGAAGGTGTCTTCAGATGTGATTAGCCTCAGAAGTCAGTGAATTGAATGAACTCCCATATGAAGGAGAGCTTCACTATCTAAGATGGTTGGAAGGAAAAGGAAACAAAGGTGAAAGACATTCTCTTCTTTTGCTCTCCTTTCCCAAATGGCTTACATTTGTGCTGATATCACCTCTTCTACAGAAGATTACAAGTTTTTCACTTTTTAATGTAGAATTGTACTGCTCTCCAGCCCGGGTATTTTCAGGCTTAGGCCTGCATTGGGGCTGCAACATTGTTATACTGTTATACTGAGGCTTTTCCTTCTTGGTTTTTGACTTTCTGCCATACTTATTGATTATGGGACCACTTGATATATGGGAGCATAGAGCTGACCTAATAATGCACTTCAAAATTTGTATATGCATTATTCATCTAGATAACCTAAATAATGCCAAGAGTAATACCAAGAAGAAAGTCTATAATGCCCAGAACAAATACTTACTTAGGCTGGATTTGTAATATTTTTAACCCACTCTAGGTTGAATCTATGTATGCACAAATCCAATTGTATATCTAGAAAGGACATTATTAGATCATATGTGACTAATACTTACATTTAACAATATTTTAATTGATAAATTAATTAGTGTGTGTGTGTGTGTGTGTGTGTGTCTGTTTGTCTATGTATCTGTGTGGCAGTATGGGCATATTTACATGTAACTGTCCATTGGGGCACAAGACAGTGTCGAGTCCTTGGAGCTGGAGCTTTGGCAATTGTAACCACTGGAGGAAGGTGCTGGGATCTGAACTCCAGTTAACTCAATTGAGTTATAAACCCTTTCAACTATTGAGCCAGCTCTTTAATACCAATTAATATTTGTAACTTTGGGGGAAACCTTGTTTTCAGAAAATATAAGAGACAGCTCTTTGGTCTTGATAACCATTTTTTATTATGTTTTCTAAAACGCAGAAAATAGCAACAAAAATAGACAGATAAGATTTCACTAAACCGACAAGCTCTACACAATCAAGGTAACAATCAACAATGCGAAAGAGACAACTTCCAGACTAGGAGGGCGTTTTTGCAAAGGATAGATCTCTTAATGTTTAATGCATATAAGAAAATCCTGTAACTCACCAACAGAAAATGGAAGAGCCAAATTAAAAATGGACAAAGAACATGAATTGATACTTCTCTAGAAAAGATGCAGTAGTGATTCAAAACATGTGAAGACATGCTCACATCAACATCTGTAGCGAATCACAAATAAAGCAGCAATGGCAATAAGATTTCAGATCCTGTTTGTTAAGATAACATTAGAAATAAGACAAGAATAGAAATGACAAAAGACAGTAGGTGCTGCTGGGTACATAAAGAAAAGGGAAGCCAGTTACGTTGCTGATGGGGATTGAAGATGGGTCAACCATCTTATAAAAACTGGCCAGACAATGATTTGGGTATAATGATATTATAACCATACCTAATTAGCCTAATTTCAACATGACTCTTTCTTTAAAATTAAGGAATGAAAGGAACTCTTAAATTTCAGGGAAGAAAGAGAAACTTATGTGGAAACACTATAACAATACTATAGGAACAAAAGATGCATGTTCCCATTTTTATTAGTTTTTGAGATTGTCCTATAATGTATTTCAATCACATTTTTTTCCTTCCCAGCTCTTTCCTGATCCACCCTCCATCTTTACGTAATTTTGTGTCTCCTTCAAAAAGAAATAAATCACGTACAGCTGATGTTGTCTTGGATGTGTGGCCTTCTGCTGGAGTATGGCTAACTCACCAGGGCCATGCCCTTGAAGAAAACTTGTTGGGACTAATGAGTCCTGGCCTTCAGCTGGATGTTGGGACTAATGAGTCCTGGCCTTCAGCTGCTCTTCCCTGCTAGAACCTTCTAATTGAAGTTACTAGAAGCTGTGCCTAGCTTAGAGGATCAGAGGATGGGATTTTCACCTGTTGGCCATTGACTGCAGTGTATTTAAGCCTCCATGGTGCTATTAAAGAAGGGCTTTTGGTACCAGTGTTTGAAGGTTTGTGTGTCGGTCTGTCTCTGCGTGTGTATTCTCAACCTCCAGCCCCTTGCCTGAAGCTTGCCAACTGGGGTCTAGCGCATAGAGCACAGACCAGGGCCGTGGTGCGTGGCAATCTGACGCCTCCTCTACCAGCAGCTTTTAGTTTTGAATAGCTACTTCGGGTGTGTGTCTCATAACCTGCCCCTCTCTTCATTCTAGGATCCTTGTCTGGCCTGCGCTTGAGCAAGTCTTGTGCATACTTCTCAACTTCTGTTCAGCTATGAAGAAAGCTACCGTTTAGCTACCTGGTGAAAGAGTTGGGAACAGAAGTCTTTTGAGAAAGAATGAAAAAGCCCAGAGTGGAAAGGAATCTTGTTTAGGTTCGTGACCAGTATCTGAAAGGAAAAAAAAATCAGAAAGAAAGAAAAGGAAAGTTATTGGTTCTGCCTCAAACTGGGAAAAATGCACAGGGTTAATTGTGCAGGCTCCTTAGGAGGCTGGCTAGGGGCAGGGGCTTCTGGGAAGCATGACTACAGTGTTACACTGAGATAGTAAGTATTCCTCTCATCTTCTTAGTATGATCTCTCATGAGTCAAACTGCCTGTGGTGCTGGTCTCATAACCAGATAACTGAGAGTCACAAGAGGCCATATTCATCCAGGGCTGGAGATATTTCGTTCTTTTTTCCAGAAAGCCTGAGGGGAGGCAGTTGTGATGTCTTCCTTTCTCTTGTTCAGGCAACGAGAGATGGATTTCAAAGATGACTAAGAGGGGTGGGTTCATTTTTAATATTCTCCAAGCCTGATGATGCCAGTCTAACTAACAAGCAGACCTAGTCACATTCTCCTCCCCATGACCTCTGGTATTTTTCCACCAGGGCCCCCAGTCTTTTGATTTCTGCAAGATTCTGTTCTATCTCCTTCCTTTTGAAGCAGTCCTGAGTAAAATCTTTGCTGCTTGAGTCTGATGTGTGCAATTTCTTTGCAAATGAAGACACAAATTCAATCAGAGATTAATTAGAAACTAATCAAACCCTGGATATATACATTTTTAAAAAAAATTATTGTAATCAAATCCAATATGAAGAGTAAAATGGAAACAATTTCATGCAAATTCTTATCCGATCCTTTGAAGTCAGATTCCCATTGCTCTTGCTTCATTAGAGGGTTTCATGTTTAGCCATTTCTTCACACACTAAGTTGGCACTCTAGGATTTTGAAGTTATGTGTAGGGAACTAAATTTCTTTTTCTTTGAATTCAACCTTTGAAATTCTACTTATATTGAAGTGATAGCATCAGTTCAATGGAGACTGACAGTGTCGAAAGGGGAGACATAGGGATTTTCTTCAGGGAGCATCTAACATAAAGGGGGTTGCTAACGCTCTCTTCCTCCTCCTGCCGCACTTCCTACTTCCTCCTCCTCTTATGTTGTGTGGTATTCCAGAGGTAGAATTTTAGAGTAGTCGATTGTATTTTTTTAATGACATTTCTTTTATGGCTGCAGAAATTAATCACTATCATTAGGAAAACAAACAAAAAAAATCAAAACCAGAAAATTATCTTTGCCAACTTTTGGAAACAGCGAGGGTTTGGGGAAGAAAATTTGAGACTCAGAGGCATTTCAGCCAGCTTCATTATTCCAACTAGCATGGTGTTGGCCTTGGCTCCTAAGGATTTCTAAATAGTTGCAGTTTGGAGGCCGGTTACTGTTCTCTTCTGTGTGAGGAAATACGTAACAAGTTTTCTGAATGTAAATCAGAGTGGAGGAGAAATAAATAAAATGGAAAGAGAACGTGCCTTCCTGGGATAGAAAGGGTATTTGTGTTTGGTGATATTGGTTCTTTTTAGGCTGGAAATTCCAGAAAGTGTACTTCCTTTCTTACAAACATGGACTATGGAAGCATCTTTCAGGCCTTGAGTACTCATGCTTTGAAGAGATTAATTCCATATTATTCATGATTACTAGGCTCCATCTCTCACATTGATCCTAGTACTGATTTGTTATAGACTGAAATAATATTCTTGACAGTTACATATCTGTGCTAATGTACTTACAATAGGTAGAAGCCCTTTTATGTTGAAGGGGGTTGTAAGCTCTTTCCCCTGCGGTTATAGTGAGCGAGGTTGAAAGTACTCCTAAGCTATCATAAACACAGGAAAAATGTTGCTCGGAGAGGAATCAGGACTTGGAAAAGGTGATTACTCAGCAGTAAAATTTTAATGAAACTACCTTGATGGAAGGCAGCCAAGAGTAAAACACTTCACTGGTTTTTCTTCAACAGCTTCAGCAGGTGGCGCTAGTGTGCTTTTAATAACATTTGGTACAAAAGTTGAGCAATAACTGGGCTAGAGTTCTGATCTTCTTTAACATCCCAGTGGGAAACTAAGGTGCATATCCACTTATATGTATACACACATAAACACATGAATATATAGATATCATTGTAATCATAAAAGTGTTCATGCATTGCTTCTGAAGGAACTGCCTAACAATCAAAAACTGTATTTGAAATTACCAGGTATAAGATTAAAACAGTTCCTCAGTTTCCTGGATTTTGTTGGAGTTCTAGATTCATCTGACAAAGGCTATATTGCTTTGCCAATGGATCATTAAGAAAATTGGCAGTCTGCTACAGACCACTGTGTTTTGTACAATGTGAATTTGATTCAGCATACCAGAGCAGGGCCTGGGAATCAGAATTCCTAACACGTGTCCTAATAATGTCAGAGCAGATGCTCCTCATGTTACACTTTGGGTAGCAAGGCAAGAGAGGGCTATGTATCAGATCTACCTTCAAGTCCTGTTATGTTTCCTCAACTGTGACCTTGGCAAGGTCATTTCATGACTTCAATTCTGCAGTTATAGATCCAGGAGAAAAATAAGGTAGCATGAACCTTCCTTTTGGAGTTTTTGTGCACAGTAACCTTCTTAGAATCCTACACATTCTGAATTATCTTTTAATTTGAATCATGGGCTGAAAATATGGTTCTGTGGTTAAGAATGCTTATTTTCTCTTGAAGGAACAGCAGGTCAATTCCTCCATGTGGGGTAGGTATTAGCATGACATAGGACCATGTCATGCTCAGGGGATTTGACACCTTTGCCCTCTGTGGGCATCTGTGCACTTGTGCATGCTAAGTTGTAATTAATTCTTCTCTCTACCCCAATGTAGACATTATTAAGATGATCAAAATATATCTTACAAATTTAAAATAATTGGGTCACCTACTAAAGCAAATATTATTTTGTTTTGTATGTTTTCAGATGACTTTTAATTGATCCTACTGATTTCAAAACTTTTAGCAAGGATTGACACACAAAGTAGCATTTTATTTCATTTAGATTTTAGTTTATGGCTTGACTTTTCACCACAAAGTGAACATTAAAATATGGGTGAATAGAATGCAGGGTAGTTAAATAAGAGATACGACAACAAACCTAAAATGTGGTGGCAACCACTTCACTGAGAGAAAGAATGAGAAAGAAGTTCTAAATCACTTACCTATGCGACAATGATTAAACAATACCATTCCAAGGAGAACTGAGAATATAACTGTGAATCATTTAATTCTGTGACCTTAAAAATAAATGAATATTCTAAGGGTATATGGTCGACTACTTAGCTCCTTTTAGTGCCAGGGCATTAGCCTGGACTAACACCAGCCCTTCTCAGGCCTCAGGCCTTGCTGATATATGGTTTCTTGTTGACCTTAGTAAAACTCTGCTACCACCTGCGGTCTGTCCATCTGTGTCTCAGTAGAGGCAATAACTTACAGCAGTTTTATTGGGTTGGGCATTTGCTTCCTTTGCAATTAATGCCCGAGTGTTCAGCAGCTGAGCAGTTTGGATAAATAACCTTTTAGATGTACAGGCAAGTTGACGCAGGACTCATAGGTTTGAGTAAAGAGGCAGAGCCCTGCATTTTTCAGTTAGTACAAAGCCTTCTTTTCTTAGTATTAACTTTGAAATCCTACTAGCTGTGTCTTATTTCAGCTCCAGAGTTGAGAGTGTGGTATGGGCAAGTCACCTGACCATTCTGAGTTTCAGTGTCTTTCTTACGTGGTAGGGCCATCTCAGCAGTGAGGCTTAACAGATGGAAGGACAGTTTGGAACTATGGTAAATCACGAGTACGTGCTGCCTGCAGGTATTTGTTATTATTTTAAAGGAAACTCAAGCTGGATGGAAAAAATGGTTTCTAGATCATTCTCTGAACTCTTCAGTTGTTACTTTGAGGTTTATTGATAATCAGCACTAACTTTCAACTCAAGTGAAATTTTGCTTGTTTCAAAATATTTTTCTATAGGTAAGATTTGGAAAAGCCCCTTTCCTTCTTAATATGAGCAATATTATCTGATCATTCGAACTCTTTGGACAACCTTGTGAACATTTAAATATCTTGGATAATTAAAAATATTAATAACTTGCAGGTTTTCTTACAAAAGCAGCACCCATCTCTCACATTTTTCACATCAAATAATGACAGGCTGAAGCTTTCTAAAAGAGCATTACCTCAAAGAGGAATGGAAACGTTCCAAGTCAGTCACATGCAGAGTCTGTGCATGCTCTCTGCTTTGCCAAAGGGGTCTTCATAAACTTGCAGCCATTCCACAGCATTGACCTCTAAAGCCCTCAGATTTTCTCAGATCAAATGAAGAATTAGTTTGAAAGTGCTAGCAAGGTTCTCATTTTACATCCACACAACTTGGATGCAGCAGGAAAGAGTTTCAGAGCTGCTCCTTGCTCTTGAGAATCTAGTGCTCTTTTCTTTCTTTCAAACTCTCTCCGTTTTCTTTTTTATTGATTTTTATTGAGCTCTACATTTTTCTCTGCTCCCCTCCCTGCCTCTCCCCTCCCCCTTCAACCCTCCCCCTTTCAACCCTCCCCCTTCTATTTCTTATATAAATTAGATCGATGTAAGTCTCTCTTAGTGTTCTCATTGTTGCCTAAATTCTCTGGGATTGTGGTTTGTAGGCCTGCTCTCTTTGCTTTAAACATAGTGCTCTTTTCAAAGCCAGGAGGAGGCAGCTGCAAGGTCTGGGAATGCGCTGTGAGAGAGAAGGATGAGAAGAATGAGCAACCATGTGAGTAAAATTTGAGACTGTGACGTTCCCAAGATGTCCAAACAGCATACCTCTTATGTGTAATTTGACAAATATTCTGTCAGAAAACATCACCCTCCCCCAAAGTTTAAGCAACACTAATTCCCATTGTTTCCACACAGCTTTCTATCGGTAGCTCGACCCTAATTACTAGATGTTTAAGACACTAAAGTTGGAAGCAATCTGATCACCTCGTTAGGCTAACACTGATTTATTTCCCAAGTACCTGTCATGTGAGAAGAGGACATAGGGGTGCAGCTAGATATGCAAATTTCAACATCCACTGGGTAAGCGACAAGGAACTAGTGGGTTGTCAGTCTCCTGGCAGAGATGGTGAACTGAAGGTGAGTGAAATATGGTTAGAAGATGACTTTCAGCATTCTTGCCCGCCCAGACTAGAATGCAAGATCTCAATGGTGCAAACAGCTTGCAAGGACTGCTTAGCTATGCTAGGCAGGGCAACTCAGGGACCTGTGAGCTATCCGTGCATAGAGGATTACCTTGAACTGCGGCTGTTCCTGCCTCCTCGTCAGCTCTGAGATTATAGGTGTCTCGTACTACTCTTGGATGATATGGTGCTGGAAGTAAAGTCACATTTTTGTTTATGATACGCAATGACTGTAATACTTTCTGAGCTACATTTGCAGTCTGAACAAAACCTTTCTATGTGATATCCTCTTAAACATGCTCTAGTACTTTAAAAAATTCAATAGCTGTTATTCATACACACATATCATTATAAACTATGTATTAGAGAGGGGAAAGAAAATCATTTAAATACAAGCAAAATAAATTAAGATTGGGCTGTAGAAACTTCCTAAAACATATGAAGGTGATCTTAATGTAGTTTCCAAATAATGAGGGAGACAGAGTCTCAAATGGTCAATTCTTGTCACCTAGAATCATATGAACAAGAGAGGTCACGCTTATGATAAGGAAAACCACAGAGATAGCTGACCTGAGCTAGTGGGAGCTCATGGACTCTAGACTGATAGCTGGAGAACCTGCATGTAACCTAACTAGACCCCCTGAAAGTGGGTGACAGCTATATGGCTTGATTTGTTGAGGCAGCCCCTGGCAATAGGATCAGGACTTATCTTGGGTGCATAAACTGGCTTTTTGGAGCCCATTTTGTATGGCGAGGTATCTTGCCCAGCTTTGATACAGTGGGGAGGAGCTTGGTCTTGTCTCAATTTGGTATGCCAGACTTTGGACTTTGTTGACTTCCCACTGGAGGCCTTACTGCCTCTGAGGAGTGGATGGGGGAGGAAAGGGAAGAGGTGAGGGGGCAGGAGAAGGGGAGAGAGGGGGAACTGGGGTTGGTATGTAAAATGAAAAAAAACTCTTTCTTTTTTTATGTTTTTTTTATATTTAAAAATTTCCATCTCCTCCCCTTCTCTCCCTTCCCTCCCCTCCCCTCCACCCATATCCCCCCTCCCTCTCCAGGCCAAGGAGCCATCAGGGTTCCCTACTCTATGTTAAGACCAAGGTCCTCCCAACTCCCCCCAGGTCCAGGAAGGTGATCAACCAAGCTGAGAAGGCTCCCACAGAGCCCGTCCATGCAGAAGAATCAAAGCCCAGCGCCTTTGTCCTTGGCTTCTCAGTCAGCCTCCACCATCGGCCACATTCAGAGAGTCCGGTTTGGTCTCATGTTCCATCAGTCCCATTCCAACTGGTGTTGGTGATCTCCCGTTAGTTCTGTACCACTGTCTCCATGGGTGAATGCACCCCTCACGGTCCTTACTTTCTTTCTCATGTTATCTCTCCTTCTGCTACTCATCAGGACCTTGGGAGCTCAGTCTGGTGCTCCAATGTGGGGCTCAGTCATTTTCTTCTATTGCCAGGTGGAGGTTCTATGGTGATATGCAAGAAATTCATTAGTATGGCTATAGGAACTGGCCTTTTCAGGCTCCCTCTCCTCAGCTGCCCAAGGAACTAGCTGGGGGCGTCTCCAAAACACCAATGATAACCTTTGCTGGAGAGGTTGTGGGGTAAGGGGTACACTCATCCATTGCTGGTGGGAATGCACACTTGTGCAACCACTTTGGAAAGCAGTGTGGCGGTTTCTCAGGAAATTCAGGATCAACCTACCCCAGGACCCAGCAATTCCACTCTTGGGAATCTACCCAAGAGATGCCCAATCATACTACAAAAACATTTGCTCAACTATGTTCATAGCAGCATTATTTGTAATAGCCAGATCCTGGAAACAACCTAGATGCCCTTCAGTGGAAGAATGGATGAAGAAACTGTGGAATATATACATGTCAGAATACTACTCAGTGGCAAAAGACAATGACATCTTGAATTTTGCATGCAAATGGATGGAAATAGAAAACACTATTCTGAGTGAGGTAACCCAGACCCAAAAAGATGAACATGGGATGTACTCACTCATAATCGGTTTCTAGCTGGAATTAAAGGACATCGAGCCTATCATTCGGGATCCTTGAGAAGATAATAAGAAGGTGAATCCAAAGAAAAACATATAGTAATCCTCCTGGATATTGGAAGTAGACACAATCGCCGGGCAAAAATTGGGAACTTGAGGGTGGGGCGAGACGGGGCCAAGGGAAGATGGGGAGAGAAAAGCGTGAAGGGGAGAATGGGGGGAGCTCGGAGGAATGGGATGCTTGGGATACAGGAAGGGTGGATATGGGAGCAGGGAAGCATATATCTTAATTTAGGGAGCCTTCTGAGGGTTGTCAAGAGAAAAAAAACTCTTTCTAAAAAAAGAGAAAAGAATAAAAATTTACTCGCTGAAAAAACAACTCAATATTCAAATGAAGATGGATATGAAGATAGATTGTTATAATGAATTACTCTTCTTTGTTGTGCTAGTGAACATATGGCTATATATATATAATCAGCTTGAGTAGCCATGGATTCTTTAATTGTAGTTTTAATAAAACATGGATGAAAAGTTTTGAAAAATATTGCATCTGTACCAGCATGTGCTGATGTCATGTCAAATAATGTAATATGACCACTGTTTAATACCATCTGTAATGTAATGAGTGCTATCCATAAGTACTCTTTAGCTATTTTAGAATATGTGAGAGGCTGTATGTAGGAAGTACAAACACCATGACATTTTATATAAGGAAATTGACATCATTAGATCTTGGTATTTGACAAGCATCCTAGAACAAAAATATGGTAAAAAAAATGAAGATATTTTCTTTTACAGACAGAGATGAGAGAGAGAGAGAGAGAGAAAGAGAGAGAGAGAGAGAGAGAGAGAGAGAGAGAGAGAATATTTCAATGAATCACTAAGTAGATGCCAGCTACACAAAACTGAATATTTAACCAGAGCCTGTTGCAAAGATTTTTTTATGGTGTTAGGAATACAGTTAAATGAGAAGTCACAGGTTACAGGCATGGTGCCTGTGATGTGACCTTCAGGGAGGATAGCCTCAGAGAAGTTTATCAGACAGAGAAAGGGGACTCTGGGGTTATATCATTCACTGACACTGTCAACAAATTTTGACACCCACATAACCTCACTGTAGCAAGCAACAACTACACAGGAAATGGAATTTGCCTTACCATAATCAGGCAAAGAATTATTAAAAATGCATGACTTACAAAAATGTTGACATGGTTAGAGGAACCAAAAAGAGATGTTCTAGACTCGTAAGATTAGTAAGAGGAGAAAGCTATTTCTACTTTTAGGCATGCCACTGCACAACTGAAAAGACCATCACGAATGTCCGTAAAATTTGGAGCTACCTAGGAATTCTGGATGCTAAGAGATTTAATTGGGGATGTTATGGAGATCCTAAGAAATGCAGTACCAAAGTAGAAAAGAAGTGGGGAGAAGGCTTACAAATCCTTCTCACTCCAGATGGCCAGCCTATTCAAAAAGTGGGATCTACGAAGGAAATCTACTGATCCTGCCTGAAGAACAGCTTCCGTGGCTTAATTTCCTGGGGGAATGTGAAAAGTGGAGAATTACCAGCATATCGATTCTGGTCTTACTTAACCATCTAAACATAAAGTCTGCAACACAGTTTTGCTGTTAAAAATATTCATAGTTTTATAGCTTGATTTTATATTTAGGAGTGACATGGAAAAATATTATTAACATCGTATAAAACTTAGTGCCTAACTTGGCCAAAGGTAATAACATCCCTCCAAATGTGAGAGCTGCACAATTGTGTGTGTACCACTGGCTTTGCTTTTGGAGTCAGTGAAGTATTTTCCTGCGTTGCCACTTTTCACTGGAATCCGATCACATCTTCTATTTCCTAAAATAATGAGGTTTATTAATATTGTTTCTACTTTTAGAGGAAGACAGCAAAGTGATTACCCTCTCCTCATTTTTGTTGCAAAAATATTGATACTAGATTTTTAAATTCTTCCTCCTTGGAAGATATGAGAATTGTGAGGAGCAATCATAAATCATTTAGTTTATTAAGTCTACTCCAGTGTGCTCTGTGAGAACAACAAAAAAGCAATTTCTATGGTCCTCAGCTCAATGACAAATTTCATTTCTGTCTAATCAGAGTTCTTCAGAGTCTGATCCATGTCTCCTGCACCAGGCAATAATCCAAGTACTAAAGCTATATTTGTTTTACACGCTAGTAACTGATATTGTTATACACTCTTGTTAGTCCATATAAAATGTGTGTATTTTGTTCAGCTTCCCATTAAGTTAGCTTGTTTCTACCCAGTTTTGGAAGCACTTGGACAATATAGTTAACACAGTTCTCTAGTATTGCTACGAGAAAGTCAAATGACCACCAGATTTAACAGCAAATATTTATCCTTTAAATTTAGCAGATGATTCAACTTTCAGAGATTTCTTTTCTATGACAACATGGCTGCTACGTGGAGCGGGGTCCAGGGAATGGCTGTTAAGGAGAAAGATTTCGCAAAAATATCCTAAGGGTGCACATGATTTGGTTGGTGGTCTATTTTTATTTTAACATATTATGCAACTATTTTCTTTAGAATATATAAGACCAGGAACATTGTACTCCCACTGTTTGTAGCTGTGTTGGGTTTTCTCATGAAACTCCACTGAGATGGAGGAGCACGTTTCTGTGCTTATGTTTGTTAGTTAGCTGAACATTACATATCTTACAACTTTTGTCTAGTACCACTTTAAATTGAAATCGGTATAAAAATGAAGTTATTTGGTACTTGCTTCTTCGAGAAAATTATTTTCTTTTAACATAAAAATAAGCAAAGTTAACTTTATTTCGTAAGGAAGAATTATAAGTCATATCAATTAATTCACCTATCTCATTAAATAGAACTTTTGAGGTGAAATATTGCATTTCTGTGTGCCTCAGTTTCCCTAAAGATAAATGGGGGATGAATGAGTCCTCTGAGTTGTGGGAATAAATGCCCTAGGTGTTAACTGTTTAGAATAATGATGAGCACAATGATCAACTGGTTAATATCAGCTATTAATATTTAATTTCTTCTGGTTTACCTAGTAGAATGGCTAATAATGCTATAATCTAGAAGCAGTACCCTGAAGTAGGCATACGTAAGAGGATACTGAGAACAATGATCAGTAGAACTTGAAGTTGGAGCATATTCAGGGCAGTCCATTGCTGTCAAGTAGAGAAGCATTAACCAGAAGATGACAGTAACTGAATGTCAGGAAAGAAAAGAGTCATGCTTGAGGGATAAAATGAGAAACCAGTAGACACGGAGATGGGAAAGCATGAAGTTTGGCATTAGAGAAAGTTTGGTGTGTGTGAGTGGAAATGGGTCCTCTGAAGTGAGAATTCAAGGACATACTTAGCTACTTCTTTACCTATGAACATTCAATCAAAGACATAAATATTCTGTGAACCACCTGACCATCAGAGAGCTATTTTGTTATGCCCCAAAACAATAACTTATAAGTGTTCTGTCTCTGCAATTCGAGATGGGCCAAAGACCATCATCAAATAAACCTGTGGGGAGGGAACGTGTGTTCTTGATTGCTATATATTAATGTCTTTATGTAAATAGTAGAAATTAATTTTCATATATATATAACACTCACATAAACATAAATATGTGCATTCATATATATGTATATGTACACACATATATGAGATACTCATACACACACACGTATATACATGCCCACCTACACACACACACACACACACACACACACACACACACACACAAATGCTTGTCATGCTATTAGGCTCTGTAACCGACACAGAAATTCAAAAGAGAATAGAGTCGTCTTCATTGCACATATTACAACCCAGGAACAAAGTCAGAGTACTATACAATAAGACAGTAAAGTGTATTCTGGTAGAATTCTTTACATGTCATGAAAATGAGCGTTTTCATGTGTTTATGACAGCAAAGCCTCACACCTCCACTCTCTGTTTAGACGGTAGATGATGAGACAGGGAGCAGCCAAGCAAGCACACAGTTTCTAAAGCCCCAGTACAGGCTGTAAGAAAGGTTGTGCTGTTTTCTTGCTGTTTTCTAATAGTGACATTTTTCTGGTATGCTGGAAATAAATAAGACAGGGAAGGAATGATCTGAGGTTTTGAAAAGAGACAGATTTGGATTTGGTCAATGAGAAATCTAATCGAGATCCCAATTAAGGAATAGGGTGTTCATGGGAACATGACACAGAACAACTACATCAGAAATATTCAAAGCCTAGTAGAGCTGGACATGAGTTCAGACGGAGGAGTGGGAAGTATGTGGACAAATGGCAGGGGATTATGTATTATGCTGAACATCCTAAAATGAGGCGTTCTTGTGGCTGTGCTTAACTCAGTAAAATATCACACAGGCACAGGTAACTATATTTGATATCCAGCCCTCATGTAAAGGGTTGGCTTAAATATACATATATGGTTTTTATTAACACAATTTTTATTGGTTCTTTGGGAATTTTACATCATGAACCCCAATCCCACTCATTTCTCAATCCTTTTGTACTCACCCTTCACCCTTATAGTGATTACCAGAAAGAAAAACTAAGTAAGAAATAATAAAAATAAGATAAAAGTAAAAAGGAAATAAGGTTATTAATTAAAAACAATAAATAGAACACACAACCAAACAAAGCAAAAGAAATGAGCAAACAACCCCACTTCTATCCTCCATCTGTCTTTCCCATCTTCTGTCACCTCTTCATTCATCTTGGTGGCAGTGGAAGCTCTGTGTGTCACACAGTAGACCCTTTTGCCCACACAACTTCACTTGCAAATGTTCATTGTTTAATATGTTTTGGGTCCTGTTCAAGGCCTCTGGCTTCTGATATACCATCAAAATGGACCCTCACTGAAACTTCCCTTTAATATCTTGTAGTTGTCCTGAGTCATGGAGATCCTGTGGCTATGGTTCTTTAGAACCAGTTCCTTCAGGTACTCCCATAGATCATGGATGGGGTAGGTATTGGGGCTTGCCCACTCAAAACCCTGGATATGTCTCTGGGTAGTAGATGGGTTTCATATGAGCTGATGGTGCTATCTCCAAAAGTCAAAGAACATCTTAAAAAAATCCCATACTATACCATATATCAGATGCTCCCTTATGAGTTGTTGATCTGGGCAGTACAAGAGATTCTGCAAACATACAGCCTACTGCTGTTGCTCTCCTCCCCCCTCCCCAGAGATAGAAGGTGAGTGCCCATTGATAAAGACACCATTTACTTTAGAAAGAGAGCCTAGAGACCACTGAGCTGGAACTGACCTAAAAACACTCTCCGTGAAGACTTGCTTTCATGGTGTCAGAAGGTACCATACAATCTTCCAAAGGAGAGAAGCAATCAACAGTCTTACCCAGCCTTGATGCCTGTGAATCACATCAACCAGCATAGTACTATAACCCTAAGTGTGCAGTAGCAGTATTCTTGGTGGTAACTATCAGCTCTCTAATTAGATGTAAGACTCACTCAACAAGAGGGAGACCATGTCTGTTATTGGATGATGGTGGAGTCATGGTTTTTGGGTAAGAATCCATAACCACTAATTTACTAAATCAGCAAAATTTCTAACAGCAATCTATAAACATTGTCCTTATACTTACAGACAAGTATACTCCTCACCCCATCAATGAAACTTCTTTTTGTGGCAGATGGATACCATTACAGAAACTAAACCCAATCAAAACGAAGAGTTGTAGAACCCAGCCCCAATGTGTATATCTATGCTGAGGCTCAGGAAACAGAGAAGAAAAGGCTGGAAAGCCCGTAAAATCCAGTGATTAGGAGTTTGTTATGAGAGGCTGTTTCCTATTAATATCAGAAACTATTAATATCAATACAACTGTTCAAAGATGAAAATAAGGATGACACCAATAGACATGCCAAACCGGATGAAGGGAACCCCTCCCCACCCCCCACAGGCCTCAGTCTCATCACAGAACCATAGGCAACCAAGGAAAGCTGGGAGTGAGAGAAGCAGCCTTCCCTAGGGGACAGCACATCCACCGGTTGTCCAGTGTCAAACTGTCAGCCCTGAAAACATATAAAAAATGTTCTTTGTACAGTCTGAACAGGTTGTATTTAAGAATATATGTATATGAACATATATGCATGTAAAAATAATTAGTTAGAAAAGGATTCCATGAATTTGAAGACAACAGGGAGGGGTGTATGGGACAGTTTTTTTTTTCGGGGGGGGGACAAGGAAGAAATGGTGTGATTCAGTTATAATCTCAAAAAAAGCTACAAAACAACAAATTGGGCATCATGGTACATGCTGGAAATCTCAGTGATTTCTGAGGAACAGAGGCGGATGCACCTCTAGAGTTGTCTAGTTAGCCTCTCCTCCTGGGGAGCCCAGGTCCCAGAGAAAGACTGTGTCGCAAAAAAAAAAATTATATGAAGAAAGACAGCTGAAGTTGACTTCTGGCCTCCCTACAAAGACATACACACTCACCCCATACATGTGAACACACATACACAGATACACACACAGACACATTGAGGCATTTATGAAAAGGAAACTTTCTTCAGTGAGAAAAATCATTTCATTCTGTAAGACACAAGTTTTACTTAAGGTACTGAGGAGGTAAAATCACTGATGGTGGCGAGTGGGTTATGAAGGAAATAAAATAATTGCTCAAAGAGTGAGTTCTAGAAGTGGAGGAACTCTGACTGAATTATGTGTTATGATGGGAAACACCTGGTTTCAATCAAATTATGGAATATGAAGAAAATATCTAGTTTTTTTTTAAAAAGCTCAATAGAGAGCAAAGGAAATAAAAAGAGAATTTGATTTTATCTTTGTATGTCTTAGATGTCTGGGATATAGCAGGTCGTTGCATGTTCACATGTTAATGTTCATGGTAGACATCTGTGATGCAATCATCTTTAGCAGTCACTAGAGGAGGAGAATACTTTAATTTAGAAATGATGTCTAAGCTGTGTGTGTTTGACCTGTTTAGCAGAATAGTGTTAACAGCTGATGTATTGTTTGCATTCAGTGGTCATGCTAAATCCATAGAGCAGAGTTTCCAGGTCTGAGAAAACTGTGGCGCAACTGTAACGCAACGTGTGTTCAGGAATGTGTATACCTGACTCAAGAGGGAAAGAGGTGAAGCAGTAGGAGATGAATAACAAGAATTAAGAAACAACTTAGCTATATCCTTGATTGTCTGTAGAAACCTCACTCTGTCATTGATCTCGTCTGGGATCTTATTGAGAACCTGTTTAAGTGCCCGTGCCTTTTCATTTAGGTCCTGGAATTCTGGCTCTGGCCGTTCAATCATGTACTCTTCTACATCATCTGCTGCCATACGAAGAAGGGACTCGGTGAAGTTAACTTCTACACATTTTTTCTCTAATATTTTCATAATAATGTCTTGTGTGAGGCCTGGATTTTCCTTTTCAGCCTTAATGAAAGCGGCTCTCAGGGTCCGAGCTGCAGACAAATTTACTTGTTCTAGCTCATTAAACACAGGATACATGACTGCATAGAGCAGTATTAAACTGCATTTATCTGTAAATTTTAAAGTTTGACTGTATAAATTATCAGTCCCTCCTGAAGGGATCTAATCCAGGATGTTGAATGGGATTATTGCCATCTTACACCATATTTTTTGTAAAATGTAGCTTAATCATAATCTCACACTGAAGATTTTGCATCGCTTTTGCTATTATAATTCTTTTAAGAATTATAAGCCAAAAGAATTTACGCCTTAATGTGTCATTATATAACATTCCTTACAAGAACTGAAAATATTGGTGTTTGTTTCTGACATTTTAACTTGAAAGCGATATGCTGCAAGATAATGTATTTAACAATATTTGTTGGCAAATATTCAATAAATAGTTTACATCTGTTAAAAAAAAAGAAACAACTTAGTGGTCAGGCAAACAGATCTCTATGAGTTCAAGGACACGCTGTTCTACAAAGCGAGCTCCCTAGAGAGACCCTGTCTCATAAACTAAACACATAGAAGAAAAGCAAGGGGATACAAACCTAGCTTAGGCTATATTTGAGATAAAATAATGGCAGAGGACCTTTTTTTCTCCATGAGATTTTTTTTTTTGGGGGGGGGATTTTCGAGACAGGGTTTCTCTGTAGTTTTAGTTTTTGGTGCCTGTCCTGGAACTAGCTCTTGTAGACCAGGCTGGCCTCAAACTCACAGAGATCTGCCTGTCTCTGCCTCCCAAGTGCTGGGATTAAAGGCATGAACCACCACTGCCCGGCTCTCCATGGTATTTTTAGAAAGAAATTTACATCAATTTTTCTGGTTTATTTGAGCTATAGTTTTTTTATATTTTGAATTGATATTTCTTTGGGTAGATTAGTCCATTGTCACACCAAGACTCTGTTTAGAAAACAAGAATTAGATATATACATTTTCACCTAAACTGTTTAAAGGAAAAAGTAACAACTTTGGGAAAAGAAGATTTTTTTTTCTTTATTAAATAGTGCTTGCTATATCCTCTTCCTAAACAGAGAGATATCTTTAGGGGAAAAATGATCACAGAAATGGAGATTTTTATCTCTCTGTGTAGTGTTGTTAAAACAGAAAAGAAATGCATCTCACAAGGCTGTGTTGCATAATAAATGAGGCTTATGTAACACAAATGTTCTCTGGCCTTCCCAGTTTATGACTGCCACACAACATCGTCACGAGCAATTTTAAATATCCACATTACCAAGACATCATCTCTGTGTGCTTGAATGACAGGAATTAACATTTCCCAGCATGTCCCTCAGCCATTTCTAAGAGCTCCACTGATAGCTGTCACATGTGCTCTCAGAAATAAGTCTCCCTCATTATCCGGCTTCAGCGCCCAGACACAGCACCGCAATGCTGGCTCTGCTGATGTCGGCTGCCGTGGCATCCTCACTGGGCCACTGCTGTTGTCCTTCACTAATGTACTTTGCCCTTGCGAAGGAGGGCCCAGTTTTCTGTTTTCCTTTTTCTTATTCCTCTCCTTTTTTTATGTTGACAACCTAAGAGGAGAAGTTTATAATTTCACATAGAAAGAGAAAATCCTTGCCTTAGCTTTCAGCTTGATTCCTCTGGAAGTTTGAAAGAGTAGGCATGTTGCAAACTTACCATTACTACATGTGTGTGTACTCCGAGTCTATGAGAGTATTCCCTTTTAAGAAAACATTATGGATATACTGTTAGTGGACTTTATTTCCCAGCATTCCAACCAATTCTAGATTCAGGTCTGAGTTGTGAAATCTCTTTCAGTGTTGCGTATCTGATATTGTTTGGAGGCCATAACAAGTCTGCATCATGCCATTCTTTACCAAAGTCAGTTTTTGCTTTTCTTTTGGTAGAAGACTCTCTTCCTGAGGAGAGGAACTTGTCGTGCGGTACCTTTCCTGTCTTGGTGCCCTGTCTATCTAGAGTATCTCTTTAAATAGACACATTCATTTCGATAATGGCATGAACTGTAGGGCAGACATAGTGAAAATGAACCGTGTGTATCAGAAAAGCATTTCTTAAGAAGAATGGTCAACAGACCATCAGGTTATATAGGGTGTCTAGGGTTACAATGATGAAATGATCTCTTATGCTCCCATTTCAGGAAGACATGTCACTTGGTGTTTAAAAGGGAAAAACCACATAGCCAAACCAAACCAAAATAAATCCCCATGTTAATCATTTTAGATACAGTAAAAAATTAAAAGTTGAAACTCCAGGTCTGCTGTGCTCTCAAGATATTCTATTCTATCTAGTTCTGAAATTATGTCAAAATTTAAAATATTATTGTTATTTAAAGGTATAAATAATATAAAGAATGTATGTTTATGAAGAGTAAAGTGGTTGTGTGATGGAAAAGTCATTTTCTGAGATATTACAATTAGAATAGTAGTTCTTTTAAATAAAGTATACATTATGCATTTTAATATAAATGTAATTAAACAAAAATCAACAAAAATTAAATTTAAATATACGCTGTTAATTTTATGTCTTAATGGTTAATTAATTAGAGTATGCCTTCTAAATATTTAGCATAATCTAACATAACCAAGTAAAATATGACTTGATTATCATGTGGATCAATATCCTATTAGAAGGCAATGTAAGTTTTTTCATGCTCTTGAGCAAGGAGGAGTTTCTAAGGTATTTTTTCTTTTTGATTCCTATTATCATATGTAGAATCAAAAAAGCCAAAGTAATGTTATCTATGAAGTGGTGGGAGTGAGAGGGTTATGAATGCTAAGTGTGGACTGAATGGAGTTCTAAATGTCAGATGGGATCCTCCAATCAATACCATTAACATCACCTGTCAACTGTTATCTCAGCTGTATAAAATATTCAAGTGCCTCATTCCAGATTCTAATCTTGGTAGAAATGTTCAATACAGGGGTAGCAATGTCCAAAATAGTCTGATTTTGTGCTACCAAATTTATTAGCATTCCACAATAAGATTGGCACAGGAGGGCGAACCCTGTGAACAGAGGTCTACCCTCTTCCTCTGAGTTTCTTAGGACAAGGTTGGCTACACTTCCTGGCTGTGTTTCACTTCTTCCACAGCCTAACTTCCTCTTCTGAAGATAAGTTTTGTCTCTTCCTGGTAGACAGCTTGGAGTCAGGATTTTGGGGGAAACCAGCCTAGATGCCTGTTGTATATGTATTGTACTGTTATAGTGTACATGTGATTTGTAAGTTTGAGACAAGTCTTTGTGTTCTTGCTTAAATGCTGCTCTTTCTTCCTCTTGGGGATGATCAGCTTGATGAAGCCATGAATCCTGCTTTGTTACCATTGCGGTTGATAGGACCATTGCAGTTTAGGTTTGTATGTTAGATGAATAAAAAGTATGTTTTTGAGAATTCCATATACAAGTGCAATGCATCTTAGTTATATCTATTCACCCTGCAACCCTCCAACACCTCTCATGCTCCCAACAGCTCCGTCTCAAACTCATGTCCTTGTCTATAGTTATATTGCTTGTAATGAGAGAGTCTTTTAGTTGTAATGGTAAGTGCTCGAAGATCTACTTATTAATAAAAGGTGAATTTCATTTTTCGCTTTACTCAGAATCTGGGTAAAGAAGAGGGAGAAATGTCATAATTATTAATTAATTAGATTACTCTTCAACATATTAGCATGACATATAACCTTATAATGTCAGATCCTTTCCGCTGCTCCCTCTAGACCCACTCCTCATCCTCCTCTGCTTTGGAGCACTAATACTCTGGGGTTTTAGTAAGAGGTTCCAGCTGAAGACTGACAAAAACAATTACCAACAAGAGAATAAAGGGAAGTAATAGAAGTCAGTCAGGCATGGTATTTATTCCCTAGTTACCTTCCATTATGTGGTATGCAGCTGGTTCTGTCTCTTAAGTGATAGTAAATCAAGACACACAGCCTGTTTTTCTGAAAGCGTCTAACTCAACTTGATTTTCTGTCATTTTATGTCCAGTAACTGTTTCATTCTCTTTTATTTTTGTGTTTAAGTTAGTAAGAACTTTGTTACTACCTAAAATGATTGCAATATTTCTTGTCGTTCTTTGATAGCTGCGTCTTGGTAAATGTCTTTGTTTATAAAACTTTGTTGTATTAATGTGCTTTGTTGTAGTGTGGTTTCTCCTGGGAGGTATGCTTGTCTATATGTGTGCCTGAACACATATGATCTGCACATATACACAATAGAATATATAGTCTTGTTCATGTATTCAAGAAACTCTCCCTGATTTTGTTGTATGTCTTTATCATTAGAAACACTGAAAGAAATATAGTCTCTGCCTCTGATAACCTCACAGTCTAAGAATAAATGAAGACACACAGGTCAGTAAATAACATCAAACAAGATAAGCACTATAGTATTGAGAATAGTGGTTACAAATACATACATGTAGTAATACCTGCCTAGAAATGCCATCAAATACTTTGTAAATGTGCTACTATTTGAGATTTGTGTGAAAGGATGAAGAGGAGTTTTCAATTCAGATAAGGAGGTGATGGCTGAACAATATTTAGGATTAAAGGTTTAGATTGCTCTTATAAAAACAAAATGCTGAGAGTCAAGTATTAGCGTGTAAGGAAGTAAAACAAGTAAAAACCTATTTGTTGCTGGAGCTCCTTCCGCTCCTTCAGCCAATAGCCACTGAGATACCAGCACATTGGGGCGTGGTCTCCCTTTTTAAAAATGCGGCCACTTCCCTCCGCTCACTCTCTGGCTTCCAGCTCCACTTCCGGTGACTAGGCTCCCTTCCTGATTGCGCAGAGGGCTGTTGTCTGGGACAGTGATCTGTAAGTTTTTCCCCTTCAAATAAATAACCATTCTATTAATCATAATTCCAAACTGGTGTGGGATTGTTTGTGATTTACGCCTTTATCTGGTGCCCAAACGTTGGTTTTAGGACCTCTCCTTCCCCTGCTCGGCTGCCTGCCGCCAGCTCCAATAAATGTGTGATTACTGAATCAGCCTTTTCTGAGCACAGGGCAGTAACCCATTGAAAACCTGAATACGTGTCTATGATGTGGTGTACATATTTTAATTTACCAAATTCCATAAAGTGAAACACATCCATCTGCCAGATTTCATTCCTTTGAGTACCCTTTGGGTTACTCCCTGCAGGCAACGGTGTTTGATTATAGAAAGAACAAGTAGGACACCTATTAGCTAATTATTCAGTAAAAAAGTAAATGACTCATTTTGCTCTTTTAAAAAAATTATTATCATTTTCTTTCCACATATAATACTTACTTGTTACATGTTTTACATGGTACACTTAGGTATATTGTTTTAGTATTCTTAGCCTACTTTCTAATTTTATATATTTACTCTCATAGTTTATTCAGTTTGGAGTCTGCATTCAGTTTGAACATTATCAAAGAATACTGTTATATAGAATATTACATTTAGAAACACAATTGTGGTCAAGGTCAAGATCATTGACAAATGAATTATTTGCCAGTATTTAATATATAGTGAAATATGGAATTGAATCATATGATTTTCTGAAGCACTTCTCTGAGTTGCTGATTAATTATCAAGTATAAAGTATTTCTAAAAGAAAGAAAGGTAAATTTAACATGCCGTTAAAAGTTTAATCACACTCCTTTCAAACTTACATGACCTTAAACATACTGATAGATGGCTCTACATTAAAGGAATAAGTTCAACACTTCAATGATAGCTACGGACTTTATGTAATTAGCTTGAAATATTATGTGATAAAGTATGGCTATTGTTCAATGTTTCTTTGTTGAACATATCAGAACAATGTAAACTATATCATTCATATCTTTTTTGTTTCTTTTTCTTTTTCTTTTTCTTTTTCCATTCTATGATAACAGTTAGGGTAGTCACTAATCTGATTACAGAGGCAGACTGGTTCAGACACCCTCTCCACTATTTCTAGGAGTCTTAGCTGGGGTTATCTTTGTGAATTAGTGGGAATTTCCCTAGTACCGGGTTTCTCCCTATACCCATAATGACTCTCTCTATCAAGATATCTCTTTGATTGCTCTCTCTCTCTGTCCCTCCCCCAACTCAACTATCTCAATCCCTCAAGTACCCATCCCCATCCTCTCTCTTTTGTCCCCCTTCCCAGTTTTCCCAGGAGATCTTAACTATTTCCTTTTCCTCCATGTGTGTCCTTCTTAGGGTCCTCCCTTTTACTTAGTTTCTCTGGGGTTGTAAATTGTAGCCTGGTTATCCTTTGTTTTGCAACTAATATCCGCTTATGAGTGAGTACATAAAGTATTTGTCATTCTGAGTCTTGTTTACCTCACCCATTATGATTTTATACACACACACACACACACACACACACACACACACACACACACACATATATATATATTCCATCCAGTTGCCTACAAATTTCATGATGTCATTTTTTTTAACCGCTGAGTAAATATGTCACATTTTCCTTATCCATTCTTCAGTTCATCTAGGTTGTTTCCAGGTTCTGGCTTTTACAAATATATAAATAATTCTGCTTTGAACATAGTTGAGCAAGTGTCCTTATGGTCAAATATGTTCAAAGCAGCATTATTTGTAATTGGAATCTGGAAATGGAGTCTAATCTCGAAATTTACTTCATGAAAACAGAGAGGTGCATGTTGAGTGAATTGGCAGGTTGGTTAGAAAGGAGAGCCAATGCAATCCTAAGAATAACAATAAAGTCCATGCTTGAGCAGTGGCTGCCCATTTCCAGATCAAGGTTGAGAAACGCAAGAGATTTTGCTGAGACCAGATAATACATTATCTTGGACATAATTTGGCATGTATTTCTGGAGAATGTCTTTACTAAATTATTTCAAGTGAGAAGAGATAGTCTATGCTAACTTTGCAGATATCAACACAAACATTCATGATATAATTGTTAGTATAAGGCCAGATTTATTTTGAGGCATTTGAAATACAATTATATTATAATGTTTGAGGATTTTTTTGAGACAGGGTTTTTCTGTATCTTTGGAGCCTGTCCTAGAACTCACTCTGTAGACCAGGCTGTCCTCAAACTCATAGAGATCCACCTGTTTCTGCCTACTGATTGCTGACATTAAAGGAATATGCCATCACCACTTGGCTCTGTTTGAGGATTCTTACTCTAAAGCAGTGAAAATAGAAAGAGAAAAGTAATCAAAGAAACTTAAGCATGATTAATCAGAAAGAAATGGTGAACAAAAAGATAAAGACATAATAAAAGTGGGGATATTTTTTGAAAGGAAGTATTGAAACTGTTCAAATGCAGTGAAGTGATGAAGCTATGTTTCAAATTAAATATCTTGTAAGAATCCGAGGAAAATCTGTTGCTTCCATTGGAGGAGGACTTCAACAGAGAGGTAAAGCAGAAAGGAAATTGCAATGGGTAGATGTGATGCTCACAATGACCTTGGACCATGAAAATGTGAAGAGATGACTGTGTGTTCAAAGTTCACTCTATAGGTGATTCTGAAACTTTGGAATATGGCAGAAAATATGATCTCTCTTTCTTGCTCCTCAAAATGGGATATTAGATAGCAGTTACATATTCTATATTAGTATTACTGCTTTGTGTCTTCAATATGATCTATTTTATATTCTAAATAAAATTCTATAATAATCCAATTTTAATGGTGAAATTAACCAGCCACATTTACAGAATTTTGCGTGATTATTTTATGCTTAGTAACTGGGAAATATGTTTTGTTTCTTATGAAAGTTTTATTATGTAAAGTGGTAAAAAGTAGAACAAGGTAGGTAGATGTTCAATGGTGTAAAATCTGGAGTCCCCATTTTTTCACTTCCTATGTGGAACCCCAGTCATGACTTTCTATACAGCTTGGAAATGGCTCAAATGTGTTTCTTCTAAAGGTTTGTTGTAAGGTTGGTGGTAGCATTGGAAGTCGATGGTCCTTTAAGATTTGAGGCATGTTTAGTTGTGGATATGGTCCAATAAGACATTGTGTAACCACAGTTTTCTGGCTCCCATTTGGTGATGAGATCTCTTCTTCATGTACAAACATATCTTCTTTGTCATCAAACTATTGCCAAAGTTGGTATCATGTTGTTTGGACCTTTGTAGGTAAAGCTAACTTCCCTCAGATATTCTATCACACGAGCAAAAGCAAACCAGTAAAATGTTTTTATGCAGAAGGCTTTGTAATGGCATTGGAAAGCACCATCTACTCTTTTTTATATTTTAATAGAATGAAGATGAATTCTTTATATTTTAATAATTTGTTATGAAACAGTGCTTACTAATTGTCACTTGAATATTGTAATCTTTGAGTACTTTAAAAGTACAAGGAATGATACACAATTAATGGAAGCAAGTCACATAGTTTATATTTATCTCTGGTGGAAAGATTCCTTTCATGAAAACTGCGTTTTCAAGCTTCACAGCCTGCTTCCTAATGGAACGAGGGACATGTCATAAGCAACTGACATAAAATAAATACAGCTAGGATTTGAACCTGTGGGAAAAGCTCTAAATCACTGTTGATCAAAGAAATGCAAATTAAACCAACAACAATGATATGGTATGTTAAATTCATCACAGCTGAGTAGTTACCAAATTCATAAAAATTGCCACTGAAATGAAGTAAAACTTACATCCTCTTAATGTAGAGGAAATTGTGCATTGATGTAATCTTTTTAACTTTTAAGAGAAGAATATGACAAATGCCTTTAAACATTTTGTAATATAATATGTTTAGAATATTAAAATCAACCATCAACAATAAAATTTAAGAACTTTTGCTATATTAATGATACACGTCCATTAAAATTTATTCACATATAGTTTTTTATGCAGTGGAAAAACTTTTATTAAAACCATGACAGGGGCAAGATTCATTCCATAGCAAGGTTTTCTTTCTTAGACCTCATAATTCTTCACGGGGCAGAGTAACTTTGCAAATTTTGTTTCTGTACATTTTCTCTTATTTTCTTAAGTCTTATTGTCTATGGTTAACAAATCACAAATTAGTAATATCCAAGAATTAGGAAGGAAAGACATGATTCATCCAGGATCACTAATATGGCACTAATAAACAAGCTGCTTGTTTGTAAGACAAGAAGGTTATGGGAACCAAACATATTGGAGATTTGCAATAGTTTTAGGGCTACCTTTAGAGAGACTCAATAACAATAGCACCAGGGACTGGGGCTAGGGAGATGGCTCAGGGAGCAAAGCTCTTGTTGTAGAAAACCTAGGGACCAGAATTCAAACCCTTGGAATCCATGTGAGAGCTGGATGAAGTGGTGTAGGTCTGTAATGTCTGCCTTTCCTTTTATGGTACGATGCAAGGTGAAGACAGGAGAATCCCAAGAGATTTTCAGATCAGATTACCTCTATACAGAGTGCTAAACAGCAAAGAGCCTCTCAAATGAGACGCAAGGTGAAGGCTGATATCTGAGGTTTCCTATGACCCTAACCTGTGTGTCCTCACTCATATACATGTGAATGTGTATACATGAATAGGAACACATGATTTACATACATGCAATACATACAGAAAAGATGAAACTAGATGGATACTATGATACATCACTGAAAAAGAAAATGAATGTCCCCTCCACATTCCTTAGCTGGGACAGACTTCTACAACCAAAGACAAAAAAAAAAAAAAAAAAAAAGAAGAAAACCAAACAAGTTTGTTAACACAGAAAGACCTCATCACACAGGAGAAAGCAGTTCAAGGCTGTATTTTACGAGTCACCTTTAAATAGCATTTCAATAGTGGACAGTCAGGTTTAATAGATGGCAAGTCAAAGAAAGAGTGATGCCAGGATTTCGGAAGAGAGAACACCGTGGGCAGATAAATTATAGGAAAAAACGTCTCTGCACAGATGCTTTTGATGTGAACTCTAAGGTGAAAAACAAGCAGGATAAAGACAATTTAAAATCCCATAAGCATGTGGGAAAGGGAAAGGGGTCTGTCAGGAAGAAGACATTTCCCTTCGTGAACTCTTGTAATGATGTTAGACAATCAAAAAGAGACAGAGATCTCCCTTTCATTATGTTTGTCTTTAACTCATAAACTTCCCTACTTTGGGGAGAAAGATTTGGCTCCCTTCACCTGAGTGTTCTTAAAAATAAAGTAGAAAGATCACATTTCTTGTGTGTGGTGGTTTGAATGAGATTGGCCCCCATAGATTCATACCCTTGAATTTTTAATAGTAGTAGGATATATGGCCTTGTTTGAGTAGGTGTGGTTTTGTTTGATGAAGTGTGTCACTGGGGATTGTTGTTGGTTCTTTTTACTTAAAGAAAGAAATACTATTTTGCAGTTATTTTGTATAATTTATATATTATTCCCTTTAAAAATTATTCTTCTCTCATGTATCCTGACCACAGCTTCCCTTCCTTCACTCCTCCCCCCCCACCACACCTTCCTTCTCCCCAGGATCCATTTCTCCTCTATTTCCCTTCAGAAAAGAACAAGCCTTCTAGGGTTATCAACTGAACAGGGCATAACAAGCTACCATAAGACTAGGGAAAACCATCAAGTCTGGACAAGGCAACACAAAAGATAAAGGGTCCCCAAAACACAAAAGAGTCAGAGACAGCCTCCTTCTCCCATTGTTAGGACACCAACTTACACAACCACAACTTATGTGCAGAGGACCTAGCTTAGACCCATACAGGATCCCTGGTTGTCACTTCAGTCTCTGTAAGTACCTATGAGCCCTGCTCAGTTGATTATGTGGGCCATGTTCTCCTGGTGTCCTTGACACTCCTGGTTCATGCAATCTTTCCTCCTCCATTTCCCAGGGGTTCCCTGAGTTCTGCTCAATGTTAGCTGTGGGTCTCTGCATCTGCTCCTATCAGCTGCTGAAGGAAGAAATGAGATCAATATTCCCCTAAAATCACAATTAACCCATTAGTCATGACATGTCTATTTTAATATAAAAATAAATAAATAAATAACAGTGAAACGACCTTTGCTGTATGAGTCGCCACTGAATTTCCATTACATAGTTAATGTGGTCCCAGCCAAATAGAAATGAATTTAAAGTTTCACTAAGTTGTTAATTTAAGGTTCTTTTAGATGATTTTATGCTTAAATAAAGTAGCATGTTTCACTCATGATTAAATACACACTTACTCCATTCTTCAGATTTATATTAAAATCAGCTAGTTCGTGTAAAAGGTAGGGTGTTTTCCTCAGAACTCAAAAAATGTGACAAAATATTATAGAATAAAATAAGTAGCCCTCTAAAAAGACATGTCAGAAGAGTAGAATTTTTTATACATAATTCTCTGTAAAGAACGTACAACTTCAAGTGAAAATGTAATGATTTTAGCTTTACTATTTTGCTAAATATAGAACTGTTCACAAATTTTACTACCCTATTTTAAATACTCAAAACTTTATAAGAGCTCTAAAACGAATTTACCCCAAGATAATATGTGATATTATAGTTAGTGATATTTTAGAGGAAGGAGAGAGCAGTTTCCCGGAGGAGAAGGGATCACCTTAGCCATTCTTCCCATTCAAAGACTGGGTAAGCTCATGTTCCTCTGATGTCAATTCACTATGTGAGAGGCAAAGACGTAGACAACATTGTGTGATGAATTTTTTGCCCCTTATTCTTCACTTATCTACATACTATCTCATTAATCACTAGCCTTTGCATTGACTTTCAGCCTGTTTAGATGTTGGCTATATGGTTCTTATGGCAAATGGAATTAGTAATATGTTGGCTGGAGAATGTTAAAGTGAAAGCTTTTCTTTTTTGTTTAAACAGAAAAAGGGGAAATGATGTGGGAGTGTTTTCTATCTATCTGTTGCTTTCATTGGTTAATTAATAAAGAAAACTGCTTGGCCTGATAGGTCAGAACATAGGTAGGCAGAGTAGACAGAAGAGAATTGTGGGAGAAAGAAAGCAGAGTCAGGCAGATGTCTCAGGCAGTCGCCATGCCTCCTCTCTCTGAGACAGATGCAGGTTAAGATCTCTCCTGGTAAGCCATCCCTCGTGGTGCTACACAGATTACTAAATATGGGTTAAAGCAAGATATGAGAATTAGTCAATAAGAGGCTGAAACTAATAGGCCAGGCAGTGTTTAAATGAATACAATTTGTGTGTTGTTATTTCGGGTGTAAATCTAGCCATGCAGGAGCTGGGCGGGAATGCAGCCTGTTGCTCCTACTACAGAAGATGTGATAAATGCTTTACTCTGAGCTTAGCATTACTCAACATGCAAAAGTGAAAATGTTGCATATGAAAGTTAGCATTTTCGCATTCTTTAAAAAAAATTGCATTTAGGATATGTGTTCCTACAACCCAGAGAGTCAGTCTTTAGCAGTGTAACATCTTTTATTTTATTTTCTTTCTGAATCAGTTCTCTTTTTTCTTTATGTTATCTGCCTGGTCCTTGTATCAATTAAGGCTTTGATACCTACCTGACTAAATCTCTATTAGTTCTGTAGCCTAGATTTCTTCTCTCTCCCTTAGCAAGCAAAGAGTGTAATGATCACCCAGGACTATAAAATTAAATGGTCCTCTTGATGAAATGGCTATTTGCAATTAGTTATAGTATATGAAGCAATTGCATGATGTTTGTAAATTGTACTTCATAAAACCAGAGATGCTGCCCATTTCTTCCACTTAAGATTGTGCATGGTGGCTGTATATATGTATAGCTTACCTGTATTTTACCTTTGGGGATTATCTGTAAATGTTACTTCTGAATAATAACTGGAAGCAGAATTTAAGTCTCAATAATTTTTTTTACATATGCCCTTAGGCCTCTCTCCTCACCCATTCCCCATTGAGAATAAAAATGTGGAGTTTCTAATTGAGCATCTGGGCACATTCTTGTTTATACTGATGCACAAGTCCCCATGGTTGGTCTGTAACATTGTCCTGCAAGTAACACATATTTAGCAGAAGCACATCCGGACTCCCTGCTGTAATCAACCCTCCAGAGAAATTTAATTTTTAATTAAGTGAAGCACAGTGTTTACTTTTGCTCTAGAGCTGATTAATCAGAACTTTGCTATTTGTGTTACAAAAATGGGGATAAATTAACTATACCTTTAATTAGACAAGGGGGAATTTATTTCTCTGTCTTATGTCTACTCAAAGCAAAAATACTTCCCTGAAACCAAGAGAGAGGATGATTAAAATATGCCACAGCAAGTGGTAGAGGGGTTGGGTTGCTGAGCATTAATACATTGAGTCATGAATTCTGACCTATATATTCATTAAGCTTCTTATAATATATGGATTGTTTATTTCATTTTTTATTTTAATACTTATAATTTTTTATATTTTATTTTAAGGAAACATAATATTAGTACATAATTATGTCATCATGTATAGTGTTTCATGGTGCAGGAGAAATGTCTGTATTCTGCTAATCATGTATTTAATAAAACACTGATTGGCCAGGCAGGAAGTATAGGCAGGTAAACCAGACAGGAAGTAGAGGTGGGAGATGAGAACAGGAGAATGCTGGAAAGGAGGAAGACCATTCCCCCCATTCCAGCCCAGACCACTGAAGAGGCAACATGTGACCAACCCAGCTGAGAAAGGTACCGAGCCGTGTGACTAGCATAGATAAGAATGATGGGTTAATGCCGGGCGGTGGTGGCACACGCCTTTAATCCCAGCACTTGGGAGGCAGAGGCAGGCGGATCTCTGTGAGTTCGAGACCAGCCTGGTCTACAAGAGCTAGCTCCAGGACAGGCTCCAAAGCCACAGAGAAACCCTGTCTCGAAAAACAAAAAAAAAAAATTATATAAAGAATGATGGGTTAATATAAGCTACAAGAGCTAATATGAAGACTGAGCTAATGGGCCAATTCGTTTTATAACTTATGGAAATCTCTGTGTGATTTTCTTTGGGACTTACTGGCTGTGGGGTACCGGGTGGGACAGAAACCCCAATGAGCAGGCCCTTCATATTACAGTTTTGATGTATGTACTCAGTGAATAATGATCAAATAGGTTAATTGGCAGAACTATTACTTCAAATATTTGCAATTATTTATAGTGAGAGCATTGAAAATCTTCTAGTCATTGAAAATATACATTATCTTAAAAATATACATTACTCCTTAAAGAATAAAACCCTAGCACTTACTCTTCCAAGCTCACCACAATTCTCTGCTTCTTGATTTATATCTCAGTGTATCTCTTACTCTCTGCCTGTCCTCACTTCTGAGCATCAATCATTGTTTGATTTCATTTTTTCTGTGATGCCAAATTTTAATATTTTATTTTCAATATTCAACATAAATGAGGCCATCCGTTTTTGTCTTTCTGGACCTGTATTATTTCATTAACACAATTCATCCACTTTATTGCAAAGACCTAAAATTCAGGCTTTTTATGTCTAAATAATATCCCTCCCCCAAACCCACTCATCTACCAATGGCCATTTATTCTGATTGCATGTCTTGGCCATTGTAAATAGAAGTATGTGGGTGAGTGATGATGTCTCTGAGGCAGACTGATGATATTCCTTGGGTTTGTTGCTTGTTAGCCCTGTTTTTAATTTTTTTGAGAAATGTCTATAAAATGTCCATCATAATAGCATTGACTTTCACTTGTATTCCTGCCATACAAGGGTATGAGGGTTCCCTTTTTACCCAAACCCTTGTCCGCATTGACTTTTCTTGTCTTTTTGACATCTTAATAATGATGCACGATGCCCCTTCACTGTTTCACTTTGCATTTCTCCAATAATTCATGTCTTGAACAATGTTATTTCACATACATGTTTATAACATGAGGGGGCCAGGCCTGCTTATTTGGGTTTCTGTCCTGCCTGGTACCCCACAGCCGGCAAGCCCCAAAGAAATAACACAGAGATCTCTATAAGTTATAAAGCTGATTGGCCCATTAGCTCTAGCCTCTCACTGGCTAACTCTCACGTCTTGATTAACCCATTTTTTTTTTATCTATGTTAGCCATGTGGCTCAGTACCTTTTTTCAGTGGTGCAAATCACATCCTGCTGCTTTGGTGATCTGGGCAGGAATGGAAGTAATCAACTTCCTCCTTCCCAGAGTTCTCCTGTTCTCATCACATCATTTCTACTTCCTGTCTGGTTTTCCCGCCTATACTTTCTGCTCAGCCAATCAGCGTTTTATTTAAAACATGATTGACAGATTACAGACAATTCTCCCGCACCACATGTTGATAGTTTGCATGCCTTTTATCTATCCATGTCTCCTGTCCTCTTTTAAAAGTCATTGAATTTTTGAGTTGTTTGAGTTCCTTTTATTTTCTGGACATTAACCATTCATCATATATTTAATTTTAAATTATTGTTCTAGTTCTCTGGCCAGCACTTATTTTTGCTGATTATTTCCTTTTCAGTAAGACACTATTTAGTTTGATACAATCATATTTGTTTTTCTTGCCTGTGCCTTTGAGGTCTTACCTAAAACAGCCATTCTCAGAACAATGTCATAAAGGTCTTTGACAATATTATTCCTCTAGTGGTTTTATAGTTTTGGATAATGATAAATCTCTTTTAGTTAATAAACTAGAGCTGGTCTAACACCACCTTCAAAATACAGAGTGGGTAGCTGCAAATACAAACATATAATATCTCATATAATATAATATAATATAATATAATATAATATAATATAATATAATATAAATAGTCCCAGGATGCTAGCACATATGACCCATGTAGTCACCTGAGTGTTTATATTTTTTGTGGTCACATATGGTGGAGAGGACACCAATCCCATTGGCTTCAGGCCTGATGGCTTTATTTTATCCTAGTTAAAGCCCTATCTTAAAATGTGTTCATATTGTATGTCTGAGTTTCAGCATTTAAATCCAGAGGGTTTATGATTTAGTCCTTAGCAATCATATAAGGTTCCTCATTACTTATAAGCTATTATATTTATCTATTTTCCAAACCTAGAAACTTTAAAGTGGATGGAGATTTTCCAGGCCAGCATAACATTTTTTTTCTATCACAATGTGTTGAATTTTGAGTGGTGACTTAGAAACTTTTCTTTGCTAACTGAGATTTTGTTAAGAGTTATGCATTATCTAAGCTTCTTTGCGTGCCTGTCATCTAGTCCTCCTTATGTGTGCTTTTAAGCTTCCTTCACCGTGGCAGAACTATCAGAAGTACAGTGAACACCGGTGTCTGCAGACAACACAAGACAACCCTGAGTACTGAGGAATAAACTAAATCTGTATCCCACATCAGCCCTTCTTACTTTGACAGGGGATTTGAAATCCTGAACAAGAAGCTTTCAAACAAAGCTAATATTATAAACTAAGGGCTATTTTTCATGATAACGTTTCAAAACTCTTTCCTTTGGCCATAAAGTATATTTTCTCGAGAATATTTCCTAGCATTAGGAGCATTTCATGATAGGAAATGGGCACAGAAAGGATCATCTATCCCAACCCTTAGCCCCTCCCACCCACCCACCAGGTATTGAGCATACATGCACAATATTTTTGCATTTATACAAAACCTTTATAAATTCACTGCTATTTTATCCATTTGATTTTAGCAGATAAAGACACAGTACATATGGAAAGCATTATTTTTCCAAATTTATAATCCTTTTAAGGTAAAAGAGGTTCAAATAGGTTCAAATACAGCTTGATGAACCCGATGCTGAAGAAAGTATTTAAGATGATCTTCAGTTCTGATACTTTGTAAATGCCAATCTCATTATACCTGTCAGAGTAAACTTTGAGTTCTCTGAAAGATTCCACCTTGGCTCTGTCACCTGAAAGATCTTCTATTATATGTGTATTTTCATTTTAAGATGGCAAATTTTACTTGTACTATTTGTAAAAATATTTATTGGCATTTACTCGGTATTGTGTGTTTATGTGTGTGTATATATGTATGCATAATGTGTGTGTGCATGTGCATGTATGTGTGTGTGCACGTGCGTGCTTGTGGAGGAAAGAGAACAATTTGAAGGAGCTGGTTTTCTCCCACTGCATGGATCTCAGGGATTGAGCTTCGATCTTCAGGGGTGACATGAAGCACCTTGAGCTGCTGTCCCATTGCACCAACCCAGAACCTTTGTTTTTGAAGCATTATTTGAAAATTCTTTTGTGAAATCTGGAGATACTAAAATAAAAACTATCAATATTTTATGTTAATTAACTTAGAAAAAGTTGTGTTACATGTAGCTTCAAAAATCTATTATATATTAGAACATGTGTTTCTGGGAAAAAAAGCAAAAAAATGAGTATCTTTAAACCATATGTTTATTTGATGTAGACATAAACTCATACTTTTATGTGTAAATTTTAGAAAATTGTATTTAAAATATTTGGCAGAACAGTATTGTCATATTTCATGTAAGGTTTGTCTATATCATTCACTCAATTGCTTTATGGAGCACTATTCTTTGGGCTCAATGCCGGTACACTACTGTTGCTTGTGGAATTTTATTCAGTGAGAATGATAATGTTAAACAACTATGCACAAGACAGATATTTTAACTAAGATGTTTAAAAAGGGCAAACCATGTGTTATTGTGTGTACAGCAGAGGTATCTGGCCTTGTTAAGCAGTTGGGGTGAGTTTTAGATTTTTACTGAAACACTGGTGTCATTAGTGACTAAAGGAAAGGGAACTGTCACAGTACAGGTGCTCCTACCTGGACCTGTCCATCATCAGATAAAGGAACTGTCACAAGAATTGGGACACAATCTTATTTATGCTTGCAAACATTGTTCTGGCTGTTATAGGCAATTTCTGTATTATAGTGGTCAAAACTAGAAGATAAAGATAAAAAGCAGGAGGCAGTCATTTATATACTTACTGAAATCATTTAGAAAATGGCTTTCATGAATCTGGTTTTGAAAAGACATCATCAAAATGCATATAGTATAGATGCAAATATGTATGATATATATGTATACATATATATTTTAAGCACACACATATTTTAATACATATACACACATAGGCATAAATACACACAAGCCACATTTGAATGGTCAAATATTTGTTTCACAGTTTGAAACTAGCTCTTTGTTTTGTGGGCTAAGAACAAACCAAGGGCCTCACACGTGCTTGGCAAGTAGCATCCTTCCAGCCCTCCAAGAATATCTCAACCTTTTAAAGCATAGTTTTAGACTTGCAAAAAAACACTCAGAAGTGTTCTATGTGCTTTTAAAATAGATTAGCTGTGTGTTACTGTCTTGTAACTCTAATACATTGACCAAAACCAGAAAATTAGTACCAATGCCAACTACTGTCTGTGTATCTTGCTGAGGTCTGGCCTGTTCCACTCATTCCCCTTCTCTGGCCATGCCACATTTGGTGATTTGGCACAGCAGTCTCCTGTTCTTCGAATTTCTTTGTCCTTCATGATCTTATCAAGTTTTGAGTATCATGTCATTATTTCATACAATGGTACTCAATGTGAGTGTTTGACATTTTCCTCCTACACTAATATTAAGATTTTGTACTTAAAAATAATACACAGTAAGGATTTGTGCCCTTATTGGAGCTTTATTTCAGGAGGCAAATGATGATGAGTGTCCTATTACAGGTGGTAATTTTGAGTATCTGGTTTCCTTTTTCAAAAATAATCATTTTGAAGAAGCATACATAGCTTTACTGTAAATATTCTCTCATAATTTTGTCCACTAGTTTTGGTGTCTGTTATCATGCTTAAAGCAGCTCTGAATGTGGCATTTCTAAAGGCTGACTACTGCATATAGGGCATTCACTCACATTTATTAAGATGAATTTTATAGTAAAAATAGCCTTCTATTTCATCTTATTTATTTATTCAATTATATTCATAGCAAAAACCCAGAAACCCAGTCCTACTCTACATACACTGTGCCACTGTCATTATTTCTTTCTGTATTTTGTGCAAAATCAGGAGCTGCTTCAAGGATTCCTGTATCTTACAAACTTATCTTCATAATCCATTTTCTTGAGTATTTAGTTACTCTCTGACAAAACCTGATGATCCAGAGTTAGTGTCCTTCTGTCCCTGTCCTTTAGTTAGTCACACATTTCAGCATGAAGAATATAGAACTGCAATTACATGACCAGCACACTGATTCCCAAAGGGAGTTTTCAAGATGAGGTAAATGTGAACTCCCTTAATGGTCACACATTGACTGAAATGTAAGAGTAATTATAATGACCAGTCTATCCATGATTTGAACTGAAGGAGTCCATTAGAGCCACACATTTGGGACTCAGATTTGAACCAGGTGGAGTTCAGCACTGGTTGTCAGCCTACCCTTGCCCAAGTCAACTTATTAAGGCCCATGTGATGCTGCACATCCTTTACAGCACTGGCATGAAGAGAGTAGACAGCATCAGTTGGTAGGGTGGAGTAGAAAGCATCCAGCATAGTAGGAAAACAAGGGCACAAAGCTCCAAGATGCAACAAATATGGGCAGATATAGGCAGAGTCGTGTACACACTCATTGGCTTTCACCAGATACGTGCATTAGAAACAGAAGGAGGTTAAATTGAAACAAAACTTGCTTTCATATAAAGTTCAGAGACAATATTGTAATTATTTTAGAGACTTGAAGCACGATTAATAAAATCTCAGAGAGAAAAATTAGGGTTGAACCTGAAGGTCAGAAAGGCAGGCGGATCTCTGTGAGTTCGAGACCAGCCTGGTCTACAAGAGCTAGTTCCAGGACAAGCTCCAAAGCTACAGAGAAACCCTGTCTCGAAAAACCAAAAAAAAAAAAAAAAAAAAAAAGAAAAAAAAGAAAAGCAAAACAGCTAGTCACTGGCTTTTACCTCTACCTCAGCCCAAAATGGTGATCCTGTCTCCAGGAATCTCAGATTGAGATAGAGCCTGAGAGCTGTCTCCTCCAGTTTTATAATCTTCTCTAGTTCTGGGATTAAATGTGTGCTCCACTGGGATTAAGGGTGTGCACCACTGGGCTTAAAGGCATGCACTGTCTGGTTTCTATGGCAACTAGTGTGGCTACTGGGATTAAATGTGTTTGTTACCACTGCCTGGACTGTAAGGCTGACCAGTGGGGCTGTTTTACTCTCTGACCTTCAGGAAAGCTTTAATTATTTAAATACAAATGAAATACCACTACAGAGACTTTTTCAATATAAAAGATTTTTTATGACCTGTATTTCAGACTTAATTCATTTGTTGAGAAGCATGAGAGAGCAGGGAAGAGCTGGTAGCTTGAACTTTCTTCAGGAGGGGTCAGCTTGCATGCTTCTTTGGCAGACTGGTCAGTAGAATGAAAAAGACCATGAATGTGAAACATGTTTTCTATACAGAAAGGGGAGCCTTCAGTCTTCAGAAACTGTTTAAGATAGAATCTCTCCATTTAACTGCAAATTAGTTTTTCTATAAGATACAGCTGTAATTCTCTATGCTCAATGTGCTTCTTCACATCTCAGAGGCATCCAACTTGATTGACAGTAGAAGTAATATTTCATGAAAGGGAAAAAGGAATACATATAGCTATTTAAAACTTGAGAGAGCCGGGCGGTGGTGGCGCACGCCTTTAATCCCAGCACTCGGGAGGCAGAGGCAGGCGGATCTCTGAGTTCGAGGCCAGCCTGGTCTACAAGAGCTAGCTCCAGGACAGGCTCTAGAAACTCCAGGGAAACCCTGTCTCGAAAAACCAAAAAAAAAAAAAACTTGAGAGAACAAAATTTTTATTATTGGTGATATCTAAATGTTAAAAATGACTGTATATGTGTGTATATATCCATATTACTAGATCACAGTTTAAGAAATTTGTGTTTATTTTGGACAATGTTAATTTTGAATATTTATTTTTCCCACTCGTTATACCTGAGATCCAGTTAGAGTCAATTTTCTATTATCCATACATTTTATAAATGTTAGTCTAACTTATATTTGCCAGTTCTGCAGTGTGTATCTTATAAGTCAACAGAAAATAGAAAACAACTATTATGATCATCCCACATAAATGAAAAAAGGATGACAAAATATTCAAAAAATAGGATTGGTATAAATTATTCAGAAAATGGCTCTTCCTGACTATAGTAGGTCTATTCTGTCTTAGATAATTTTTACACTTGTTTATAACAAAAAAGAAGTTTGATGAGGACTATAGCTATGTCTTAAACCAGTTACAATCTAGAATAGTATATCAAACAATGTTTTACCTCTCAAAGGCATTGATCCTAGCATCTAGTCATGATGAAACATTGATCGTAATTTTTTGGTGATTTGAAAGAGAAAATATTTGTTAAAGGTGGTGAATGTGTAGCTTTTCAAGGGTAGGTTGAACTCTAAGAATCAGAAATAAACCAATTTATCTTTTATTTTACTTTCTTCTTTTCTATACCCCAAATATAACCTGTATTTAGCAGAAATGTTGTTAATAATTCATTTTGATTGCTAGTCAAGGAAAAAGTCACATCACATCCTTATTTGAAAGGCTTTTGAGTGACAGATGTAGTTCAATTGCCTGAAAATCTAAATTGATTTTGTAATATAATTGTTAGAAGATCAAAATTGAAGACAGTGATTTATGTCCATATGCAATTTCTTTCAATTCTATGTCCAGTGAGAAGTTGTGAAGCCGTTATTAGCACTTTCTCATATTATGCAACTCATGTGACTTTGTTAGGAATATTTCATATTAAGACTCTTTATTAAGAATATTGAATTCTGAATACTGTTATTACTGGTAAAATGACAGTATTGACAAATATATAATCATAAATCAAAATGACTAGAAGTTTCCAGTCACAGCTCACTATAGACATTAATATTTATGCCTCTGGATAGTAAATATTCTCTGTGTACATCAACATTTTGTCTCTAATTTAGAAAGCAATATTTGCAAGTTTTGTTGGCATGCATCTTTCCTCTGGGAGTACTAGCTAGACCAGATTTGCAGATCTACAAATTGAGGATCAAGTTGGAATATGTATGATGCCTCTTTATATTACTCAAGGAGATTGAATACTAACCTGAAGAACCAAGAAAATTAGGAGATTCAGACAATGAAATAGAACTATGAGACTGGAAGAAACGTGGATGCCCCTGATTCAGAAATGAAGCAGGTACTTTCTTCTCAACTGTTACTATGCACCTTTGCAGAATCCTTATCAGACTACTTTATGATGAAGACAGGTTGTCTCAAGTGCTGGTTACTGGCACAGAACACCTTTGTAGGGTCTTACACAGTAAGAGCTACAGTCAACTTCATTACTACTGTAACAGATGCAGGGAGAATATATTTGTTAATCCACAGGACTCTTACCAGATCCTGGAGCTAAGCTGAATCACTAGTGTAAGGGTGAAATTCTGGCCCCATTACAGGATGGTTATTACAAGGTGATAAAGAGTATTGGCAGATTCACAGTATCTGCTCAAACTCAATGTGTATGTTTCTAGACAGTACTCTTACACCTAGTGGGATGTGAAAAGCACTTGCCACATACCCAATATGAAGAACGGATGTGATGTCATACATCATTATGTTCACGGGTGGCATCTCTGGGCAAGCACCAGCCTTTTACATTAATGCTGTCTTTACCCAAAGGATCTCCATGTGGGAGGGTTTATGCTTTGGAAGTTAAATATGTTTTATAATAATCTTGGGAGGAAAACGTACATACATATGTATGTCAGTGATAGACTAAGGACTATCAAATGATGTCTTTGCATATGATGTGTCCTACTGGACATTGTGATGTCTTCTGGTGGTTCTTTTAGGTGTTCTGGGTACAGTCATGCATTAGAGATGCTGTTAGTGTTGTTCCTCTCACTTAGGAAAAAAACTGAGTGAAAAATCATCTCTTCTCTTCCATGAAACTATTAGTACATGAGTTTTGAGGAAAAGTGTTAAAATAAAAGACATGTCAATTGCAGATCATATCTTGATGACTCAGAAGATCCCTGCTTTTTAGTTATTATGTCTGGTAGTCATAGACATAATTCTATTTGTATTGATTGTTGAAAGAGCAAAGATGCCCGCTGAAGAATAACCAAAATATGTCAATAATTTAGAAAAGCAAAAATGGCACCAGATTTCTTGATCCAAGTTCATGTTAGAATTATTTCTAATGATTTCTTTATTTTCACTTTATATGAGCTGCTGTTTGGCCTATATACGTGAAGGTGTTGTGTTATCTGGAAGTGGAGTTATAGGAAGCTGTGAGCTGCCATGTGAGTTGCTGAGAATTGAACCCAGGTTCTCTGGAAGAGCAGTCAGTGCTCTTAACTTCTGAGCCATCTCTCCAGTCCCATGCTAGAACTGTTCATTTCAGATATTTTGTATGGTTGTGTGACTGCTGTGGCTTGACTCTGAAATATCACTTCAATGGTTTATGAGTCATTTGCAGATGAGATTTGGGATTTATTGAATAGGTGGGTTATAATTCCACTGATGATTTAATAGGAGAGGCAATAGAAGCTAGATACAGTCTAGCTGGAATAAGCAGGACTCTCTCTCTCTCTCTTGATCCTGCCCTCTTCCCTCTGTTGTTCTCTCCCTCCCTTCCTTGATGGAGGAGTGTCTATGTGTTACTTTCATTATTAAAAAAGAAACTGCCTTGGCCCTTTAAGAGACAGAAAATTAGGTAGGTGGAATAGACCTAATAGAATGCTGGGTAGAAGGCAGGGGGCAGACGCTTTAGGCAGTCGCCATAGTTAGTCGCCATGCCTCTCCTCTCCGAGATGGACGCAGGTTAAGATCTCTCCTGGTAAGCGATCCACCTCATGGTGCTACACGGATTACTAAATATGGGTTAAAGCAAGATATGAGAATTAACCAATAAGAGGCTAAAACTAATGGGCCAAGCAGTATTTAAGAGAATACAGTTTCCGTGTAATTATTTTGGGTAAAGCTAGCCAGGTGGCGGGACGTGGCCCCACCGCTCCTTCAACACTTCCTCCATCCCTCAATCTCTCAATCCCCCTATCTTTCCTCCTCTCCTAGCCACCACAGGCTAAGTGTCTCTACTCCATTAATTTTACCTCCTCATTATTTCTCCATCATGATGTTGCTGTGCCTCATTACAAGTCTACAGCAGTGAGGCTGAGTCAGCATGGACTGAAACCACTAAAACATGAGCCAAAATAAATCTTTCAACTCTTGAATTTATTGACTCAAGTATTTTGTCAGAGCCATAGAAAGACACTTAAGTTGGCAGTTGACTTTACAATTATACTATGGAAATAATAGTAAAAAATATCAGCTATGTGTGTGTCTATGTGTGATTATTTGTGCATGAATGCAGGACCTGTTGAGTCCAGAAGTGTTGGATTCCCCTTGCCTCTGCTCTGAAGTCAGAATGACAAGCACTTGTCAGATACCCAATTAAACTGGGGTCATTTGAAATTGCAGTATGTGCTCTTATTCAATGGACTATCCCATAATAACAATTTTGGTGTGAGAAATACAGTATCTAACAATTTATTCTCATTGTAAGTCATCTGGCCTCAAGCACAGAAAATGTGCAGTAAGTAGGTAACCCAGTATATCCAGTTAAGTTTATTGCTTCTTGTGGGAGAGGGCACAGATTTTTCTACCCTGAGTCACTCCGGTTAGAGAATAACAGATTGGAGTTGGTAATGAAGAAAGCGATATAGTCTATCACACCATTTATCCAAAACCTCGGGTATCATACTATTTAAGTTTAAATATCTCCCAAGTTTATGTTTCTGGATGTATTTAAAAATCTAATATCCAGTATGAAAATAAATAAGAATGTGTATAAATATCAGCAGAAACTCTGACAAATTTATCATTTATATGAATAATTATTTGAGGTTTATATTATGATTTAGGAAAATGTACTTAGTTACGACTTACTCAGAAAGTGTAGTAAATTATTTTCCCATCTTTTTTCAAAATATAAAAAGTTGAAGAACATGGTGTAGTTACATTGTCCCAATTTTCAGAATATTAGCATCCAAATGAAATGTTCAGGTCTATTTAAATATTCCAATTTAAAGACCTAAACCTCTGTAGGAAAATATATTTTTGTGCCTTCCATTATTCTACATGAATATTTATCAAGTGCCTGAACTCTTTTCAATGCAGAGAAAATGAGTTCCCAAGTCCACGACCGTGGTTCACAAAACCTCCAAATTGTATCCCCATTGAACGCAGAACACACATAGCTACTTAGGAATACTACTTGAAGGTGTGTGGTCTTACATGATTGGCCTCGTACAGCTCTCCAGTCTCATTGGTATATCATTTTCGTCATTGACCTCTGTGATGGAGATACAGCATGTCTTCAACATAGCTCAGCAATAGCCAATATAACAAGGAAAACTTGGAGCTTTATATGGTAACTCATTTCTGCCTTGAACCTTTGCATACCCTTCTAAAGGACACTTGTCCTAATAATGATTCTGTTTCTATGAAAATTCCTCTTTCCATTCCCATGGTTTAGGTATAGTTTAGGTGTGTCTCTGAAAAGTCTATGTGCTGGAATCCTAGGATCCTTTTGGTGTTGTTAGGAGGTGAGACTTGTAAGAGTTGGGGCCTAATGAGAGGCCTCTAGGACAACTGGTGGCATGCCTTCAGAATGGATTGTGAGACCCAGTGTCTCTGACTTACTCTTTTGCAATTTGATTTTTTTTTACATACAGTTTTTCACACAGCATGATGTAGTCAAGACCAGATCTGACAAATTTCAGCCCATCATTTAAACTCCCAAACTCTGAGCCTATTTCATGTACTCACTAGGGTTTTGCAATGAAGTAATACCATCTGCCTAGCACCTATTCTTATTAGAAAGCTCAGGCTCATTTGCAGAAAGAAGTTGCCCAGAATGGACTGCTCAGACATTGTCCTAGAAACTTTTTAAGAACTGAGTGGTGCTTTTCATTTGGTTACCACTGAATAAAATGATGGCTCCTGATATTTGATGACATTAGAGGATGCTATCCATGTTTTCTGGTGTTTGGAAAGCCTAATACTTTGCCAACGTGAGCATATCTCTGTTCATGTATCTATTCAGAAGTCCATCCAGGAGTCTATTCAGAGAGTTATGGCTCTGTCTTCCTGTGTGGTTTGGGGTTTTGTCCTGGAAGCATTGTTTCAGAGCTTGGTCCTGTATTTATCCTGAGACTGTTGTAAAAGGCCTGCTATATACTCATCAGCCTTTGTCATGCACAACTAAGAAATCTGATAAAATTTTTCCAAAGTTGCTCCATCTTAGAATCTGAGAGGCTTTTTCTTATCATCACAAAATGTTGTCCCTTCCTATTCAGAGTCCCTTCTTAGTATTTTCCAGAACTTTTCATTCTGTTTATGGACATGATGCTTTCATCTATCTAGTGGTTGTAAGCATCTTGCATGTGGAGCTCTTCTTTCTCCTTGTACTCACAGCAAAAAGAAGTTTTTGATGTTTGGTAGTCATGCAATGACTGTTTCTGAAACAAAAGTAAAAAAATAATTGTTTTGGCTTCTTCATTTTCTCAGATCCTATATTCTACTCAGTAAACAAATCAATAAATTAAATAGCCTACCTCCTTTTGACCCTGTCTGATTTCCTGAGAGTAAATAATGCCTGAGGCAAAAACTTATCCCTTTCCTTAATTGGGAAGAACAATGGCAGATAGCACATGTGAGGGGGAAGGAGAGTTAAACATGTCTGAAAGTCAATAGAAAGATATGTTATCACGCTGAAAATAAATACAGAGTTACCTCTAATGTGGCTGATTTGGTGCTCTGACCTTCCTTCATGGAGTATACATGTTTCTGTATATGTTGTCTGCGGGACATATACATTCACTACAGTGAAGAATGGAAGTGGGCATAGGAAAGGGTTGTGAGGCATAAGTTCTCCTAGATCACAAGCTTTCCACCATCACAGAATTTACCGTATATTTGTTCTGGTTATACACACTTTGTGGACAGAGCTATATTTATTCTGAAAAAAATCTGGAATAAGCACCCCAGTGTGACTACCTGAACTTATTTAAGGTAAAATCATAAATGTGATCAGGAATCAGCATATTAACATTTCATGAATCTTTCCATTTTTGTTGTTTTAAAGAGTTCTGGCTGTTCTCCCCCTATTGACACGTAACTCCATCGGCTAGGAGATAATAGTATTTTCCTGCATCAGTTTAGTATAAGAGATAAAAGATATGTAGTGGTCAGAAATATTTAACCTCATATCCTCCACTTTAACTTCTCTCATTACATTTTCAAACTGTATTTGTTAAGTCTGAACTCAAATATTCAGGTTGATTTAGAAGATGTACCTCAACACTTTTGACACTTTACCCAGGAATTCTCTATGTGATTGAAAACATACCTTCACAAGCACAGTAGAAAAATATAAGGATGGTAATAATTATATTAATCGCTTCTAAACATATTACTGGTTATCATGGGAACTCTAAGCTCAATAAAAACAATTATTTACTAAAATTATAGCTTTATTTATTTCAACATTATGACAACTAGATAATATGAATCACCCATTTAAAGAAACTTTGGAGTTAGAGTATTCTAAACTTTACTCTTGGTTCCCCATTTGTATGATGAGTAGTTTATGTGTGCAGGAACTTTTCACTCTGGATCATGGATTATTATGACAGAACAAATAAAGGGTTTTAGTCACATCTAGCTTGGTGATCCAACAGTATACTTACCATGACTTACAGGAGTCCCAGTGACTCAAATGCAGCTGCATCATGGGAAAACATAGCTCAGCATGGACCACATTAAGGTGAGATCCATTCCTGCATCTCATTGTTCAGTACACTGTGCAGAATTCTAGAGCACTGGATGTTTCTTGAACTTCCTGAGCATCCATATTTCTTCCTATCTCTGGGTCTTAAGTGCTTTCCTCCCCCTTCAAAGGCGAATGGTACAGGTCAGAAGAAATCTGGGAAAACAACACGAACAATTTATAATCCTAATCTTGACCTTTGTCCTTGTTTTCTCATCTTTAAAATGTACAAGTAACACTAAGGGTGTCTTAATGAGGGAATCATATTATTTTTTATTTAGCTAAAATCACACACAAACACATATTTATATATACATATATGTTCCTGGTCATCGATCTGTCTATCATTCTATCTATCTATCTATCTATCTATCTATCTATCTATCTATCTGTCTGTCTGTCTGTCTGTCTGTCTGTCTGTCTGTCTGTCTGTCTGTCTGTCCGTCCGTCCGTCCGTCCGTCCGTCCGTCTGTCCGTCCGTCCGTCTGTCAGGCTGTCTGTCCATCTCTGTCCATCCGTCCCCATCCATCCATCTATCTATCTATCTATCTATCTATCTATCTATCTATCTATCTATCTATCTATCTATCTATCTATCTATCTTCTATATGTCATCTATCATCTATCCTCTCTCTGTCTCTCTCTGTATGTATGTAGCTAAGTAATAGAGTCTTTTCTAGGATAGGATACTGATTGGTTATCCAATACCAAATTGTCAGTCCTGAAAACATACATATATGTATCATTATAAAGACAGAACAGGTTGTGCTTATATATTTAGAAATATATATTAATGCATGTATGTAAGAACAATTAATAAAAATTAATAACAATGAATATTAAAGAATGTTATATGTGTACAAGAATTTGAGGGGAGAAAAGGGAAGCAGAAAATTATTTAATTATGATCTCAAAACATAAAAACATTAAACAATAAGTACTTATTAAAATTGTCACAGCTTTTTTCTAAGAAAACATGTATTTCAAATTCCACACTCATAATTAAGAGCATTCTTCCTTTTGGAATACACTCCTCATTTTTCACTTTTCTGCCTGATATTTATTTGCTGGAGGCAAACCAATTGTTATGAACTTTGAATTACAAAAGAGAAATCTTAAAATCAGCAACATAAATATAGAGGTGGCAATATATTTTAGAAAGTACAATATCTTGTATTACTCTTTTAAAATTTAATGTATTTCAAATTTTTATCTGGATGATTTATTTTAGCACTTTCGCTTGCCTGTGCTGTAGAGGAAACCGGAAGGAAAGTTCCTGATTGAGTGATTACACCCATACTTGCAGACAAGTGCACTCTCTCTCTGCTCCTCACACACAGAGGTGCATGCATCCATGCCTAATCACAAGAGAGCTGTTTCACACTAGAGCAGCAAATACAGAGTTTGTAAAAAAATAAAATCAAATCAGTGTATTTCTTCCATAACCCAAGGCAGGTCATGCTATTGCTTTTCTCTTGGACTCAACAATTTGAAATGAGTAAGTTAGCAATGCCAACCTTTGTAACAGAGCTTCTATACTGTAATTTACTCTGGTATGTAAAATGACTTCCTTGTACTGGAGATGAATGCTTTATTTTCCTCTCCCTCAAACATATAACACATAAGGAGATAATGGGACGAAGAGAGGCAACAACATGTTTATAAACACATGGCAACTTCTGACTTCTAACCGAGATATGTTATATAGCGTGAACTCTTCCCTACATTCTTTTTTAAGTGCTTTCATTAAATGCTCTGAAATTCTTTTCTAAGTTAATTGAGTCTTTTGTGTGAGAAAAGATTGCATGTGTGTTTGTGAATAACGACTTTTTATATTTTTATATAACTTTGATTAGTTACCTTTCTCTTTAAACTTTCACAGGAACCCCTGGACTATGGAGAGTTTGATAGCTTCCCTTCCACTTAAATTGGTTTGACTTTAGAACTGGTGTTATTCTCAGGCATATGCTGTTGTCCGTAGAGCAGCATCAGGCTCTGTGCCGTGTTTCCATTAACCTTGAGGTTGTCACTCCATATTCCTTCTCCTGGGAATTCATGTTGTGTCTAAATAACCTTTATGACAGCATAATATAATAAAAATTAAAATTATTTAAGAAATTAAATATAAAGGGCTCATATTATTCTAGCAAGGCCAATATTTGAAAGGCTTGTAAAGAAGATGCACTGGATTAATAAATAGGAGAGTTTTCTAATCCTATAATGAATGAGTTTTATGACTTCACCTCAGAGCTCCTCGTGCCCTCAGGAAGTCATCCATCTCACTGCCCTGGGCAACAGAGCTGATTGTTGGGCTCGAGATTGTTCTTGCTCATCAGTGCTTGGAAAGCAATGACAAAATCTTGTTGTATAGGTGATTATATGTAAGCTAGTTCTGTGAATGTGTTATTTAAAACTTGAGCTACACATGAGAGAAATCCATGTCGATGAGCCTAAGGGAAAATGAAAAAAACCTCCTCCTAAAGTCACAATAGAGTTTTCAATGTGTCCAAAATGTGTACTTAAGCAGCACAAAGCATGGTAAAACTGAAACGCTGAAATTCAAGAATCTTTACCATTTACTACCAGCAAATTTCGAAGTCCTCAGTAGTTTGGAAACACATTCTCTCTCCCTCCCTTCCTCTCTCCCTCCCTCCCTCCCTTTCTCCTTCCCTCCCTCCTTCTCTTCCTCCTTTTGTCCCTCCCTCCCTCCATCCTTTTGTCCCTCCCTCTGTCCCTCCTTTTGTCCCTCTCTGCCTCTGTCCCTCCTTTCTCCCCCCTCTTTATTCTCTTCTTTTTCTCATTTTTGTGTCTTTATACACTAATCCCCCCATCTCCTCTACTCCATGGAGAACCTCTTGCTTAGATTTGATTAATAGGATAGGATGTGATTTTCCTTAGCTGTTGAATGTAAGCTTCATTTCAGCTATTTTTCACACATATCTTTCAATCTTCTTCTGTCACAAATGACAAGAAAAGAACAACAGCTCAGCCTGGTTTGCAGGTCTTGTCCCTGAATAAGAACAGTTGTGTGATTGTTGAGTTGTAGATGCCTAAATGAAGGTTTAAGGAATAGAAAGACATGTAGACAGTGTCTATTTATGTGGATTTTATTTCATAAGACAAGTTTTGCCTCAAATCATTAATTTATTATTTTTATGATTATCAAACAGTCAACCCAACAAATATGGAGTTTTATATTTTAATTTGTGAGTTAAGATCATAGTAAATGAAAACCTGCATAGTGTTTCAGTTGGCATAAACAATTGAGGTATTCTAGATTTATGTAGCTTTCTCCAATGCTAAGTAACAAATATTCCATACTAAGTCATAACAATTCCCAACAGTGAGTAGAAAAACAATATTGTATTTAAGCCATAGTTATTGTCAAATAAACAATCTGAGTTTTTCAAGCAAGTTAGTTAGTAGCACTTAACAATCTTTTAATCACCAGTCTTTGCTCAAGGAATCACATATTTACCTTGTACTCATATTAGAATATTAGTAACTTAAAACATAAAAATAATATGCAAGCATTATCAAAACAAGTCTTTAGAAATAAATCTGATATTCATGTAAAGGATCTTTACTGAAGAAAATAATTTTAGAACGTTTGTTGAATCATATAAAATGTAATTTTGACCCTAAATAGTGGGCTTCATGAAATCAAGATGTTTTGTTACAAGGTTAAACATTCATGAAAATTGTTCAGTTGTCACTTTGTGCTCAAAACTTCATGTGGTATTTTAATCAAGTATTTCTTGAGTTTGATATGCATAGATTTTTCCCACATTGATACCATAAATGCCATTTTTGAATGCACCTTTAGAGTTATAGAAAGAAATTTTAATGTATTGATTTTTCCCCATGTTATTAACTTTTTGTCACTTGCAAAAGTGATACTGTCTCCCTGATAGATTTATAGTCATGTTCAAACCAATAAATAGTCATGAAGAGCATCTCCCTCATCAGGTCACTTCACATTATCCCATCAATATGTAATATGTTCTGGGACAAAAAGTGCCAAGTGTGTTAAGGTAATTCTCTATACAATTCTTCTGTTTTATATTTGCAGTACATTAAAAATGTATGGAGATCCTGTGGCAAAGGGATCAGTTCAGTGTTGTTTAACTGGTATTTCAAAAGCTGCTATAACTGAGAAACTATTAAATATAGCATCTGCTCTTTGGGAAAAATATTAGTAGGAAAATCAATTTTTGTATTTGGCAATTCTTCCAAGAACAACAATACTTCTTTGTATGAGGATGAATAATATGCACACTCAGATATGGATGAGGAAATAAAGGAGATTAATGAGTTGATATTCAGAACATTATTTGTTAATGTTTAGTTTAATATTGAGTAAACATATCTAATTTGGCATGTCTTTTCCCCCTGATATTAAAGTTCTTGAAACTTTTCCTTTCTTGGTTTAGGGACATTTTCAGTTCAATACCATCCATTGATTACCCACTTTGGGCAAGGCATACTTTTAAGTGTTATTAGGTATGTAACGACAAGTCCACATTAATCTCTGTCAAACAGAATTCAACTTGCAGGAAATCACATATGAACTCATGTGTGCACTCCTGTATTCTGGTCATTCTCGAACACATACCTGGATACTAACACACACTCACTACTTACAGATAAGTTGTGAAACATACTAGGTTAAATACTTACAACTGAGAAAGAATAATGAAGAGGAGCTGCAAGCTTGAAAACGGAGATAGGAAGAAGACTTGGATGTAGCCTAAACCTAGAATGATAGAGATGAAACATGAGAGGCCAGGTTATAGGTGCAGATTTTAGAAAGAAAAGTTTGCATATGATAAGAAAAGCAGAAAATTTATTCTGACTTTCACAACTGGAAATCCAAATGGTACAATGTGTAAGATATAATGTGTGTTTCTATGGAATTAATGCTTATTTATTCCTTAAATTGTGTGTTGAAACTTTCTTTATTTATTACTTTAAAAGTAATACCAATCACCAACTCCAGTTGGAATGGGACTGATGGATCATGTGACCAAACCCGTCTCTCTGAATGTGGCCAACAGTGTGGGCTGACTGACAAGCAAAGGACAATGGCGCTGGGCTCTGATTCTTCTGCATGGACGGGCTCTGTGGGAGCCATCTCAGCTTGGTCGATCACCTTCCTGGACCTGGGGGGAGTTGGGAGGACCTTGGTCTTATCATAGAGTAGGGAACCCTGATGGCTCCTTGGCCTTGAGAGGGAGGGAGGGGAGGTATGGGTGGAGGGGAGGGGAGGGAACGGGGAGAAGGACGGGAGGGATGGGGAGGAGGAGGGGAGGGTAGGGGGAGGAGGAGGGGAGGAGATGGAAATTTTTAAATATAAAAAATAAACCATGAAAAAAAAGTAATACCAATCAAAATTCCCACTTCCTCCTCTCCCTCCATTTCCCTCCCACTTCCCCTACACCCACTCCCCCCTTCAGTCCTAAGAGAGGGCAAGGCACCCTTCCCTGTAGGAAGTCCAAGGCCCTCGCCACTACATCCAGTATGAGCAAGGTATGCATCCAAAGAGAATAGGATTCCCCAAAAGCCAGTACATGGAGTAGAGACAAATCCCAGTGTCATTGTCATTGGCCCCTCAGTCTGCCCCAACTGTCAACCACATTCAGAGGGACCAGTTTGATCCCATGCTCATTCATTCCCAGTCCAGTTGGAGTTGGAGAGCTCCCATTAGCTCAGGCACATTGTCTCAGTGGGTGAACCTCTCATGGTCTTGACTTCCTTGCTCATACTCTCCCTCCTTCTGCTCTTCAACTGAACCTTGGGAGCTCAGTCCAGTGCTCCGATGTGGGTCTCTGTTTCTGTCTCCATCTGTTGCTATAAGGTTCTATGGTGATATTAAACATAGTCATCAGTCTGACTACGGGACAAGGCCAGTTCAGGCACCCTCACCTCCACTGCCCAGGGTCCTAGCTGGGGTCATCCCCATGGGCTCCTGAGAACCCCTCTAGAACCAAGACTGTTGCCAACCCCAAAATGGCTCCCTCAATTAAGATATCTCCTTCCTTGCTCCCATATCTGTCCTTCCTCCATCTCAACCATCCTACCCCCAAGCTCTCCCCAACCCTCCCCTTATTCCCTCTCCCTCTACTCCCCACCTTTATGCTCCCAACTTTTGCTTCCAATTTCCAGGTGGATCTCTATATGTTTTTCTTTGGGTTCATCTTATTACTTAGCTTCTCTCGGATCATGAGCTATAGGTTCAATGTCCTTGTTTATGGCTAGAATCCACTAATGAGTGAGTACATACCATATTCATATTTTTCGGGTCTGGGTTATCTTACTCAGGATAGTGTTTTCTAATTCCATCCATTTGTATGCAAAATTCAAGATGTTATTGTATCAACATAATCAGACACAGTTTTGCCTATCCCAGGGTTTCATGTTCCAGTTTCTCACAAGTTTATAGAATTGTCCACTCAAGGCTCTCACACCCTTCTGTGGGGGCTAGGAGAATCTTTCCTGCATTAACTATAACAGTTGCCTCTCTGTCTCTGATTGCTCAGTCTGTTCCTTAATTCAACTTCCATGTGAACCTTCTGTGATGCAGTGTGTTTGTAGCTAGTAAACTGTTGTAAAACATGTGTGTCCAGCATCAGGTTTCATGTGTTTGGCCACTGTCATCATTCTAAGTCAGAAATACTTCCCTTGATGACCAGATTCTTTGAATCATTTTATCTAAAATTATGATTTTATTCAGAAGAAAATAGTTTTTATTGGCCTAAAAAGCTATTGTAGGTCCTAGGCAATGTGACTCCTGTGTTTATTTGATGGAGAAGTCTGTCCTGACAAATGTCACATTCTATGCTAGCAGAATTATTCATTGTTACTATAAACTCTTCCATCCCATGTATTTTCTAAAAATGATGAAAAAGTAAACCATTTCATATTGTTATAAAGAGTAAATTTTATTCTAAATGAAGCAATTTGTCTTCATTATTTCACATAAAATTAGGCTCATGATGACCATTAAAAAGTCATTGCCAGGTGCTTTTAAATGACATCCTAGAACAAACCCTGAGTGCTGAGGCAGGTGGGGTGAAACAGACGGTATATTTAATCATTCTTGGACTTGTAAATCATTGCAAGAGTGTAGTATGTCATTTTATTTAGGTCAGTGATTTATAAACTAAGTTGAAATAAAAGCCATAGGGGTTTCTCAAGACATCTTGGAGTTTTCTGGGAAGGACAGGTGTTAAAGGCAGATAAGGAAAGAGAATTTTTGCCTCCAGTCCATTTCTCCTCCTCTTTTCTCCTATGTTATCCAGAGCACTTCTGTCCATCTACACAGACAGAGGCATAAGATTTTATTAGAAGAAAGGAGAAAAGCTGCTGCAGAGAAAATGTTTCAGAATCACCAGGCCCACTTTCACCATTCCCACTTCTCACAGGTGTATTCTACAGTGAGAAAAATAAAACATTAAGAAAAATGATTTCAGTGTGACAGATCCACGCGGATGAGAACCAGTTAATATTAATTTGGTAATTCTGTTACTTCAAAGGAAAAAGAATAGTAAGGTAGAAATATTATTTATTTTTGGTACCCTTGTTTGAAGATAAACATAGACATCTTGAGATATACCTAGACAGATTTTTGAATCTGACATTTGCAAACTATTATATGTTATATATACACAGATAGTATATATAAATAATATATATAGTGCAAAACATGTGTTCAATAATGCCTATCAACAATATATTTCAGGTTAACCATTCTTGTTATCAAGTCCCATGTCAGCCAAGCAGCCAGCCTAACTCCCTTCTTTTCTTCAACCCCTCAGTTTTATCCACCAGTAAATAGAAGTGGAAACAATTCATTTTCATCCTTGTCTGATAGAACTTTTCCTAAAGGAAAATTTTCCTGTAATTGTTTCCTTTCTAAAACTAAGTCTGCATTTTAACCTTTAATAAAGCTGTTATTTCTACCCCTTCTTTATGCTTTGATTTCATCTGAACAATACTAATCCCTATCTTGTAAGAAAGCCATTGGTGCGTTCTCCATATATGGTGTTTCAGGTATCAGTGGAGAACTCACAATGGAAGGCAACATACTTTTTTTTATTGTGGACACAATAATGAAGGATATTTTACCTTTTCTAAGAACAATATTTTGGATAACCTGATTTTTCAAATAATAATCTGGTTGTTAGATTTGTGTACTAACGATAGATGTTATCTAAAATCCTTCTGTTCTTATATTGTGAAATAAAAATAACTCAAAGCTACTAACAGCACAGTGACAAAATGTTCTAAATTAATGCGTATCACAAATTCAAGTACAAGCATTTCTTTTCCTAGTATAATTATTCCTGGAATTTTAGATATGCCATCCAGTACTGTAATGTCCTTTTGTGGTTTATATATAAAACTTCAGTTACCTTATGTGGGTACTTTGAAACATATTAAGGGTAGTGATTTTATCCTTCCCTTATTCTGCACACAGCTCAGCATCAAATGCATCATGGACCTCTTCAACATAAGACATTAATACCCTAAACCTGATAGAAAAGAAAGTAGGGAATATACCTGAATTCATTGGTTCAAGAAAGCACTTTCTGAATAGGACACTAGCAGCACAGGTGTCAGAGTCCAGCCTCTGTAGGGTCCACACATTACAGGGTAGGGTCATGTGAATTTGAAAAATTGGGTAGGAGGATCAGAAATACAAAGGAAATACGAAGAAGTAGGATAGAACTGGGAGGCACTCCAGGGAGTACTGAATACACCCTCGTTTATTTTACATATCCTTATATACGCCAATCAAAAAAGGGGGAAGAAGACAAAAGACTGCTTTAACGTGATTCAAAGAACAAAAAGAGAAACTACATGTTTCAGTACCAGTCATTTATTCTGCCTCTTTTATATAAACTAGCATTTTGTGTCCTGTTAATACCTACAAATACAAACATCTTCTGATGCCTTAACTGCTCTTTCCTAGTTATTGCAGTTTTATGTTCCCAGGCAGCTTAAGTTCAGTCTTAGTTCTGGCACCATGCTCCAGGACAATGATCTGAAACACACTATATGGAGCATAGGCTGAGCATCAGCACCTATCCCTATTAAAATTTTGATATCATATCTACAATTACATAGAAATCATACTAAAATTAAGATTTATTAGTGTAATTGTCTGATGATTCTAGAAGTTAAGAAGTTCCACAAGAGACCATATGAAATCTAGGGATACAAGTCTTAGAATCAGATAAGCAAATCGTGGAATTTTCATTCCAAGTACAAAGGTCTGAGCACCACAAGGGATGGCACTGGTTCTTGTCTTACATTCTGAGAATTTGAGATTCTGAAATTCTAATGTTTAATGGTGATAGAATGATCCCAGCTCCAGAAGAAACAACTGAAATTCTCCTTCCTTCTGATTTTATCTTCTTTGAAGGTCCCAAGCTGGTTGAATGGTGCTTAAACTTGATTCCCCACTCATATGCTACTTCCCTTTAGAAACACCCTGCAGTAACTCTCTGAAAAAGCCCATTGCAAATATTCTGGGTATTTCTACATACACAGTTATGTTGGTAACTGAAATTAACTAACATCTTTAACCAGAACATAAAGATTTGAAGGTGGCAAGTGAATAGTGAATGCCACAATTTCATACCTGTGTGGAATAGTCTAAGCCATATTTCACATGGCTTCAGAGTTCCTCTGGGCTTGAACAGATTTTCACAATTACAGCCATCCACTATTCAAGAGTAGTTTATTTTCCCTTTCTGTTACTTTCACACCTTCCTTATATATGCTTCTGTTCAGTCTGCAAATGGACATACCCTTGTCTTAAGAGCATTCTAATGGGACACAGTTTACTCATATTCTCTCCTAATCCATATAATCTTAGGCAACTGAGAATTGTGGTTTATGTCAGTCACATCTAAGCCAATGGGATTGTAAAATAAACTTATTTTTTTCACTTTTTTTTGGGTAGATAGATCTACCCATCTATCTACCTACCTATATGTTTTTCTAAATTCATGTTAGATAACTGAAACAGTTCACATTCGAGAGACAATTTTAATGTTTTAATAATTTCATATCTATGTAAGTTCTATATCTGTGTGGTCTGTCTATGTTATCATTATTAATAACTGGTATTATTATTATTAATATTCACATGTTTCCTATTGTCTAATCTCACTGAAACTTTAAATATCTTAGCATGCCTTGGATAGAAGGAAGTTTTAAATATGTGATGATTTAGAAACATTCCAAACAAATGAACACTTTAGTTACTTTCTCAAGCTCAATCTGCCTGAGCTGAAAGAGGATATGGATTGCACACATTCTGTCTTACCTTAGTAGAATCTGTCCCTCTATCTATTATGACCAGATGTCTATGAGATGGCACCTGAAACAGATGAAAAGTATTATTTTTATCTTCTGTTTTGCCCAAAATATTTTGGGTATTTCTGGTGCAACATTTAAATAACTGAAATGAACCATGGCGCGAAGTACTTTCAATTACATTAATTTTAATTACTTACAGCACATTTAAATTTCATAGTATGCAATTGACTTGCTCCTCACTCTAGTTATTTCTCTTCGGCTGCGGACCTCTGATGGGTTTCTATTTCTGTGTGTAAATGTTACAGTTCTTGCTATTTCAAGTGCAATTCCATTTTCACTTGTGTTGAAGGCAAATACATTGAGTTAAAATTATTTTCTCTCTCCTGAGATTTTATTTCCCCATTAAAGTTCAGCCAACACAGTGCAACTTTTAAAAACAATACTGTGACATTTCTCAGTGAGACCAGTCTAAAGAAAGAGAAATTGTAAAGAAAAATGTATTAAAAGAATGATTAAAAACTTGGATTTACTACCTGTTTCATTAATTTTTGTTTTGTAATCTTTAAAATATGATAATAATCGCTGCTGTTTACTGGAATATTTGATTAAGTACTATTGCCACATCTATAATTTTTATATTATTTTATAACTCCCCAACTTTCATCTTTAAGACACTTCCAAAATCAAAAGAAAGTAGATAATTTCTTTGGGGATGGGATATGAGCTCTCTCTGGGTGAAATAATCTTGATGTTTGTACTTTTGTATCTTTCACCAAACTCTTCATTAGTGACTGCTTTGCTGACAAGGACAAAGCGCCTTGCAAGAGTTTTCTCTTTTCTCCCTCTGAGCCTGCTTCCCTTTACTTCATAGTAACTACACTTCACCCAGTTTGGTCAAAAGGAAGAGTTCCTGGTATGTGCTGGCTTTTGTTTCTTTTCTTGGAATTTTGGAAAGAGGTTCACATTTTCTTATGTTTATAACAGGACCTACACTCTTTCAGATATTTAGCTTTAGCCAGAGTACTAGCTACCTCCATTCTTTTTTCTTTTTAAAAAGAAAGCAAACTGTCTTTTTTCATTATACATACTAATCTAAGTTCCTACTCCCTCCCCTCCTCTCATCCTCTCCACATACCCTCTCACTTACCCTTGCTCATCCACTTCCCAAAGAGGGTAAGGTACATTGCTTTGGGGAAGGCCCAAGACCATCCTGACAACATCTAGGCTGAACAAGATATTTATAACACTGCAGTGAGTCACTAAGAAATCCATCCAAAGAGAATGGGTTCCCCAAAAGCCAGTAAAAGCAGTAGGGATAAATCCTGGCGCCACTGACAGTGGCCCCTCAGTCTTCCCCAGTCATGTAACTGTCATCCACATTCAGAGGGACTAGTTTGGCCCTATGCTTTTTCCTTCACATTCTGGCTGGTGCTTGTGAGCTCCTATTAGCACAGGTAGACTGTTTCAGTGGGTGTACCCTTCATGGTTTTGATCTCTTTGCTCATATTCTCATTCCTCCCACTCTTTAACTGGATTTTGAGAGGTCAGTCCAGTGCTCTGATGCCTCTGTTTCCATCAGTTGCTGGATGAAGGTTCAGGTTAATCTTTTTGGGTCTGGCTTACCTCACTCAGGATGGTGCTACCTCCTAGGAATGGAGGTTTCATTTTAAGAATAAATGAAAACTTAACTGTACAGGATAAACCAACAGGAGGAAAAGACATTGGCTTTCTTCAATGCAGTGACGTTGGATATATCAACCACTCCAAGGCAGACCTATGTTGAGGAGTTGACCAACACATCATTAGGGTCTTTGTGTGTTTTAGTTTGGTGACAGTTGTGTGTATGTGTGGTGTGTGTGTGTGTGTGTGTGTGTGTGTGTGTGTGTGTGTGTTTTCTTTTGCTGTTTGGGTGGTATTGGTGATGTTTTATTTTGTTTTCTTGATTTTGTTGTTTTATTGATTTTTTTTGATTGTTTCTTGAGAAAGAACTTAAAGTTGGGTAGGCAGGGACAGGGAGAAGGGGAGATGATCTGGAAGGACTCATGGGAAGGCAAGAATATGACCAAAGTATATTTAAGTTTAAAATTGTTTGAAATAATAAAAATAAAAAGGAAGCTTAGTTCTTTGCCTCAGTACTTTGGTTAGTAGGTTTGAGTATGATTTATGAGAAGGGCAAAGCCATGCAAGAGGTATAAGATAAAGATAAGAGGGAGGGAGTAGTACAGAAACTTCCATGAGGCACTCTCTGCCATCAAGGCCAGGGGGGAGCTGCCACAGGTGTGTTTCTCTTCTCACAACAGGTAATGAAGCTCGGAATTTCTTAGTGACTCACTGGAGTGGAATAAACAATTCTGTGCAGAACTGTAAAACAACCATTGAAACACTCACCCTGACAGTGGCAATCTAGTCTAATTCTTCTTGGATAGTTTCAACTACTATTTATAGGTATTTCTTATTGTTTTTGAGCCAAGTAAAATAAATAGATCCATGTACAGTTCTAAATGCTTGTTTTTCTCCCTGTGAATTTATGTGGATATTTTCTCCTGATAGCTCTAGTTTACCAGATAGAAGAAATTATCAGTTGTGTTTCAAGCTGAAATGACTTTTCTTACCATCTGTGACATGGAGGCTTAAAAGGAGACTCCTACTTATCACTTAAACTTACGTGAGACTTGTAAATTAGATTAGCTATTATTATTTCATAAAATTTTATGGAGCCCTGCGAGCTTTTCCCCACTACAATAGCATGTCTACTGTTGTAATCCTGTTCAACTCATATTTAGTCAGGCCTGTGGGTGAGATTCATGGATATAGCTTTTGACATTCCTAGGAGACATAATCTCCCAGAAAATCCTCTGTTCCTCTAGGTCTTACACACACACACACACACACACACACACACACACACACACACACACACATCTTACATACATACAGGTAACATTATGCAGCCTGAACAGGTTGTGTGGGTATGCATATATGTGTGTATTTTTATGTATTTATGTATATGAATGCAACATATATATGCATATATATGTAATTTATAAGCAACAATAATGAAAGAAAATGGGACACAGGAAGACTTGGAGGGAGAAAGGATGGAGAAATGATATATAATTAAATAATAATCTCAAAAATTAAAAAATTATAGTGCTACAATGTATCCTATAGTAATCAGGTTATTTAGCATCATGATATTTTGAGAACACTGTTTTGTTCTTTGTTTTTTTAAAGAAAACAAACTATACTTTTTCATTTTACATACCAATCCCAGTTCCTGCTCCCTCCTCTCCTCCCATTCCCTCTACCTTTTTTCCACTTCTCCTCACATCCACTTCCCAGAGAGGGCAAGGCTCATTGCTCTGAAGAAAGACCAAGGACCTTCCTACTATATCCAGGCTGAACAAGATATCCACCCCCCCCCCCAAAAAATGGGTACCAAAAATCAAGTACAAGCATCAGGGACAAATCCTGGTGGCACTATCAGTGGCCCTGCAGTCTGTTCCAGCTGTACAACTGTCACCCACATTCTGAGAGTCTAGTGTCCTATGCTGATTCCTTTCCTGTTCAACTGGAGTTGATGTACTCCCATTAGCTCAGGTAAGCTGTTTTAGTGGGTGTTCCCATCATAGTCTTCATTCTTTGCTCATATTCTCAATCCTCTTACCCTTTAACTAGACTTTGGGAGCTCAGCCCAGTGTGCCACTGCATTCTCTGCCCCTGTCTCCATCAGTTGCTGGATGAGGAACTCAAGAAATTAGATATCAAAATTCCAAACAATATAATTAAATAATGAAGTACAGATCTAAAAAGAATTCTCAACAGAAGAATCTCAAATAGCCAAAAGACACTTAAGGAAATGTTTATATCCTTAGCCTTCAGGGAAATGTAAATCAAAACAACTCTGAGATACCATCTTACACCAGTCAGAATAGCTAAGATCAAAAACACCAATGATAACTTATGCTAGAGAGGATTTGTGCTGTGGGATAAGGGTTTCACCCTGTAAAGATTTGTTTCTTGTACATGCTTAGTAAAATGCTGTTTGGCTAGTAGCCAGGCAGGAATTTTAGGTGGGATAAACAGGCAGGAAGTAGAGGTGGAGCAATGAGAACAGGAGAATTCTGGGAAGAAGAAAGCTCAGTTTGTAATCATAGCACAGCTGCAGAGGAAGCAAGATGCCTCGCTGAAAAACCAAGCCACATGGTTAAAACAGACAAGAATTATGGGCTAATTTAAGATGTAAGAAAGAGTTAATAAGAAGCCTGAGCTAATAGCCCAATGAGTTTACAATTAATGTAGACCTCTGTGTGTTTATTTGGGACTGAAAGGCTGCAGGACCGGGCAAGACAGAAACCTCTCTCAAAAGGATGTGGAGTATAGGAGAACACTCCTACAAAAAAAAAACAAACCACATTTTTAAAAGAGTAATTTTTAATTGTCCAATGATGTGGGAGTCCCCTCTGTGTGCTGTGATTACCATTAATAAATAAAGAAACTGCTTTGGACATATAGCAAGGCAGAACTTATGTAGGCAGGGAAAGCCAGGCTGAATGCTGGGAGAAAGAAGGGCAGAGTCAGAGACAAGTCATAGAGCCACTTGAGACAGATGCTGGAAACTTCACCCTGTAAACCATAGCCACATGGCAATATAGAGATTACTAGAAATGGATTAAATTAATATAAGTTAGCCAATAAAAAGCTACAGCTAATGGTCCAAGCAGTGATTTAATTAACACAGTTTCTGTGTGATTATTTCGGGTCTAAGCTAGTTGGGTGGCTGGGAACAGACAAGCTGCTTCTCTCATTCCAATAGTCCAAAGTACAAGAACTATTTCTCCTGTTAAATACTGGGTGTTCTGTATTTTCTCCTTCTGTTTGCATGTACCCCCCTCTCTAATTCTTGGGTATCTGAGCACTTTCAGTCTCATGTGTTTTTCTCTCTTGATTTAGTTACACAGACTACTCTGTTTGACTACTTTGCCTTTTATTGCAATATGACATTTTGCACAGGTTTTTTTGGTTAGTGTCTTGATTGTTTAGAACAATAGAAGGATCTTGATTTGCTTAATACTGATTACTGCCTCTCATCTACTGTGTCATGGTTGCCTAGTAACAACTATGTGTGCTGCTTATACATCTTATCAGAAATTATTGTTACTGCTGTTTTTTGCAAATATTCTTGTAATTTATTCCATTTGCAAATGTGTGTGTGTATAATTTGTATGTTATGTACAAATGTGTGCATTTATGTGTGTGCAGATGTGCATGCGACATGGCTTACAGGCAGAGGTCAGAGGACAACATCATGTGTTGGTTCTCATTGTTCATCTTGTTTGAGACAGGGCCTCTTTTGTTAATTTTGCCACTGTATATACCAGTCATGTTAACCTGGAAGCTTCTGGGGTTTTGTGTTTCTTCCTCTGCCATCTGCCATAGAAACAAAAATGCTTAAGAGAGGATACTATGGCACCTGACGTGAATTGATACTGGCAACCTGAGCCTAGGTTCTCATGCCTGCACTCCCCTAATTCACAGGATGAAACATTTTTAGTCCCCTATTTTACTTCTGATTATCCTTCTGATTCAGGTATATGCAATTTCCAAGTTGACTTTTTGCTAGACACAGAGATCTTGGGCACCTTAACTTTGTGCAGATACTGCAACTTATAGCTTTCATTTCTGAATAGTTCGGCACCTATATTTCTACATGCATCAAAACTCTAGACTCTGAGTTATTGAGATGAACAGCTAGCTCCCCATGGCCAAGGTGCTTGTGCCAATTCTTGTGTTTATTTCTTTGGCTTCATAAACTTTTCACCCGAAGACCTTCATAGTTTCGCTTACATTTTGTTTTGAATTTAAAAGTGCATATATCATACTTTCTGCAGATTTTCAGTTTGCTTTGTTGAGAAAGGTTTTCAGGATATATATATATAATCTATGCTGTTATAGGAAATGGAATTTTCCATACTTATAAGAGGCATGCATTTCTTCTCACAATTCTGCTGAGTGCCTACATTGATGGGTGATACTATTTACATATTATTCATTTATTGCATTTATTTAACCTTATTTATTAACGTGGCAGGGTTGAAATTAAGTGAAAAAATAAATGATGTGACAGTATAAATCATATTGTTGAAATGTTCTTGCTTTTTATTTTACTTCAACGTGTTTCGGACTTGGAATGAATCAAGAATGTCACACTTTCAGTATGTGCATTTCTCTTTTTCCATTTCATAGTTCAGTAATACTTAGATTTTACTCTGGCCATATTTCATTTCACTCTGCCTTTCACTCTGACCTTTCCCTTGGATGTGTATAAATAAATATTTATAGAAACAACACATTCCATGTGTAGAATATCTTTTATTAGTCACTTTCAATATAAGTGTCAGCAACCACATAGGGTCATGTTCTTTTTTCTCACTATGAGCTGCGTTATAAACTCTTGAATGGTTTGTAATCTGAGTTCTTACTGGCTCTGAGATGATTTCTCATAATGGAAACAGTTGGAGTCATGAACTCTAGGAAGGTAATACTGAGATGAATCAAGGCTTTAGCCTCTTACTTTCCCTTTGACTTTTCTGGTCTCATCTCGCAGCCTTCTCTTAAACATAAGATAAGAATGAAAAGAAGCTATCTGTCAGTGGATCACAGACTACCAATAAGTCCTCTGGTCTATAATTTTTGTGGGATACCTTTAGGAATACTCGCAAAGGCTGGAGCTCAAGGTCAACAGGAGTAAGATGGTCTTGGGGTTGTGCATTTCTACCAACCTTCAGGTGCCACAGCTACAGGTCCTCATCGCTGACACTCCTGAGTCACAAGACTGGAATAGTTTCCAAACAGATCACCTACCCATAATGTTTTCTACACAGAAATTTTGATGTTCTGTAATCCTCTAATCCTCAGAAATGGAAAGGTTGCATATATTACTTATGACAAGATAATCAAGATTTTGGTTACTGTAATGAAATAGTGCTAATTTCCATATAGAAAGCAACCATAAGTAAATTCTTACTTCAGTAATTTGTGTATTCCCAAGATTACAGAAATTCAAATTATATATTTACGCAACAGAAAGTAAAATTTTTATCCTGTCCATTCCATTTTTAACAAGCAACTGTTTTAACATATCCTGTGTACCTTTCAAAGCCTTTGTTATTTATATAAACATATAAGCATATTTTGAGATTTTGTTGGTTAATGAAATACTATCTAATATTGTTTTGGTTATTAGACTATGCTTTTAAAATAAGATCTTTCTGATCTTCTATTTCATTGTCTATGTAATGTCCTATTTCCAGTGGTTTAATCGATAAACTGTTTTATACTATTTAGCCAATTCTGAAGAATTGCAAGTTGGTGGGAATGTAGCTCAGAAAGCACAGGGCTTGTCTAGTGTGCTTGAAGCCCTGAACTTGGTGCTCAGTGCAACATAAACTTAGACTGATATCTCGGACCTGTAATCACAGAAACTTAGCAGATGGGGTCAGAAGGACCAGAAGGCTTTACCAAAAGAGGAGAGGGAGAGAGAGAAGAGAGAAGAGAGAACAGAGAACAGAGAGACAGAGACAGAAAGACAGAGATAGAGACAGACAGGCATTTATGCTAATTCCTAGTTTTGTGTTTACTGAAATAATTATACCCCATGTCTTATTTTGTTCTCTAGTGCTGTGATAAATAGTATGACAAAACCAACTTGGGGAGGAATGGTTTTATTACATCTTACAGGCTAGAGTTTATCATTAAGGGAAACCAGGATAGGAGCCTGGAGGCTGGAACTAAAGCAGAGACTGGGTAGGTATGCCACTTCACTTTCTTTCTTTTTTAAAAAAAATATTATTTTCTTGTCCTTTTTACCGTCCTATGCATATTCGTGTATGTCTCTCTTAGGGTCCTTTTTATAGTGTAGTTTTTCTGATATTATGGCTTGTAGGCTGGTTTTCCTTTGCTTTATGTCTAAAAGCCACTGATGGTGAATACATATTATGTTTGCCTTTCTGGGTCTGGGTTATCCACTCAATGTGGTTTTTCCTAGATCCATCCATTTGCCTGCAAATTTCAAGATATCTTTAATTTTTACCACTGAGTAGCACTCCATTGTGTAAATGTCCCATATTTTCTTTATCCATTCTTTGGTTGAGGGGCATCTAGAGGGTTTCCAGGTTCTTGCTATTACAAATAATGCTGCTACAAACATAGTTGAGGACATACCCTTGTGGTATAATTGAGCATCCTTTGGTTATATACCCAGTGATATTGCTGAGTCTTGAGGTAGATTGTTTCCTAATTTTCAGAGAAATAGCCATACTGATTTCCAAAGTGGTTGTACAAGTTTGTGCTCCCACCAGCAATGGAGGCACATGGAGGAGCATTCCCCTTACTCTACATATTCTCCAGCATAAGCTGACATCACTGGTTTTGATCTTGGCCATTCTGATAGGTGTAAGATGGAACCCCAGAGTTGTTTTGATTTGCATTTCTCTGATAGTTAAGGATATTGGGCAGTGTCTTATGTATCTTTCAAATTTTTGAGATTCTATGTAATGCCATTAAAATTCCATCGAAATTCTTCACAGACCTCTGAAGAACAATACTCAACCTCATATGGAAAAAAAAAAAAACCCAAAAGTCCCAGGATGGTCAAAAACAATCTTGTACATCAAAAGAACTGTAGGCAACACAATCCTGGACTTCAAAATCTATAGAGGTACAGTGATGAAAACATCTAGGTATTGACTTAAAAGCAGATAGGAGGATCAATGGGATTGAATCAAAAACCCGTATATCAATGCACACATCTACAAACACTTGATTTTTGACAAAAAGCTAAAAATATAAAATGGAAGAAAGAAAATATATTCAACAAATGGTATGGCATAACTGGCTATTAACATGCAGAATGCAAATAGATCCACATCTATTACCATGCACAAAGTTCAGGTCCAAATTTATCAAAGACTTCAACATAAAACCAATTTCACTGAACCTCATAAAAGAGAAAGTGGGAAGTACACTTGAATGCATTGGTACAGGCAAACACATTTTAAATATAACCCCAGGATCACCAACACTGAGAGCAACAATTAATAAATTGGATTTCTTGAAACTGAGAAGCTTTTGTAAAGCAAAGGATATGGTCGACAAGACAAAACAGTAGCCTACCGATTGGGAAAAAAATCTTCACCAACTCCACACTGGACGGAGGACTAGTCTCCAAAATATACAAAGAACTCAAGAAACTTGACATCAAAAGAACAAATAAACCAATAAAAAATGGGGTCCAGAGCTAAACAGAGAACTCTCAACAGTTGAATCTAAAAGAACTGAAAGACACTTCATTTTTCATGGCTTTCTAAGCTACCCACTATAGATTACCCCAGATAACCTGCCCATGGGAACATGTCTTTGTGTCTGTGTGTGTGTGTGTGTGTGTACGTGTGTGTGTTTTATGTTGTGTATATATTTCTAAGTACATAAATACAGCTTGCTAAGTCTGGTTAATGTGTATAACCATCTTAAAACAAACTGAACAAGGACAGCAAAAATAAACATTTTACCATCACAGGGAAACACAAAAGGTCTCAACCCTACACAAGAACTACAGGCAACTAAGTGTAGTCAGAGACTGATCATTCATTTCCTGGCTACCCAGACCTGAAATAATCACTCAGAAATCTTTCTTAATACAACACTGCTTGGCCTATAGCTAATGCTTCTTATTGGCTAGCTCTTATATCTTAAATTAATCCATTTATATTATTTTATATTTTACTACAAGTTTCGTGGTTTATTAGTAAGTTTTTGAGGCACATCTGTCTCCTCTGGTAGGGGAGGGGTGGGAGATGGGAGAAGTGGGCCACCAGGAATGAGCATATCTCTTGGTTAACTAGAATCCAATGGTCAGTTGTGATTGCTGGTTCTTGAACATCAGAAGCCTTTTACAAATTCCACATTGCTTACCAGGTATTCACTTTTGTTCGTAAAGGGAGACATTGGGTCTCATGACTAGTAAAAAAATGTTTTATTAAAAAATAAACATGTGTAAAATGTCAAGAGATTAGGACAGGTTACAATGAACTGCATAACATTTCCTGGTTTTTGAGTGACTGATACACTCTTTATGTGCATCACCCAGGCATATATTTTTAAGCCATGGTGAATGAATATGCTCAAATACATTTTTTTGCTCTGGATAAATAGCCCATAGTATGCAAAGAAAATGAGATGGCATGTTTATTCTAGTTTATAAAAAGTCACTTTAGAGATACAAATTGGATATGGGTCTTGAGAGTTATGAGACTTCCTGATTCATAAAATAAACATAGCTAGTTTCCATATATTTAAAAGAATCCATCTGCAGTGCCTTAAGTCTAGACTTGAAAGGGAGAGAAATCATTTCCTCTAATGTATATTTAATAAACAAAACTGTCTACACAGAATTACTAATAGAAAATGCTTGGCCTACCAAATAGACTCTGATCTAAGACATCATTATAGTGTTCTTGTAATATTTAAAGAGGAAATTAGATGTTTTTTGTCTTAATTGGCAAACTATTTTCAGTGATAGGTGTAATGTTCAAAGTCTCTTCCTCTTTTGTTTTTGTCATAAAGGCCCCGAAGTCATGCCAACCCCAAGAGAAGCATTTACTAGTGAGCAAGAAGAAATAAGTCTTTGAAATGCAGTATCTCTATTCTCCTCTATTGTTCACAGATTTCCCAATCGATTTCATCTGCAATTCACATGAAACTGTGTTTTGCTTTATTCCCCAAATAGTCTTACCTCTTCCTTTGATTTTCATACTCATGTGTGGGTACATATGTATAACATGTGTGTATATGTGTAGAGTTTATGTGTATATGTGTATTCTCATGGCACGTAAGCTCCTAAAAGACAATAATTATACCAAATTTGTGTTTATATTTCTTTAGTAGCTAGATCTTTTTCAATCCTGGCTTCTAAATGTCCAGAGTCAAGAATGGCTTGCACCATTAAGTTGTCTTAAATTGGCTCGTTTGTCTCCCTAAAATTTATTTGGTTTTACAATGTTGTTTGAATTTCTTATGTTTTATTTTATAACTTTGTAGTTTTGCAGACAGATTTGACATAAAGTAACAGCATTGTAATTGCTAACGAAGACATTGGAAATCACATTTATTTGAAGTTATTACTATTGTTTTTATCATCACTATGCTACTAGATTAAAGTTGGTTTCCTCTGAAATTTTATTTACTTTTTTTTCTCCTGCTGTATTTTGTCAAAAGTATTTACACTTGACAACCTAGATTTATTTATTACACTGTTGGTCATAAAATCTGTGTAAATTATTCAAGATGCTTACATGGTTTCTAAAAGAAAGTTCATTTTAAATGCATTGCCTTAGATTAATTTTAAGAAACGGAAGAGTTAATCTAAATTGCTAAAAAGAATATGTCACATCCCACCTTTTTATTTTTACAATGTAAAGATTTGTGAATATAATTGATTTACCTCTTCAGTCTATATGATTACAGCTGGGATACATCCCTGAACTCAATAGCTGGATTGGGCATGGTTTGATATTATTGCTTACAAACTGCTAAAGCTGAATAGTAACCTTTTGGCGTTCAACCTGAATAGTAGCACTGTGTTGTGAGATGTGGATGATTTTCTATTATGGCCCAAAAGTAGGCAAATAACAAGATTCTTGGTCTTGCTTTTGTAGAATCACAATAATATAGAGAAAACATAATATAGAGTGGATACAATTAGAAATGACAGTGAACTAATAAGCCAAAGAGAGCTTCCATAGATACTCCTATATGTCATAGGCATAAATTTATTTCAGTCACTATTTGCTGCAGGTAAAGCTACAATGACAACAAAAACAACAACAAACATTACCAGAGAAAATATTCATGAAGAAAATAGAAATCCACAGAGACATCCAACAAGCAGAAGTTTTGCAATTTGTAAGTTTTGATGGTGCAAACTGCCCATGCCAAAAATCCCTATGGCCTCTCTGTGTATCCCTCTCTGTGATGTGTAATGCCATATACCTGCCCTGTTTCTGTAGTAGCTAGAATGCAGAATCTGAAGTAAACAGTCTACTCTTTACTTATTTTTTCATGATTCAAGCATGAAATAATTAAGTTTTATGGATTCAGTGAGATAACCCACAGTAGGAAACAGATGAGGATTTAGTCAATATTGCATTGAAAATGTTGTGTGGGATGTAAGAGTGAGCACATGGAAGCTGAGACTAGCAGTTTGCAAGGAAGAGCCCAGAGCGAAGGACGACGGGTTGATCAACGATGCCTTCAAGGAAGAGCAAATGGCTTATATATTGAGATTTAGAGTAGAGGAGACTCCTGAAATGCAGAGACAGAAGAATCACAACTAATGAATCTTCAGAAAGCCCAAGAGAAGGTTGCGAAATAAAGCATCGTTTTAAGGATGAAGAAGAAGTTGTCGGGAGTGACACCAGCTGTCAGTAAGAGCAGTCTAGTGTTCTACAGGGCAGAGAGCACTGGTGCCCTGGAGATGAATGTGGTGTGTCAATCCAATGCACAAACGTGAGAAAGTGCAGTGCAGTTTGACTTGTTTTGTCTTGATCTGTGTGTTCAAAATGGAATTTGGAATGTAAGCCTTGAGAAAAGGGATTCTCAGCAGTGGTGCTTGTGAAGTGTTCTATGACAAAGGATAGATCCAACAGTGCTTTCCTACATTAAGGCTATGGAACTTTAAGATGTGGGTGGTGTCACCAAGGGACTGAAATTCTAATATCACAGTCTGCAAGTTTGGGGAGACTATTGGAAATATTCTTTATCTTGGTTATGGTGGCAATGATAGGAAAATATGCATGCATGCCCTCTCTCTCTCTTTCCCTCTTTCTCCATCTCTCGTACCAACTTAGTGTTTGGAAAGGTCAATCAAAAGAGTTGATTAACTGAAAAAATATAATTTCATGATGCTTTTTACTGTACACTTACAGGAGATGGTTTTATTTGGATAATATAATAAAAAATACCTGCCAGAAGTAATCAGAAGCTTTACCCATGCAGTCATTGAGTTAGATTATTGATCTCCTGTTCAGTCATTGAGTTAGATTATTGATCTCTTCAGTCATTAAGTTAGGCTACTGATCAGCTGAGGAGGAAAGCACCTTGGATAGTAAGATTATTTTTATTGAATCATTTTATGATTTATTAGTACTTGAACATTCTTAAGTATTGAATTTTTGTCCACTATTCGCTCTAGCATTACCTTGCTAGGTGGTTTCAGAAGAGGAACACCCTGAATCTATGGTGAAGGCATCATTACTGTGGAGGAGACATTTTTAAGAGACACAACTGGTTCCAGGAGGATCATTGTTTCGTTTGTGAAACTCTGGCTCCAACTGAACTGAAGGAAGGATCTTTTATTTATTTTGGAAGGGTTAGTACAAAGAGTTGAGGAGCTGAGATATTGTGGTCACTTTTTAGATTATAATCTATGATGAAACTAAAGCTTATCTCACCAAATATTTAGACACAGCTGAAGCATTTTGTAATCATTACAAAACCGGGGTTCAAACTTTCTTCCTCTTTTGTAAATTTGATCTAGACTGCCTGCTCTATCAGGCTATTATTTGAGAGGTCTTCAGCTGATGGCACCCCAAAGGTACAGTGTATTGGCAGATGTCTTCTGACTTACTTCTTTCTAGCTGGGCACTGACAGTGACATTGATTGGTCTTTCTCTGTGCTAGGCCGGTGATTTGTAGTCAGCAGTAAAATTCACAGATTAGTTATTGACTGGTTTTAATCAGGTCCTCTGCTCTATGGAAATAATTGAATCCTAATTTATCCATTTTAAGTATCTTTTATTATTATTTATGTTTTCTTTTTCCCAGATAACATTTTTAATTACTTTTTACCTCTGTAAACACAAATGTAAGGGTTACATATTAGATACACAATAAATCATACAGAAATTCCTTAACAAATAGTTGAAAAAATAAATAAGTGAACTATTTGCCCTTACAGATATTCATTATTTTTAAAACTGATAAATGAAGTGTTGTCTAAGTTATCTTTGAATTTCATACCAGAGAAGTCATTGTATTTCTTAAATTTTTGAAGCAGGGTTTTATTGGCTTAAAGCATCAGAATCTTTTCATTGGAACATGATGTAGGTGTGTCTTCTATCTATCTGATGATTTCATTGGTTAATTAATAAACAAACTGCCTTGGCCAGCCCTTAGGTGGGTGGAGTAGACAGAACAGGAAGAAGGAAAAGAGGTAGATGGCTCAGTCAGATGCCACGCCTTTCCTAAGTGAGATAAATCATCATGCCTCTGCTCTCTGAGGCAGACCACCATGCCTCTCCTGAGAGAGAGAGAAGCCAGACGCGATGAAGCTCCAGCCCAAGATGGACGTATGCTAGAATCTTTCCGGTAGGACACCACTTCGTGGTGCTACACAGATTATTAGAAATGGGTTAAAGCAAGATGTGAATAAGAGTCTGAAATTAATGGGCCAGGCAGTGTTTAAAAGAATACAATTTGTGTGATGTTATTTCGGGTAAAGCTAGCCGGTGGCCAGGAGCCGGGCGGGATGAAAAGCAGGCCTGCCCGCAGCTCCACACTACAGAATGGCGCCCAAGTGGATAACTGAATCCACAGGAAGCTTGAGAAAGCTTGGGAAAGAATAGAGTAAAGCATGGCTTCTTGGTAGCAGCAATTTCTCGGGTCTGAACATGTGTTTTTCGGTTGTCAGCAATAGCAGGAAAAAAGTTGTGCTGTTTTAAAATGCTGGCGTTCTGGTCTGTACTGCCAGGACAAACTCTCTTTCAAGCAGGCGGTCCTGACTATGGAGCTTCTGATTGTTGTTTAACACTGTTGCAGCTTGCTTGCTGGCAGGGACCTTGAACTGCCAAAGAGTTGTGGTACCTTTGCCAGGAGGCTGGAAAGCTAGGGAGTGGGCTGGATCTAGCTGCCAAAGTCACGGCTTTAGTCCTACTGATATTGTTTGGTAAAGTAAAGACTCATGTAGTCAGAAAGAGAGATATACAGTAAAAGAAAAATTCAAAGTTGAAGAAAATGTCTAAGTGGTTTACACTGTGTTAAAAATATATGCAGGCTAAAGGTTAAAGTTCTTGAAAGTAAAAAAAAAGGAAGTAGTTTGTTGTGGTGGTACACACCTTTAATCCCAACATTTAGGAGGCAAGGTATATTGACCTCAAGGGGCAGAGGTGGATTGACCTCTGTGACTTCAAGGTGTGGTAGCAACCACACCTTTAATCCAAATACCTGGGAGGCAGAGACAGATCTCTGTGAGTTCAAGGTGTGGTAGCATACACCTTTAATCCCAGCACTAGGGAAGCAGAGAAGTGGATCTCTGTGAGTTCAAGGACAGCCTGGTCTGGAGAGTTATTCCAAGTCAAAGATATACAGAGAACTTGTCAAAAAATAAAAAAATAAAAGTAAAAATAAACGAAATAGAGGTTAAAATAAAGCCGCACAAAGATGGAAAATACACAGAGAATCTTGATACTGTATGCTATTATGCTCTTTTTGAATTGTTTGAATGCTGAGGAAGGAGCAACAGCTGCTAAAAGATATTTGTTTACAAATGCTGCTGAACTAATCCAAGAAAGATATCTTGAAAATACCTTGACTTTAGAATTTGGATCTAAGGATATGATACTTTGGAAAAGAGATTCTTCTTTTATTTTTACAGAAAATGAGACCCGTTGGATTGCTTCTATCCCAATATGGTATGATACACCACGCCCTCCTGAAAGGTTGCTGTGAACACCTTCAGAAAATTACTTCACCCAACTGATGACTGAGATGAACCTGGCACACAGGTTACACCATGAAAGATCTGATTAACAGCGTCCCCATTCAGCAGGAAGCAGTTTGGAGAGAAATAACTGCGCCCATGTTCCCAAATATTGTTTATAAATGTTCTTTTACATTTAAAGGGGGATATGATATAGATATGAATAATTTGCATTGATATGGATTTTGCTTTAGTGATTTAAATTTAAGGTCAATTTTGTTATATGTATATGTATTTTTGATACTGATGAAGGTATTGTGATTGTGTAGTTCATTTTAAAAATGTAATGTATAATTAAAAATATAGGTTGCTAATGGATAATCAATAACAATCAAACTTGTAGTCATGTTAGTTAGATTTTCTAGATATATAGAGATATATTTTAGTTAGATAGGCATTCCTAATATCTTTCAAAGACTACAGAATATTCCACTTAAATGTTTTAATAACTTAAGGCTTTTCATGACAATAAGACATATCTGCTCCTGGCAGCACTAGCTACTTTTAGAGGAAAATGGGCATTGAAGAGGCTCCTTATGGAGTTTGATAGCCATTTGGGCAAGAAACTGCTCTTGCCTGGACTGATGCATAGACTGGACACAGAGAACCCTAAGAGAGAGGACTGCTGAACTTGCCTGTAGGTGAGATGATCTTTCGGGGCTCCTGATTCATGAAAGAGTCTCCACGACATTCTCCAGGACACAGCAGATACTTACTGAACTGCCTTTGAAATATCCTGCTTCATGGAAATGTCTGCTGGAAACTATAGGCCTGTAGGCCGAAGATCGATGCCCCAACGGTACAGAGAAACTTTGGGTGACTGTCCAGGCAGCGAGATGTCTCTCATTTCTAGAGTTGTGAAAGTTGCTTATTTCTCATTTACATAGGTAATATTATATCTTTCTGGAGTCTTTGATGGAGTTGAAGAATGGATAGTTATAGTTTTCCATTGTTATGATAAAAGATAAAATAGATATAAATATTGGAACTGTAATTCTTGCTTTATAACTGTTTTGTTGTATGTAGTTTTACTATGTTAAAGTGAAAGCCTTTCTTTTTTGTTTAAACAGAAAAAGGGGAAATGATGTAGGTGTGTCTTCTATCTATCTGATGATTTCATTGGTTAATTAATAAACAAACTGCCTTGGCCAGCCCTTAGGTGGGTGGAGTAGACAGAACAGGAAGAAGGAAATGAGGTAGATGGCTCAGTCAGATGCCACGCCTTTCCTAAGTGAGATAAATCATCATGCCTCTGCTCTCTGAGGCAGACCACCATGCCTCTCCTGAGAGAGAGAGAAGCCAGACGCCATGAAGCTCCAGCCCAAGATGGACGTATGCTAGAATCTTTCCGGTAGGACACCACTTCGTGGTGCTACACAGATTATTAGAAATGGGTTAAAGCAAGATGTGAATAAGAGTCTGAAATTAATGGGCCAGGCAGTGTTTAAAAGAATACAATTTGTGTGATGTTATTTCGGGGCATAAGCTAGCTGGTGGCCGGGAGCTGGGCAGGATGAAAAGCAGGCTGGCCCGCAGCCCCTCACTACAGGAACACATATGTCCTTGCTTACAAATGGTTCATGAAGCAAATTATCGTAAGGTAATATCAAGATTTTCATTTCTATTTTAGTATATGAACTTCAAAATATACCTGACATATAAGCTTGTATGCTTCTGCAGTTCTCTTGAAAATAATATTTGCTAGAATAATTTGACAAAACAAATTGCAGTGATGATTCTATAAAGATGAAATGTTATTAGATGAAATATTATTAGAAGTTAGAGCAATGCCCTACTAAAAAGTTTCCATTCTGCGGCTTTATAATGTTTATAATGAAAGTGAGTCGCTACTTAGTCATTTATGATTGTTCACAGAAGATTTTAAAATTGTTTTACATTTGTGTGTGTATGCATATGTGTGTGTGTGCGTGTGCATGCGTGTGTGTACATGCCTCAGCACACTTGTGGAAGTCAGAAGGAAGCATGCAGAATTCTGTTCTCTTTTTCCACCATACAGTACTCAAGAGACCAAACTTGGGTTCTCAGCCTTGGTTTATTGGTCCAGTTCACTGAAATTTTATTTGATAAATTTACACGATAATTTCTAGCATGTAAAACATATGTCTCAATAATCATTTGACTGCTTTGTGAAAAGTAAACTATATAACTTGTTATAATTCAGAATGTATTTACCATATTATAATGCATAAAGTAAATGCAGAAACCTTGAGTGGCTCAAAAAATTCTCAAGTGGCAGAATCTGGCAGTCTCCCGAATCTATCATAAATATTAAATACTATTTACAAAAATGATTATTCCATTAATTTCATCCATATAAGAATAGATTTCTATTTCTCTATTGACTTCATCCATATAAAATAGAGAGAACTATCAACTTCATTTACAAAAAGCACAAAGGACACAGGATTTAATGTTACCCAAGCATTATTTTTGTAAAGCAAGAATCCTACTGGTTTCTCATGATACCTTTTAATATTTTAGCAAAGGAAACATAGAGACAAACAAAAACAAATACTGACTCTGGTGGGCTACTCTACAAGGGCAGCCAACCGCTGCTGAAAGAAAAATCACACTGAAAGACTAAAAACCATATGAACCCTAGATAGATCAGAAATTTTCCCATGTTAACAACATTGCTACTAATGGAAATTTGTCATTCTGAATTTTATGGCTAGTGCACACTGATTCAGTACCTGTGAGACATCAATATTTAACAGAAGGATGTGAAAATATTGCTGCCATTAGGATTTCCCAGTGTTTTATCACAATTATCTAGCATTTGAAGTCGAAACTGCATGTGATTAATATTGTACAACTGCGGATTACAATGTCATTAGTTCTAGAAACTTTTATTCTAAAATAGGGCTACTTGTGAAAATATTAATAGTTGGTAGTGATGATTGTGGTTTAAGAAATGCTCCCTAACGTATTAAACCACTGTTGTGTAAACAAACCTGGAGACACCTCCGTTTCTGCACATTTTTATAAGATTGTATCGCCTTATACAGTTCAAATCCCCACAGTCCTGTAGGGATGATTTCCCAACACAGATGCCAGCTTCACACCCATGTGTGACACTTTTGGTTGACTTGCGTTTGTGTTGTATCATGCTTGAGGTTCAATCTGGGTTTTGTCTGATAGAATTACTCATACGATGGCCTGAGTGGTACTTCCTGGGACTTTCCATGTGTTTGCTCATAGTTGCCAAGCCTATTATTAGAAGTTAGTCAGCGCATACTTGGCTCTTTATTAAGCAGTAGGAGGACTTAACCGATGTAATGTGGCTGCCATTCCTTCATTGTCTCTTTAATACCTTGTTTCCTATCTATACATTTCTATAACTCTTTGCACTGCAGCCTGGAACACATTGTTTAGTCTAATACTTAACAAACAAACAAAGAAACAAAAACAAAACCCACACACTTGTTCTTTTACTGCATTGGCCGTCAATTTATTTGTGTGTAATAAGATGTATTACCTGCCTGCTGGTATGAAGTATTGAAGACTCACAATATTAAACTTGACTTCCATGCTAACAAAATGTACAATAGAGGAAGCATCCATAGTGGATACGTAGATAACTGAATCTTAAATATCTTAAGGAAGAATTCATGGGAGAGGAAGCTGTTTTGATTTAAAACAGAAGAGGGAAATTGAAGTGAGACAACAGCATAAAGTCACAGTGGCATGTGACCAACAGGTGCAATTTAGCAGTCATCACTGAAATTAACATTGCCTGGAAGAGATTTTCCTCCAATAGTTGCACTTCTGTAAGTGTTTAAGGGCCCACAATTGACAGTTTGGTGCTCTAAATGACACCAGATATGTTTCTAATTCCTAAAGGCACAAGTGTGTGGAACAGTATTACATTCCTTAAGAAGAGAATGATCTGACCTATAGAAAATCACTTCAAAAAAGCAAAAAAACCAACCAACCAACAAACCAACCAACTAACCAACCAACCAATCAATCAAACAAACAAACAAAAAACCCAAGCCTATGCAGATGAATATAAGGAGCCAAGGGCTCTGCAGAGCGGGTCTGAGAAGTGAAAATTCCACAGAGTGAACACTTCCCATTCTGGTCGCATCTGCTTCCCCACTTTTCCTTATGGTGGGAAAAGCCATGTCTAGTGAAACAGGATCTTCCTGAAGGGCCGTGGTGCATGGAGTAGGGTGGAGGTATGGACACTGGATCTTGCGAGGCAACAAAAGAAGAATGGCTGTCAAAGTTAATAGAAGTGGCAAATGAACACCTTTTGTGCTGCACACAGTTTCAGTTTTAGGCAGGGGAAAGACAGACTTGACTGTGGATTTGAAGAGAGTTAAGGGAGAAAGACTAAGGAATGGCAGTCTGTGAACAACTAGTTTGTTCTCAAAAGTGTCAACATCACCATGATCAAGGACAAACTGAGGTCATATCCTGACCCAAGGAGGCTAAGGAGATGTAGCAAATGCATGTGGGCAATGATCCTGAACAAGGGTTTTGCTTTTGTTTTTGGCCTTTTTTACATAGCTTACTGTTGGGGCTTGGAAGACTTTGAGCAGACTAGAAGACTGTAAGACCGGTACCAATCTCTTGATTTGGGGGATTGTAATCTGGCTATGTAAAGAATTTCCCATCAAGGAGTATATTGTCAAATATTGGACATCATTGGTACATCAGGAAAATTAATTAAACTCAAATAATTCAGTAATTTGCGATTTACAGTTGTCCATAAGTTTGACATTGTTTAAAAAGTATTAAAATTATTTGTTTCTGCTATGAGAACATAAACACATATCTGTGTGGCACAGTATAATTATCCAAACACTGTTGTACTTAATTAAGAAGCCCATGGAGCAGAAATGTGTTGAAACTAGCTACAGCACATACATAATTTATAGTCGGGCTTTTAAAAATGCCATGGTAGTCAATCAACCAAGTTTTTCTGGGGCTATTGAATTTTGCATGTATTGTCATATATGAGACTGAGAATTCCTAAATGACCCTGTGGGAAGAAGTGGATCCCTAGCTGTCACCTGAACTCCCCAGCCTCCAGCTTGGCATGCTTGCCTTTTCCCCTTCCTGCCCCTGTTTCCTTATTTTTAGCAATGCCTTCCTATCTGAGCCCTTAGTTTAAGCATGGCTTTGGGAGGACTCAGCCTTGTACAGAAGGTAATTAGAACTGAGAGTCAATTTGCAGCCTTGGGAACATCATGCCCTTGGCATTTGATTCTCAATGTATTCTGGCTCAGTTTTGAGCCTTGGGGCTTTCTCCCTTCTGCTTCACAATTGTCCTCTAAGGACTAGTCACTGCTATTGCAAAGCTGTCTCAACATCAGGAAGAGGATGCTTTTCTGGTATGTAACTCTTTCTTTCTTGTGGTGGCTGCCATTTTTTTTTTTTTGCTTGATGTAAGATCTAGTGACATATCAAGAAAAGACAAATCAAATAAACCAGCAGAAAAGCAAGGTAGGGAATGCAAGTTAGGAAAACACCTATTCAATTTCTGGAAGTTTCTTCCAGCAGCAAGTTTCTATTAGAACTGTTTTGGTCATATGGCAGTTTGACAGTCATTTCTCTCCAAAGAAGGGAACAACATTAGCGCTGGTGTCAGTTTTTCAAGGTTATATTAGGACTGACCACATGTTTTATTCCTGGGAATAGGTGATTATAAAGATAACATATTCTTAGGTCCTGTCACCTGCATGCCTTAAAAGAGACTCAACATGACTTCTTTCATCTTCTCAGGCGCTTATTGTTGGGATTCATGTTAAGAAAGCATCAATTGTCCCTGCTCACCCCAGTGCTCATACTATAGGCTCTGCTCTCCTCTTTTAACTATCTCGTCTACTTTTTCTACACAAAGTCACCAAGTCTCATTATCGCTTGCATACAACTCTCATCTTTTCTTATTCTCATTTTTAAAGGGATGCTTTTTCATAGATGGCCTTCCCATGCAAAGTCTTTTCTCCTTGTTCATTTAGTAGACTCTCTTCTAATAGTACATGACAGGGGCTATTTATTATGACCTCTACATAGAAATGGATGAATTCATTATTAGAAAATAACAGATTTTTTTTTACTGAGTCTTAAATTTGACTTCTAAAAATATCTTTGACTTGCAGCTGTTGAATAAGCAATGTACCTTTAAATGAGCAGATAATATTTTCCTGTTATAATCCCAGTGATCAGACACTTTTATAATAATTTGGGATCCCTTCTTTGTGTGTGTGTGTTTATTGATGTTAAGTGGTAAAGGTATAAAGATAAAATACAAAAAGTGAAAGTATATTTATATAAGATAAAATTATATGTAACGCTTATCTAATTATCTAGTAATAAACATGAAAATATATTAAAATTTAAAGTTTAACTGTAAGTCATAGTTTTGATTCTGAGTTTTATAGTCTTTGTGTAAATTCTAGGTACGAGGAGGGAAACAGCAATGTTTCCATGGTTTTACTCAAGAATAGTCAACCTTGCAAGTTAACACAGAGTCATGTTCAGTGTTGAGAGTTATTATAATCTGCTTATGATTACACCTACTCCCTTAGCAGAGAAAATGCTCTGTGTAAGGTAGATGATGTTCTAATTTGAGTACAGGTCTCATTTAGTTCAAATCTGGAGCCAAACATGTTATAGAGGATGCAGTCTTGTCTGCTTTCCCTTTTTCTTTTCTTGGTTAGTCACTTTAAATTCCAAGCTTATGTGATGATTTTCAAACTTATTTATAATATTTGCTCACATTTTCATCTTTTTTGACAAGCCCCCTCAAAAGTTAGGATGTTTCTCAATTCTCATCTATGATAAATGCCTTATTGACCTCAGTAATCTGGTCTGAGGTTTCTCTTTTTGTTCTATTTTGTCCAATGAACAACATACTGTGGAGCTCAGATACCTGCCATTTATTGTTCAGCTCATTATCAGTTCCTCTCCAGAGAGTTTAACTGACTTCACGTTGACACTTTATTTGTCAGACCAACAAATATTTATCAATTATTCAATATATACTAGCATCATATTTATCTGCCTTATGAAATGCTGCAAGAAGTATTGACTTGGAGATGGTGACTGGTCTTATCTGGGCTGCATTTGGTTGATTAATCAGATGGACACTAGATCCTGTTAAAATACTGGATGCAAAAGCTCTTTCTCCCCCTCTAATCTTAGGGCTTCTTACTTTCTACATGCTGTCTCAATATTTCTTTTAGGCTATCTGGACTTTTTAATGGTAACTATGAAGTCTAATCCATATACAGCTGAAGTTTCCAGATTTCCTGAAACAAGGAGATAGAATTTGTGCACTGTTTATTTTACTATAGGGGGGTAACCAAATAATTTGTTTAGATTCAATGAAGGTGACAAAGAGTTTGAACAAAAGACCCATTTATAAAACTGACTGCCACTAGCTATGACTTGGCAGCTTTCTCCTTCTTCATCATGAAAAATGCTCTCACCTTGGGAGTCAAACCTCCTGTGGGCTTCATTTCTTTATGGACAGAGAGTATGGTTCAAAGTCCTGTAGCTACATCTCCACATCAGTTTTCATGAGTGAGGCTTCCGGAGTACAGTTGCTAGGTTACTACATCTCCTGATTGAAACTACTTTTTTTTTCTTCTTCTGAGAACACCCTGGAGTTGATGGAACTTGTTATATACCTCTCTTCATCAACTATTACGTGAAAATTAGAAAGTTGCTGTATTCTGTGTAGTTAATCTAAAGAAACAACACATTTCTGTATTTTCCTTTTAAGTTCTAATCATCATTTGGAAACAGCAGCCTTCTTGCTGTCGGGAAGAAATGCATCTAGAAAATGGAATGAAATAATACAGAAGCGCTGAGCTGAGCATAACTCTCAAAATAAAACTGGAACGTGCGTTGACTTAGATTACATAGGGCACAGAAATCAGTGTAAGAGCTGTAATTTAGTTAAGTTTTCTGGTAGATTTAAAACATGCTCTGGGCAGCATGAGGGATTTGGTAATGGTCTCTTTTGTTATGAAAGGGCACATAATGTAAAATCAGATGACATGGTGCTCTGTCGCTAGAAGGAGAGTTTCCAATTATCCTTCACCCGTTACTTAGAGGCTGGTGTAAAACATTATAAGGTGAGGTGGCAGCTTGCAACATCCAAAGTGACAATCCTGTCAGAGAGCCACACTACCATTGCCCTTCCAGCAGGCACTCACATATTTCGAGAATTCAGGAAAAACTGAATCCTTATGAGGGCTTGATGGCAGTGATCTCTGGTGGAAGGGAAGCTGGGGCGTGTTGGATAACAAGTTCACTCTTTGTGTGAAAATGTCTATTGAAACACACTGTGTACCCTGACCTCATTTTCTTGTTCTGTCTTTTATAGTTTCTATGGAATCATTTTTATTTTTTTAGACAGGTTTGGATCTTTCAAAGCTAATCTGTAAAGAAACAGTGTGGAAATCAGTGTAAAAATAACCTTTTCTAAATAATGGAAATAATTTGAAATTAAATCACACACGAGTCCAGAAACTTCTGGACTCTGTCTTGGTTCACTCGACCTACCCTCCAGAGTCTCTTCCTTATTGTGTTTGACCCAGATATTGCAGATCTATGTCACAGACTTTCATAAATTCACAGTGTGAGTTCAATGACCTACTTGTTCAGTGATCAGAATCTATTTGCTTCTTTTCTTCTTCTTCTTCTTCTTCTTCTTCTTCTTCTTCTTCTTCTTCTTCTTCTTCTTCTTCTTCTTCTTCTTCTTCTTCTTCTTCTTCTTCTTCTGCTTGTCAATGAGGCCATTACTCCTACTAGTACCAGAATACTTTCACCAAAGTGACAGGAGATCAAGAGTAGTTCCTCAGGTCTGCTCTACCATACCTGGCCAGTCTTGTGGAGACTCCTGCACTGCAGACATTGACTAGGATGATTGTAATAACCATCTTTTAAAAATTCATGGCATGGCCTGTCCTTTCACCTGACTTCCCGTGTTTATTTTAAAAGACACATTCATAGGTTACTGGCACCCCAATGCATTTAGACCATCTAAATGTCTCTTTTAAAATCATGTTCTTTTTTTTTTTTTTTTCCTTTTTTTTTTCTTTTTTTTTTTCTTCTTCTCATGGTTTATTTTTTTTTTTATATTTAAAAATTTCCATCTCCTTCCCTCCTCCTCCCCCCTCCCTCCCCTCCTTCTCCCCTTTCTCTCCCCTCCTTCTCCCCCTTCCCTCCCCTCCCCTCCACCTATACCTCCCCTCCCTCCCTCTCAAGGCCAAGGAGCCATCAGGGTTCCCCACTCTATGCTAAGACCAAGGTCCTCCCAACTCCCCCCAGGTCCAGGAAGGTGATCGACCAAGCTGAGAAGGCTCCCACAGAGCCCGTCCATGAAGAACAATCAGAGCCCAGAGCCATTGTAAAATCATGTTCTGTAGCAGTTATTTTCCTTGCCCTATACAATTTTCTTTACTCCATATTCTGACCCGGAATGGCAAAAAATACAAATAGACCTTCAACTTTCGTGACTTAATTTAGGATGGGTGTGATTTCTGTATTTTGTATTTAATGTACTGATTTTGATGTTTTAAAAGCTGCCATTATCAATAAGCAGTCTTGCTACTCCTTGGTAATATATTCATCTCAAGGAAGTGCTCCTTGAGTAACATATGCTCCATATAATATATTTGAATCTTTATACGGATTAGTCAAAGAGACTTAACACGCCAAAAGAATTCATCCATGGCTATTGAAAACTGGAAGTATTCTTTCACTTTAGTAAATAGCTGTTAATTTTTAAATTTCATTTAATTTTTAAATTAATTTTACTTTTTTCAAATAATTAAGTAGAATGAAAAATTTTTCTGATGTGGGATTCCCCTCTGTATGCTGTGAATGCCATTTGTCAATAAAGGACTACTTTGACCCCATAGCAGAGCAAGGCATAAAGAAGTAGGTGGGGAAAAATAAAGTGAATGCTGGGAATAAGAGGGGCAGAGTCAGAGAGAAGACATGTATATCCTCCAGAGATAGATGCTGGAACTTTTCCCAGTAAGCCACAGCCACATGGTGATACACAGGTTAATAGAAATCGGTCAAATTAATATGTAAGAACTAGCCAATAAGAAGCTAGAGCTAATGGGCCAAGCAGTGATTTAATTAATACAGTTTCTGTGTGATTATTTTGGGAGTCTGGGCAGCCGGGAAACAAATAAGCGGCCTCCTCCAACAATTTCCTTTCCAACTTAGTGTTTCCTGTTATTGATAGTGGAATATTTAGAAAAAATATCACCAGCATTTGTATATGAAGAAATATTTATAGGTAAGTGTTATTTACTGTTGCGTCACCCCAACTTGGTTGAAAAATAACTCAGAAACCTGCTCTGTATGTTGGAGCTGGGATAATTAAGAGTTGATGAGGAAAACCACACATGTCCCCTAACTGATCTCTTCTCTTCCTGTGAGTTTTGACTGTAAACTCTGTCTGCTGTGAACCAAACATTTATTTTAACAGATCAAGCAAAAATGCCGTTTTTGGTAGTCCAAAACCACATCTTTGGTAACACATAGTGTTCCAGAGTTGATGATGATGATGATGGTTATCTCTTTATAGGCTTGGAAAATTGCAGCTAAGTAACTTCAAACTTAAAGTTCTGACGCTGTGAGGTAAAGTAAATCTTTCTTCAATGTGTTCACTGCCTCAGGTATGTTATCACAGCAGGAAAACACTAACCAACACACAGATTGGTGATAGGAATAACAGCAACCACTTCATAAAGCAGTGCTATTTCCCTCAGCATCTAGTCCTATATAATTAAATGTGGACTATGCAAACCAGCAAGCCACGATTTCACTCCCCTCTTCTCTATGGAGTAAGATGTGTGTTCTTTTCATTATTAGTTATGTATTCTGTGTTTTGTATTGTCATTTGAAAGATTTTACTCCTGCTGAGAATGATAAATTTGATTTCCTATCATGCTCATATTGCTGTAAAGCAAATTCAAATGATGTATAATAAACTGTAGGGAAAATCTGCAAGCATTTCACAGAAGACCAGGCTCCTAGATTGATAGCGCTTCTGCAAATCAATACAACAACCTGATAGAAAAATTAATAACAGATAAGTCCAGAAAACTCAAAAAAGAAAATGCTATGTCTCTAAAAAATTTTTAAAATGAAGAGATCTAATCTCACTCCTAATTTTAAAATGCAAATTAAACTCAGATATTGATATATCACATTGTTCACATCATATTACCCAAAAATCAAGTTTGGTAACTGATCTATATTGGTAAAAGATTTACAAAATGAACATACTTTTCCAGGCCACTCTGATTAGAACAATTTAAACACACAATCATTCATAGATAATGTGTATGAATACATATGAAGTATATATAAGGTTATCTAAATAGCATTGCTTATAATGAAGAATGTGTGGGAACAACCAAAATACTTTGCATTTGGGAGTTGGTTATATAAATTATGTTGTGTCTTCATGGTAAAATAGTATGTTGCCAAAATAAAAAACAAACACAAAATCCTTTATGTAATAATCACATGGTATATGAAACATTGGAAATAATATTACTTTAAAATAGCAATATTTCAGGTTACTTGGATAATCCTTTTCATATATTCCTATAATTATACCTGGAAAGACATCCAAGACTTGTTTTTATTAGTTTCATCTGGAGAGAACTAAGTGCTTGAGAAAAATAGTAGAAAATACTTTGACTATTTCATCATTCCATACTTTTAGAGTATATGAGTATCTTACCTATTTCAAAATAAGTGGTTAAAAGGCAAGAATTCTGGATCCACCTGCGTGGTCTGTGATTTTCTATGGATCTGTACATTGCTGACAGGCTGGAAGTGTCTTTGAATGCCCTTAATGCTTGCCTACTGTGCTCAGCACAAAGTAATACCCAACTTTTCTAGAAGGCAGAGGGACCTCTGCAAAAAGGAAGACACAGCAAGAACTGCTCAGCAGGTTCCTGAAGGTGAAGTTCTAAATGGTCTTTCAGAAGGTGTTCTTGGAAGATCTACCATTTATGCTGGTCCTTCTCAGCAAGCTTAGCAACATGTAGGCTCCTGCCTGTGGTGTTACAGGTACACCCATACAGAGTGTTTTCTAGAAGTTGATGGAACAGAATGGGGTGGCTCAGCAGGTATGCTAGAAGGGAGAGAACAGCAGGGTGAGAAGGAACATCTGTAGCCTGAGCCTGGCAGGGTACACCAGCTGCTTACCGAGGTAGTGCAAAGGCTCTGGAAGTCCAATCAGTGCTTGATGTGTTTTAGTGGTCGATGACAAATTGATTCAGACAGTCGCTGCCTATACAATTCGTGATCCCTTCACTAACCAAGCCACCACATGTGGCCTGCATAACAGATGATAGCTGCTTGCAGTAGGGGACTATTACTCCAAGAAACAATTTTTAATGCTACAGTACTGATCTAAAAGCTGTTCCGCTGGGCTCTGAGAATAACAAATAGACATATTCATCTGGTAGTTTTAAATAGATAAATTCAGTTTACATTTACATTTTAAAAAGACTTTTCTTTTATATACATAGAAATTAGCATTTATAATGTTAACATCTGGTGTTTATACAATGTAGACAATTTCTCACTTTGGTGTTGTCATCGGAAAGATAATTTGTGAAATTATTTTCCCACAAAAATAATAGTGTAAATGAAACCCAGACCATCATCCAGACTTTAGAAATTACTTTATGCATAATGAACTTGAAGATTTACTCTTATTATTTATCTACTCCCCCACCCCCACACTGAAGAATGAACCCAAGCCTTGCAAGAGCTACAGAAACACGCTTCCCTGGAGTTGTAGCCTCGAGCCTTATCTGAAGCACTATAAGCAGAATTTTCTTTAAAGTCCAAATCACTATTTTGCATAAATCTCTGTGACTGTCTGAGAAAATCTACTGCCACAAGTAAGTTTGCTTCTTCCTATAAAACAACAGCCTATGGGTGACAATACTGAACTGTGATCAGGGGACATCTACAACCCTCTGTCATTTCTACGACTTTATCTGTCTGCATTATGTGCTCTAACTGACACATATTGCCCTCCAGGTAGTCTGACAAAGAACGACTGCCCCTGGGTATATGTCCTGAACGTCCTGAGTGTAGTACCTGCCTCTGCAACTGACTGGACTGTATTTTTCGATACATTAGTAGAACTGTTTCTGCCATGTGTGAATCACCTGTAATACTACCAGACTGTGTGAGTGATAAATGAAGCCCACAGAAAATAGATGCAGGATAAATTCCATGAATTTATTCATTCTTGGCAGGCTGCCTAGGTGTAGATATTTCAGTTGTGTGGTTTCACATGGTTGACCCTTGCTTAGTAATTTCACTTGGTGGGTCATATGCTGTGCTGTGTTATACAACCACTCAGAAGATTAAAATTCCTCATGCATGGTCCTTACCCTACATAAGCTAAGTGAGAAAACTGACCGATAATTTTGGTAAATTGACATTTTCTTATAGTCACCTCCACTCCACCTGGTGAATCTAACGCAAAGCCAAGCCTAGACTTTTGTTTACTTTTTTTATAAAATAGGAACATTCATTGAGGATTAAAAGAAATGTTTATCCATATAAAACACTTATCCTAGTGCTTGGCTCAAGTTCAGCACCCTACATAGCTTTGCTCTTATTCAGCAATATGACCATGGTAGTGGATTTGTCTCACATGATGTACCCTGTAGAATTGTAAGGGATGTTGTATTTTTCTGGTAATCTCCTGTGCTTACTTTTTACTTGCTTTGTCTTGACTCATCTGCCACAGGTTTATTGTATAAGAAAATTTTAGTGTGAAGGAAAAATAGACATCTGGCTTCCAAAACTAGATCTGAAACTAAATTTTTATATTGGTGAGATATTAATTTTTTCCCTTCCAATTTACTCCCTACATTTCTCACAGAATCTAAGTCACTATTTTCTTTATTATTGAGAAGAAATGAAGACATAGCAAGTTAGGCAGCCAGGAAAAACATTCCCAGAAACCTAGGATTCCCCCTTGTGTCAATAAGTAAATGACTGATGTTGATGGGGGTGGTTGAGGGGAAGATAGGAGGAGAATTACATTCTGGCTTCTATTCTTTATGTTCTTCTTTACAAGTTTGAAGAAACATAAATATTATCTTTAAATTTTGCTTTTAAGAAATTAGATATGAGCAGGTAGTCTATATGAAACATTAGGTCTCTGAATGGTGGTATATGATAATTCATGTCAGTAATTTTACCAGTCAGGTGAAGGAACATGGACAATTTAAGGACAAGTTGGAGTCAGAAACTATCTCAGAAGACAAGCAGAACCAAACAGAACCGTGTTCTGCTGAGAAAAGACTTTGAAAGATTACCTGTGCTTAGAAAGATGATTAGTAGCACAACTGGAACTAGAACTTGTTTGGGGTTTTTATTGTACATCTTCAAAAAGTTCCAGGAACTGGTTTAATAGGTTATATGTATCTAAAGATTTGTCCATGTATTCTAGATTTTTCTACTTTATTGGAATATAGGTCCTTAAAATATATTCATATGATCCTATGAATTTCATTACTATCAGTTGTAATGTCTGCCTTTTAACATCTTATTATTTCAATTTTGAGAAGGATTGCATTGAATGTGACAATCACTTTGAATACAACCCATTCAACAATAAAGGGTCCAACTGTGAGAAAAAAAAAGTTCCAGGAAGGAGAAAACCTATTATTGAAAGAAAAGTAAGTCAACATTTCAGTCTGTTAAAATAATGAAATTTAATTGGGTTCATTAGCATTTTAAAGTCTAGTCTCTTGAGTTCCTTATATATTTTGGAGATCAGACCTTTGTCTGTTGTGGGGTTGGTGAAGATCTTTTCCCAGTCAGTAGGCTGCCTTTTTGTCTTAGTGACAGTGTCCTTTGCTTTACAGAAGCTGCTCAGCTTCAGGAGGTCCCATTTATTCAATGTTGCCCTTAATGTCTGTGCTGCTGGGGCTATACGTAGGAAGCGGTCTCCTGTGCCCAAATGTTGTAGAGTACTTCCCACTTTCTCCTCTAACAGGTTCAGTGTATTCAGATTGATATTGAGGTCTTTAATCCATTTGGACTTGAGTTTTGTGCATGGTGATAGACACGGATCTACTTTCATTCTTCTACAGGTTGACATCCAGTTATGCCAGCAGCATTTGTTGAAGATGCTTTCTTTCTTCCATTGTGTGCTTTTAGCTACTTTATCAAAAATCAGGTGTTCATAGGTTTGTGGGTTAAGATCTGGGTCTTCTATTCGATTCCATTGGTCGACTTCTCTATTTTTATGCCAATACCAAGCTGTTTTCAATACTGTAGCTCTGTAATAGAGTTTGAAGTCAGGGATGGTAATGCCTCCAGAAGTTCCTTTATTGTATAAGATTGTTTTGGCTATCCTGGGTTTCTTGTTCTTCCATATAAAGTTGATTATTGTCCTCTCAAGATCTGTGAAAAATTTTGATGGGATCTTTAAGGGGATTGCATTAAATCTATAGATTGCCTTTGGTAGTATTGCCATTTTTACTATGTTGATCCTCCCAATCCAAGAGCAAGGGAGATCCTTCCATTTTCTGGTATCCTCTTCAATTTCTTTCTTCAAAGACTTAAAGTTCTTGTCAAATAGGTCTTCCAGGTGTCCAGGAAGACGCCCCCAGCTAGGTCCTTGGGCAGCTGAGGAGAGGGTGCCAGAAATGTCCAGATCCTATTGCCATACTCATGAATATCTTGCATATCACCATAGAACCTTCACCTGGCATTGGATGGAGAAAATGACAGAGCCCCACATAGGAGCACCGGACTGAGCTCCCAAGGTCCCGATGAGGAGCAAAAGGAGGGAGATCATGAGCAAGGAAGTCAGGACCGTGAGGGACGCGTTCACCCACTGAGACGGCAGGACAGAACTAATGGGAGACCACCAAGTCCACTTGGAATGGGACTGATGGAACATGCGACCAAATCGGACTCTCTGAGGGTGGCTGATGGTGGAGGCTGACCGAGGAGCCAAGGACAGTGGCGATGGGCTTGGTCTCTACGACATGGACAGGCTCTGTGTGAGCCTTGTCAGTTCGGTTGCTCACCTTCCTGGACCTGGGGGGAGTTGGGAGGACCTTGGACTCAACATAGTGTAGAGAACCCTGATGGCTGTTTGGCCTCAAGAGGGAGGGAGTGGGGGTGTGGGTGGAGGGGAGGGGAGGGAAGGGAAAAGAGGAGGGGAGGAAATGGCAATTATTAATAAAAAATAAATAAACTGGAAAAAAATAATAAAAAAATAATGAAATTTATGCCATTGCTTTGAATAGAGCATTTAAAAGTAGTTAGTGATAGTTATCTCTAATCCATTTTCTTTTCTTTTTTTTCCTCATTTTTTTTATTAAAGATTTCCATCTCCTTCCCTCCTCCTCCCCCTTCCCTCCCCTCTCTTCTACCCATACCCCCTCTCCACCCCTCTCCAAGACAAAGAGCCATCAGGGTTCCCTTTACTATGTTAAGTCCAAGGTCCTCCCAGCTCCCCCTATGTCCAGGAAGGTGAGCAACCAAACTGACAAGGCTCACAGTGAGCCCGTCCATGCTGTAGAGTACATGCTCATTGCCGTTGTCCTTGGTTTCTCAGTCCTCCTCCACCGTCAGCCACATTACGCCCCCAGCTAGGTCCTTGGGCAGCTGAGGAGTGGGTGCCAGAAATGTACAGATCCTATTGCCATACTCATGAATATCTTGCATATCACCATAGAACCTTCACCTGGCATTGGATGGAGAAAATGACAGAACCCCACATAGGAGCACTGGACTGAGCTCCCAAGGTCCCGATGAGGAGCAAAAGGAGGGAGATCATGAACAAGGAAGTCAGGACCGTGAGGAGTGCGTGTACCCATTGAGACGGTGGGACAGATCTAACGGGAGACCACCAAGTCCCGTTGGAATGTGACTGATGGAACAGGGGACAAACCGGACTCTCTAATCCAATTTTATCTCACTTCTTTAGGCAATAGAGAACATGAGCATTGCAGTTACACTTTTTCTAATATATCAGTCTATATACATATTCTATATATTTACCAATGTATATTTTATGTAGGCATCACATGAAACTGCACATTTTTTCTGTGTAATATAATTTACAGGTTCTTCTCCAAAGTAGGTTTTGTGGTAAAATCTTTGGATAGCTTTCTGTTAAGTCAAAAGGGATCAACATATTTATGGGAACCTAGTTTAGTCACAATCCTATTCTCTATCTGTGAAGAGCATTCTAAACTTTAACAAAACATTTCCAACCTTATTTCAGAATTTTCTCTGATCAGCTGTCTCATCCTTTCATCCACCATACTATAAATTCTCTACTGAATTACTATCAAGAAGGCCTTCTTAAGTGACTCTCCCCAGAGCACATTTGAAATCAAACCCTGACAGGAGCTTATATCCATTTGTCTGGGAACTTGTTCTAACATCCTTCTTATCGCTGTGTACCCAAGTGGTTTCTTCTGTTCCAGAGTACTGAATGCAAAGTCATAGATTAAATGTGTGGATTGGTCCAGCCTCTCATCAGCATTTAATCTTGGAGAGATTTAATGGGGTTTTATAAGTCACATGCTTTCTAGTTAATTAACTTTGCTGAAGCTCTGATTTATTAGGAAGATACTTCTTGGAATTAATGTCTTCTCCAGATTCAGAAAAAGGATTGCATCTTCTGTCACAAAGCTCTCAGTTATTAATAACTGCAAGTCACAATCAACCTTTTGTAGATATTTCCCCTGATGCTTATCATTTTAGTCTCAGCTGAGGAAAAAAGATGGGAAATTAAATATGCAGGTTGATAGGAGGAAACTAAATGCTTATGGGTTTTGGGTTCATAGACACTGCTGAAAGTTGATAATTGTTTTAATCTACTGCCTTTAATATTGCTTCTTTGGTTTAACAAATGTTTGATGCATACTGTATGCTTGCCATTAGGCATTGTGTTGAACAATTGATTAGTTGTACTGTCTTGTCTCCATAAGCATTTTCCTCATGGTAGATAGACACACACACACAAAAAAACCTACAATTAAAAGAGAATCATAGGGTATAGACAGCCCCATATAAACTGTCCCTATATAAATTCTACAGATGTATCTACTAAAATGTTTTGTATGCAGATGTGGCAATGGTCAGTTAATCTCTGGGTAAAGTTGGTAAAGTCAGGGAGTAAAGCAATTTGCCCATATGAAGGGCTCAGACAGTTCTTAGCTGTGCAGTACAGAGAGGGAAACAAATTCCCAACTACAGAGCAAAACTCATCTATGTTTCTCATCCTTGGTTTTGAAAAGATAGGGCTGCTCGGATATTGATTCTTGACAAATGACCTACTTTGAAAGTCTGAGCTACAGAGAGTGGGTGTCTGATAGTCTAACAGTAAACTTTATTCCTTTTGATCAAAATATTCCATGAAACTGTATTAGGATGACTACAGACAGAGATACTTCAGGCTGTAATGGTTTATCACTGCAGAGAGAGAGAAAAATGGGGGAAATTGTAAATGTATAGGTAGGAGAATAAAGATAGATTATTTGTTGAATGACTGCAACACAAGACTGTTAGATTTGGTAAATAAGGGGTCACTAAAATTATTTTTACTGTTTTAAAATGTGAAATATCCATTGAATATTGCAAGGTTGCAAGGGAAACTACTTATCACTGCCAAGAATCACTAATTAATGTGATGTCACACTTGATATTTTATATTAAATAATTGCTTAGTATGAATTTGAAGATAAATGGAGGAATAGTATCCATGGAAATATGGTATACTAATGGTCATAAAATGACATTTGCCTTTAGGAATTAGAAAGTGGAGCCACTGGCACTGGGGAAACCACTGCAGCATGACATAGAGAAGAAGAATGAATTTAGAATCAGCAATTTTTTTTAAAAAGTTTTTATGCTAAGACCAAGGTCCTCCCAACTCCCCCCAGGTCCAGGAAGGTGATCGACCAAGCTGAGAAGGCTCCCATAGAGTAGGGGACCCTGATGGCTCCTTGGCCTTGAGAGGGAGTAAGGGGACGTATGGGTGGAGGGGAGGGGAGGGAAGAGGGAGAAGGAGGGGAAGGAAGGGGGAGGAGGAGGGGAGGAAAGGGGGAGGAGGAGGGGAGGAGATGGAAATTTTTAAATATAAAAAAATAAACCATGAAAAAAAAAGATAAAAGTTTTTTAATCCTGCATAGGTAGGTCCAGGTCCTAAAAACATTGGGTTAAGACTCAGCATTGTTCCTCTCCATAGAAATTTTTGGAAGTGGAAAACTCAATTGGTGCATGTGAAAAGCAAATACTTTCAATCTGTTTCCAAGGAAATCTTTCCTAAGTTTGTCAAAAAATTGTTTTAGAGTGATTGTCATAAGGCTGTATCTTCCAACTCTCTCTATTTTAAAAATAGATAGTTGAATGTTTGGATTAATGAAGGCTCTGATGCTATAGGAAATCCTACAGCCAGTAGCCCTTAAGCAATCCTATTATTTACAGGCAGTTTACATTGGTATAGATTCTTGTATATTTATACAAACTTAAATTATATTGAAAATGTTCCTATGTTCATCCACCATATTTGTATACCTAGGCAAAGTTATTTCGTCATATGGTATGTATGCATGCTTCTACATTTCTACCTCTGATCAAGGTACTTATACATTGTTTACATTTTGAGGTCTTTGTCCTCAATGTTACACAGATGATTATTATATAATATTCTAATATGAAGTCTTAGACTTTAATAATAGGTATTAATAATTATAGATCAATAATCATCTATGTTTGTCATACTTATAGTTAGACTAATCAGGTTCTTCAGATACATAGAGATTGCATTCTACATAGATAGGTAATCTTCAACCACCTCAAAGATCTGTAGAATATGATATTTAAATAACTTAGGGTTCTGTTAAAGTGAGATACGATTGCTCCTGGCAATCTATTCCTGAGAAAATGTTGAGCAACAAAGACACTTGACTCGGAGTTTGTTTTCTTCTTGACAAAACTGGCTTTTGGGCAAGGAACTGCCCATGCCTTGACAACTGTTGATTGCCTCAATGTTGCAAATGAGACTATGGGTGATTGCCCAGGTAGCCAGTTGTCTCTGTCATTTGTTGCACATTTTAGAAGTTGCTTGATTGTACTTCCAGCTTACTCAATATTATTTCCCTTCTCGGATCTTCGATGGGGTTGAAGACTAGATAGTTGTAGTTACTTTCCTCTCATGACTTGTCCAAGTTATTTTATTATACAATACTTAAACTAGTTAGAATAGGATATTTGTTCTTATTGAATATAATTTTGTATTAGGCTTAGAACTCTCTTATTTAAATAAAAATGGAAGGTGCTGAAGGAAATCCTGCAGCCAGTAGCCTTTCTTACCCGCCTACTGGGGCACCGCCTCTTATATGATTTATGCTGATGTAATGCATGCATTTGCCCTTTTTTTTTGGCTGTGGGATTCGGGTTGCTGTTCTCCTTTCCAGCAGAGGATATTGATTTGTGAGTCTACCCCTAAATAAATAACCATCTATTATTCTCAATTCTGAGCTAGTGTGGGATTTCTTTTAAGTATCCTTCTTCACTCTGCTAGGATCATGTGTTGTTTATTAATTTTTTTTTCATCATTTGCTATATTCCCAGAAGAACTCAAATATTTAGCATAAAAATATCCATGCTCTTAGAGTAGCATTTGGTCTGAAATATGGAAGTTGTAATCACCCCCACCCAGAATTAAATTATCTTCCTGGTGTTTCATCTAGGTACATCTGCATTATAGCTCACTTTCATCATAATTGTTTGTACCAGCCTAAAATATTTTTTTCTCCACCTGTCATGGACTTCAATTTTTACACTCACTGATTTATTCCTAAGAAATCTTCAGTTGTAATGCAAAATATTTTTATGTGAGGAAGAGTAATAAATCCAGGCATTATAAATTGTTAAATTCTCCATGAATTTGTTTATCCTGTATATTGAATTATTATTTGGCAACTGACTATTTAATCAAGTCAGTAAGATGCATTTTCCTGCTGTCTTTTTGATCCTGCATTCTAAAATCCTTTAAATATCCCCATTCTTGTTGTCCTTATAGTCCAGATATTCTTTCTCCTGTTCAGTATCCTTCCAGTCACTTCATCTTAACGCCAGAGTTTTCATACTTCTGCTTGGCTAACACTGTCTTGGGGTGTGTGTTAAAATAGACGCACTTGTCTATAGGTAGTATTGTTACTGATGGCATGCTGCCCATTAATAGAGCATTCTGCCTCTTCTGGGTAAATGGTGAATTCATTATTAGGCTGCCAATCTCTCTCCATCATCATACTGCCATACTGACTGCACTGTACCCTAATCTACTACAGGACTCTTCAAAGCAACAGGAACACACACAGACACACACACACACACACACACACACACCACAGAGGTACATACATACACACATAGATCCTCCCACACAGATACAAACAGAGACACACACACATATGTTCATGGACACACATACACACACAAAGGCAAACACATACACGTATAACACACACAGATTCACACATAGATACATATAGAAATGCACAGATACACACACACACAAATACACACACACAAACACAGAGAGACACAGATACTGAATCACTGATCCCACTTTTGGGAAATGCTATCATCTTATCCCTTGAGTTGAGGTTGGAGTCTTGGAATTTACATTTTCAAAAGTTCCAGGCTGACCTGAGGAAAGCAGTTCATGTGTCCTACTCCAAGCAACACTTTTCCTCTGTTGCTTAAACCAGCATAGCAATTCCTGTTATCCACTACTTTATTCCATTGCTCAGATTACCTAACACAATGTATTCATTGTTCTGTTAAACTGTGTGTTGCTCATAGGAGGTCTTAGTGTTTATTTCACCCTTGTACCTGTGTTCCTAGTATATGCCGGGATAGACAAAACAGTGCCCAAATCACCGTACATTCACTTACAAGCCTTGAGTACTTGCTATAAAGACAATATAGATTCAGTGCAAAGTGTATCTCGACTTTTTTTCTCTTTTACAGATTATTGGTATATCCACATGAGTCACAAATCATGAAAGCAAATGTAAAGTATTCTGGAGCCAGCTGTTGCTGAGTTATATAATGTTATGTAGGTTGTGTGTATTATAAGTATTTTTAATTTGCAGTGGCTCTGTTTGAATGTGACTCCATCGTAAGTATATACGGAAGCACTCAACAAAAACTTCATGGAGTGAGTGATTAAGCAGACTGCTTAAGTCATTAGTTACTCTGCATTGTCAGAACATCCGTTCTCATGTCGCAGGGCTCGCTTTTAGGACCTTTCTGATCTTACTGTTCCCACCCTTTAAACTTCTTTCATCTCTGGACCACTCACAGGCAAATGGATGTACCTTTGCAGAATGAAACGTTTATACGAATCAGCTCCACGACTTCCGTATAGCTTCCTTAAAGACCACTATCTCTTCTATCCTTTCTTATTATTCATGGAATCTTTGAAAGCTCCCAGGCTTTATTTAAAAACCCATGCTTGGGCTCATGGTATTCCTTCCTGGAATGTATTTCTTCTTCTAGTTTCTTCAATCTCTTCTTCAAAATTACACGTAAAATTTCTCTTTTTCTACCCTAGTTCATCTATGTATGCATTTACTACTATGTAAGCACTCTAATTTTATTTCATTCAGTGCAGCACACTTTGTGTCTTTCATATCTATATCCAAGTGTTTAAGTTGGTGTATCACACATGATAAATATTTAGTAAGTAATTATTGAAGTAAGAATTCAATAAATGAATTATAACCACCCTGCAAATGAGGCTAGTACTAGAAAAAATCAGAAATTTAAGTTTCCAGATACAGAATCTTATAATTAATTTTCATTTTGAAGAAAAATAAAAAGGAAGAAAGGATCTTTTAATCCCATGAAATTTCTGGACAAATATATTTTCTTTTTGCCAGTTTAGCACAGAGTCTCGAAATCTCAGCGTTATATATTGCTTTCTTCACCTGGTATCCTTAATGCTGTTTTGTCGGTAAATACAGTACTTGGTGATTTTTTTAATGACTTGTCCAGGTGCAGTTAGTCTTCCTATCCATGAGTCTCATGTGTGTAGTCTCATCAACTATAGATTGTTTGAACAAAAATGTTTTTTAAAAAAGTACCTATGCTGAGCATGAAAGGACATTTTATACTTTATGCTTTTCCTTAATGAGTATTATGGAGCATCTGTTTCTATAGCATTCTATGTTAAATCATATTCTGTAGCATTATATATATATAAAATACATATGTTCTATGTATTCTGTAGTATATATAATATGAGTTAGTAGAAGTGGTATATTGACAATCAAAGTATACAGGAAAACTTTGCACATTGTAGCATATAAATATTACATACAAAAGTTCTTACAAGTATTTTTTATGACTTATTCTTAAATAAGAAATCTGTAGATGAATAAAAGAAAGTGTCTTGTAAACAACTCTGACCATAGTGACTTAGGAAGAAATTGTAAAAAGAGAGGGATCTGCAGAGATAAGTGTAAAAATTAAAGGAGGCCTTGTTTGTGGAAAGATGATATAAAAAGAGAGTGATCTACAGAGATAAGTGTAAAAATTAAAGGAGGCCTTGTTTGTGGAAAGATGAAAAGTGTGAAAACAAACAAGCAAAACAAAAACAAAAAATCCACACCCCTCCCAAAATCTTACAAAACAAAACAAACAAAAACATCAAACAAACAAAAATCCCCAATTAACCAACTGAAAAAAAAGAGGCCTAAATAGAAATTAACATGGAGGATTTGGCAATAAAAATAAGGCCTGGAAGCTTAAAATTTGCAGATATAAGGAACAAATAGAGGGTTTAAAAGATCAACTAGAGAGACAACGCCCAGAATGAAAAATAAAAAAAGAAGAAGAAAGACATTCTAAAAGTATTGCAGATGGAAGGATGAACAGAGGAATAAAGAGTGAGAGATGTGTGTGTGTGTGTGTGTGCGCGTGCATGTGTCTGCATGTGAATGAGGGAGAGAGGGAGAGAGAGAGAGAGAGAGAGAGAGAGAGAGAGAGAGAGAGAGAGAGAGAGAGAGAGAGAGGAGTAAGGAGAAAAGAGAATTCCCCACAAAGTATTATCAGGGGACTGCGAATGTGTTGGAGTAAGCACAAACCTGCTTATTATAAAATGTCAGGTCATATTACACAGAAACTACTAACAGCTTCCTCGAAGGAAAAATACATGTAAATTCTGCCATTCTTTGGAAGTTGTAGTAGTATACACTACATCAAAATAGAGGTGCCCAAGTTAAGAGAAGGACCAGCATGCAAAGCTTCAGGAAGCAGCACACAAAATCCCCTGCAGTCACTGTGAAGACCCAGCCTATCTGTTCTCTATTCTAGCTGCACAATCAGATGACAATGATAGTGTTAGATCTCTATTAAAAATAATTCCTTGAGGGTGCTTTGCAATTAGATTTCTGTAAAGATTCTCGAACAGAATAATAAATTCTCACTCAGTAAATAAAAACTAATGTTGACTATATAGGCATAATTTATCCTTAGGTGAGGGTAACTTTTTTCTTTGGGGCTGTTATTCTTTTTTAATATCTTCATTTACTGTCTGCTGAGATAGACACACCTTAAGCTAACATATTTGTCATGGAATTTGCTACTTAATAAGGGTAATGTGCTATTTATTGCATTCTCTTTTTTTTCTTAAGTTCAGTTTCCATAAGAGACCCTAGATGACAATAAATTTGCCAGTTACAAAATAGATAAGCAGGGATATGTTGTCACCCTACAGGTTGGTGCAATGTTGAGCTTGGGGGTTCCTACCTTCAAGTGTGGCATTGCTTGTTTGTTACACCCATCAGTTTAGACTTTACAAAGCCTGAGTGTCTTTGTGAATACAGGATATAAGGCTCATATTTTTGCTATCATAGGAATTTTTCTTATATTAGTGGACAATTTAAAATACATTTAATGGGTTACTGTTCACAGATTTTTCAACCTAACAGTTATTTAGTTTGCATCAATATATTTAACACCATTGAAATCTATGATAAATCCTAAACTATGCAGGACACAGTTCCTGACCTGGCTGAATTCCTTTGGGAGATTAAGAAAATGAATAGAAAACAGAAGTGTTCGATGAAGTATCTAAATATGTGAGACAGACCCAGGATGGCAGGAAAAGAGACAAGATATTAATGTGTGTTTTTACAAAGGAATAATGGCTGTGTCTGTGTTACAAAATGATATTGATTCAAGCTGGCAGAGAGGTTTGCGGATGGTGTCTGCCCAGGCTGTTGAATCATGCAGAGAACCATATGTCAAAGTGAGACCTATGAAGCAACGCTGAGGTTGTCTGCACTAAGCCTTTGCTACAGACAAAGATATTTTAAAGATAATCCTAGAGTTCAAAACCTGTTTTGTTTATTGTATTTTATTTCTCACAAATAAGACCTTTTTAAAACAGTGGTGGCTCATATCCATCAAATTGTTCAACTTTGGCTCCAGTCTGGTCATCAAAAGACACATAAGTCTTTGTGGATAAGGAAACCAAAGGCAGAAAAATTTGAGTGTCCAGACCCACTGATTTTTTAGCATGTTTGTGGAAGGGTTTGGACATTCTGTGCTCCCCAAAATTAAAGTGGATGACAAATTCTTTAGAGAGAGAGAGAGAGGGAGAGAGAGAGAGAGAGAGAGAGAGAGAGAGAGAGAGAGAGAGAGAGAGAGAGAGAGATAGAGAGAGAGAGAGAGAGAGAGAGAGAAAAGAGAATCAGAACCCTAGCCTAGATCACCAGGGAGCTTCAATAGCTCATGCCATCTCCCTGCTGGATGGGGACACTGACCTTTTCTTTTCTTTCAAGAGTGTGTTGTTCTGATGTAAGGGAAAGATTGTGACAATGGCATGGCAGTCTTCTTCTTCAGGGGACCCTCGTTAAATATCATATTTTTGCCAAGATTACAAAAATTATAAGATGAAAAAGAGTTTCTTCCATGAAAAGGAAAAGTTCTTTATCAGGTACTAGCGTTTTGAAAAGAACGTACTTAAGGTTTTAAAAGAACACCTGAAAGACATTTGAATTAAGATTTATCTGCCTGCAGGGGAAATACTATACATCTTAATTCGTGTGAAAGATAAACGTAGACATTTTCCTGACATTGCCTAAAGTTACCTTTGACTTTAGTTGTACATTTTGGCAAATTAGTCTGCCTTAATGTGAGGGACCCTAAAATCTCCAACATTGGCTTTTGAATGTCTTCTGCAGTCTCATCAGTGGCAAAGCTTTGGCTTCTGAATGTTTAAAATTATTTTGATGAAGAAAATCAAGGTTATTTACATAAGTTAAAATGTCACAGAGACAAAGTGTTACAGAAGTAGTCATTAGAAAACAATTTCTAAAACATTTATAAATAATAATTCTCCTTTGGAATTGTTTGGATTATATTGAAGATGAAATGCCAGGATTTTCATGGGAGCGTGACACAGGAAAATTGAGAAAAAGGAGTAGCGTGGATAAAAATAAGTTGGATGGGCCCTTGCATGGTTTCTCTTGGCCTGTGCAATCAGTGGTGCAGATACAGCCAACGATAGAACCTTCCAACTGTGCAGGGTTTGTGTGGGACACTCTCGGAGCAGATGGTCAAGCGTGGCACATGTAGGGTGGATCCATGGTGACCCACATAGCGATAGGCTTCTGAGAATGCAAAGCAAATCTATCATACAGCCAGTTAGGAGAAAAATCACAAATCGTTTACCAGAAAGCTCTAACCATTTATGAAACGTAAATAGATAAGTCTTCAGTGTAGGAGTGACCAAAAATACATAGCCTAGTTAAGGATAAATTCTGTTATTGCAGATAGTTGAACAGAATACTTTTACTAGTCCTACCACAAAGCTATGAAAATCTTGCCTCTGTATAAGGAAACTGCTTCAATTATATGCAAGAAGGGAATAATTAGGATATTGTTAGGGATTATTCTGGTTTAACCAATTGACAGTTATAGGTTTTCCTCCAAGACCAATAACTTCAGGACCCCTGGGTAGTTAGGTATCAGGTTAGGTAGTTTCTGATACCAGGCATCATCTCCCTCTTGTTGAGCTTGTTTTAAGTACAATTAGAGAACAGTTGGTTATCGCCAAGGAATGCAACTACTGCACCCACCCAGATAAGTGTAATCCTCACCGCTCACCAAGAAAAGTTCCCTTTGCAACACATGAAGACCATTATAGAAAACCACAACTGACCAACATGAAGAGTGGTAGACCCAAGACACACCTGATGCATCTACAAAACTACTTCTGCAGCTAAGGCCAAGGAAATATTGTGAAAGAGGAGCAGAAAGCTTTCAAGAGGCAAAGGAAAGGGAAGTTTTTTGTGAGACTGTGTCTCTTGAAAATGTCAGAAGCTATAATCATAAGGTTTAATCAAAATGACTGCATAAATATGAAATGAACAGGACGGCACCAACAGACATGCTAGCATAGTTGGGAGAAAGCCACAAGGCCTCAACCCCAGACAAAGACCGACAGACGAGAAAGGAATGCTTAGAGGAAGGTGTTCTCCAGTGAAGAACAAGTCAATTGGTTATCCAATGCTACGTGAACAGCCCAGAAAGCAAAAGCACAAGTAGAAATATACAGACTGAGCAGGTTGTATTTATGTATTTAGGCACACACACATACACACAGATACATAATGTTTAGATATGTATTTAATAATACTTAATAAAAAAGAAGCTATTAAAAAGGTGTGAGAGACAGTATATGAAAGGAGTAAGAAACACTATATGTAAAAGTTTGGAGTGAGGTGAGTGTAGGGGAAAATGACATAATTTTATTAAAATAATAAAAATATTAAAATAATGAGCTGTGTGTGGTGGCACACACCATTATTCTTGGTACATGGTGGTACTGCAAACAGATTTCTGAGTTTGAAGCCAGTCTGGTCTACATAGTGAGTTCCAGGACATCCAGTGTTCTGTAGAGAGATAGTGTCTCAAAAAGGGAACAACAAATAAATAATTATATTATAAGAAACAGTAATACACAAGAAGCAAGGGTATATTCTTTGAGTTCTGTACTGAGACAGTTACTTAAGAGCGGAAAATGTTTGTTTTCCAATATGCAACTGAAAGTTCCTCATATGTAAACTAAACCTTTAGAATCTGGAATCCTAAACATAAGACCTTGGATGGCAGCACTGCTTGAACACCCCGAAATCAAAGTCTGAAATCAGACGTTTTCTGAGAACCAGAGTCACTGAGGAAAGCATTTTGTATCATGAATCTTTATTCAATATGTGAAATTATTAAGAGTATTTTGAAAGTTACCTTTTGGCTCTGCTTATAACGTACATATGGAATATAAATGTATTTCATATATAGGCTTAGATCTTACCCTCAATATTTATTTCCTTATAGATATACAAATATTCTTAGTTCAGAGATCAGAAGTACTTAGGTCCTCAGCATTTTGGTCAGAAGCCTGTAACTTAAGGATGTTGGCTTCCAGGAACATACTGCCAGGTGCAGAACTTCAATTAGGTAATTTGCTGCATATAACTCAATGCTGAAAGGATGCTCACGTTAATGATGACAATTTGTTCTCAACATTCTTTCTTCATGAGTTTGTTTTTCTTATTATAAAATTATAATATTTTTATTGAGCTTCTAAGTTTAATGGCTGTCACTGACTTTGTAAAAATATGAGTCCTTTAATTTAACATATGGTCTATCCTGTGGTAAAATTATTGCTAATGTCTGAAAGTTGACCTTTGGACTCCTCACACCGGCTGCATGGGAGGGCTACTCCATCATCTTTATTTATAGCTTGTACTCCTCACTCTGAAGACCCCTACTTTGATATCTCGGGAGAACATCCTAGTCTAGAAACTTCTAAATTAAACGTGTATGGACAGTCCTGTTTTATAGATTTTGAAATCGAAAATATGTTATAAAACCTCTCTTGGAAAATTTGTTTTGTAACAAATATGTAAAAACAACATTCCTGGGAGGATGCTGATTGAGAAGCATCTAGATATTTTGCAGTTGCTATTTAGATTTCTTTATTTTTTTTTACTTTTATTCCCAATTGAATGGCTTACAGTTGTAATTACAAGGTCCTGCATTTATTCATTGAAGACACAGTCCCTGTGAAAGGTAGCTTTGTTTAGACCTTTTCTTTTTCTTTTTTTTTAAAATTTTTTATTATTAAAAATTTCTACCTCCTCCCCAACTCCCATTTCCCTCCCCTTCCCCACTCCCCTCCTCATCCCTCTCCAGTCCAAAGAGCAGTCAGGGTTTTCTGCCTTGTGGGAAGTCTAAGGTCCTTCTCCCTCCATCCAGGTCCAGGAAGGTACGCATCTAAACAGACTAGTCTCCCTCAAAGCCAGTACATGCAGTAGGATCAAAACCCAGAGGGGGGGGGAATGGAGGGGGAAGGGGTAGGTAAATGAGAGGTGGGGAGGAGGAGAAAATTTTTAATAAAATAAAAAAAAAAGGCAAAAAAAAAAAAACCAGTGCCATTGTCCTTGGCTTCTCAGTCAGCCCTCATTGTCCGCCACCTTCAGAGAGACCTGTTTGATCCCATGCTTTTTCAGTCCCAGTTGAGCTGGCTTTGGTGAGCTCCCATTAGATCAGCCCCACCGTCTCAGTGGGTGGGCGCACCCGTCACAGTCCTGACTTGGGGTGCCTTAGGGAAGCTGGGATGGGATAGGAAGAGAAGGGCAGTAGTTCCAGGGAGAAGCCCCTGCAGAATAACCAGAAAGATTAGGGGGTCGAGGAATGTCTGTGCTCCGTGACCTGGGCTTCTGCAGTCCTCCGGTCAGAAACACACTCACCCCTCCAATGGATCTTCTGTTACCTTAAATGTGTAGCCCAGGCTAGCCTCGAACTCGTGATCCTCCTGCCTCTGCCTCCTTCAGAAAATCCTACTGGAATGTTCCATCACAACCGGCTTTAGATTTCTTTTGAATTATTTCATTTAGGTATTTTTATTGTTTGAATATTATCCTGTCATATCATTTTTCTCTTTAAGGGTACAGCAATCTGTCCTTTTGGCTACTTGGCTGCTTTGGCATGACCAGGGAGACCTCCTGACTCTATCCTGTCTTCTGTTTCTTCTGACTTTTCTTTGACCTCAAGGATTCCCTATCCAGGAACCCTAGCTGAGTTTGTAGGAATGGGCTCTTACAATCTTCCTCAAGGTTCAAAGAATTTTATGGAAGAGGTTGGCAGAGATTGTAAGAGCTAGAGGTGGTAACAACTCCAAGGAAAGAGTGTCCTTCAGAAACATCAGGATGTGGCAGCATGTGTAAACCTCTACAAGTTCAAACCAGACAAAATTTCAACATGGAGAAGAGAAAGTGGAAACACAATCCCAACCATAACCAGAAAGCTATTTGCAATTCATGCTTTCTAGAAGAAGGCAGCACCCTAGAACAGCCCCAGCAATGTACGGTAGTAGTTGACAAACACAAAGCTGACTTTATGTTTCTGTTAGCCTTTTTTGTTATTGGTTTTATACGTAGCTTTTTTTGACTCATTATTATTTATTCATTGTTTATTTGGTTTGACCTTTAGTTATTATTCTTTTTGAGAGATAATGGTTTGAGTAGGTTGGTAGAATCCTGGAGGAGTTGGAAGGGAGAAAAATATCAAAATACATTATATATATATATATATAAAAAAAAGTTGAATAAAAAGTTTAAAAAATACAAATAAATCCTACAAAAAATGAAGCAAAGAGTTAACATTTTAGCATCCTGGCTAATAGATTATGATATTGAAGTCATCTTAAGATCGCATAGTCTAGGACTTGTAGAAACGCAGTACTTTGGAGGCCCTTGTTCTCACTATATGCTGCCACTTTCCTTCTTAGTATATTTAAATTCCAGTGGGAGACAAATGGTGACAGGCTTGAATAATAATCTGTTGGTGGCTGCTCGTCCTTCTTCAGGTCCCTGCCATGCCAGAGTGATAGGTGAAATTTTACATCAACCATTTCTAGAACAACAGGGTGCAATAAGTAGGAGCACTGAGCAAGACTATGGATTTGTAAAATCAGCTCAGAAGTAATTTTCTTTCAGCACTTATTCGTTTTCTCTCAGCAATCATTTATCACTCTGTGAATCTTTTATTTTTTGTGGTTTGACAACCTTCTAAGCAATCTCTAGCCAGTGTTATTTCTAGCTGCTCTTATTTATTTATTTATCTATCATCTATTTATCATTTATCATTTATTTATTTATTTATTTATTTGTTTGTTTGTTTGTTTATTTTTGCTTTTTATAATCTGTGGAGACTTTCACTGGACTGTGTTGCCTGCCTTTCCTGTTTTCTTTTTTTGGATCCTGAGTGGTCCACTGGATGCCTGGCCTCAGACTGCCCACATTCCGAGAGAAGACAGACAAGGCTTCCAGATTCAATTGCTTTCTAAGCAGGATTAGATATGGGTTAGTCAAGATGTGAGTAAGAGGCTGAAACTAGGGGCCAGGCAGTGTTTAAAAGAATACAATTTGTGTGTTGTTATTTCGTGTGTAAAGCTAGCCATGCAGAGGCCGGGCAGGACAAAAAGCAGGCCTGCCCGCGACTCCTCACTACAGAGTGGCGCTCAACGTGGATGGCTGAATCCACAGAAAGCTTGAGAAAGCTTGGGAAAGAATAGAGTAAAGCATGTTTTCTCGGTAGCAGCAATTTCTCGGGTTTGGCTTTGCTTGCCAGAGCAAGCGCTCTCATCTAAGAGAGGCTTCCTGACTCAGCTTTAGCTGAAAAAACCTGCAGCCCTTTTAAGAGGTCCTGCCACAAAACACTTAAATGGTGTTGATGAAAAGCTGAACGTGTACTTTTCGGTTTTCAGCCACAGCAGGAAAAAAGTTGTGCTGTTTTAAAATGTTGGCTTTCTGGGCTGTCCTGCCAGTGCAAACTCTGACTCTTTGAGGCAGGAGGGCCGGCTACAGAGAGAGGACTTGAGTGTTGTCTGTGGACATACTTTTGCAGCTTGTTTGCTGGCAGGGACCGTGAAACGCCATAGAGTTGTGGCCATAAACATGGCTACAGCTGGTACCTCTGCCAAGAGGCTGGAAAGCTAAGGAATGAGCTGGATCTAGCCGCCAAAGTCACGGCTTTAGTCCTACTGATATTGTTTGGTAAAGTAAAGACTCATGTAGTCAGAAAGAGAGATATACACTAAAAGAAAAATTCAAAGTTGAAGAAAATGTCTAAGTGGTTTACACTGTGTTAAAAATATATGCAGGCTAAAGGTTAAAGTTCTTGAAAGTAAAAAAAAGGAAGTAGTTTGTTGTGGTGGTACACACCTTTAATCCCAACACTTAGGAGGCAAGGTATATTGACCTCAAGGGGCAGAGGTGGATTGACCTCTGACTTCAAGGTGTGGTAGCAACCACATCTTTAATCCAAATACCTGGGAGGCAGAGACAGACAGATCTCTGTGAGTTCAAGGTGTGGTAGCATACACCTTTAATCCCAGCACTTGGGAAGCAGAGAAGTGGATCTCTGTGAGTTCAAGGACAGCCTGGTCTACAGAGTTATTCCAGGACAAAGATATACAGAGAACCTGTCTCAAAAAATAAAAGTAAAAATAAATGAAATAGAGGTTAAAGTAAAGTCGTATAAGATGGAAAATACACAGAGAATCTTGATACTGTATACTATTATGCTCTCTTTGAATTGTTTGAATGCTGAGGAAGAAGCAACAGCTGCTAAAAGATATTTGTTTACAAATGCTGCTGAATTAATCCAAGATAGATATTTTGAAAATACTTTGACTTCAGAATTTGGATTTAAGGATATGATACTTTGGAAAAGAGATTCTTCTTTTATTTTTACAGAAAATGAGACCCATTGGATTGCTTCTATCCCAATATGGTATGATAGACCACGCCCTCCTGAAGGTTGCTGTGAACACCCTCAAAAAATTACTTTACGTAACTGATGACTGAGATGAACATGGCACACAGCTTACACCATAAAAGATCGGATTAACAGCACCCCCATTCAGCAGGAAGCAGTTTGGAGAGAAATAACTGCGCCCATATTCCCAAATATTGTTTATAAATGTTCTTTTACATTTAAAGGGGGAGATGATATAGATATAAATAAGTTGGATTGTTGTGAATCTTGGTTAATGATATTATGGTCAATCTTGTTATATGTATTTCTGATCTTGATTAAGGTATTGTGATTGTGTAGTTCTTTTAAAAATGTAATGTATAATTAGGAAATATAGGTTGTTAATGGATAATCATCGATAATAGTAAAGCTTATAGTCATGTTAGTTAGATTTCTAGATATATAGAGATATATTTTAGTTAGATAGGCATTCCTAATATCTTTCAAATACTACAGAATATTCCACTTAAATGTTTTAATAACTTAAGGCTTTTCATGACAATGAGACATATCTGCTCCTGGCAGCACCAATCTACTTCAAGAGGAAAATGGGCATCGAAGAGGCTCTTTATGGAGTTTGATAGCAATTTGTGCAAGAAACTGCTCTTGCCTGGACTGTTGCAGAAACTGGACACAAAGAACCCACAGAGAGAGGACTGCTGAACTTGCCTAAATGTGAGATGATCTTTTGGGGTTCCTGATTCATGTAAGAGTCTGCGAGACGTTCTGCAGGACACAGCAGATACTGACTGAACTGCCTTTGAAATTTCCTGCTTTATGGAAATGTCTGCTGGAAACTATGGGCCTGTAGGCTGAAGATGTATGCCCCAACAGTACAAAAGAACTTTGGGTGACTGTCCAGGCAGCGAGATGTCTCTGTCATTTCTAGAGTTTGGAAGTTGTTTATTTCTCATTTACTTAGGTAATATTATATCCTTCTGGAGTCTTTGATGGAGTTGAAGAATAGATAGTTGTACTTTTCCTTAGTTATGATAAAAGATAAAGTAGATATAGATATTGTAACTGTAATTCTTACTTGATAACTGTTTTGTTATATGTAACTTTACTATGTTAATGTAAATGCCTTTTTTGTTTTAACAGAAAAAGGGGAAATGATGGAGGATTCTCATTGGCTAATAAACAAACTGCCTTGGCTTTTTGATAGGGCAAAATTTAGATAGGCGGAGTAGACAGAACAGGTAAAAGGAAGTGAGGTAGATGGCTCAGACAATTGCCCCGCCTCGCCTCTCTGAGCAGACCGCTGTGCCTCTCCTCAGGGAGACAGATGCGATGAAGCCAGCCACCAGGTCAGATGTGCTGAATCTTTCCCGGTAAGACACCGCTCGTGGTGTTACACAGATTATTAGATATGGGTTAGTCAAGATGTGAGTAAGAGGCTGAAACTAGGGGCCAGGCAGTGTTTAAAAGAATACAATTTGTGTGTTGTTATTTCGTGTGTAAAGCTAGCCATGCAGAGGCCGGGCAGGACAAAAAGCAGGCCTGCCCGCGACTCCTCACTACAAGCAGGAGTGTTAGCAGTGTCCTGATTACACTGCAGGGCTCTTTCCTAATTTGTCTTTCATGTTTTTTTGTGTCCGTCCCCCTCCCCCCCTCCACAGAGCCAGTGCACCTTAGGATGTTTAATCACAAACACTGCTTTTACATGATTTCCTTACAAGCATTTCAGTTATATTAGCCAAAATCATTTATTTCAGTCTTTTACTTATGGTGTTTTCTTAAAGATTTTCAATACCACAGTTTCTCTGGCTGCCTCATGTTGGTTGTTTAATATCTTGGGCTATCAGAGGTCTTTCGTCCAATTATAGGAAGATGCATAATTGTTCTACTTTTCTTTATAAATACAAGCAATTAGGGCCCAATATGGGCAATAATTATTAGCTTCTCTCTCTCGAAGTTTGGAACTTACCACTAATTCTTTTAATTTCCTGATAGCTATTTTCTTTTCTCAAATGATCGTGTCATGGATAAATGACATGGTCTTTGGTAATAATTATACGTATTTTTTTTCTCCAAACTCAGAATATCAAAAGTCTTTGCACCAAATGAACTTATAATTACTGTAATAAAATAGAAAACAATGAGAGCCCTGTGTGCTCATTTATCTTTGATAGGTCTGTGCTATTTCATACGAACTTGCTCAGAAGAAGATGAATGTAACTGGCAAAATAAATGACAGCACTCTGATAACGGGCGTCTCTCTGTTCATTTCTGCACATTGACATCAGCTGGGGAAGACATTCAAACTCAAAGCAATGATAAGAATAGCTGCTTAACTTGTGGCTGTAAAGAAAAAGATGAGTGTAATGGGATTATAATAAGAATAATTAGGAGGATATATGACAGAATGTTCAGTGCTAGCAATATAAACTGCCATGGAGTCTTCCTCTTGTTCTTTATGGGGGAGGGTGTCAAGGTTTTACTATGTAGTTCTGGTTAACCTAAAACCTATAATCCTCTTGCTTCAACCGGAGACTAGAGGAGTCTACTAGCATAACCAGTTTCTATGAGTTGAAAAAGCCAAGGAATAACATTTAAATAAATATGTTTATAAGATTTTAGAAATGACTATATGTAGTGATGAGGCCAGCAGGCCTGCTTTTCATTCCACCTGGTTCCCACATGGCTAGCTTTACACCCGAAATAACAACACACAAATTGTATTCATTTAAACACTGTTTGGCCCATTATCTCTAGCCTCTTACTGGCTAACTCTCATGCTTAACCTATTTCTAATAATCTGTGTAGCACCACAAGGTGGTGGCTTACCCGGAAAGATTCAGCATGTCTGACCTGGTGACTGGCTTCATGGTGACTGTCTCACTGCCTTCTTCCTCCCAGCATTCTGTTCTGTCTTCCCCGCCTACCTATGTTCTGACCTATCAGGCCAAACAGTTTTCTTTATTAATTAACTAATGAAAGCAACAGATAGATAGAAGACCCACCTACATCAACTATACTGGTTAATTATCTGCTAACTTAATATTTATGTGTTTCTGATTCTTGTAATATATAAAGTATATTATGTAAAATATTTCTAATATGTGTGTAAATATTTTTAGACTTAATTGCAGTTTGGAAATCTGCAACATATCAAACAATAGCAATGTCTAATTACAGCTGATTTTTAATAATTTAACATTAAATTTTCCTTTCAGTTTCTTATATTTATTGTATTGATTTAAAATTCAAAGTTCCAGATAACATCACGATTTCTATTTTTACAGAATTGTTGTGGTTTCTGTAGGATAATATTTCCTGAATATGGAAGAGTATGTCTATATGTGAGTGTGTGTGTGTCAATGATTTTGCAAATGAGTGGTGTGTATATGTGTGAGTACACATACAAATGAGGGTGTGTGTATGAGTGAATATGAGTGTGTGTGAGAGTATATGTGTGCAAGTATGGATGAATGTGTTTATGAGTGATTTGATTGTGAGTTTTTATGTATGATAATGCAAATAAGTGTGAATAAGGGTATTTGGGTTTGTGTGATTGAGCAGCTGTAAATGTGTTTAAATGTGTGTCCTCAAAAGTTTCTATTCATGAGAGTGTGTGCAAGTTAATGTGTAAATGTGTGTGAGCATGTAAATATGTTTGTGACATATAAATATTAGTGAATATGTTTAACACTAAAATTAATTATGTTCACTCTAGAACGATTTAGTCTATGAATAAAAAGGAATTTTATTCAAAATGGAAAATGTGATTGATTCCCACAGAAAGCATAAAGTAAACATACTCACTTAGAGTGTTTTTCTTAGATTGGAGCTTAAGAATCACAATAATATTTCTCTGATTTCTTTCTTAGCTTCTTTATCACTTGTATACAGGAGGGCTACTGAATTTTTTTGCATTGATCTTGTATCCTGCTACATTACTGAAGGTATTTATCAGCTGTAGGAATTCCCTGCTGGAGTTTTTGGGATCACTAATGTATAATATCATATTATCTGCAAATAGTGAAAGTTTGACTTCTTCCTTTCCAATTTGTATCTCCTTGATCTCTTTTTGTTGTGTTATTGCTCTAGCCAGAACTTTAAGAACTATGTTGAATAGATATGGGGAAAGTGGACAGTCTTGTCTTGTTTTTGATTTTAGTGGAATTGCTTTGGGTTTCTTTCCATTTAATTTGATGGTGGCTGTTCACTTGCCATATATTGCTTTTATTATGTTTAGATATGTTCCTTATATCCCTGACCTCTCTAAGACCTTTATCACAATAGCCAAAAATAACATAAAATATCTTGGGGTAACAGTAACCAAAGAAGTGAAGGACCTGTTTGACAAGAACTTGAAGTCTTTAAAGAAAGAAATTGAAGAAGATATCAGGAAATGGAAAAAACTCTCATGCTCTTGGATCTGTAGGGCAGACATAATAAAAATGGCAAGCCCACCAAAAACAATCTATAAATTCAATTCAATTCAGTGGAATCAACATCCCAATGCAATTCTTCACAGACCTTGAAAGAACAATACTCAACTTCATGTGGAAAAACAAAACAAAAAAGAACAGGATAGCCAAAACTATCCCATACATTAAAAGAACTTGTGGAGGCACCAATTCCCTGACATCAAGCACTGTTATAGACCTACAGTAATAAAAACAGCTTGATATTGGCATGAAAACAGACAGGCTGACCATTGGAATCAAATCAAAGATCTGGATATTAATCCACACACCTATGATTTTTGACAAAGAAGCTAAAGTTATACAATGGACAAAAGAAGGCATCTTCAACAAATGGTGCTGGCATAACTGGACATCAACAGGTAGAAAAGTGCAAATAGATCCATATCTATCCTCATGCACAAAAATCAAGTCCAAATGGATTAAAGACCTCAGTATAAATCTGACCACACTGATCATGGTAGAGAAACTGGGAATTAGCCTCCAATGCATGGGCACAGGAGACCAGTTCCTAAATATAACACCAGTAACACAGAACTGGAGAGCAACAATAAATAAATGGGACCTCCTGAAACTGAGAAGCTTCTGTAAAAAAAAAAAAAGACCACAGTCAATAAGACTACAAAACCAGCCTACTGAATGGGAAAATATCTTCACCAACCCCATATCAGACAGAGGTTTGATCTTCAAAATACATAAAGAACTCAAGAACTTAGACATCAAAATACCAAATGACTCAATTAAAAATGGGGTACAGATCTAAGCAGAGAATTCTCAACAGAAGAATCTCAAATGATTGAAAGATACTTAAGTTCAGTATTAGGGAAATGCAAATTAAAACAATTCTGAGATAGCATCTTATACCGGTCAGAGTGGATAAGATCAAAAACACCAATGATAGCTTATGCTGGAAAGAATGTGGAGAAAGGAGAACACTCATCTATTGTTGGTGGGAATGCAAACTTATATAGCCACTCTGGAAATCATTATAATGGTTTCTCAGAAAATTGGGAATTAACTTACCTTGGAACCCAACAATACCGCTCTTGGGCATATACTCAAAGGATGCTCAGTCATACTACAAGGATATATGCAGTTGTGTTCACATCAGCATTATTTGTAGTAGCCAGAACCTGGAAACAACCTAGATGCCCCTCAATTGAAGAGCGGATAAAGAAAATGTCTCACATTTACACCATTTACTCAGCAGTAAAAAACAATGGCATCTTGAAATTTTCATGCAAATGAATGGAGCTAGAAAAACACATCTTGAGTGAGGTAACCCAGACCCAGAAAGATAAACATGGTATGTACTCACTCATAAGTGTATACTAGCTGTAAATCAAAGGATAGCGAGCATACAGTCCAAAACACTAGAGAATCTAAGTAATAAGTTGAACCCTAAGAGAAACATATATATTTCTCCTTGAAAAGGGGAAATATATAAGATCTACTGACAAAATTGAGAGCATGGGGTTTGGGGGAGAAAGAAGGATGGAAGGGGAGGAGGAGAGATGGGGAGGGGTGAGGAGAACTTAAGGGAATAGAATAGTCAAGATGGGGGAAGGGCAGGGTCAGAGAGCAAGGAAAGTGATATTTTGATTGAGGGAGCCATTATGCAGCTGGCAAGAAACCTGCCACTAGAGAAGTTCCCAGGAATCCACAAGGATGACCCCAGGTAAGACTCTAAGCAATAGTGGAAAAGATGTCTAAACAGGCCTTGCTCTCCAATCAGATTGATGACTTTATTAAATGTCACCATAGAATCTTCCTTCAGCAAGTGATGGAGACAGGGCCAAAGACCTGCAGTGAAGCACTGGGCTGAGCCCTCAAAGTCCAGTTGAAGAGTGGGAGGACTGAGATTATGAGCAAAGAGGTCAAGACCATGATAGGAACAACCACTGAAACAACTTACCTGAGCAAATGGAAGCTCGCCAACTCTGGCCAGAGAGAACCTGTATAGGACCAAGCTAGACCCTCTGAATGTGGGTGACAGTTGTATGACTGGGACAGACTATGGGTGCACTGGCAGTGGCACCAAGATTTGTCCCACTGCTTGTCCTGGCTTTATGGAACCCATTCTCTTTTGGTGGATACCTTGCTCAGACTGGATATACTGGGGAGAGCCTTGATCCTTCCTTGAAGCAATGTGCCTTGCCCTCTCTGGGGAGTGGATGGGGGGTGAATTTGGGGGAAAGGTGGAAGGAATAGGAGGACAGGAGGGAGTGGAAACTAAGATTGGTATATAAAATGAAAAAAAGATAGTTTGTTTTCTTTTAAAAAATAAAATAAATAAGAATCATAATAATGTTGTGTTTGTAAAAACATTCCAAACAGTATTAATTTTCAACTTTAAAGTTTTTGACAGGACTGTTTTATTTGATAAAATGAACCTTGCAGATTAGCAACCTAATTTGCAACTTCCTAACTCTTGTACCATTAAGAAGAATGCCATGAGATGAGTGATATAAAAATAAATCAATGGAACTCTTGCTAAAGGACAGTTTGTTCTCTTTCAGTGATAGGAATGAAACATTTCTTTTTTTAACTAGTGAATAAATTATCAGACAAGAAAAATTTAAAAATTAACTTAAAATTTAGAAGTAAAAGATTCTACTGACTTTGAACTCTTTTGAACAAAATTTTGAGAGCTGATCAGTGCATCAAATTCTGCTCATTCTTAAGCTGCTAAAGCCATGTCTCAGGCACCTAGACATTTGGTTTCTCAGAACCCTAATCAATAAAAAGATAAAATCTAGAGCAAAGCTATATTTGAATTCACCAGACTCTCTTTTACTGTGAGAACTTGTGAAAGTCACAAGTTAACCCTTAGATATAAAATACAGAAGAAAAAGGTACCTGATGAATTTATTCTGTTTATTAAATAAAATATTTGAATTTCTTTATAAAACCCTTAACACACAATATGTATATATTCCTATATACTAGAGAAATAAAATGTCTATTTTTAAAATAAAGGTTTAATGGGCAAGACATTCACCATGAAGACTTGAGTTTGAAATCTTTCAAACCCAAGTAAATCTCATGTACCCCATGTAAAATCTCTGTAAAGTCCATAATAGGAATACTTCTGTAACCCAGCACTCCTGTGAGACATGGGAGGTAGATATACAATACTAAATACTCACAGGCCAGCCAGCTTGGCATAAGCAACAACAAACAGATTCTTTCAAACAAGTGGAAGTGAGGACCTCCACGTGAGCGAGCACGTGCGCGCGCGCGCGCGCGCGCACACACACACACACATTCAGTGGGAGCAGAACTCGACAATGATGGTGGCATAGAGAACAATAATAAATGCTGGCCTTCATTAAGTGTTACTGTGTTTTGCTCCATATGGGGTCCTTTTAAAGGGTACTTCTATTTAAGGCTTATAATTATGAAGATTAATTGCTTTAATGATCCTCATTTTATGAATAAAGAAACTGAGCTATAACTTTTGAGATTAATAACTGGCTCAAATTCAAACTGGTAACACCTTCAGAAGTTTAATTTTTTCGAGCATTTTGACTCCATAGTTAGTGCTCTTGGCACTTTAATAGAAATTGTCAGGCAATTACAGAACAGTTTCTACAATGTTAAGTTTGACTTTGGCAGCCAGCAGTAAACAGATGCTAGAAAAGACCCCTTGACTTTTCCAGGCTCCCCTTTATAAAAGGATTTGTTCAGAGTAGAAATTATCATGTACTCCTGAGGATGTAGGGCATGGCCCCTGTTAGCAACTGGTTCCTGTCAATATGCTAGAGGGCTTGAAATACCTGGACTCCACTTAAGTCATTAGAAGCCTTCAACGATCATAAGCCCTGGTGAGTGCTGATTAACCTTTTCATTACAGTTTCATATGTGGGATAAAACGTCAACTTCAGGGAGGCCATTTAGCATGGTAATGTGCTATGCCAACAGCAGAGATTCAACACTTTCAGAATAAATTGTCTCTCAAGCAGTCAATTTTTTTCTGCCTGAAGATTGCTTTAAGCTCTATAGTCCATCAGTAATTCTGCACCTGTCTTTAGCACATGTAAGAAGCTGAGTGGAATAATTTATAGCTTCCCCTTCTTTCCAGAGAAGTCTATACTGGGAAGTAAGAATTTTTCTGGAATTAATGTACTGTTGTGTTAGTAGATGGGTAGATTTGAATCTACCACAGAGACACAAACCCACAGAAGCACACACACACACACACACACACACACACACACACACACACACATTATATATGCTGGGCTTCATGCTTTGTGTCTATTTCCTCCTCTATAGGAAAAGATATACCTATACAAAAATGTATTTAGAAGATATATTGCAAACATATTCTTGAAATTTACTTTGGAAATGTTTCAACATCTTAAAAATTCTCAACTTTGATGTAGAAACAGAGAAAAAGAGAAAGTAAGTAAGTAAGTAAGAAAGGAATAGTAGTTTGTCATTGATGTTTAGAGTTCAAAATGAATATAAAAAACAATTATGTAAAATGCATCAGACACTGAAAAAAAAAACAAGAAATTGTGGTGTCTTCATTCTTCAACTCTTCTTAGGTCCTCTCATTTTCACTCTGTTAAATAGCTTTCCTTCATTGTTTCTATCTGCTTTCCAGGTTTCCTACAAAAGGCAAACATAAAGAAGAAAGAACGATTCCATTCATCCTTGTTCACAAGTCCATGCTTGGTCTTGCAGAGCATGTGGTCCTTTCTGCTTTGCCCTCTGTGAAGTCCGCTGTGGTTTGAGTATCTTGTGCCTTAAGTACAGTGCACTAAGACGATGCTAGAGAAACTTCCTAAAATGTCAAACTATCTTCTTTTACTATTCACAGTATTACTAACCCTGAAGAAAATTCTAGAGTAGAAAGTAGCCTCCTTGAGCATTTCCAGTGTGTACAATCTAGTTCCACTGCCAGTCTTCTGAAGGGTAAGTTCTGACTATCTATTGTCCAAGTATGTTTATAAAGTCTAGTCTCTCTAACTGAGCCGGTTATATGAGTCATTATTTCTCATCTTATGTGGATATTGCTCATTGTTTATTTTGAATTTTTTGAAACAATGCCACCTTTTGAGTTTACATGATCTTTATCCCAACAACTGGAGGATGAATATAGATTCACCATTTTATTAACAGTTCAGTGTGCTCTCCCAATAGAACTTTACAGATATCTGGGAGAGGGAATCTATGATCTATTGTGAAGACTAGGAATTCTCCTGGATCTCAAAGAACACAACAATAATTATTTCTACAACACAAAGAAGATACTTGTTTGGACTTTTTTTCTACAAGCATGTTGATTGACATATAAGAACACGTGTTTATATAGATCTGCAGCTGCATGATCTTGAAGCTTAGACAAGAACAAGAGCATGTGAAAAGAGGTACACACACTACAAGGAACTCTGTCCGAACTGGGCAATCCAAATTCTACCACCGAAGAAATTTTTCAGGAAAATACCATATTCAGGTTGAAAATTAAGTTCTCTGCTTCTCCGTTCCTGAAAGATATCCCACTTAATTCTGTGATTCAGAAAATGTCTAGCCACAGGCTTATGCCGACTTAAGTCCATAATACTTGAATGTCGCTTTGCTAATATCTTGGCACTCAGGAGGTCATAAAAACATCATCTAGGACAAAGTGGCAAGTGAAGAGTCCAGCAGAAAACACTACACTAAGAAGCAATTCATCACCCACAGCACCATCTAAGCAGATACTAAGTGTCCTGTGAGAAAGAACAAAGCCGAGCCTCAGTCAAAATACTGGATCTCATGCTGGGTTATAGCTTTATGCATTATTTACCTAATGAGGTCTAGATGACATCATGGTTTCAAGGATTCGACCACTACCTGTCCCCCACGATTCTACTTCACCCCTCTGCCTCATCAGCCCCATACTGCTTGCTGTAGGTATATTAGCCAGAATGGCATGATATCAATTATTAAAACAGTTTTGCAGAGTTAACTTTCCAATTAGTGCTAGGGAAGTTACCAGTTTTCGAAAGAAGAGTCTCGTGAAACACACTACCTTACTGAATTCAACACAAATGTACATGGTTATACAAAACAATGCATAGCATAGAATATAATAAAAATGTATCATTGGAAGTTTTGGATTAATTTTTATTTTGTTTAAAGCTGTAATTAAATAGTGTTTCAGTACTAGTATATACAGGGTGTCATGACATGAATGAGAATGGCCCCCAATGGCTCATATGTTTGAGTATTAGGTCCTCAGTCAGTGGTATTGTTTAGGATCAGGCCATGCCTGCCTACTGCCGTACATCCTGCCATGATGATTGTGAATTGTAACCCTCTGGAACCATGAACTAAAACTTAAACATTTTGTTTCATAAACTGTGTTGGTCATGATGTTTTGTCACAGCAAAAGAGAAGTAACTAAGATAGAGAGTACGTATGTTTAAGCATTTTAGAGAATTCAAAATAATTTTAAATACAATTGATGCTTTCTTTTTGCTTTAATGGAGCTACACAGAAATATTACATATATAAAACTTTAGACTCACAAAGATAGGATAGATGATAGAGTATTTTCCTTAATTTGTCAAATGTAAATGGACTAAATATTGTAACTATAATTCTTGCTTGAATAGGAGAGGTGATGTGGGATTCCCCTCTGTATGCTGTGAATGCATTTTATTATCATTGGTTAATAAAGAAACTGTTTTGGTTATATGTCGGTGTAGAATAGGTGGGAATAACAAGCAGGAGACAGAAGGCAGAGTGGAGAAGCCATGTAGCTGCAGAAGCAGACATATAAACCAGAACTTTACTGCTAAATCATGAGTCTCGTGGTAAAATAGAAAATAATAGGAATGGGTTAATATATAAGAGTTACTTAATAAGAAGCCTTAGCTTATAGGACAAGCAGCGTTGTAATTAATATACTTTCTGTGTGATTATTTGGAGTCTGGGCTGCCAGGAAATGAATGAGTGGCCTCCATTCCAAGGGAGGAAGCATTCCGGACAGTTTCAGCTCAGGGTATCAGGGTCATGCATCTGAAGTGCATGGAACCTGTATCTTTTTATTGATGCTACACTCTGTTCTCTGTGGGACTGAAAGAATTCTATTTCATGCTTAATAAAGATATACTCTACAATCTCATTATGTTCTTATTTAAATAAAAACAGGTGACATAAGTCTTTGCCAAAAGGAGATGAGAGAGGGAGTGGTTATTGTCAAAATACAATGAATAAAATCCTTAAAGAACTAACTTAAACAGGGAAAATGAAAATGTCAGTTGAAGATAAGGGAGGGGCAGCGCTTTAGATGGGGGAAGTAAGGAGTATAAATATATTATCAAACTTACTCTATGGCAGTCACTTTCCAAACGCTTTACAATCATTGCAGTGTTTGATTTGCAAGACAATATTGTAAGCTACACACACTCAGACACACACACACACACACACAAATACACACACATGTTCTTTTTCATTTTAAAGTAAGCTATGTTTCCATATTGCTCTGTTTCCCTTGGTATATTATAATAGTGAAATATCCGAGGCCCTCCGTGTTACAGAGGAAAGAAGCTTATTTAGCACAACATCTAGAGCAGTGGTTCTCAACCTGTGTGTTCTCACCCCTTTGGAAAACCTCTCTCTCCAAAAATATTTACATCAATATTCACAGCAATAGCAAAATTACAATTCTGAAATAGCAACAAAAGAACTATGGTTGGAGGGGTCACCATAACATGGGGGAATGTGTAAAAGGGTCACAGCTGGAGGAAGGTTGAGAACAACTGACCTAGAGGGCTAGGATCCACAAGATTTATTTGGTAATATCCTCACAAGGAGGCATGTTACAGGATAAAAGAGAGGGGAGATATGTATATATTAGGTCTCTCTACCTTTTGTTATAAAGTCATTAATATTCAAATTTTCCCCAGGTGACATTATCACATCTTAATCACTTCGAAAAGGTCTTGCATCTAAATACCACAGGCAAATTAACTTTCCAAGTTTAATATTTCACAACTGAGATTAAACTCTAATGCATAACATTTGGGATACACTTTTAATCTCAATCTCTACCATGCCACTGATTAGTATTTTAACATAACTTCTTCTTTGTCTCATCTTGCATAAATGGAAAATAATAGAAATATAAGGTATATATTTATCATATCATAATCATGCCAAATGTATCTACTGTGTCACTTGTGTCACTTGATCGCAATCATAAAAAAATATGACATCCATAGCCTAGTGGAACTTGGGTTACTTTGCTTCTCCTTAAGTTGGACTAGGACAGAAAATCAAGGGAAGGCAAACCTTGTGAGTCAATAAACTCCCATTAAATACAAAATGGCACCTGAAAAACTCATCTATTTGTTAGTATCTAGGGAATAGGTAGAGTTTAGTATATACTATACACATACAACAGCATGCATGAATGTACACACACACAGTTTTTTTGGATAAAGCCATGTGTGCTTTATTCAAAAGTGCATGTGCATTGTATTTATGCATGTAAATGCACAGTACATGTGTACTCCTTATCCACAGCATCAACTCATCAAAAACATTCACAAAACCTGTTACATCTGGACTGAACATGAATGGACGTTGTCCTTTCTCATTATCCACTCCTGCAAAAATACAGTAAACAGCCATTAGCACGGCATTCATGCTGTACTGTGTATCCTATTGAGGAGATTTAAAGCCTAGTAAGGTTTTGCATGCTTATATACAAACACTGTGTCACATGTCACTTCATACAGTAGATTTGTGTGTCAGATGATTTTGATAACCTCTTTAAGGGAGAAAAGGTACTGAAATCAATCTCCTGTGGATACCAAGGTATGACTCGCTACAATTACTATTTATTGCGAAGCTAGATGCCTTCTCATTAAAAAAAAACTTGAGTGAAATAAACTTTAGTTACGTTAATAAAAGCATCATGACTAATCTATGTGCTGTGAAGATGTTGATACCTTGTTAGACACTTTCTATGATTTTGATTATGGTTGTTTAAACTGAAATGAGATGGTACCTCATTGGGGTTTTTATTTCAGTTTCTCTGAATATTAGTGATTGGAAGTATATTCATTACCCATCCTCACATCCTTTGTGAAAACATATCCTTTGATCATCAATGTACTTTAAAAGCAGATCATTCGGAGTTTGTTTGGTTTGGACTTTTGTACTTAGTTGGTAGGTTTGTCTGTCTCTATTAAGTTGCTTGACTTCTTATGTCAACCCTGTAGCGTATTTATAGTTTAAATGCTTTTTATCCATTTATGCAAGCTATCTCAGGTTTTTTGATGACTTTCTTGAATTTTGTTTTGAGAGTCAAAACTGGGAAGTCAAGGTTGTTTTGACAGTTTCTGTAGAAGAGGGATGAGTCCAGATGGTTAGGACTGAGTCCTGTGCTGCGTTTGCTGGTAAAGAAATGGCAATCATCACTGCCAGCATTTCTCCTCACAGGTTCCACATTACTTAAATGAAGAAAGAGAGAGACTCTGAGATAAATTTGACATTATTTTAATAATGGCATAAAAGACACATTATTAGAACTTTTAAATTATGTCTAATATCTCACAAATTCTATGGCTGAGAAGACCAAACTCCAATTGACTGATTCTTCTGATCAGGGACTCACTAATTTGCTATAAAGCAGCCCCATGCCACTGCCTAAGTGGTGTCTACTGAAACTTAGAAAGGGTCTGCTTCTGGGTCTGACATGGTTGTAGTGTTTGTTTTTCTGGTCAGTGTAGGACTGGGCTGTTCATCTTGTAGAAGTTGCCCCTCCCAACAGTTGTTCAAAATATTGCCCATTCATCTCCTTAGAGGCCATTAAAAGTTATGGTCTCAGTATTCTCATTTGCTTTTTTTGCTCATAACTGCTAAACTATTTTTTATCTAACCCTATTAGCATACAAGAGAAACATGTTGCTCAAACTATGCTCTCAATACTTGGTATCCGAAAAGAAACAATGCCTGTGGATTGTATTGATAAGGCTGGATACCGAACTCAGTTGGAATGACTCTTTTTAAACTTTCATAATGGAAGAGAATTTTACTCTCTTTTTTCATATACCCTGAGAGAGTCTTTAAAACAATGAATCCCTTTCTGTAGGCTTCTGTCTTTTGAATGCATGCCACAAAGACTCTGCTACTCCTGTTTTGACAGCCCCTCCCCTGGGCTCCTCTCCTGGCTTGGAGGCAACTGGATAGAAAAGTGCTGAGCTGGGAGATCAGCCCAGCTGCTGTTGCAGCTTCAGGTCCTTAATGCTGCAATTTCACCCTAGTGTGTCTCAGCACTTCTTAATTGTCAGCTATAAAGTTCTGCAGATGCTTCGGTCAAATTTGTCCACCTTCCCACAGAATTCATTGGGAGATAGGCTGGTAAGACACCAAGACACATTTTGACTTTTTCCTGTAGCTGTTTCATTTGAACTAAAAGCAACAGTACTCTTAGTTTTCCCCAGGGTTCTCCATATCTCTGCTCTTTCTCAAGGACACTACTAACTACAGAATTTGTAACTGTTCATTGCTTCTCTCTTTGGCTTAACACCAAAAAACAGCAGCTTATTAAAAGTGGGACTTAAGTATCCAAAATTCCTCTACAGGGCTGAGATTCTTTCAGAAACATTGGCATTGCCAATGATATTGTAAGAATTTTAAAAAATGGACAGAATCTGAGTGATGACTTTGACTTTTTTTCTTTATTCTTCTCTAATACAAAACATCTTGATTAACCACAGCCTCCCCATTTTGGCTAACTACAGTCTCCCTTCCATCTCCCTCTTCCCAGTCCTACCATACCTCCCCTGCCCCAAGATCCAGTGCTCCTCTGCTTCCCCTCAGAGAAGAGTAGTCCTCCCAATGATATCAAATGAACATAATAAGATGCAGTAAGACTAGACATAAACCCACATATCCAGGCACATGAAGCAACCCAGTAGTATGTAAAGGGTTCTACAAGCAGGCAAAAGGAGTCAGATATACTCCCACTTTCAATAAAGGTGGATGGCTCAGAGACCTAGGATAAAACCAAACACAACTGACAAAAAAATTCAATGAAATGATTCCTAATGATATTCTGCTAGACTCTTAGACTGGTACTTAGTCCCATTGGTCATCAGAGAGGTTTTCTCCAGTAGCTGATGGGAACAGATAGAGAGAACCACAGTCAGATATTAGGTGGACCCTGTCTTTTAAGAAGAAATTAGAATGGTCATGACTTCTTAGCTAACCCCATGCCTAATCAGGTTTGATCAAAGACCAAACTATAACAGGAAGGTCAGCCTGATTTTCAAGAATTTCTATGCTACTATATTTTCAAAAATACTCATTTACATTTCGTAGCAATTTACAAAACAATCTAGACTTGAAGTTATAGCATGTGCTTTTAGACAAATATTGGTGGATATAATGAGGCATAGATTACCAAAAAGTCCACGGTTTATATCTCGCTTCCACTTCTTTGTTGTTTTTTCTGGAGGCTTTGAGAGATTAGGTTCTAGTTTCATATTTCATAAATTCAGATTTTTTTCTTTTTTCTTAAGAGCCATAGACATTATTACTGCTTCTTCCCAGCCTGGGAGACCCAAGGACAGTATGTTCAAGATGTGTTGTTTATCAGGTGAGGATGTCTGCTCAGAACCTGAAGTGGGCCTCCCTGTTGAGTTGCTGAGTTCAGGATGAGAAGATGATGCCTGCTTGCCTGCCTGCGATCACTTACAAAAAAACAGTGGGTTGCACAGAATATTTTCAGTGAAGTTACATTTCTTTAAAACGGTTATATGACAACCTAGCAGCATATTTAGGGATTAAAGTCCCAGTTTTAAGGAAATGTTAGGTTGCTTGGTTTTGCATTTATTTATTTGTTTGTTTGTTTGTTTGTTTGTTTATAGGTAAAGGATCTCCATGCCTTCTTTCTTATATTATCTATCAATTTGTTTCTTCAGGTTTAGTTTTGTGATTTTATTTTTGTTTTGTTTTGTTTGTGTGAGTGAAATATTCTAGACACAGAACTTCTTTGCTTCTCTCTCACAATTAAAAATCAATTGATAAGTTGTTTAATTGATCAAAGTGTATATGTGTGTTGTAAGTACAGGTGCCTGCTTGTTGTAACTTGTATTTTGAGGTAACAACTTTTAGTATTCTCCTTTTCATCATTTTATGCATTTAAGAGATTGGACTAGGATTCTTAAGCTTGTATTCAAGTGTCTGTACCTCCTGGGACATCTTACTGACCACAGTCTTTGCTTCCCTTATCTGCAAGCTCATCTTCGCTCTCTTCTTTTTGATGCATGCTGCTGCTGGTTCCTTTACAGGTTTGCCTTTACACACTTCTTTAAGGAACTTGGTTTGTGCTGTCCTAATCATATTAGCTTGTCAGGAGATTAACAAATGTACAGTATCTGAGACTAGCTGAGAACAGAGACTTAGGGTCTGCTGAAAATATCTGGAAACAAGCTCCATTATACATAAAATAAGGTTAACAATGGTATTGTCCTCAGTAAAAAAAATCATTGAAGATTAAGTATAAGTTAATATTTATATTAGATAAATGATATATGGTGATGATGGCACTAATAAGAGTGTTTAATGTAGACGTTAAATTTAATTAGAAATCACACGAATAGGATTTTCGTTTTCCAGAGTCACATAGTCATTTTTTAAATTGCATTTATTTATTTTCTATGTATGTGTTTTTAATGGGGGGAGGTTTCAGTGCATGATAATATGCCCATGTGTAGGTCAGAGAACAGCTTACAGGAGTCGGTTCTCTCCCTTTACCATCTGGGTCCCCGGGATTCAGATCTGTTAATCAGGCTTGGGGGCACTCATCTTTACCCCCTGAGCCATGTTATCAACCCACAGTTGTCCAGTTTTTAAGAGATTATGTTTATTAAGTTATAAATGATATAAGGAAAATACTCACATAAGAAATTAAAGCATAAGCTTACAAAAGCAATTACTTTTATTGAATGCCCTATTCCTGGAACTGCTATGAGCTTACTATTCAGCACTAAAACCAACCCATCAAGAAAGACAGTTCTGTAGCTGAGGAACCTGAGACCAAAAGAGGTTAGATGGTTTGTCCAGATTTGCATAGTTACAAGGGATGAAGTAAGCTCGGTGTGTTCTGCCTTTTGGGTTGTATCTCTGATCTTTTAGTTGTTGTGATGATGTGCTTCTGTAACCTCTAAGGTCGTTTTCATTCTTAATGTTCATTGATGTCTTTCTCTAGGCCAGTAGCTCTCAACCTTTTAATACAATCCCTCATGTTGTGGTGACTTCCAACCATAAAATTAATTTCGTTGCTACTTCATAACTGTAATTTTGCTACTATTATGAATCATAATATAAATAAATATCCATGTTGTCTTCTGGTCTTATTTGACCCTTCTGAAGAGTCATTTGATCCCAAAGAGGTTGAGAGCCAAAAGATGAGAAGTGCTTTTGTAAGACAATGTATTTTATTTATTTATTATATGTACAGTGTTCTTTCTGTCTGTATGCTTGCTGGCAAGAAGAGGGCACCAGATCTCATTACAGATGGCTGTGAGCCACCGTGTGGTTGCTGGGAATTGAACTCAGGACCTCTGGAAGAACAGTCAGCGCTCTTAACCTCTGAGCCATCTCTCCAGCCCAAGCCAATGTATTTTAATATATCACTTTAAAAAGCAAAACCAGCCAAGTTTGTCTATTTAGAAATCTTTTTTTTCTCCAACTATTTCTCTTAGGGGTCTCCTGAGCACAAGACTATCCATTATTCTCATGTTCATCTATTTTGTAAACAGAATTCTTGAGGAAATTGTGTTCTTCATCCTCCATTACCAAAGATGACATTTACTGAATTTTGAAAAATAAACATAGTTTTGTGTTTGGGCAGGTATTATGCTGTATCATGCTTTCCCCCTTTCATTATGAATTCACGTCAGAGTTTTGCTGACAACAAATTTGAAAGTAGAACAATTAGAAGATAGTTAAGTTTGAGTATTCAAACTGCTTTCCATTTCTTTTTTTAATTTGTATTTTATTAGTATTATTACTTTTTATTAAAAATTTCCCCCTCCTCCCCGCCTCCCATTTCCCTCCCTCTCCCCCACTCTCCTCCCCCTCCCTCTCCAGTCTGAAGAGCAGTCAGGGTTCCCTGCCCTGTGGGAAGTCCACTTTCCTCCCCACTCCATCCAGGTCTAGGAAGGTGAGCATCCAAACAGGCTAGGCCCCTCCAAAGCCAGTACATGCAGTAGGATCAAAATCCAGTGCCATTGTCCTTGGCTTCTAAGCAGTCCTCATTGTCTTCCATGTTCAGGGTGTCCTGAAATATAGACCGCACAACGAAAGTTGTTTGGTTTCTCATTTTCATTTCAGCATTTTGTACACCAAGAACACTGGGATCCCCTCTGCTTTTACTCCCTTATGTAGATAGAGACAATTATCTCATCTGAGTACACGACCAACTAACTAGTCACATTCTAGATAGAGGTAATTCATCACACAACTTCTAGGAGATCAGGGGATGGGCAAGCATGTCACTCAAGTGTTTGCAGTATGATGTTTCTCTACACATTATTGAATTTTAAATTTGAGTAAGCTATTTAAAATCCCAAGTTTTAAACTATTGCCAAGAAGAACTAACGTGAACAAAGAGATCATTTTTTCTTAAGAAAAAGAGTTATACTTTCAGTGAATTATTGATATCTTATGGCATTATTTTTTAATAATTTCAATCTTTCCTTTTTTCCCCTCTCTCTCTAGCCTTACATCACTGACATCTGGAGTTGTTAATTTTTAAGCTGTGTCTATTCAGCAATTATTTTTCTTCCTGCTGGTTAGCTTTTATGAGCTGAAAACTTTTTAAATGAAATTCACATTTGACTTAATGCACTAATATCTCAGAAAGCATGTTTTCCTGATCTCTGCATCCACAGATCAGAATGTCAGAGTGTACCTTCACTTTGAATTTCAAAGGTACTATTTCTTCGGGCAAAGAGTTATTTTGGTGAATAGACAGAGTCACATAACATTTCTCTCTCATTCTTCAGGTGATAGGGTCACCATGTTTCTTCTTAACTCTTTACCAGATCTTATGAACCAGTCCAGTAACATAGGAGGATATTGGTTGTGTTTCTTCTTCCTTCTTGCATTTTAAATATTAATTTTACTAAATATTCAGAGTTTTAACTAATTTTAAAACAATATTTTTATGTTTATTTTTAGTCATTTTAATTTTCTTTTTTTCTTTTTTTAATTGTTTTTATTGAGCAATATAATTTTCTCCACTCCCTTTCCTTTCTCCCCTCTCACCTTCTACCCTCTCCCTTTATTCCCACACTCCCAATTTACTCAGGAGATCTTGTTTTTTTCTACTTCCCTGGTACATAACAATTTCAGGTTGACAATATACCAGTAACATTCACAGCTATATATGGGATTTTTAGATTCATTTAGTAACTGTGGAAGCCAGAGAGATATTGGGAAGAAAGACTGTCACATGATCACATGGTCAGAACTTGCTTTATGTCTTTTAGAAGAATTTCCAGGGCCATGAATAAAATAAGATAGGAATATAGAAAGAAATAGAAATAGAAAAAGATAGAAAGGAGTCAGGGGTACATGAGAGAGTTTGTAAGGAGGAAAGGGAAGGGAAAAATGCTGCAATTATATCTCAGAAAAACTTTAAAGGTGTGCGCACAACCAAGCCACTTGTGCCAAAGACAAAGTGAAACAAAGCACAACCAACTCCATAAACAAACAAACAAACAAGACCAACTACCATTTTGAAGTCCTGGTTCTCAAGCTGCTAACTTTGGCAAAAAATACTTTGTGTTAGTTACTTAGTTCTTATTTGCACTGTCTAGTAGTTTATACCACCAGGACAACGTAGCTCAAAATCACAAGACTTTGTTCTTACATTCTTATGTTGAGTAGGCAAGCCTGCCAAGGATTAGAGATGAGATTCACGTTCATTCTCCTTGAATTTTTCCTTGGATTACATATTAAGGTTATAATTCTTTGGAAAGGGTTAGGCTTTCTGAGCAATAGACTCTGAGATGTAGACACGTATGAAGATATTCAACAGCAATATTTATGGAACTGAGTAGAGATAATTGAGTAGGAAGATTTAAACTCAGTACTATTGTAAATGAAATCTTTTTTGGTTTTATTTATTTATTTATTTATTTATTAAAAATTTTCACCTCCTCCCATCCTTTCATTTCCCTCCTACACTCCCCCTCCCCCTCCTCCTCCCTCTCCAGTCCTAAGAGAAGTCAGGGTTTCCTGCCCTGTGGGGGGAAGTCCAAGACCCTCCCCCCTCCATCCAGGTCTAGGAAGGTGAGCATCCAAACAGACTAGGCTCCCAAAAAGCCAGTACATGCAGTAGAATCAAACCCCGGTGTCATTATCATTGGCTTCTCAGTCCGCCCTCATTGTCAGCCACATTCGGGGAGTCCGGTTTGATCACATGCTCAGTCAGTCCCAGTTCAGCTGGCCTTGGTGAGCTCCCATTAGATCAGTCCCACTGTCTCCGTGGGACGCTCATGTTCTCCCTCGTTCTGCTCTTCATCTGGGCCTTTGGAGCTCAGTCCAGTGCTCCAGTGTGGGTCTCTGTCTCTACCTCCATCCATTGCCAGATGAAGGTTCTATGGTAATATGCAAGATATTCATCAGCGTGGCTATGGGAGAAAGTCAATTCAGGCACCCTCTCCTCTGCTGCCCAAGGACCCAGCTGGGGAAATCCTCTTGGACACTTGGGAACCCCTCTAGAGCCAAGTATCTTGTCAACTCTAAAATGGCTTCCTTAGTTAAGATATCTTCTTCCCTGCTCCCATATTGACCCTTCCTGCATCTCAACCATCCCATTCCCCCAAGCTCTCCCCAATCCTCCCCTTCTCCCTTCTCTCTTCCCATCTCCCCTTCCCTCCACCCCACCCCACCCCCATGCTCCTAACTTTTGCCCGGCAATCTTGTCTACTTCCTATATCCAGGAGGAAAACGATATGTTTTTCTTTGGGTTCACCTTCTTATTTAGCTTCTCTAGGATCATGAATTATAGGCTCAATGTCCTTTGTTTATGGCTAGAATCCACTTATGAGTGAGTATATACTATATTCATCTTTTTGGGTCTGGGTTATCTCACTCAGTAAAGTATTTTTTTATTTCCATCCATTTGCATGCAAACCTGGAAACAACCTAGGTGCCCCTCAATAGAAGAATGGATAAAGAAGTTGTGGCACATATACACTTTAGAGTTCTACTCAGCGGTAAACAACAATGCAAAGAAAATCTTAAGCCGTCCTCACTGAGTTTTCTGTAACTATGGTTATGCGTTGGAGCAGGAAGCATACATGGGTACATGATCTCTATTATAGAAAGACTGGAAAATGACTGCAGTGTTTATTAGAGTTTCTTTCTCCCTTATAGCTTAGAAAGTTTGGGATTTGGGCATTGGATTCCAAATCTGGCCTAGCTGTCATTTGAGGAGTAGAGGGGCAGAAAGAAAGAACAAGATTATTGTATTTATTTAGAGGCAAATTCCTTCTTGGCTTCCATTCTTCCGTTATCGTTTACTTCTCACTGTAGAAAGCAAGGATTAGCATCGAACAAATCACAGAGATGCTTTCCTCTCATTTTTCTTGTTCTGGAAATAGCTTTAAAATTTCTCAGTGGGCCTGGTCTTCTTGATCACTGTTTTCATCTTGCTACTCATTGTGATAATTAACTCATTTTTTTTTTTTTTTGAGAAGCAAGCTCTCCTACCAACCTAAATTGCTTGGGGAGCCATTTTATATTTGCCATTACTTGGAGCCTGATTGTTAGACTTTTTCTTCCACCATGATTCCTAAGCCATAGTCGAGAGATGTAACTCATGTTGGTCATGGTTTTGAGACTTTTTCCAGAAAAAAAAAGCTGTTGCTCCTCTTTCCCACCAGTCAGATCTCAAATAATGACATGGTTACTTATTAATTATGAAAGCTTGGCCTTATTTTTAGGCTTGTTTTTATTAGCTCTTATAACTAACTAATTATAAGTTAACCCATTTCTATTAATCTACATTCTGTCATGTACTACTCATCCTGGTTCTTCACAAACCTTGCATCCTGCTTCCTTAGTGGTTCCTCACTTCTTGTACACATAGAACCCTCCTCCTCCTCATTCTCTCCAGGGAAATCCTGCCTATACTTTCTGCCTATCAATTATCTGTTCAGCTTTTATTATACTAATTACAGCGATACACCTTCACGTAGCTTACAAATATTGCACAGCAATTTCTTATATCCATAATGTCTCTTCTCACTGGACATTGTGTTTGGATGTGTTCTCTGGTCTTCTGTTATGTCAGTAACTTTCTGCTGCTCTACCCCAAAATATGTGATTAAAAGAACGTATATTATGAAGGGAGGACTCTCCTCAGGTTTGCACTTGCAGAATTCATTCCATCACTAGTTCACTTTCATCTTGTGTTGGGAGCATATGGCAGAACAAAACCTCTCATCTCGTGCAGGGAGCAAGAATGACAAGAATGGTTCAGTGTTTACAATCCCTATGTAAGTTTCTACCACCTCCCAATAGTGCTATCCTGGAACTTGAACATACCGGTCTTCTTTCCAGGGATTCAACACCCATACTATAGCATTTATTTTTACATGGACATTTTTCTTCTGAGTCATTTATTTTTCTATTGGATCATCCTTCATGACAGTTGGAGATTTTCATTTTATTTCTTGTGGTCTACTGCTTTGTTCACACTTTGAAGAGTCAATTTTCAAAGAGCTAGCACTCTCTCTAGATTATTTATTTGGCTGTTAAATCTTATATCATAGAAGAGAGTTCTTTTATCAATGTCCTTTGTTTTATGCAGGAATTTTAGTTTTCTTTAGTGCTTACCTGTGCTTACTGTCATGTTTCTGGGCAAGCCTTGTCAACTTTCTTTGACCCCACCTTATTAGATAATAATATTAATAATAATTTTATGTTTCAAAGTTAGTTCCTATTAGTCTTTTAATAACTGTATATTTTATATTTTGTTCTCTTGAGTATACACTAAGCTCAACAACAGTCTTCTAGTGCCATTGTCTTTATTTTCTCAAAAGTCGACTGTGTCAGCTAACATATTTCCTTTTATCGTATGGATACCCCATACAATCCAGGCTCACATTTAAAGTTTTTAAAATAAGTGTGTTTGTAGACATGAATGTAGTTGTATGCATGTGTCTGTGGTGGAGATATGACAACCTTTGCATTCTTGGGAATGGACCTCACCTTCTTTGAGACAGATCTCTCACAAACCTGGAACAAGCTTGTTATTCTAGGCCCACTGGCTAGCGTGCGTTGAGGAACTGCCTGTCTCTGTGTCTTTAGCACTGATATTAACAGCTCATGCAGCCTTGCCTAACGTTGTCATTTCAGTCTTGAACCTCAAACACAGGTCTTCCTGTTTTTGAGGACAGTGTGCAACTGACTAAACCATCTCCCTAGTCCAGACAGTTCTAATTGTTGCCTTGATAACCTGTTCAAAATCTACTCTGTTCAATGTTTATCAAATATATGGGTAACTAAGCTTCAAAACTGCAAATAAGTTTCCAGGACGCTCCTAGCATAGATTGTGTTAGGATGGGTTCTGTTGGAGGCATTATCAGAGATGGAGTTGGAGAACAGGACAAAAAAACGGGGCAGAAAGAACAGCTAATCTCTGAACCAGTCCCATTAAGAGCTCCAGGTAAGCTAAGCTTTGAGTATCACAGTTGTTCATAAAGTCTATTAACAACTTTAGACTCCTTCTTCCAAGTCACCTACTTACATTGCCCTTATGGTTACCTGTGTTGGGGGTGATAGAATTAACCCTTTATTCACCTGTGTTGATGAAGCATTGTGAATCTGCATCTGGTGAAGGAAGTATGATCGTGGGCAAAGTAATTCTCTTGAGCTGAAGCCCTTCATAGAGAGGTTCACAAACGAGGTACATCTTCTGGCAGTACTCCCATCATGTAAGGAGAAGATCCTCCTGATGATATTTTTGCTAGATATCTGGTGGCACACCATGTCAGCAGCAGAGTTACTATCTCCACACCTTTGGTTCTAGAAATTACCCCTTTAATAGAAATTACCCTATATCCTCTGACTTTCCTAATTTCTTTGCCAGAAAGACAGCAATAATGCACTCACTAATGCTGCCCTTTTGATTGTTATGACTCAGGAGCATCAGATCTTGCCTTTGAACTTGATCCATATGCAAGCCCTTCTCTCTCTTAAGTAGCTGAAGGTGTGAGCGGAGGCAATAGTTGGATCCACACAAAAAAGAAAATGTGTCTTTCATCTTGATGATTCACTATGCCATGCTATATAATTATATCTTTTGTTTGCTGTACTTTATTGTTTTTAACATAGAACTTTTCCCCATTAAGCATTCTTGAAGTCAGAAGCTTCATCATATTTGTATTCCATAAGCAATTGCAATTTTAATACACATTATGCTAATTTCATTCTCCCTTCCTGACCATGGTGTTGTTGGCCCACAGGGAGAACCTCAAGATGTGACACCAATGAAAATGGTACCATAATAGTCAAAGCCAAATAAATATAAACTGAAATTGTCCGTGACACTGAGATAAATAAATATGACAGAGATACACAGAGAAGTGATTTAACAAGATTTTGCAACAGCTATTCTATGATGGCTAATGGAAGGGTTGTGAGCAGGTGTGAAATTCAAAAGGGTATGGAGGGTAGAAGAAGACTCATTTGGGACTAAGAATGGAATAGTGAGTTCATTTTTGGCCATCTGATTAAAAGATGCTGCAATACTAACAGTTAGAAGTAGCTACAAATCTCTTAGAAATGTGTATCTGTATATCAGAAGGTGGGGTAGTGGCAGCAGTAAATGAATGGGTAAGTTACCTAGAAAATGCTCATAGCTGAAGCCGCTGGATGTGCTTTCCAGTCATGCTTCCCCCCTTTTCTTATTTAAGTTCCACTACTCCCTCTTGTTCTTACATATGACACTAGGAAGTCTATGTGTCTAACAGATGCAGAGATAGCACACAGAAAATGAAGTCCTATCAAAGGGAGTATAAAGATGTAACTGGGCAGAGGAGAGTGCTAGGTTGGAAAGAAGGAAGAAGTAAACAGGGGTAATAGGATTAGATAGATGCCATTACCAAAAAAGACTTTAATAAGGATGTGACAATAGAGGGAGTCATGTCACAGGGACCTCTAAAGGAATCAAGAACTGAATCAATGAGTAAGAAGCTCAGCAATTATTGATTATTTCCCACTAACAAAATTTTGGGGGTGTTTACTTCATCCTAGACTTTGTGACAATTACATGGAGATAGAACATAAATAAGATGAGAACTCCTTTATTTTATATGCAAGCAAATGTCTCAGAAAGAAAGAAAGGCAACTTCTCGCACGTGCAGAGAGCCTACAGGACAGAGCTGTCACCACTGACACTTGCTTATGTAGCTTTTACAGCCGTCCTTTCCAGTTTGTCCCATGAAAGCCCCCTTGGCTCCTTTCTTTTTTTCAGATGCTACAAAGCAGTGTTTATGTATTTAAAAAATGATGAATTAAAATGATATCAAAGTACTACAGGGAAATAGGTTAGATTTCTTTCTTTCTTTTTTTTTTCTCTCTCATGGTTTATTTTTTTTTATATTTACAAATTTCCATCCCCTCCTCCTCCCCCTTCCCTCCCCTCCTTCTCCCCCTTCCCTCCCCTCCCCTCCACCCCTACCTCCCCTCCCTCCCTCTCAAGGCCAAGGAGCCATCAGGGTTCCCCACTCTATGCTAAGACCAAGGTCCTCCCAACTCCCCCCAGGTCCAGGAAGGTGATCGACCAAGCTGAGAAGGCTCCCACAGAGCCCATCCATGCAGAAGAATCAGAGCCCAGAGCCATTGTCCTTTGCTTCTCAGTCAGCCCCCGCTGTTGGCCACATTCAGAGAGACGGGTTTGATTGCATGATCCATCAGTCCCATTCCAACTGGAGTTGGTGATCTCCAATTAGTTCTGTCCCACCGTCTCTATGAGTGAACGCACCCCTCACGTTCCTGACTTTCTCCCTCATGTTCTCGCTCCTTCTGCTCCTCATCAGGACCTTGGGAGCTCAGTCCAGTGCTCCAATGTGGGGCTCAGTCACCTTCCCCATCCGTCGCCAGCTGGAGGTTCCCTCACAGTCCTGACTTTCTTTCTCATGTTCTCTCTCCTTCTGCTCCTCATCAGGACCTTGGGAGCTCAGGCCGGTGCTCCAATGTGGGGCTCTGTCATTTTCTTCATCTATCGTCAGGTGGAGGTTCTATGGTGATATGCAAGAAATTCATCAGTATGGCTATAGGAACTGGCCTTTTCAGGCTCCCTCTCCTCAGCTGCCCAAGGAACTAACTGGGGGCGTCTCCCTGGAAACCTGGGAACCCCTCTAGGGTCAAGTCTCTTGACAACCCTTAGGTAGCTCCTTAAATTAAGATATATGCTTCCCTGCTCCCATATCCACCCTTCCTATATCCCAAGCACCCCATTCCTCCGAGCTCCCCCCATTCTCCCCTTCACACTTTTCTCTCCCCATCTTCCCTTGGCCCAGTCTCGCCCAGCCCTCACGTTCCCAATTTTGCCTGGCGATCGTGTCTACTTCCAATATCCAGGAGGATTACTATATCTTTTTTTGGGAGTTCACCTTCTTATTATCTTCTCAAGGATCCCAAATTTATAGGCTCGATGTCCTTTAATTATGGCTAGAAACCGATTATGAGTGAGTACATCCCATGTTCATCTTTTTGGGTCTGGGTTACCTCACTCAGAATAGTGTTTTCTATTTCCATCCATTTGCCTGCAAAATTCAAGATGTCATTGTTTTTTACCGCTGAGTAGTATTCTAGCATGTATATATTCCACAGTTTCTTCATCCATTCTTCCACTGAAGGGCATCTAGGTTGTTTCCAGGATCTGGCTATTACAAATAATGCTGCTATGAACATAGATGAGCATATGCTTTTGTTGTATGATTGGGCATCTCTTGGGTAGATTCCCAATAGACATCAGAAAATGACCCAATAGTAAAAGAGAAAGTTTACTAAGACTGATGAAGGAAGACACACATTGACGTTTGTACTTTCAGTTACTTGTTCATTTTACACAATGATCTGCTGATCCAGGCTCACATTTACTTAGAGCACTCTGAAGGAAATTTTTGCTATCTAGATTCCTAGGCTGTTTGATATTTGGTTTATCTGCTGATCACTTGCTTTGAAACAGAAAACTTACCTTCACATTTTAAATCCAGACATTTTCCAGCTAATATAGCAGTTTCTAGACTGGTGTAGGACAATCAATGTTCATCTTCCCTGTATATAGTAAGGTGATTGTTTCCATACCTTGTGAATTAAAGTTTGATTATTTAAAACAGGTGTCTTGGGTCATTTATAATGTCTTCCCCTCCTAATCTGACATCTTGCCAAAACATTTTGAGTACTAAGGAATATAAAGATGATGTTTGGGCTTTTTTTTATTGAATGGTTCTTAGCCTTAGGAATAACAAATTATAGTATAAATTCCTCAAGGGTATGTATGTTTTATGGAGAAAGTAAATATATCCCTAGTGGGAATCAAATTGACTCAGGTGATAAAAACTATCTTAAGGACAATTTGTCTACAAAATATGCAATTTTTGATGAGTGAATGCTGAATATTATTTTATTAAGTAGGACAAACTTAGTCATTTTTCTAAGAACCTCCAGTAAAAATATTCTTAATGTACCAAGTTTGTGAGAGCATATTGAGCTATAAATGTTGTATATAACTTTCACATTAATTCCATTCTGTTAATCTTCAGTTTATTTTCTTTCCCCTAACCCCTGTTTTTGTTTACTATCTTCTTTGGGCTTTTAAAAAGGGAGAGAAACATAGATAGATGAAGTAACTTGCATAAATCAATACCTTTGTGACTATAGTAAGGTTAGGTTTCTGACTAATTTTGACTGTATGAGTGTAATCATTCCTTGATTAATGGTATTTATTAGCTACTTCCATAGGAAATTAATTCTTATCATTCTTGCAGATATGTGTGCTGGTTTCTGCTGCACTTCAGCAGAGAATGCCTTTGCAGTAGTTGCTCATCTCTAGACCATTGAATTCAAGTTTGAGGGTTTTACTCGTAAGCGTCATACTCTGTCAAGGTTCCCATAGTTCGAGTAAACTTCAATCAAACTAAATTCCAACCAACAATTCTTAGTGATTGGGAGACTCTATTATCATCCAAAAGGTCGTATCAGGTTGATGAATGTTATCCTTCCACTAAAATAACCTTAGAACTCATTGGTCAAATTCATTTTAACTGTTATCCTTACAGATATCAAACTAGAGACTGCTGGGGTGGGAGCAGAAGAAATTAAAACATAAATTTTGAATCTTTGAGATTCATGACTCCTTCATGTCCCTTGATTTATCATTGCTATGTATAAAGGGCCCTTGGCAAGCTAGTATGTTGAAGAAATATTTCTAGACTAGCATTTCCATCTAACAATGTTATTCCTGACGGTACCTACTAACACACATAACCTTGTGAGTGATAAATAGTTCACATAATTCCACATATTATCTGGAGTTTCTCTATGAGAGATTGATACCTCTCCATTCATTACACTGCTTTTAAGCCTCTATCATCATTAAAAGGGTAGACGTTTCTCTAGAAATTACTCTTTTTTTTTCTTTTTTCTTTTTGGTTTTTCGAGACAGGGTTTCTCTGCAGCTTTTTTAGAGCCTGTCCTGGAACTAGCTCTTGTAGACCAGGCTGGCCTCGAACTCACAGAGATCCGCCTGCCTCTGCCTCCCGAGTGCTGGGATTAAAGGCGTGTGCCACCACCGCCCGGCTAGAAATTACCCTTGACCCAAATTAAGATACACATATAAAGGCACAATATATCTTCAATAAAAAAGTATTTTAGTCATGGATTTCTTGGTTAATGCATTACAACAAGCAATGAATAGAATCTGGAATGTTAGATTGAGAACTAACCATCTATTGTGGCTAGCTGAGGGTATTCTTAAGTAAAGAGGTTTCAGGACATCAGAAAGGGTGATAATTGTATTACTATAAAAAACACACATGCTGACAGTCTCATAATTTACTCGGGGCAGGGTACTAAATTGTACTAAGTGTTAGGTGTTAGGTGCTTGTTGGAATAGAAGAGAAAGTGAAGATTTCATGATACAGATTGCACTGTGATGCTCTGACTTCCATAATGACATTATTCATAGGCCTTGTTAAAATGACCCCAAAGACATCTTACATTTAGGTACTGAGTTAGAGATACTCAGAGATATTCTCCAAAGCCTTATGTACACATACACACACATGCCCATACATGTGCTTGATGCACACCCATGTGTGCTCTCTCTCTCTTTCTCGCTCACACACACATACACAAATTAAATACCATCAAAACATGGCCTTCATTTGGCTTAATTGCAGTAACAACACATTTTTCAATATTATAGAGAAAAATTTCATTCTGACTTCACTGATTTAGTGCCACAATTAAATATTGATTAATCTGACAAAATAAATCTTTTTCAAATGAAGAGACTCCATATTTTCCTGGTTTCAGGGTCTAGTTACAGATTTACAGTGGAGTAGAGATTATTGCGTCTATTATTTTATTAGCTCCTGTCATAAGTGTATTAATGAAAACAATATTTAATTAAGAGATACCATTGGTGAGAATTGAGTGCAAACTCTTCATTCTAATATTGCGCTAGACACTGGGGGCTTAGTGCTGAACAAAACAGATGAGAACTCTTTGTAAAGCTTTCCTTCCAGCAGCACTTTGTAGCTGCTTTGTCATTTTGAGATTTGAAGGAATAGCTATTTCTGCTATCATGAATTGGGGCAAAGATTACTAATGAAACTCATTTTAAATGAAGAGAGGAAAACTTCATTAAATAATTTTTCCTAATAGTGAAGACACCAGAAAAAGAATAAAAAACTAAAGAAACGATGAAGAAAAAGAAAAGTACAAACGAAAACCCATGACAGTCTGCATTGATTTTAAATAATAAAACAGAGGCAGGTTAGCATAGTTTAGTAACCTGGGATGCCCCAGGTTATATACCTCTCTTCCAATATTTCCCATGTCAACTTGAGAACATTGATGCATGCATTGTCTATTCACACTGCGGTCTGAAAATAAACCTAGAAACCATGTTGGTGCTCTGAATCTCCTATCCGCACAGAGATATACCCATATCCCTCTCTGGAAAATGGAATACATTGTTTTTCTGCCTCTCAAACCATCAAGCGCATCTTTTATGCAGTCATAATCCCGATATCCCAATGAGGCAAATTATGTCATCTAAGTGATCTTTTAAGGCTAATCTATCATTTACCATCTAACACTTAATTGGAGAATACACGTGATTAAGTAGGTCATGGGATGTGACATATACAATAGAGTAATAACTGTATAACTTAAACCCATCAGTCAAAAAAGAGAATCACTTAAATTATCTCTTTAGTGATTAAGCTTTATCTTTCTATAGAGCCCATGAAAGAAGTCAAAGGCAATAACCTGGGACCCTGAGCACTCTTTCGTTCATGAAGTCTCTTATCACTCTTGACCTCGAATCTGACCTGTTATATTGCTTTGCCTATCTAAAAACTACATTGTTATATTTGAAACTCAGTGTGTACCTTTTATTTCATCTTGAGCAAAACACCAAGACTTGAAAATACCTGACGTAGACCCTGGCCAATGATAGCAAAATTAAATCTTTTACTGTCCTGCTTTATAAACTTAGAATGTAAGACATTTATTTGCACGTTTAGAGTACATTGTGATGTGTAGCTATAATAACTCATAAATAATGCCTCTTTCCCTCAATCCTAAGTATGGACTGTATCTTACAGATGGCCATGCTTAAAATAATAAGATCATAGGTTTCATTGCTCTTAAATATGAGGTACTATTTTTTTCTACTGATGAACATAACTTATCCTGTCAGTGTGTTATCTATATCTTTATCTAAATATCTATCCGTCTGTCTGTCTGCTTGCCTGCCTATCTATAGCTATTTGGGAAAAATATTTTATCTAGGGTGGCAACCATTTTTAAGACTTCAGGCAGCCGGTAAAGGAACTGGGGCAGAAACCAACTTTGCCTGCACCTATGGTGTGTTAATATAGTAAGGATTTTGTTTTAATATGGACCACTGGATAGAAATAAAAGAAAAACAACAAAATGTGGAGCCATGGAATTCTGACCACAGAAAAGTGGCACTCAGGTGAGATGCAACCCTTGCCATCTGAGTTCTGTAGCCTTGGTATGGTGTAGGAGATCCTTCTGTATTTGTGTTGCTTTCATTGGTTAAAAGAGAAACTGCTTTGGGCCTTGTGATACAGCAGAACTTAGGTAGGCAGGGAGACAGGACTGAATTCTGGGAGGAAGAAAGCAGAGATAGAGAACTGCCATGGAGCTGCCAGAATCAGACATGCTGAATCTTTCCCAGTAAGCCATGACCTCATGCTGATACACAGATTAAGAGAAATGGGTTAAATTAAGATGTAAGAATTAGCCAATAAGAAGTTAGAGCTAATGAGCCAGGCAGTGTTTAAGTGAATACAGTTTCCGTGTGATTATTTCTGGGGTTAAGCTAGCCAAGTGGCCAGGAAGAACAAGGGCCGGCTCTCCTGTTACATTGGTATGTGGTGTCTTCCAACCAGGCCTCTGTCCTCAATCCCTGAAAAATAGCCAAGGACTAATACCCACCGATATATGTAACCATCTCCCCTTATAACATAAACTTCTCTTTACAGAAAATGGAGCCCATGATAAATCCATAATGGGATACAGTGCAGAAATCAATGGATTTTTTAATTCAAGATGATAAGTTTCCAGTTGTTGGGGGCATTCATGTATATACCGAAGATCAGCAACCCCTAAGAAGGACAAATTGAAATATTTTTGCATTAAGGCATATTATATGATGATTGCTAATTATAATTTTTTAAAAGGCTTGAAAAAAATTGAGTCACATATGTACTACAACAACTTATATCCTCCCACTCAGAGCTAAGATTTTCAAGCCAGGGCCTGCATGCTGCCTAGGAAAGTCCACATATTATTGAGTTTTTATCAAGAAAGTTGAGTAATTTGGCATAGACATAGAGCTCATGAGTTTGTATTCTTCATTCTTCCTTGATTCTCACGTCACAAAGATATAACCACTATTTACAGTCCTATTTATAGGCACTGCAGTCAAGTGCTTTCATAGGGAAAAATATTGACTGATAGGACAAAGCTTGTAAAACATGTACCTGAAATTCTAGTAAAGCCTTTACCTAATTTAAAAAGATTAGTGCTTCTGAAAACTCTACTAAATGAAAGGCAGACTTTATGATACATGTAATACCTGTGAATAAGGGCAGGTGTGAAGTAGCTAAGAACAGCATTAATTAATTAATTATTAATCAATTGACTTAACAAATATAAATCAAACAGATAAACAGTTTACAACAAATGGTCCTAGATGTTGAAAAATTGTTGGAACATTGTCAGCATCTGATTATGTTATCTGTGTTTAGCTTGTTTGCAGAGGTGTTCAGGTAATAAACATATCCAAGGAGAATCTTTTTTTTTTTTTAAATTTTTTATTATTAAAAATGTCTGCCTCCTTCCCACCTCCCATTTCCCTCCCCCTCCCCCCACTCGCCTCCCCATCCCTCTCCAGTCCAAAGAGCAGTCAGGGTTTTCTGCCCTGTGGGAAGTCCAAGGTCCTCCCCCCTCCATCCAGGTCCAGGAAGGTGCGCATCTAAACAGACTAGGCTCCCTCAAAGCCAGTACATGCAGTAGGATCAAAACCCAGTGCCATTGTCCTTGGCTTCTCAGTCAGCCCTCATTGTCCACCACGTTCAGAGAGTCCGGTTTGATCCCATGCTTTTTCAGTCCCAGTCTATCTGGCCTTGGTGAGCTCCCATTAGACTAGCCTCACAGTCTCAGTGGGTGGGCGCACCCCTCACAGTTCTGACTTCCTTGTTCATGTTCTCCCTCCTTCTGCTCTTCATTTGTGCCTTGGGTGCTCCAATGTGTGGCTCTGTCTCTATCTCCATCCATCGCCAGATCAAGCTTCTATGGTGATAGGCAAGATATTCATCATTATGGCTATAGGAAAGGGCCATTTCAGGCTCCTTCTCCTCAGCTGCCCAAGGAACTAGCTGTGGACATCTCCATGGATACCTGGGACCCCCCTCTAGAGTTAAGTCTCTTGCTAACCCTAAAATGGCTTCCTTAATTAAGGTATCTTCTTCCCTGCTCCAGAACCTGGAAACAACCTAGATGCCCTTCAATGGAAGAATGGATAAAGAATGTGTGGAATATATACACAGTAGAGTACTACTCAGTGTTAAAAAACAATGACATCTTGAACTTTGCATACAAATGGATGGAAATAGAAAACACTATTCTAAGTGAGGTAACCCAGACCCCAAAAAATGAATTTGGTATGTACTCACTCATAAGTGGATTCTAGACATAAATTAAGGCCAGTGAGCCTATAATTCGTGATCCTAGAGAAGCTAAATAAGAATATGAACCCAAAGAAAAACATATAGTTATCCTCCTGGGTATTGGAAGTAGACTAGATTGCCAGGAAAAAATTGGGATCTTGGGGGTGTGGGTGGTGTGGGGGTAAGGGGAGATGGGGAGATGGGAAGAGAAAAGTGAGGAGGGGAGGATGGGGAGACCCTGGAGGAATGGGATGGTTGAGATGGACCAAGGAGAATCTTTTGAGTCTTTAGAAATAATGCACTCACAGGATTTTAGATATTAAAAGGAACATAGAGCTAAATGGGTGTAATAATGGATTTTGTATGTGTGGATACCAAAATGTAGTAAAAAAGTTAAAATGCTTATAGTTGTATCTATTCTTTGACAACTAATGTATCTTGGCCAGATACACTTCAGTTCTCCCCTCTTGCTATCTGTAGGTACCCCCACTACACACTCCCCTCCACACTTCTTGTCTTTTTATTGATATATTGATTGATTGATTGTAACCTAGAGTCTAGTTAGTTCTGATATTACCAAGTACTGAGGGTTAGAATACTAAAGCAGAATGTTTGAAATGAAGAGATTGCAAGAGAAAGATGATCAATTTATCAGCAGACTAATCTTTAAAGGGTTAACACAAAATACTTTAGCCTATGTGGGTTTTAATGTGAGTTTTGGGGTGTGCTTTTCACTCTTCTGAGACTGTGGGTTTGCTTATTCATGTTCCCCTCAGGAACTTTCTGCCCACAGAGATCCTGGCTTAGGAGTGCTGCATTATTCATAAGGTGCTTCTCTGCCTGGTAGTCAGAGAAACAGTACCTTTTAGATGCCAGATCTAATACTTTCCTTATCTATAACATGATAGAAATCACTAAAGTAGAACGATAATAGAAAAATAAATCCCTTTGGACCGAATGCTATTTAACTAGTTGGCCCAGGAAAGATGTGCGCATTTCCCAAATGCTACTGTTTTCTCAAGGATGGAAAGGAAATGGATGTTTTTGCACAACCACCTACTGCTGCTTTGATAATATTCCCTGATGCACCAGATGGTGGGAAAAAGTTACTCTTCTATAGTTTTTTAAGTTGAGCAATTATTTATAGGCCAATGGGATTTATCTATTTCTGTTATTACAGCTTTTCATCCTTACAGACAATAAATCTAAACAATATGATCCTGGAAAGTCAATATAATTTACATGACTGATGAGATGAAGTATATAGGGTATTTATTGAACACACTGTTCCCTTGACACTTTATTATTTTCTCCAAAGAGCAGAAATAAACATGTTCTTGGAGAAAAAAATCAGATCTGTGCTTTAATAATCACACTTGAATAAACAGCTAGAGGTAACTGCTAAAGAGAGTCAGACTCAGTATGCTGAACTCTCCATAAGAAGCACAGTTTTCTGGTTGCTTTTCCTTCCCTCTGTGGTAGGTTAGTACAATGGCATTTGCTAAAGGTTTGTTGTGTTTAGTATGTATTTCTATTTATCACACTGTTTTTCGGTAGACTTTTCATCCTGGGCAGTCGAACATCTCACCCTTATATAACCCTGATTTTGACCAACCTTTGAGCAACAGTCTCTTGACAGTGTAAAACGTCAAAGAAACAATGCCTGAAAGAAACAAAGTTCTTAGTAAGTCAGTAATCCCCAAGGAGAGTTGAGCTCATGTGTGTCACTGCTGGGCAAACAGATTGAGTCGAAAATGCAAACGGAAGCTAAAGTAAGCTTGCAAATCTTTTGTTTCCATATCCTGTCCTCATGGTTTAAAAAAATTCCTCTTAAACCATGTATGCATGGATGACAGACTACTTTAAAATACAGATTTTGTTTCCTAGAACATGGAGCAAAATAAAGGTTCATCAGTTCTAGCTAAGATTGGGGTCCCTTGTCTGACACCACACTTGAGTAATCTGATTTTATAAATCAGAAAAATACAGATTCACATAATTAAATTAATTGAAAACTTGAAAATTTTGTAAAGTTAAAAAATTTTAACTTTCCTGATATGTCTTAAATTATACCATTAATGAAAAGTTGGATCATAACTCTGGATGCAGAATGACTTTGATCATAAGCATTCTTAAAATTCACTTTGTAGTGTTCTGCCACAATAAAATAATCCTATTGGTTTTTGATTCATGTGGGAGGTGCTATGATATTTTTTCTTTAGCCACTGTAATACCTACTGTTTCAAAAGAAGGTTGGGGATAGAATATTTGTAAAAACCATCACCTAAGGAGTAAGAGTCTTTTTTTAAATTTAGCTCTTTGTCAAAACACAAATTACTGGAATTTATCTATGGAAGTTTGCTTGAGCAGGTTAGGTTTATGTATCCATTGCTCTGATGTTCTGATCATGCCTTTTGGTGATGCTGTTGCTGCTCTGGGGACTGCTTTCTAAGAACCACTGGATGAACTTGAGGCAATGACGATTCAGTTTTTAACTTTTAAGAGTTTAAGTTTACCTGCCCATTTGATAGCTATAAGTTTTTACTTGCAAGGTTGTGAAATGATTGATTTTTGTCTCCATGTACAGAAATGTTATAAGAAATAATTTTCTGACAAAAGTAGCATGACAAGATTTATGTTGTGTTAGGAAAATATTTGTCATAGGGTAGATGTCAATGTCAAAGTGATCGTTCTTGATTTCTTATAGGGAATTTCAAGATAATACATGTTATTTGGTTTATTTTTCCCCTTGTTTGCATCAAAAAATTAAATTAATTCATTAGAGAGAAAAAAGAAAGTTATCTAACTTTAAATGACTTCCTATCTCACATCCATTATTCAATCCTCTAAATTATTTTAACAGGGCTTCACAATTAGCTGCAGGTAGTCTCATCCTACAGACATAGTGAAATTTCATATCACTCAAATTCACAGGGAGCCGTGGTTTAATCAATACAATACCTGATTATAAAAGAAAACATTATTATACTTATGCAATATAAAAACTTGTCTTTCTCCAAAAAAACAATCTTGAGGCTGGGTGGTAGTGATGCATGCCTTTAATCCTAGCATTTGTGAGGCAGAGGCAGGCAATCTTTGTGAGTTTGAGGCCAAACTGGTCTACAGAACTAGTTCCAGCACAGGTTCCAAAGCTACAGAGAAACCTTGTCTCAAAAAAAAAAAAAAAAAAGAAACAAAAAATATCTTGAAATACAAATGACAGAATAAATATTCTTATATGACATTTTGGGTCTTTTGTTGTTTTTGTTCCAGCTGGAGTATAGGTTGTCAAGTTGAGAGACTAAAGGATAAAATGTTTAGTGATAACCGTATTAGTGCTAATGATAAAAATGGATATTTAGTACAAATTTCCTCTTCCTGAAACATTATGTGCTCTGGTATTATTCATTTAGGAATTGAATTCAGACCCAGCCACTTGTCCATTATAATTCATATAAACTTTCATAGCTTTGGAAATAATGATGTGTGGTCCTCATGACTTCTATGAATATGAAATAAAATATTATCAATAAAGCACTCTGTGCAGCACCTAACACAAATAGATGTTCAGTAAATGACATCATTCCTCCCGATAAAGTCATCAGGCTTCAAATTGAACATATTTATTGAACTGCTTATTGTCTTCCAATTTTATTTCATTTGTAGCATGGCTTCTGAACTGGAAACCCTTTCGGCAGCTCTACACATTTCAAATAAAATAAACAGTAGTAACCACAATATGTGAAGAGAATAAATGTTGAAACTTTTTATAAATACAAAAGTATTTTTCATTTTTTTATTTTTTAAATTTTTTCAATGTATGTTGAACCCAGACAAATTTAAGCAAGAGAACAAAACAAAAACATTGAATACTGAAGAAATGTAAAAGATTTAAATCCCTTTATGTAATAAAAATTATTTTTGACTATTAATGAGATATTGAACAAAACTGTTGATGTACAATTTTTGCATAGTATATATTGCAGTACATAACAACTAGCACAAAATATCACTGTCTTAAAAAGCCAGGTAAAACCTACACAAGTTCAAAGAACAGATTCAACAGGCCCAGGAACAGCACACACCAATCAGAAGAACAGCATCCCCTCCATTTTGATCTACATCTTCAGAAGAATACTTTGACATTACAGGAGGCCAGGATGGATCCAGGCAGCCAAGGAACCACAAACATCAGTGGAGACACCCTACTGGACTCGAAGACTTGCCAGTTACTGGAACCCTTGGCCACTTAGACCAGAAGACAAGACAAGAAATAGAAAACAAAGGAAAGAAACACCCATCCAACAAAGACAAACACAAGCATCAACACCTAGACCTATAAGTATCCAAAATCTAGTTGCCTAAATGCCAGTGTAAGAATACATTCAAACTTGTCTTTTTCTAATAATTTCCATATAAAATTAGATCCATGTATGTTTCTCTTAGGGTCTTTTTTGTCTGTGTTCTTTGTGATCGTGAAATGTAGGCTGGTTTTTCTTTGCTTTATGTCTAAAAGTACATATTATATTTGTCTTTTTAGGTCTCGGTTACCTCACTCAATATGATGTTTTCTAGCTCCATTCATATGCCTGCAAATTTCAAGATGTCATTATATTTTCTGTTGTGTAGTGCTTCATTGTGTAAATGTACCACATTTTCCATACCCATTCCTCAGTCAAGGAACATTTAGGTTGTTTACAAGTTCTGGCTATGGCAAATAATGCTGCCAAGTACATAGTTGATCATATGTTCTTGTGGTGTGTGAGCATCCTTTGACTATATACCCAAAAGTGGTATTTCTGGGTTTTGAGATAAATTGTTTCCGAATTTTTTGAGAAATCACCATACTGCTATCTAAAGCAGCTGTATCGGTTTGCACTTCCACCAGCAATGGAGGAATGTTCCCTTTATCCTATATCCTCTCCAGCATAAGTTGTCATCAGTGTTTTTGATCTTGGCCATTCTTATAGCTATAAAATTCAATCTCAGAGTTGTTTTAATTTGCAGAAAAGACAAAATTTCCTGAGTAAATTGGGAGCATGGGAAGCATGGGAGAGGGTAGAAGACAGGGGAAAAAAGGAGGTGAGAAAGGAAAAATATATAGCTCAATAAAAATAATTTAAAAAATCAAAACAGCTTCAATAAAAGACAAAGAACACATCCAATAACAGAAATGGCCATACAGCACCACCAGAACCTGGTTTTTCTAGGACAGCAAGATCTAAACACTCCAGTGAAACTGAAGCACAAGACAATGAGTGACCTTAAAAAAACTTTATGAGAAGACCCTAAGGGAGAAATATATGGATCAGCCTAGCAAAAAGAAAAAGACAAGACCCCCTGAGTATCAATAAATCCATTAATGCCAAGAAAACCAAGAGAAAACAATTAAACAGGTGAAGAAAATGGTTCAAATCTGAAATAAAATAAAATAAAATAAAATAAAATAGAAGCAAGAAAATACCACCCAGCAAATTCTGGAAATGGAAAATCTGGGTAGACACACATGAACTACATGCAAACATCACCAACAGAGTACAAGAGATGGAAGAGAGAATATCAGTCATTTAAAATATGATAGAGGAAATAGATTCCTTGATCAAATAAATTTTTAAATCTAAAATATTCCTAACACAATGCATCCAGAAATCCTGGGATACAATGAATAGACCAAATTTAAGAATAATAGGAATAAAAGAAAAAGAAAATCCCAGGTCAAAGGCAAAGAAAATATATTCAACAACCATAGAAGAAAGCATTACCAACTTAAAGAAGGACATGCCTATAAAGGAATGAGAAGATTATAGAACACAAAATAGATGAGCATAACAACAATAACAACAAATAGTTCACTCATCACATAATAATCAATACAGAATAAAGAGAGAATATTAAGAGTTGCAAAGGAAAACAGCCAAATAACATATAAAAGCAGACCTATCAGAATTACAACTGACTTATCAATGGAAACTCTTATAGCCAAAAGGACCTGGACAAACATTTGTAGACACTAAGAGATGGTTGTCAGCACAGACTATTGTACCCAACAAAACGTTCTATAGCAAAACTTTTAGTCACCATAGAAAAATAAAACAAGATATCCCGTGAAAAAAACCAAATTTAAATATGTCCTATCTACAAATCCAGTACAAATCTAGTACAGAAGGTACTAGAATGAAAACCTAAAACACAGGAAACAGAAAATCTCACACCAGAAAAACCTAAAGAAGGGACACACACACACACACACACACACACACACACACACTATCACTTCCCCCACACACTATCACCTACACAAATAAAAAATAACATAAATTGCAGATCACTGGCCATTCATATCTCTTAATTGTGATTGATTCCTTTTACCAAAAAAAAAAAATCCAATAGACATAGGCTAACCAAATGAATACAAAAACAGAGTCAAACTTTCTGCTGTATCCAAGAAACACACCTCAACATCAAAGACAGATTTCACTTCAGAATAAATGGTTGGAAAAAGATTTTCCAATCAAATGGACCAAAGAAGCAAGCTTGCCTAGCTATCACAATGGCTAACAAAATAGACTTGAAACTAAAATTAATCAAAAGAGATGGAGAAGAACATTTCATCTTCATCAAAGGAAAATTTACCAAGATGAACTTTCAATTATGAACACCTCTGCACTACATACAAGGACACCCATATTTGTAATTGAAGAATTGCTAAAGTTTAAGTCACACATCAATTCCAAACATTAATATAGTCAGAGACTTTAAAATCTTCTCACTAATGGGCAGGTCTTCCAGTCAGAAACTAAATAGAAAAGCAGGAAACCAACAGATGTTTTGACTGAGATAGAACATTTCACCCAATCACGAAACAATATACCTTGTTTTCAGCACCTCATAGAACTTTCTCTAAAACTGACCACATACTCAGTCACAAAGAAAATCTCAAGAGATACAAAATATTTGAATGACACCCTGTAACTAAGGGTTAAACATGGAGTTAAACAACAACACAAACTACAGAAATCCTGTAAACTCATGGAAACTGAGCGACTGAATTACCACTGGGTTAAGGGAGAAATAAACAGAAATTAAAGACTTCCTAGACTTCAATGGAAATAAATGCATAACATACCCAAGCTTACAGCAAACAATGAAAGCAGTGCTGAAAGAAAAGTTCATATCAGTAAGTGCCTGCAATGAAAGATTTGAAGAAATTTCACACTAGTTATTTAAGATCACACCTGAAAGCTTTAGAACAAAAAGAAGTAAGCACACCCAAGAGGGTTAGATGCCAAAAAATAATCAAACTGAGGGTTGAAATTAATAAAATATAAACAAAGATAACAACCCAAAGAATCAATGAAACAAATAGTTTGGTTTTTGAGAAAATCAACAAGATAGAAAACCTTTATCCAAACTAACTACAAGACAGAGCGAGAATATACAAACCAACAAAATCAGAAGTGAGAAAGGAGACATAACAACAGACATTCAGGAAATGCAAAGAATCATTAGGTCATCGTTCAAAAACCTGAACTCCACAAAATCTAAAAGGAATGGACAGATTTCTTAAGCAGTACCACATACTAAAATTAAATCAAAATCAGGTAACAATTTAAATAATGGCCAAGAGACACTTAAAGAATTGTTGAACATTCTTAACCATCAGGAAAATGGAAATTGAAATGACTCTGAGATTCCCCTACCCCATCAGAACAGCTAAGATAAAAAATGCAACTGGCAGTTAATACTGGAGGAGATGTGGAACAATGGGAATACTCTTCAACTGTTTGTGGGAGTGGAAACTTATACAACCACTTTGGAAATCAATATGTATGTTTCTTAGAAAATTTGGAACCAGTCTACCTCACAACCAAGCAATACCATGCTTGGGCACATATCCAAAAAATGCTCAATCATTCCACAAGTGTCTTACTCAATAATGTTCATAGCAGCATTATTTGTAATAGCCAGAACCTGAAAACAACCCAGATGCCCTCTATGGAAGAATGGATAAATGCAATGTTGTACATTTGCACAATAGTCTGTTACTCAATAGTTAAAAACAATGACACCATGAAATTTGCTGACAAATGGATGGAACTAAAAAAGGTCATCCTGAGTGAGGTAACCCAGACCCAGAAAGACAAACATGGTATGTGCTCATTCATAGGTGCCTATAACAGCTGGAAGATGTGAGCTTTTTCCCACATGAGCTGATTGTCTCCAATGAATGCTCATACTCTGCTATATAATGTCTCCACCTGAAAGTGGCATGTTGCTTTGTTTTTACAATGTATTAACCAAAATAATCTACTTGGCTCTCTGTGAATTATAGTGGCCCACAGCCTGTAGAGAGAAAAGGAGGTGGAAAGGGATGGAACCAGTAAGACAGAGAATGGAAGGGAAATAGTAGAAATAAAGATGCATTACACACATATTTATTTGTTAAAGAAACATTTCAATTAATCATGAAAATAAAATCTATCATACCAAGGACAAATTTCAGTGGCCCAGGTTATTGTTGATGGTGATAAAGGACATCTTGCCTGAATATTTTGAATGACATTTTTCTTATTAAGCAATCTGTAGTATTGCCAAACAAGAGTAAGGAGGGTACCTTATTCTGGGGTAAAAGAAGCCTCTTTAGAAGTAATTTTTTAAAGCAAAATTTTCTTTTATATTTATTCCAATGGTACTAATATACTATTTTAAATTCAGATGACATTCTGTTCTTCCCTATGATATGTTTAACAATTCTGTCTTGTATTTTTTATTTGTGGTGTTTTCAGTACATATGTTTCTCTTCTTCACTCCAACCTATAATTACTGCTGCCTCTTTTAAGAAATATCAGTATTCCTGGACAGGAATCTTGCATATATGAAGTTGATGGCATCTGGAAGTGGGAGAGTTAGGTTTTCGAGAGTGGGCTCCTGGAAGGCCAACCATGTTTCAGAGGATGACACCATATCTATTGGTATACTAACAGCCACAAATCAGAGTCAGAGGGTCTAAAAACAAAACAAAACAACACCAAAAAAGGACACAAGGTTGAGAAGGGTGAGAGAGGAGAAGGGGAAAGAGTACGTGGTAAAATGATCAAAATACAATATTAATGTATAAAATTATCAAAGATTATTATAAGTATTATATTAACAATAAAAGACATGCCAATTACAACTCACCTGTTTGTACACTCAACTGCCCCAAAACACGTTGAAGAGCTCATTCCTGTGTCTGATATGCTACTCTAGTTAGACATAGGGTCTTTCCAGAGGTAATGGAATTAAAACTAGAAAATCACGGTTATCTCTAACCCAGAATGTCAGCATCAAATTAAAGATGATAAAAGAAATGGCCACAGGGAGGGCCATTCTCTGTGAGAAAATTATATGAAGAAACAGAGGGAGGTGGTCATAGGAATGGAGTGATGTAGCACACGCCAAAGATGCCACAGCTCTCCAGCAAGGACTGGAGCCTGGAGAAGGGACAAGACTGGGACGATGGAGAGAATATCCCATATCCCTAGGTAGCACTTAGATTCTTAAGTACAGCATTTAGAAAAGTGGGGCAATTAATTTCTGTCCTTTTGAACCTCCCAAGTTTTATTATTTTTGTACGGCAATCCTAACAAGTTAGTAGTCTGTCAGGAGGTCTTACATGCTGTTCTCTGCTTCCTTTACATTTCATGGAAGTCTAACTCATAATCCTCAGTTCACACACACAAAAACCTTAAGAAACTCCTGGATTCAGTAACAATCATTTCACTCTCTCAGTAGTTGAATAATAGAATAAATTAGTTTCCAGTCACAAGATTTTCATAACAACATCTGTAAACATCAATACTTGCAGCCTTGGATCTTATCTCTTTGCTTACAACTGGCATTTTAGTTTGCTTTAAATTGCTCTAAGAGATAAAGTCCAGATTTTAATTTCAAATGCCAATGATAACCATAAATTATAAAAGACCCATTTTAAAAGGATCAATAGTAATTTCTGAAAATTGTATAAAATAAATTATCTATTTTATATGCTTTTTTTTCAATAGAAGTAACTAGAAGGGGGTTGTTATTTTGTTAAGCCTTTAAATACATCCAAATACTATTATTAGTAAATGCTTCTGTGTTTGATTAGGTTAATTTTCTTTGTTTTTTTTCCACAGGGAGGTTGTGCTGGTCTACATCTTTCCTGATACTTGGTTTTTGAAAGGTTTATCTCATAGGTCATGTGTTTCATTCACATGTAGCACTATAAATTAAGCTGATACTGATACGCCCATCCTTGCTAATAACTCCTGATATCTGTTCTTAGGTGTAGATGACCCTGATCATTAAGCTTTCTTGGTGCATGTAGTATGTTCTTAACTCACAGTTGTGGATTACCCCCAAAGCTGTAGATCTTATACTTAATTTGTACCACGATTTTTAGTACCTTCTTGGTTGGACTGACTCAAATTATGTCTCCATAGAGAGTAATAGTCAAATATATCTCATGAAAGCAGCTCTCCTTGACCCAGTTCTGAGTGGAGAGCTTTCTTAGTGGTATTGCTTTGAAAAGAGATAGTGCTCTACATCCATATGTGGAAACCATAAAGACAAGACCATTCTCTAGGACTGTTTTGGCTACAAAAACAGTGACAATATCCTTGGTTCAGAAATATTCTCCAACATGACTTTCATTATATTTAGAATGAACATGTTGGCAAGACCCACTGAACTGAGCTAGCTCATCTCTTGATTTGTGACCTTGACTTGTCATTATATTTACTATGGTAACCTAATTGTCACTACTGAGAAACACATTCAAGTTTATAATTGAGACACGTTGCAGTCATAATAAAAGACTTTACAATTATTATCCAAGCTCATTTCTCATGAATAAGGGACAAGAGACTCTACAATCAATTAAAGATATCTTTGATTCTGTTTCAAGAACAAGCCATTCAGCGGTATGCGTATTTATCAGTGTTTCTCTATCTGAATTATTCCATATTCATATTATTGCATACATTCATTTTTCTTTATTGTATTGCCTTTAGTGTTTTCTTCATTGTTTTGATTAGTATTTGTTCTCATTTTCAAGTTATTTGTGAGAATAAGTGATAATATTGCAAACATCAGTTCACTTTTACTAATAAGCTTTCAAATTGCATTTGATTTTTTAGTTTTTAAACTAGCCTTATATTCCTGCAGTGATTGTTTTGGCAGCATGTTGAGAGGGCTGGAAATAGATGTGACTAGTAGCAGCAACTGTGTTTGTCAGAGATAAACAAAGAGGCTGAACAACATTAGTTGAAATTCCATAGAAACATGTTTACTCTCTGTAATTAGGCCTGGCATTCGGTGTCAAGTCTGCTACTGGGGACTTGTGCTAGCATTAGTGCTCCATTTTTCTTTTTCTTTTAATTTATTCTTCTCTCATATATTGCAACCCAACCACAGGCTCTCATCCCCCAACTCCTCCCAGTTCCTTCTTCCCCATTCTCTCTCCTCAAGATCCACTCCTCCTTTCCTTTAAGAAAAGGGCAGGCCTCAAAGGGATATCAACTAAACATGGCATGTCAAGTTATAATAAAACTAGGCACATCCCTTCGTATTAAGGCTGCATCAGGCAACCTCATAGGAGGAAAATGATTCCCAAAGCAGGCAAATGTGTCAGAGATATCTGCTTTTTGCACTGTTAGGAGTTCCACAGCAACACCTAGATAACAATAATTACATATATGCAGAAGAATTAGGTCAGACTCATACAGGCTCCATGATTGTTGGTTGAGTCTTTGTGAGCCCTTATGAGCGCTAGCTACTTAGTTCTGTGTAGGCAGTTTTCTTGTGATATCTCCAACTCCCACATTCCCTCCTCTCCATCTTCCACAGGATTTCCAAAACTCTGCCCAATGTTTAGCTTTGGGTCTCTGGGTCTATTTCTATCAGTTGCTGGATGAAGCCTCTATGAAAAAAATTATGTGATGCTGCAATTTATGGATGCTTTACTTTTCAAATTTCCAATTGTTCTAACATTATTGATGAATCCCATGTATTTGTGATCCAGAGGGTTAATAACCAGTGACTTTACATCCAAGCACCCCATCAACAAACCAGATATCACACTTTTAACACAGAGGAACTCAGAGGCAATTAAAATAATGAAGAGGAAAGGACATAGCTGCTGTATTCATCCCAAAAGAGCTTTGCTGAAAATCTTGCACAGGACCTTCTAGTTATATATCAACATATGCCCTTGTTGACAAGTGTCTTGATTTTACACACACACACACACACACACACACACACACACACACACACACACACGCATGCATGCACGCACGCACGCACGCATGCGTACACCTCATATTTATATATTTATTTGGTAAGTTCAGTACAATTGCAAATTAAACAATCATATAATGTCAGCAATTCCAATTTTTCTTGTTTTATATACTTCAAAAATCAAGCTCTGAAATCTACATTTCAATCAATCTCCTATAAATTCTATTGGGGACATTAGAATTAGACAGCAGGGAGTGCATGTGCCTCAGCAGTGGAGAATGAGTACTTTGCTTTCTATGGTTTTCCTTTGTGGATCACTAGCCATCATCCTTACTTTTCCTAAATGAATGAAATAAGTCATGAAAAAACTGGATTCTCAAGAACAAACCTATTCAAAATGCAAACAAGGTATTATTAATAGGAAGTCACTGTTTACCTTATTTTTTCTTGTCATTTGTGTCATGGATGTATCCACACCATGTTCAACCATTCTATCATTACTGATTGTTTTATTCCATATACATGTACATATTTGTATGTGACACTATTTTGTTTGCTTGTTAAGTTCAATTCTTACGTCTTTCTCCTAAAACAGAGGGAAAAAAACAGTAGAACACATTATTTGGCATATCCTTTATTTTTGTTCTCACATGAGATCCTCTAGCTTGTTAACTATTTGGAATACAGTTCAGTGGCAGAGCAATTACCTAACATGTGCGAGTCTCTAAATTCAATTCATACCTAGTACTGTGAAATTAAAAAGAAAATCTAAGCCCACAAAAGTGTTTTTCCATTATAATCAAGCCAGCTTTTTGTCAAAATTTTATCAGTAGCAGAAATGACCCTTACTATTGCAAATACAGGCAATTTAATCCTTATAAGCAGGCTTAGAGATGACAGAAGACACAGAATTTACATAAATATGAAATAACATCTGCATCTGATAGACCATGAAGCTGATCACAAGCATAAATAGAAAAAAGGTCAGAAGTATTTTCTCCATCTTCGTATTCTGCAGGGCTGACAAAGTTGAAGGAGTTATTGCCTGTGCTCCCCTCTATTCTATCCTGTGGAAATGGGGTCCATAAGACATCAGTCATACAAAAGAACTATAGTTAGCTGAAGAACATTGGGCAAGGTAATCTTCACAGGGAAGAGCCAACCAATGCATTGTTCAGTGTCAAATAGCCAGACTTGAAAACATATATAAAAGTTACATGTGTAAACTCAGAAGATTATATTTTGACATATTTCTGTGTATAAAATATTTCCAATGCTTACAAAAGCAATTAGTGAAGAAAGGGGCCATGAATTTGAAAGGGAGCAGGGAGAAGGGGATATATGGAAAGTTTAAGAGGAAGAATAGAGGGGGTAATGTTGTAATTGATCTACAGTTCTCCAAATAAAATAAAATAGAATGGAATAAAAGAGTCAACTAATGATACCAAGGTCATGTGAGAAGAGCAGACATTGCTAGAAATAATGTCTAAAGAAGAGAGAGATGGAGAAGGTAGCATGACTTGGTTTTCTTCAGTTCTTAAAATCTTCAATCGCTCATTCTGAATGATATCTTGAGCAAAAATGTAAGCAGGTGGTAAGAAGTCACAGTATTTCAAAATACAAAACAAACATGCAAGTAACATTATAAAGACTGAGAGGTTACACACACACACACACACACACACACACACACACACACACACAGCATAATGTGCAGAGTAATGGAACAGAAGAGAGACTAAAGAAGATACTCTGGTCTATAGTCAACTTATTTTCAGTAAAAAATTTACGAACATCCATTAAGGAAAGAACGATCTTCATAATATAAATCATGCTGTGAAAGTAAGGTATGTAGAGACAGAAGGATACAAATAAATCTTTAACTTTATCTGTGTTTATACACTGATTGGTGTAAATCACAAACTTAATTTTGAGACTATGAAAGTACTAGAAATTATGAAAGCAATAACCCCAAAATTAGGGGGAAAAAACTAAAATAGGCAAGGCATATTGAATCATAAAGACATCAATCACAAGAGTAAAAGAAAAACAATCTATAGACTCATAGAAAATGTTTACAAACTGTGCCTTTGAGAAGGGATTGCAGTACAGAATACCAAAGCAACTTAAAATACTGGAACTAGAATAACCCAATTTCTAAAAACAAACAAGATCAAAATGGACATATCTGAAAAAAAGAATTGTTTACATATTTCAGTTATCATGCCAGACCCCATAAATATATGATTTTTTTGTTTTTCTATGCCATTTGGAAATAACTGAAAGAGAAAGAACCATCAGGCAAGAAGATCTAAGAAATTCCTTTCCCCTTATTGAAGTCAGATGATGGAAAGGGCAGGTACTAAAGGAGACAGCAAACACAAGCAGCTGCACACTTCTCTGTACTCCCTCGGGGTCATCCTCTGTTCTTGATTGCCCCTATCTGCTGCTGGAGAAGACGTCAGTCTGCACGACCTGTGCTCTTTGCCTTTGACCAAGTGAGACTTCCGCTGATTGAGATCTAAGAGACTTTGGGAGTAGAAGGCTGTGAGAGAGGCAGACACGAGGAACTATCTTCCTTACTCTATTCTGCCAGCCATTATTCAAACCATGATTGACTCTTTTGATCTGATGTGTAGAGGAGGAAACACCTCCTTGATTTCCCTAATCCCAAATGCATGCTTGTGTCTTCTCATTCTCCTTATTTCATTGCACGGTTGCACTTCATTAAAACATCTTCTTGTTAAAACCCTTTCACTGTGGAATCTTTTTCCTGCCATGTCCATGTTTGTTAAATTAAACAAATGAGTTTTGTGTTTATTGTCATTAGAAACATTGCGCAAGATAGGGTAGCTCTCATTTCAACATTTGGACATGTGTATCTACTGGCAGCCATGTTTATTTACCAATACATTTGAAATGAAATCCTTTAATTTGAGGTAATAATTCATCACAATTCAATCTTAAATTCCTTGCAGATATGAGCATTGCAATCAAATAGTGTTGATCAGTTTTGAAAAACTGCAATAAGGAATCTCTGGAAGTTTTTAACCCTGGGCTGCTTAGGATATTTTATCTAGGAAATACTGCATTGCTTCCATTTTTATCTTGTAGTAAACCACTAAAACTGTTCTTTGGTTACTTTGTGAAAGTTACATAATTTAGATATTGCATTACTATGAGAAAAGCCCATGTCTTTGGGGTTGGTCTGACTCAAGTCCTCAGTGAAGCCACTAGGGATTCTTATAATCTATCTATATAGAAATGGCAGGTAGGCTGAGAGGCAGCTCCCTATATACTGAGGTCTGAGGTCCCCGAGTTGAAGCTCAAAGAATGAGATGCCAAAATCAGAGACCTTTGGTTCCAAATTCTGACAAATTGTCTATGACTCCAGCTTTCATTGTGCTAGGCCATACTCAGGGCAGAGGGTTACTGTCTGTGCCTTACCGTGCCTCGTGACATTTGATCTGAGAACTATGTGCTCCGTCCTTTGCAATTCTCTCCCACTCTTCCAGTGATCAGAACTTACAGTGTCTTTCGACTTCTGCCTTTGGCTCTTCATTGTCTTCGGTCTTTCAAAGTTTCAACTTCCATGCCATCTCTAGGATTCTCAATATCGCCACTGGCTTCCTTAAACTTAAAGACTGTGTCCTTGGTGATGCTCTAAAACTTTCTTAGTCTCCAGGGTTATCACTCCAATATTCCTATTTAGGTTTACAGATCCATATAGGTTTATAGATCTGAGCTTTGTTTGTGGGGAACCTTTATATCCTGGTGGCTTTCTGGCATTCTTTAGTCATCTTTTTGGTTCCACAACTGTCAAGCCACTACTGAGGATATGCTCTATGTAGTCTCCTTTCATAGTTCACTTTACTCATGCTAGAGAAAAAGTGCAAAAAAGACCATTCCAGTGAGTCTATTGAATCCTAATATTGCAAGAAGAAGGGGCCAGCTCACAGGCAATAGCTTTCCAGAAGATCCTGAGAAATCTGGAAAATTAAACTGCTTCTATTCAGTAAAGGTGATGTGACACACTTGTCCTCAGACTGTAATTTAAACCTCACTGCAGTCCCCAGCTCCTCTAATCACAGGCCTCACACAAGGACTAGTCATAGGCTTCATATAAGTCCGTCTACATTTTACTTTAATTAAAGGATTTTCTGCTTAGTTGCAGGGGGTGGGTATAGGGATGCCTTATTTATTCTTTGGCTTCCTTAAAGACTGTTGTGTGGAGATGTTGTATGGAGAGAGCTTTGGTCAGAGGCCTCTAAACAATAGCAGGTGGGAACACTATGAAGTCACCAAACAGAAGTGCAGTATTGTGAAGCCACATTTTAATAAAGCTAAAGAAGAAGAGTATTGGTATTAACCCTTCCTCTTTTTTAAATTTTTATTAAAAATTTCCGCCTCCTCCCCACCTCCCATTTACCCCCTCCCCCCTCCACTCTCCCTCCCTCTCCTGTCCAAAGAGCAGTAAGGGTTCCCTGCCCTGTGGGAAGTCCAAGTTCCTCCCGCCTCCATCCAGGTCCAGGAATGTGAGCATCCAAACAGGCTAGCCCCCCCCCACCCCAAAGCCAGTATGCGTAGTAGAATCCAAATCTAGTGTTATTGTTCTTGGCTTCTCAGCCCTCATTGTCCGCCATGTTCAGGGAGTCCGGTTTTATCCCGTGCTTTTTCAGTAACAGTCCAGCTGGCCTTGGTAAGTTCCGAATAGACCAGCCCCACCATCTCAGTGGATGGGAGCACCCCTTGCAGTCCAGACTTCCTTGCTCATGTTCTCCCTCCTTCCGCTTAAGCAATCCCTATATCTCCATAGCGTCACAAAACACGCAATTTCACTTGATCTTTGTACAGGTAATGGCAGAAATGACAGAGACCCTTCTTCCTTCCTTGTTAATTCATACATAAACTTTGATCTTGGCATGCCAACCAGATAGACACAAACTTCTTAACTTTTTTATTATGAGTTTTGGTAACCCTAGGAACCTTTTTTACCCCAGAGCCTTCTGCATGTAATTATTTTCCAAATGATTTTTACATAGAACAGATAAAATTGAGTTTGACAAGTTAAGCCTAACCAGGTTTCATATCTTTGTCTTTTTGACAGCTCTCAGCTTCATTTTCACTTCTCATTATGCTGCTCACATTTATTTTGTATCTTAGCACATCACTTTCTCTCCTCACGTGTGGACTTCACATCCTTTCCCTACCACTGCCAGTGAGGAAGCAAGTTGCAAAACAGAATATAGATTAGAGACCTCAATTGTTGAGCGCTTGTATGTAACCTGAATTTTTATTAAAAACATACATAGCAATTATGTCTGTAAAATTAAGATAGCATCTAATAAAATAGATTCCTAGCAAGCTGTTTTAAAATACATGAATTCTACACACACACATGCACTCACATACAAAGCTTTCACATACACATAGCACTCACGCGGAGTAAGCCATTGTTCTCAAAATTTTAAAAATCAAGGTTAAAAGTGTGCAAGAGCTCCTCACAGCTCACGTCCTCTTTCCGTGCTCAAAATTGTTTTGTTTATAGAGTCCACACAATTATTATCATTGCTCTATGATCTTCTAAAATACATGGGCACCCTCTGATTCCCTCCCCTTGTTAACCATTTCCCAAATGAAATATCATCGGCACGTTTGTTGTTGATGGATATTTTAATTTTAATCTGTGAATTTACCTCTATATTCCGTTCATCTGTTCATCTGTTTAATGTAGTAACTGTCTTCAAGGATCCTAAATCAGGAACAAGAAAAAATCTTGATTGTGTTAGAAGTAACCATGTCCATCAAACTAGAGATTCCAGAGGCTCCTCATTTCACATACGTTTGAATTTATACTTGATGGATTTTATTTTTTAACAGTCTCTAATTCACATGTTTTTGTTCATTAGCTTTTGTATTTATAGCTTTCTGAGTCAACTCTTGAGGACTCTAGTATAGCTTTAAGATTCTGTCTGTTTTCACTGTGAATCTATGGTAGAATAGTTTCCTCTTCCAGCTGTTCATCTATCTGAGTCTGGTCAAGTCTATACAATTTTGTCAAGATACAATATTTCAGTATAAACTTCTGCTAATCCTGTGCTTTGTGCTATGCCCAAACCCCTAGTCCTTAGATATTGGATTATTGCACCAAAATCAGTAAAATAGTTTCTCATAGTGTACAGTAACATTAGTGACAGTTCTGCACAGATACAAAACTACTCAGGGAAGCTTCTAGAAATCTGAGGTGGGCACCTTAGTTCATTTTTTGGCAAGTCTGTCTTGTGTGTAAGCACCTCATTTAGCAATACTGCATCTTTTCACCTCTGAGTGCTCCTAGTTAAATGACTTTCAATCAACAAGACTTACAGTCTTTTTTTCCCCTAGCAAAGCATTTTCTTTACTGTTGCTTGAACTGAGTTTCTTGAGGCTGAGCTCACGTTACTCCTTCAAGACTTTGCTAATGTAACAAGAGACTGGTTCACTGCAGTATTCTGAACTGCCTACAGGTTCCTTAATTCTGTGGCCTCCAACTGCCATGCCTAAGGGCACACAAAGACTGAAGCACGACTTCCTTATGTATAGTGACAGGCTTTAGTTTTCCACCTTGTCATGTTCCTGTCAAGAAGCTTTCTTTTACTTACAAAGAAAACTGTTCTTTTCAACTCATAAAAATCTTTAATAGTGTACAATGATTTGGACGCCTATAAAAGAAAAATGGTCCTAGTAGACGAGCCCGTTTTGAGCTCATTTATTTCACAGCACACACGTTTCACTCAGGCTAGGACTGTTATTAGTGTGATGGGTCCTGTATCCTGGTATATTTGAGATCGCTGCTATTGCAGGCTCACATTCCACATTGCAAGAAAGATGGAAACAGTGGGATATGCAAAGAGGACAAAGCAAAACTCTCCAAGATCTCTGGCAGTGCGTGGATTCTGCTTCCATGGCCAGACTCAAATGATGCCTACCCTGAATTCCAATCTTGTTTTATACAAGTAAAACCATAAAATTTATTGGTTTATTTATGCATCAATTGACCCTTGTGGGGTGTTTCAAGTAATAAAGAAGCTGAACATTAATATGATATGCAGTAAAAAATGAGTAGTATTTTATGCACACTTTATGACATTGTTTAGTTTCCTGAAAATTTTGTATTAAAGTTGTACTAAAGTTGAATTTCCTTGTAAAACTCATCCCTTTTTCTTTGAAGGCTAAATTATAGAATGTCTCTCTCTCTCTCTCCCCCCCCCCCTCTCTCTTAATTTCACTTGTTTTCTTTGAAGACGGAAAATTAACTCACAGCCATATGATGTAAATACATAAGACTCATTTCACTTAAAGTAGTAATCTACTCTCTTTCCTCTTTGAGAGCGCTATGTGTGTACTACTAGCATTAGAAAGGCAGTGGAAGGTGGGTGGGTATAGGAGATAGTCATCTTATTTTCAGTCTTTGAAAATGAACATGAGCAGACCAAACAGCACTACTGAATGGAAGAAATTTCCCTGTATACAATCAAAATTTAATTTTTTAATTAAAGGTTTTATATGCATTGGTGTACTGTCTACATGTAAGTTTGTGTACCACATGCGTGTCTGGTGCTTGTGGAAATCAGAAGAGGGCATCAGATCCTCTGGAAATTAAATTACAGATGATTCTGAGCCAACATGTATGTGCCGAGAACTGGATCTGGGTCACCCGAAAGAACAAGTGAGCGATCAATCCAGTCTCATCAGATTTAGTTTCCTGTTAACTAACAACAAACATTGGCAAAGTGGAAGGGGCCACCTAAACTCATTTCTAGTAACTCCAACTTTATGCTCACTTTCTTTATTATTTCTTGGATACTCAAAGTGTCCCACCCACACTCTCTACTGAATTAGTATTATTAAAACTACACATTTCTCTAAAGAAATTTTGTCTGGTTTCTACTGATAATGTGTTTCCCTGCTGCTACAATATCTTTTGTATTAGGAGAAAATCCCTGTGTCTGTAGAGAAATAATAACTTCCTTTACTTGTCTGACTAGCATACTATTGACATCACTACAATAGAGACTAAGAAGCAAGAAGCATATAAATACATCTAATATCTTCATATGCTTACAGAAGTTTCCAGAAGGGAAATGAATACCAGAAGAAAGCATTATTCCCCTTGATTTTTAAAACCTTTTCCAAAAAGGATGGTAAATTGTGTGACATTGGAAAAGTGTCAGTAAATTTCTGAATAGCAGTGAGAATATGTATGGAAGATGCTGCTCTCGGGAGAAAGTATTTCAGCAGGTTTGGTTGTGAGTTTGAGTTTCATTCTCTGGTGATATGTATTTTCTCAACTAGGTATGGTGGCTGCTGAGGGCTTAAACCAGTAGTAGTGCTGCAAGCTTAAGAATGGCCAGAGCTCTAGAGGGATGCTTTATTTCAGATATATCTGAAATAGAGCAGACGCATAAGGAGGATTTCTTTTTCTAGTGTGAGACAGGAAGGATGTGAGTCTGGATGGCAGAGGAGGTAGGGAGAAATTGGGAGGAGAAGCAGACGGTGAAACTGTTGTCAAAAACATTCTTTTGATTTGTTTTCAGTTGTAGGTAGCTGCTTCTCATGGGTCTTCAGTTAAGAAGAACTTAGATGCTGAAGGTCATATTTTGGGTTCAATGTTCTGAACAACTTCATTCTGAGTCCAAGCTCTGCTGACTTCTCCCTCTGTTTAGTCAAACTCCAGCTACACCCTTAAGCTTCCATTCTCACAGATGGGACAGTACTCCTTCTCTTGATTTTTATGTCCTTCTTGCATTTGCCATAGAATTCGTAAGTGAATAAATGTAGTCAATTTAATCAGTATATCAGTATTAAGGATTAGAATTAGTCTTGGCATGAGAGTGTGTGCCTTTATGATTGGTATTGCACTCATATACTAGTCAGCAGTGTTGGCACTAGTAGAGGGAGATATCAACACTGTGAACTAATGGGTAATGAACACTTAACAAAAACTTCTGCATGTGGGAAGTGTGAATTAGAGGTGACACCAAAGAATATGCATGGTAAGATCCTGCTCCCTAAAGTCTGCCACCTTTTCACATTATTTTAATGTGGCAAGAAAAAATGGTCCCTGGAGTCTTTTATGAAGATAACAATGTTGCACCCAAAAGCTTCCATTTCTTTATGCCACTACTTTGGTGTTAGGCTATAAACATACAGTTTATGGGACAGAAAATGTAGATATTTCTGACTAATAATGGAGTTATATTGCCAAAATCCTATAAATCACTTTCCTTACCCAGTTCATTTGTAATTTTGGAGTACAAGGAATGGTGTCCACCAATACTATGTATCTGATCTTTTCTTCTTGTTCTTTTATTTAATATTCTTCATGAATAAAGTGAGGTATGTATAGGAATAAGGTTGCTAGTTCAAAGGCTTTAAAATCATCTCTTTTATTTTTCTTTGATATTCAAAGTGTCCTCTATGCCCTTTATATAGTAAAGGTAAAAGACCTAAAAGTTTTCAGTGCAAATGAGGGATGTGACATTTTTATCATGACACGATTTCCCTCTTGTCCTTGAAAAGATATTTTTCTTCCACTCTAAAGATATAGTTGTCACATAAGAGCTAAAATACTAGGTCTCTTCAGTCACCTATAAAAGTATAGATGCCTAAGTTGTTAAACACAGTCCTACAAACTAGATCAAGGATTAAAATGACAAGCTTACTTAATATTGGATGGACAATTTAGGCTGGAAACTCAATTTCCTGCCATGAAATTTAACCTCTTCTCTTTAAAATGAAAAAAGAGAATTCTCAATGGCAATTTTTCTGTCTTCTATTTCACTTGAAAATTCAATGAATATCTACTTTACTGGTCTGTTCTTTTCTTACCTGACTAACTCATTTTTATTAAAAAATCAACATGAGTATATTTCAGGAAGACAGAAAAATAGAAATGAAAAAGGAATTACGATAATCTTGAAGAACCATCTTTATACGTTGGAAAGTGACACAGGCTAATAGATTTTTTAAGCAAGTTATTTAAGCACTCAGAGGTGGTAATTATGTTCTAAAATAAGCAAAATAAAGTGAATTCCAGACTTGCTGAATTACAGTAAAATTGGAAATAATGCAAAAAATATTTGCTGAGCTAAACTTATCAAATCTACTTAAGAGTGAGGCAGTTTATAAATGTGATATAATTTAAACAAGTTTATGCAAAGAATTATTAGTATTGATCTATTACTTGCCAAAACTTTAAATAAATGTGGCTCTATACATTTTATATAACAAATACATAATTTGTAACCTATTCTTTCACAATATTTTTATTATAATCATTAGGCATTGTGTATGTACTCCTTGTGCTTCCTCCTTTGATGTTTTTTTTTTTTTTTTTTTTTGCTCCATTTTGAACAGACAGCTACTTTGGACCGGCACCCAGTGTTTATTTCTAATTTTCTTAACTATCACCCTACAGTTTCCAATGTTCATCATTTATATTCATCCTGGAACCTATGGATATTGAATCTATGAGTGCCTCTTTCTTTACTTAACTTTTCCAGATCGTGTATCATGTACTAGATTCACTTTGTGACTACTCTAGAGCACTTGGACTGAAGCAAGACTGAAGCCCTGGGAAGAAGAGAAGAACATTCATATTTAGAACATGTTTATCCTATCAAGATAAATTGCTGCCCTTTTAGGGGAGGTAGTCCTGTGAAAATAACCTGTCATCTAATTGAGTGGTTTGAAAGATGATAGCATATTGGGGCTGAAAAATCCATCTTTGTTTTACTAGTAAGTAGATTAGTCGGAGTGACGGCACCTCCTACAATTCAACACAAGTATAAATCTTAGCCCTGTCACAAAGACTACGTGGAAAATATTCGATTGCTAGGACACTGGAATTTCCAAGGACAAGAGCTGAGTGACACAAATAGAGAACTCGTTAGGCCACTGAGTGTATTTGATACCCAGTTCCTCTTTGATGGTGAATGCTCTCTTGTCAGCATTGACATGTGAACATATATCTTTGGCATCATGTAATACCTTCACATGCTTCTCTTAAAGTTCTCCTTTATTTGCAAAGTCTATGAGTGTGAATTTAAACTATTTTTAATTTTATATTTTTATATGTTATATATAAATATATAAACTGACTGTATAATTCTGTCTTAGATAATATCTCCTAATAAAGACTATCAAAAGCGAGGTGTTTGGGGATAATTTATGACACCACCTATTTTGGGCTCCTCCCAATTTACTATTATTCATGTACTGAACTGACCCTTCCAGAGACCTAGCTTAGCTTTTCTCTCCACATATTATTTTTTGCAAGAGTGAAGAATGTTATTATGTATTTAAATTTTAGTGTTTAACTTTATGACTAATGTAAATTACTATATTTTTTCTCAGAGTCCTTCTGTCGTGTGTGATGTTCAATATAATTTGGTTATATCAATATCGCACTGCTTTGCTTTGTTATACTTCTCTCAGACTATCATCAACATATCTCTTTTCTAACTTTATGTCTTTTTTAAAAAAATCCAGACAATCCAGTTAATGCTTCCAATATATGCTTGGGTATGAAGCCATCCCTTGGGGCATGAGCAACCTACCAGGGCATGTCCTGAAAGGAAACTTACTATTTCTCTTCCAGCCATAGTATGCTTTTTTTTAGTAGGTCAAATCTTACAGGAGTATATTATGCTGTGGGTTACTCTTTGTGTTGTTTTTATTGTTATTTGGAAATAAAAAATACATAAGCAAGTCCCAGGCAGAGTGTTTGATATTCCACAGGACTTCTATATCAGATAAAATCCTTAAGTAGTAGCTTTTAATGGAGAGGAGTGAATCACCTTCAAATACCTAGACCTTTCAGGGTTCTCTCACATCTCAAGGTACATCTCTCTTTCCTCTGATGTATTCATTTTATCAGAGGTTATAGAGTCTCAACTTTTCTCAACCTGAGTCTGATTTCTGTCTCATAGAATTGTCTCAGTTGAGAGGCTAATATCTCTTGGTCTCCTTTCTTCTTACAGTTGAAGGCTAGCAATAAATATTGTTTTCGGATTCTGACATCAGAAGAAAAGAATCACCTCTTCTGTCTTCTATCTGTCATATATCAACAGTATAGGAATTTGCCATTTTCTTTTCATGTTAATTTCAAATTTGACAAAAATTTTCACATGTGTAAGGTAGTGCATCTGTAATTGAACTTTCTTCCATTGATTTTTCATCTCTTTTCAGTCAATTAACATTTAAAATTCACTTCTATAATATACCAGTTGTCATCAGTATTCAAATTACGATTCATCAAAGAACTGTTTTGACCACACATCTGGTGATGTGGTAATGATCCAGCTCCAAACCCTTAGTTTTAGGCTTGGTTCCTCTCCATGCCTGGTACTAACAGGTGTATTGGGTTCCTGAGGATGTAGACCTAGAAGAAATTAGGATCTGAGAAACTTATTTAATAGGGCCCACAGAAGGTAAAACTGATCAGAGTGTGAGAGTTAGGCAGAATAAGAAGCTAATCTTCAAGCTAGAGTATTCATTTTAGATGCATCAGGACTAAGCTGTAGAGTTGGGATGAACACTCTTCCCACCGTTATAGCAAAATAACTGACAGCAATCCACCCTATGGGAAGAGGATTCATCTGGCTCACAGCTTGAAGTTATAGTCATCCTGACAAAGAGGAAGTGCCAGGAGTGTGAGGTTTGGATATGGATGTTTAACAAAATTACCACTACACAGAGAAAAGGTTAGAGCAAGGTAAGTTTTGATACCTTTGAAGAATGAAAATGCTATTATTTTGTGTTCATGCATTATAGACAGTAAATAATAGAATGCTATTGTAGATGCATTTATTGTTTCTGGGTTTTAAATTGTTGCCAAATACCATTCTAATGCTGAGAGCATGGCCTCTGAAATAACCCCAAAATATCCCAATCTTCTGGAATTCTCATGGTGCTGTTTTTTCTCGAGAGTGGGAAAGCTCTCATTATTAATTTCCAATGAACGGAATATAACAAAGGAAGTATGATACTGATTTTGGCATTAGGAAACAAACTGACTTCTGTTTGTTACAGCTGTTCTTTCTCTTGGAGAGAAATCATTTGTTATGATTTCAACTGTGTTTTGAAAGGCACAAATAGGAAGAAACTGATTTCTTCAGGCCATGGGTAGTAAGAACCCAAAGTCAGATAGCTAGCTCAAGAGTGAGGCAAGAGGCGGTTCTTTCATTCACCACCTGATCCTTGAGGTGACTCAAACACTAGTCATCTCTGGAATAAGTCACAAGAGTCCAACTATGTCATTCCCAAGTCCTCATTTATGGAAGCTGTGTGGCAGCAGCAGCTAGTTGTTGAAATTTCCTCAGTCGGGTTCAGTTTGTTAAGAGACAATTGATAATACTTGAATATGTTCTGTGAAGACCATGCTAAAAAATGAAATCTCTGAAAAGAAATCTTCACAGGTGGGGTATTTGAAAGATAATTAATCCATCATTCTCTGCTTTGCTAATGGGTTTCTACTGAGTATAAAAAGAGCTGTAGCAGCCGGGCAGTGGTGGTGCACGCCTTTAATACCAGCACCTGGGAAACAGAGGCAGGTGGATATCTGTGAGTTCGAAGCTAGTCTGGTCTACAGAGCTAATTCCAGGACAGGTCCCAAAGCTACAGAGAAATCCTGTCTCAAAAAACCAAATAAATAAAATGCAAAAAAAAAAGAACTGTGGCATACATCGATCTAATCTATATGGATAGTAGAAAAAGGCAAGATCTCCTGAGTAAATTGGGAGCATGGGGACCTTGGGGGAGGGTTGAAGAGGAGGGGAAAGGCAGGGAGGGGAACAGAGAAAAATGTAGAGCTCAACAAAAATCAATAAAAAAATAGCCTAAAAAGAAATAGCTGTGGCTTGGGATTCTATTTCTTGTCTTCTCTCTTACAGTCATGTGAGCTATTTATTATCTTCTCACATTTCGTGTAGTGCTGTAACACCAAAACATGCTTATCCAAGTACAGCACTATGTTAGTCTTCCAAGTTTGCTTAACTAAGAAAAATGAATGTAGTTATTTTATAAATAATTTACCTGGCCCAGGTACTCTGTTACATTGATCTAGAATAGACTAAGAAGGGTAAGTGATACCCAGTATTCTAGCAAGACAGCTATTGTTACTTTCATTCATTATCTTCTATATAAATCCATATCTAGATACCTTGTATTTTGTCTGCTTTTTTTATTCTAAGGTTATAAGTTTTTTACTGATAATGAACCTTAGATAGATCTGTTTTCATCTGTATATTTGGACATATATTAGAAATTTTATAATATATTTCATTTGATAAGCTATATTAGAGTGATTCCATTTAGTTTATTTCTTTGGAGCTTGATAATTTAAATATTCCTTAAGAATTTTATTATTATTATTATTATTTTAGCTTGTATGTGTGTGTGGAGTGTGTGTATGTGTGTGCCCTCAGAAACCAGATGAGCCAGTAGACCTTTTGTAGGTGTACATAAAGGTGGCTGTGAGTTACCTTAAGCTGGTGTTGGGAAACGAACTTGGGTCTTCAGAAAGAACAGCCTGTACTTTTAAGCACAGAGTCATCTCCCCAGCTCCAATTAATACTTGTTTTTTGAACCCCTAAGATCTTGTATGTAAAGACCTTCAAAAGGAATGAATCATAGATGATTCTTCTATGATATTTGCAGCTTTATCTATGGAAACACAAAGGTTGAAAGCATCCTATATCAGCAAAGACTGTACTGCTATGACTAGACAATCTTATTTCAAAATTCTTTCTCAAACAGAACCCTGGGATCATCTGAAAGGCTGCTCAGATGAAGCTGTCAAAAAGAATGCCCATGTGTGGCCTTCGTAACATCAAGAACTCGGGGTTGTTGAAAGTCTTATTTAGCCAGAGAAAGGCTGTCCCATTGACAGGATGGGAACTAGATAACTTCATATCTTAACATGCTAAGTTACTGAAGTTAAAGTAGCCAAAAGACTACCCACCTTGAGAGTACAGCACACAGTATTTATTTGCATGGATTCTCAAACCCTTTTTGGTGCTATTTATAGACTCTATAATGGCTAATTAATTGTAAACTATTTTTCAAAGAGTTCTCTGCTTTGAGATGAATTTTCATCCCTCATTCTGATGCATGTATGAAGCTCCTGTGCTTCCTAATGGAAGTCTAAACATTTCTTACATAGTTAAGGATTCGACTTTCTTGGCTTGGCTACCCAGTCAATTATTGTGTCCCAACTGCTTTTGATGTAAAACATCAGGCATCTCCTATCTCATCCTCTTTGATTTGGAAAATTGGTCCTCCTCTATTTTAAAAATATGTATTACTTATTTTCATTTAAAGAACGATATAGAAGAAAGTATATTCCCAGACTACCACTTTAAAAAGTCTCAATTACTTACCCCACTGTGTTTATTGGTATGTATGCATTCATATTTCTCTCTCTCTTTATATCTCTCTGTCTCTCTCTGTCTCTGTTTTTCTCTGTGTATATGAAGGCAAACATGTTCAAGTCATAGAAAAATCTTCGGGTGGTATCTATCTTTTAATTTTTTAACTTTTACTGATTCCTTGTGATTTTCACATTATGTATTCCTATTCCACCTATCTCCCTGTCCCATTGAATCTGCCCTCTGTCCTTGCAACCTTATCCCAAAACACAATCAAATTTAAAAGAAAAAACAAAACCAAAACAAAGAAACAAAACAAAAACAAAAATTTAAAAAAAATGAGAGAGAGAGAATCGTGTCATAGAAGCTATAATATGGCCCCTTCTGTCACAGTTTACCCTTTAGTCCATTTATCTTGCAAGTATTCAAAGTATTCATTGCCTCAGTTCTTTGGTCTGACTCGAGGTCTCTGTCGTCAGCTATGCCACTAATAATGGGCTCCCACTGAGGCTGCTCTTGGATATCCTGTTGTTGTCTTGTGTCATACAGATCCTGCTGTTTTGGGTCTGTAGGACTGGTACCTTCACATGCTCTAACATTTCATAGATAGGGTGGATGTTGAGGTGGGCTAACTCATAGTCCCGGTTCTGGGCCTGGATGGTAGCTGGGTTGGTCAGCCTGTCAGCTCTCCCTCATCTTTGCTGCCAGGCAAGCTCTCCAGCACGGCCTCAGCTAGCTCACCCAATGCAGTTTGCCGCAAGAAGTGGGACCAGTTCTCCTGCTCGCAGGTCTTCAGATCCAAGTCCTGTACTCTAGCACCACCAAGGCCATCTCTGCAAGGTCCACGGTCCTCTCTCCCAATTGCTGTAGGGGTCATTGGGGGGCAGTTCTCCTGCTCTCATGAGCTCAGGGGGGCTCAGTTGTACCCCCAACAACAGGGTCAGCTGTAGTATGCTGCCCAGGAAGGGTGCAGGGCCCACTCTTCTGTGTGTTGCAACTGACGGGGTGGGGGGGGAGGCTAGTTCTCTTACTCTCATGACCCCGGGGCCAGCTGTCTCACCTGCTGCAGGTGGTAATGGGTAAGGGGGGCATTTTTTCTTACCTGTGCCACCACATGGCATATGGGAGACAGAGTCAGCTCTCTTCTCTCATGCCCTCAGGGTCAGCTCACCTACATCCCCGACAACAGGGTCAGCTCTGGCATGGTACCCATGTTAGGTGTATGCCTGTGGTGTGGTGTCAGATGACAGAGTGCAGGGCTGGGGGTTGGAGGCAGCTCTCCTTCTGCTATATCCAGTGAGGAACAGAGGCAGCTATCTCAAGACCAATGAAGGGCCAGGCTAGCATAGCATTCGATGGTTCCAATAGGCCCCCTGTGCTAACATGGGCCATGGACAACATCCTAGACTTTAGCTGCAGCCGGATCCTGGAACCAGACATGGCCTTTGCAAGTACCTTGGGCCTGGGTGTTTCCATGCCCCAGTAGTAGCAAAGGCCACCCAGGTAAAGTATGGCCCTGGTGGCAGCACGGCCCCTGGGCACTAACATAGCCATATGTCTGAATAAACCCTGGGCATCTGTGGAGCCTTTAGTGGTAACAGGAACTATAGACATCATTCCAGACCCTCAGCACTGCAGGGTCATGGACCTAGACACGGCCCGAGGAAGTAGCCCAAGCCGATTATCTCCATGACGGCAGGTGGCAGCAGCAGCCATCCAGATCAGCACGTCCCCGGAAGCAGAACAGCTCATTGACACACACTGCAGTCCGGACCCCAGAATCAATATGGTTTTTGGTGGCAAAATGGGTCATGTGCAGCATTACGCACCCCTGCTGTGGTAGGATCATAGACTCAGACATGGTCATAGGCAGGAGCCTGGCCCAGATGTCACCATGGTTCCAGGTGGCAGCACAAACCCCTTGGATAAGCATGGCCTCTGCAGTCATGTGGTCCTCAGTCACCAACATGGCTCTGGGTGGCAGCCAAGATTCCTGGCATCGGTACAGCTTTCACTGGTCCCAGAAGCTTTAGACAACAGCACAGACCCTGGGCGTGGTAGGGCCACAGTTATCTTCCTTTTTCAAACAAGGCAACATTTGACTAGAAATGATCAAGTTGACTAGATTGGCTGTCCAACAACCCTGGGTCTGCCTATCTCCATCTTCCATCTGTAATGCTGGGATTAAGAGTTTGCCCCGACTGCTGGGATTTATTTTTTTTAAATGTATTCTGGAGACTGATTTCTGGGTGCCAACATCAGTTCTTTGTGTTTTTATGATCCAGCTATCTTCCCAGACTTCAATTATTTCATTTAGAAAATCTCTGGTTAAAAAAAAAAGGGGGAGGGGGGAGAATCCACAAGGATGGCACTAGCTAAGACCCTAAGCAATAGAGGAGAAGAAGCCTAATCTTGATGTGTCCTGTAGTCAGACTGATGATTATCTTAAATATCACCATAGAGCCTTCATCCAGCAACTGATGAAAACATAGGTAGAGATACACATCAGAGCACTGGACTGAGCTCCCAAGGTCCAGTTGAAGAGAGGGAAGAATGGGTATATGAGCAAAGAGGTCAAGACCATGATGGGTACCCACTGAAACAGACTACCTGAGCTAATGGGAGCTCATCAACTCCAGATGGACTGGGAAGGAACAAGCATAGGACCAAACTAGTCTCTGACTGTGGTTGACAGTTGCATGCCTGGGGCAGACTGAGGAGCCACTGGCAGTGGCACCAGGATTTATCCCTACTGCCTGTACTGGCTTTTTGGGAGCCTATTTTTGGGATACCTTGTTCAGCCTAGATATAGTAGGAAGGGCCTTGAATCTTCCACAAAGCAATGTACCTTACCATCTCTGAGGATTGGATAGGTGTGGGGAGGGAGGGTGTGTGGAGGGAATGGGAGGAAAAGAGTGAGTGGGAATGTGGATTAGTATTTTTAAAAAAATCTAATAAATTATAAAAAAGATTTATAATCCTACTATTTATCTCTAAGATAATATGAAGTATTAATCTTGCCTATTCTTGTAGTTAAATGTCATCATGAGAATTTTATCAAAAAGATGTCAATATGGGTCACTGGATAAATAGCTTGTAATAATGAATATGCATCTTGATAGTCTTCTGCTTCACTCATTTACACAAAATTTGTATAATAGAAAAAATTATGTTTAGTTTTTTTGTAAGGCAAAATATTTTTTAAAGCTCATAGCATTCTTTTTACTAAAGGATTCCCTGATTAATTATTTTTGAAACAATTAATAATTTTTATGCCTCTAATGATCCTGTAGTTTATCAGTTTTATATAGGAATATAGGGCATTTACAATGAAAAGATGAAATTCATGTATTATACTACAAACTCATTTTTCAAAGGACTCAATGAGAGAGAAAATTGGAAAGGATAAATGAAGGGCAGTATTAAATCTCTAGATAAGTTGGAGGTTATAATACTGAAAATACTCTGGTTATTAAAACCAAGAGATAATGAAGTTGGCAATTGTCTGACTTCAGGTTGGCGCCTGAACATTGTAACATCAGTCTTGTTTATTGATTGTGGAACCCAAGTAGTCCCCTTGATTTAACCCATCTTAAAGTTTCAGTATTACCCTTTTGTGGCTATCTTCATAAAAAGAGATCCATTTTTATTCTGACTGTAATCTAAGGTGAGAATCAACTGCCTAAAGAAGCAAATGTTTCCAATGGCACCTGTTGTTACCATCCCATCAAAACAGTCTGGTCTCCAGTCTCCTGGAGGTGATGGAAGTAGTCAAGTGTCAAAATGACTCGAGGATTCCTGGTAATAACTGCTCTATTAATTTGCATCATTGTAAAATTACAATAAATGTCTCACTTCTTTGGTTAAGAGTCATCACATATGGATAGCAATCGTGTTCTCTCTGTTTATTGCAAGAGTTTCTCTCTCATGACTTGGGGATAACCTGTGTCATTCCTGGAAGGTCTTCTCTATCATGGCCATTCTCCAGTAGACTGGCAGATTTCTTCCAGATGTGTTATTTATTCACAATTTCAGTCTTTCCTAGATCTCTTCTTTTCATAGAAGCTTCCAGGAAACCCTCAACTTGTTAAGAATTTTAGACTTTTCTGACTTCAGTCCCTTCTCTTCTTTCATACTGTGCATTGGCAGGTAACATCAGACCTCCTAAGTGCTTCACTTAACCTCTGAAGACATTTAGAGGAAATAACAGCACAAAATCCTCAAACATTTCATGCGTGACCAACTTTATAATGAATTTGGCATCTGGAACCATTTACATGAAATGAAACAAACAATAGATCGCAGAAATTCCAAAAGGACAATTTTCTAAGTACTTTTGCTGAAATGGGTAATGTCCCCTTTGATATCCTTACTTGAATTTCAGATAGACTGAGTTTCCTAATGTGACTTAGCTTATAAGCTATTACTTCTGTTTTTGCAGATCATGTGACTCTAGCAAATACCATTTTATTATGGAAAAGCTACATACAACTTAAAAAGATCTAAATCCATTATATCAATAAAATATGTAAAAGTCAAAGAAAAGTTTCACTCAAACAACTTTGTTTGTAAAAGATTGGCCTAGAGGCACAAATTGTCTTTGGTCTGCTCATTTAGAAGTGGCGGTGCAATGTTTGAATGTATGATCTTTTTCTCAGCTGACACAGCAAGAGAGCATCTTAAAAAGTTATTAGCTAAACAGAAGCATTTTCCCTAGGTAAAAAGAATCATCACCCATATTATCCTATAAAAATTCATCTGCCGCTTTGAGATGAGATGAAAAGTCAATTGGCCTTTCCTGTGAGTGCCATCTGTGTCCGAAGGAGGCTGTTACTCTAATGCAAAGCAGACTTGCAAGAATCAGACCATCCATCATCATCACTTTGTGGTGCTTGCGACACTTCATTTTCTAGAATAATTTGTCATCGTGGGGAGCACAAGATTTGTCTGAATTTGTGTCAAAGGTTATTGACTGAATTGCCACCTCATCTTTTCAACCCATTTGTAAATATGAGCATGTCCGGGCAGAGGCTAATGGCTTCACTGAGGGGATGAACTTGTCCAGGTGAGGAAAAGAAAAGTGCTGGAAACGTTCGTCATTTCACTGGTTTCTAAGGGCAGCATTGTTTAGAGGTCACCCAGGAAACTCCACCTAACCTTCTCTCTTCTGCTTAGCTCCAATTTTAGAAAACATTAAGAATGATCAGATTACTCTTCTATTTCTGACAAAATCCTTTGCGTGTGATATGATATACACTAGAATTTAAGTCATGATTGCATGAGAGTAACCATCCATTTTCCACAAAGTGAAAAGAAAAGGTGTTTAATTTTTATTGTATTTCTATGAATTTCTCTTGTATTTTTATATTAATTTGCTTAATGTGTATGTGCATGTGTGAATATATGCTTACTCTATATCTATACATACTTAATTATTTCTTGAACTAGACATTATCCTAAGGAAAATAGTTTGACTAGTGAGGAAATCTACTGACCTTTGCTGATTGTGTCTCTGCTCTCTGAGAGACTACTATAAATGACCTGTCAAGAGTATATTTGTAAAGCATGATAGAGGGCCATCAGAGGTTGCATAAAAGTATACATTAATTATTCATGACAAAAATAGAAGAGATATTTTAATAAAACACCTGGGAGATTAGAAAATAGATAAATTGCTTTTGATTTTCTCCATTTCAGCTAAGGTCAGATAAATAATTTATTTCCACTTTTCATCATAGAGCATGCTACTCAGGGGTTTCTACATGGAGGATGGATACATTTTAACCCTCTGTCTGCAATTCAGCGCTTCTATCACTTTGGAGTAATATTAGAAGCTACATTCATAAAGTCTCAGCAACATGACTGCCAAGTGAACAAAGATAGCACCAATCAACATGACTAAATGAATCAGGAAGGACCATGAGGACACAATCCTAAGAAAAGAATGATGGTCATCTGAGAAAATACGGGACCTGGATAGGTGATCTTCCCCAGATTTGCACACCAGTTGGTTACTAAGTGGCAAATGATTGTCCCTGAAAAAAAAAAAAAGACAAGCAAACAAACAAAACCAAGTAACATTATATGGACCAAACAAGTTATATTTAGGAATATATATGTATATGCATTTTCATACATTCACACATGCAGTGACAACTGGTGAAAAAAGAGATTGTATATTTGAAGGAGTAGGTAGAGGCGTGTGGGAGGATTTTGAGGAAGAAAACAGAGGGGAGAAATGCTGTAATTAAATTATAATTTTAAAACCAAAAAGCTTTCAAAACATTTCAAAATGTACTTTGAATACTTAAGATTTTTTCTCTATGAAATCTTGACTCGGATAACACAGCGACCGACAAGAACACTGCTGTGCTTTAATTTCACACACCCGAGTGAATGTTGCCTTCCTATTGAAGGTGTTCCCAGTCTTCTTCTTCCCACAATCGGTTACTCGAAGCCACAAAGAATAGACACAAAAAAGAAGTAATGTAAATGTGTACTGCCGTTCAAGTCCTTTATGTTGGTAACCAGACCACCAGACTTCCAACACTGTACAGAGCATCTTTCCTAGTTTATAGCCAGTTTGTGTAGATAGAGTAGTTATATTAGGTTAAATATTCTTCAGATTTCTGAAAAATGTAACAACAAAGTTTTAATAGTAATCGATGTTTGGCATGATTACTATGCTAGGCAATTTCATCTTTCCTAGTTTATAACCAGTTCATGTAGACATAGCAGTTATATTAGGTTAAATATTCTTCTGATTTCTGAAAAATGTAACAACAAAGTTTTAATAGTAATCAATGTTTAGAATGATTACTATGTTAGGCGATTTCAGGGAAAATTTTTGAAATCATTTATCTTTAGAAGTCAACCCAAAAGGCTAGAAATGGACTCTGCTAGGAACAAATTTAGTTCCCTATACAGGGAAAATGAAATGTTAAACATGGGTAGTAGGAAATGATAAGGGATATAAATGGGACTCATGAATTTGCCCACTTAAATAGAATTAACTGCCAATTTATGATAATTATAGGAACTATGTTAAGGTCATAGTAAACAGAACACTGGCTTTTAAATGAGATGTTGAAAAAAATCTCATGTCATTTGATTTTGCCAAGTTTTTAATATGAGGGTTTGTCAAATGTATTTTTCTTCTTTCTTTCTCTTGACCTATAATCATTTCATACTATATATCCTGACTGCAGTGTCTCCTCCCTCCACACTTCCCTGCTCCCCAGATCCACTCCTCTTCCATTTACCCTCAGAAAAGAGCAGGTTGCCCAGGGATATCAACTGAACATGGCATAACAAGATGCAATAAGACTAGGCACAAAACTTTATGGTTGGACAAAGCAGCCCAGTAGGAGGAAAAGGGTCCCATGAGCAGGCAAAGAGTCAGTGATGCTCTCACTCTAACTGTTAGGAGTCCCACAAACCCCAAGCTAAATAACCACAGCAGGGGATGCAGAACACCTAGCTCAGACCCATGCAGGCTCCTTAATTGTCACTTTACTCTCTGTGAGCCCCATACGTTGTGTTTAGTTCATTCTGTGGGCTATGTCCTGATATCCTTAAACCCTCCGTCTCCTACAATACTTCCTTGTCTTCTTCTGTGGGATTCTCTGAGCTCTGCCTAATGTTGAGCTGTAGGTCAGTGCACCCAGTCCCAGGAGCTGCTGCAGGAAGTCTCTCCATAGACAACTGGGCTCGGCAATGATCTTTGACTATAGGAATAATTTTTTAACCTTTTTTTTGGTCAGTTGTGTTTGATTCTATTTGAACAGAAAAGGGGGAATGGTGTTGAAAGCCCTTCTGTCTATGTGTTGCTTTTATTGATTAATGAATAAAGCTGTTTTGGCCAGTGACTTAGCACAATAGAGCTTGGTGGGAAAACTAAACTGAATGCTGGGAGAAAGAAGGTAGAGTCAAGAAGATGCCATGTAACTATGAGAGGAGAAAGACGCAAGCTGCCAGCTGGAACCTTGCTGATAGGACATGAGACTCATTTTAAAATATAAAATAGTATAAATGGGTTAATTTAAGATATAAGAGATAGGTAAAATATGCTTAATCTATTGGACGAACAGTATTGCAAATAATACAGATTCTGTGTGATTATTTTGGGTCTGAGCAGCCAGGAAATGAAAGAGCAGCTTCTGCCTACAAAATGGCGTTGAATGAACAAGCAGCCTCCCTCAACACCTAGGTCTTTAGGCAGAAAAGCTTTTGGTTTCCGGCAACCAGGCAATGTCAGGCATAGGTTCCTTTTAGGGATTGGACCTCAAGTTAGACCAGTTATTGATTATATGTTTCATGTATTTTAAGAGACAATTGTTAATAAACCTTAATGTTATTTATAAGATATGATTTCTAAAGAAATCATCAGAACATTGGAGTTTCTTCCTGTTGTACATGTTCACCTACATGACATCAAGAAGCAGAGTGAGAGACAAACAAGCTTTCTTCCTCAAACCGCAAGACCAGAGATCAGACATGGATAGGAATTTTGAATGAAAGAACAGGAATTTAACTTTAAAATGAATTTTAGAAAAATGTTTACGGTTTCTTTGAGGTTTGATATCTCTCTGCTGGTGCCATTTTTCAGTAAGTAATGTAGTTTAATATACTGTTCAGATGAAAGTTTCCCATTCAGGTGGTCATTTCAGGCATCAAAGAATAAATCCAGTCATAGAAACTCAAGTCCGTCTCTAAACAAATGGAGGACACATTGTTTCCCATAGTAAATCCAAGTATGTGATCTATTATAAACCAAAGGGAAAATAACAGTAAAACTTTCATTATTAATACAAGTCTAGTAAAAACCTTGTAGATAATTTCACTATTTCATTATTTAAGGCAAAACAATAATGATAACATTCTAATTCACAATACAGATATGTTTCTGTAGATATTTGCTTAATGGAAGGATGGATTCAGACCAAAGTTAGCACATTTTCACTGAAAGAGAAAATGTTCTTCTAAAATATTCTTCTAATTTTTTATTCATGAACACAAGAATAAATCCCTGTTTCTTCACTAAAATATTCACAACATTATAAACTAGTTAACCAAATGTATGTACCAATAATTTCAAGTTTGGTTCCCCTCAATTAAGGTGCAATTCTAATTAGTTAGAGAATAGTAGTCTCTAATTAGTCAGTAATGCAAGTTTATTACTTACTACAAAGACTTACCTAGCCCTGAAACTTGGGATATACTCAGCTGTCAACTCCTTGTAGTTGGTGTACTTTTTGAGCAAATCAAGATGAAGTCTATTTCTAGAGTAAACTGATCCATTTTTCAATGCCATGATTTTCTAGGTGGATGCACACATTCTATGCCCTTAGTCTTCAGAACAATCTTATTCTCGCAATAGCCTCCTGGCCTACACGGTCTTTTATTTGGGGCTTATGCAGTTTTCCATATTTATACAATAAAATTCAAAACAACAAATTGGGATTCTTTCAGCATTAGATCATTCCTACTTGAGGAAAGAAGAACAGAGCTCTTTGATACTCATTTCTATTTCTAATATTTTTAGTACTTTCTAATGCATTTCGTTTATTCATTTTTATTTAAAATGGATTTTTAAAAATACAAAATATTCTGATATTGTTTCCCCTCCCTCAACTTTTCCCAGAACCTCCTCACATCCTTGCTCACCCAAAAGACTCACTGCTAGAGTTTCAGAAAGTACAACTCAGCAAAATAGGTTCTTTGGCCAAGGAAAGAGTCACAGCCTTGGCAAATGGAAGCATGGTATCACCCAGAAATCAAGACAATGGGAGATGTTACTAAAATTTGTTTATCAAGAAATCCATAGGATCTTGAAATAAATATGAGGATGCTAATAAAGTTGTGGGGAAAGAGAAGACTAGAAAGGAAATAGACACCCCTTCCAGACAAAGTTGCTGATAGGAAATAAATAGGCAACCATCTTAGATGTACTTAGTAACTAAAATTAGATGAACTTAATTAGTTCATTGTAAACTTTGGCATTTAATGATATTTAATGACAATATCTTGGACATACACACAAATTTTAAATGAAAATTCATCTAATGTATTTGAAAAATAAATAGAATACATACTTATCAAATGACATCACAAAGACGAACCACAGCTCATTATTAAAAGTTAGAATAAAAGCCCCGGATCTCTGCAAACTTAAGAATTTCCATCTAGATTTCTTTTTGTTCTCCATGTAGATAACACTTTCTATACGCCTTTGCTCTGCAGCACTAAGGCCACTTTCCTAAATGTGAATAGTTCCTGAGGGAAATCTGTGTTTTCTGTCCTAACTACTACAGATTTATCACTGTCTGGCTGTAGTCTTCTTCGACAATAGGTGCAAACAACAGACCTTATTTTAGTAGGAACACAGGGCTAAAGTGACAACCATTTCTTTCTTCTATTCTGAGGATTTCCAGGTAGACAACAAGGCTGAAGAACTTTGGTGCTTCTAATGAATTTGGCAGTGAGAGAAAAGGTCTGTAATGCTAGCTAAGTCTCAAGTGGACAGGTATGTAAATATTTGGTATTTGGTTAGCTAACTCGATCCTACTAGACTCCAGAACATTTATTTTTAGTCCAATTTAAGATGCCACACGTTTTGTGTAATAGAACTTGGTATTTATTCTATTTTATTATTCAACTCATGAATTTCTGAACTTTCATGGGAGATGGAAAGGTTAATTGAGTAAAGAAAATTGGGCTTGGGGCAAAGATTTTAGACTGCGCATGATCTCTGAATACACAATATCTGTGGTCTCAAGGGAAGTTTCGGGAGAAGGGCACTGTTGAATATAAATGTAAGAAATTACTTATTCCTGGGACCTTCTGTTTAAATTGCTTCATTAGCCATGACTTGTGCTTTGATGAGTGTAAAAAAAATCCAAAAAGCATGTCAAGATTAGCTAGAAACTTAAAGATATTCATGACATCTTGGCTATAAATTCTGCATTTTAGCAGTGGAAGAAATTTAATCATTACTTTTGATCAGAGTTCACAATACATTCTCATTTTGTGTATTTTTAATTACAGAAACAAGATGAAATAGTGATTACCTGTGTTTCCTAAGCCATTTTCTTTGTAACACACACAGAGATTCTTTCAAATTTCAATCACTGATCAAATGACCAAATCTGAGGTGATTTAGCATAAAACATAAGGAGGATTCATCAACAGATAATAGAAGTTATCAGTAATCCACATGATGAGAAAGATATGAGATGCTGGTAAATTAAATAGTATTTTCTCAGGGCCATTTTTTTATCAAGAGAAAAGCATATGAGTGTAATATTGTGAGATTTCAATTCATGCAAATATAAACTATGTTATTGCTTAGAACTAAGATTAATATTTACTTAAAATAATTTTTCTTTCTATATACATATGTATACACATATTTATATTGTTTTGCTTCTGAAAAATCTCTAAATAATGTAACATGAATTTTATCACATGCCTTACGCAATTTATAGATTTTTTGAAATCCAGCTCTGCTTATTTCAGACACACTTTTATAGATTTAATAATTCTATGAATAGGACACAGGTTCATTTGATGCAGGAGGTAACAACAGCTTCTGGCAATGTATATGGTGTGTAAAACTAGAAATGTGTGCAGGTAAAGGAAACAGATGACCATTCTTGCACAAAAGGTGAGATTTTTCAATGTTTCACAAATGACAGTTTTCAAAAATTGTGATGGATGAGCCATGAGTAGCAATGGAAATCATCTGAGGACATGTCAACCAGAATATAGAGTCGATCATTTTCTTTCCTTGACTTAAGGGAAGTCAATTGCTTGCTTTTGGCAACACTTTGCAGCTCAGGTAAGATACTACGTCTTTAGTGAAATGCAAGTTATTTGAGCTAAGGAAAGCACTGTTCACCTACACTATGAGTCTCCTCAGGTCTCACATGATGTAGTAGAGGGGGCATGGGATTGTGAGTTAGGACACTTGATTCAAGACTTGTTCTGAAACATGCTGCATTATTTCTGTGCTTAGATTGATTTTCCCAAGTATTAGTTTGCTCAAAAGGAAAACAAATCTCTGACTGTGTGTTGGTTGATGTGAAGATCATTACAAATGGTATATGGATATGGCTCTCTACTTTGTGAAAATCTAGGAGAAAGGAGCTTGATGGACATAAATGGAAATAATAAAAGAAAAATTAATTAACCTAAGTTGATCAGTGTTAATTGCATGCATATGTTTAAATAATACCTAGGTCCCAATGATATTTACTATTATTATGTGTTAATTTTTTATATTATAGTATAATATAATCATAACCTTTCTCTTTTTTTTTCTTCCCCTCAAACCACTTCATATACCCTTTCTTAAAAACTTTCAAAATCCTGGACAGTTTTTAAAAGAACTGTTATTGCATGTAAATGCATATGTGTATATTTACCTATGTTCCTAATATACCCTTCTTACTCTGAATAATGCTACTCATTCATATGTTTTACTATGTGGTATTCGATAACCAAGTGTTGTGCTCGTCCCTTAATGAAAACTGTTTTTCCAGCACTCAGCATTCTTTAGTTTCCTGTAGTTATTTGTGTAAGGCTCATGTCTTGTGGTTTTCCCCCATACACGGTGGCCTGTCTATTGGTGTCATCCTTGTTCAGCTCACCTTTGATCAGTCATGTCTGCAAGACTGTACAGATATAGCTTCTGACATTACTAGGAGACACACTCTCACAGCAAACTCCTTAATCTCATGGATCTTATCATCTTTCCACAGGGTTCCCTGAACATGAGCGTGCTGTTTGGGGTTTTCTGTAATGGTCTCTTGTCTGTTACAAAGAGAAGTTTTCTTGATGAGGGAGGAATGCTACACTTACCTGTGGGTATAAGGACAAATGTTTAGCTTGTTACTTGGAACCACCCTGGTTTAGTAAAGTAGTGGTTGTAGGTTCTTCATTACCCGTGTCTTCACTAGCACTGAGAAGTTGGATAGGTTTCCAGTATCAGACATGGTTTTCTTCTTGTTTAGAGGTTTTAAGGCCAGTTAGTGAGCCCTCTGTTGCTACCAAGGTATATGTGACACCACTACAACATTAGAGTTGTAATATCTCGGTTATCATTGATGTGAATCCTAGGTGTCATAGAACTGTTGGTTGCTTCTCTACTTTGGAAGCTTTGATAGTGTCTTCTGGTACTATGAAAGCTAGTCCTCAAGGAGGAGGTGTCCAGGTCATAATTAAAGGCTGCATAGTCCTTAAAACTGAGGAAATACTGTATATTCACACCTATGTGTGCATTATGGAAATGAAGGATATAAATTATCAGTAAGTTTATCATGAGTCATATCCCCATTCTTCTTTTCACTCCCTTCATTTTGAATTTCTCTAATCATCAACTCCCATGTTCTTACAAATCTCAGTAATTTATTGTCTATGTCAGTTTTCCTGGAAATTGCAAGAGATTTTATCTACAAAGGTCTTAGGTCAGTGTCTAGTGTCTAGCAGATGTTAGAGTTTCCTATAGAATATATGTCTTTGCTTAATAACATTGAAATTGCACAGAACTTTTACTTTGTGCCAGGCACTATTTATTATTAACTTATTTTACTTTAACCCTGAGATAAATTTGTTATTTATCTCATTAGTGAGTATTCAATGTGTATAACAAGTAGTTTGATCAAGTTCACATAATCTGCTCTGGTCCAGCTTTCAAAGCTAAGCAATTGGATTCAAAGGCAAGAGGAGTTATCACTGTAAACTACCATGAAACATTGCTTAAAAGTAGAAATGTTGAAAATGTTGTTTTAAAGCATTCAACTTATGCTGAAGTCTGTCTAGGATACTGGGGATTTGCAGAGAACATAGGGCTTAGCATATTGTCAGTATAATGAAGACTTCTAATGAGCACAAACAAAAAGAGAAGCCAGAACACTCCTCTCCCTTAAGACAAGGAAAATAACCTAAGTGGAATAGAAAGGTTGTCTCATCATTTTCAGTAATATAGATGATTAAGAGATTGTTATGAAATAAATCAGTCACACAGAGAGAAATACTGCATGATCCTTTCATACAATTTATTCATGTGATATAAAGAAGTCATACTTGGAGAAGAGGATGACACTTACAAGGGCTGGATGGTGGGAATGTGGGAGTAGGAAGATGTTAGTTTAAGTGCAAAAATTTTTAGATAACAAAAAAATTAAGTTCTGGAAAGTCTTTGCAGTGTTCATTGAAGAATTGTCAAGAAAATGTATCTTAAAACCTATCATCTTCTATAAAAGATATTTATAAGGTAATGTTGATATGAATTATCTTAACTTGATTGTTGTAATGTATATGTATTTATCAAAATGTTTTATATAACATGTGTATAGGAACATATATTTATATTAGACAGCATTTTCTTGCCAATAAAAGCTTAATATAGCTAAAAAAATGTGGATGCTCTTAGAATTTATATATATGTGTTTGTGTGTGTGTGTGTGTGTGTGTGTGTGTATGTGTCTATAAGAGGATTTCTGGGAAAAACAAAGATTGAAGGAAAATAATTGTCTCCACTTTAGACTGTAAATGTAGCTCCATTATAGGAGTGAAATATTATACTAGGATTTGGAAAGAAAGAGAGAGAGAGAGAGAAAGAGAGAGAGGGGGGAAGGGAGGGAGGGAGTAAAGGAAGGGAAGAGAGGAAGGGAAGGAAGGAAAGTGAGGATGTTTCCACTGTGTTTATGGGGCAATAAGAAGCAAGCTCACATCCCATCCTTCAGTAGCTTAGTATCACTGTAGCTGCTGCTCGTCTTACACTCTCTCCGAATGTCTCTTCAGTAGTTCTCCCAGGTGGAGCCGATACGGAAGGACAAACAGTTGGGAGAGATTTGAGAGCCTCACATGGCTGGTTGTGGTGATGTACATGAGTAGGATATACTGAAGAAGCAGACACAAAAGCATCACAATATTCTCATATAGACCCAACACTCTCCTTATTTGGTGAGATTTACCACTACTGTAGTGGTTAGTTTGCTTTCTTTATTGTATGTGGATTTTTGAACAAAGCAAAAATGAAGAAGTTTGTATAATGATCAAATTTATTTTAAAAGAATCTTTGTGTTTAAATCTGTGCTGAGGTTTCTTATCAGAAAGAAAACTTACTACTTTATACCTGATGAAATGCATTATCTGTGTGTAATTCCAGATGGGAAGGCAGATCTGTTAGTGATGTCTGAAGATGGATTTCTCCCTGCTTACCAGAAGCCCATGAAATCTGGCATTAGAGAGCCAGCTGGCTGACAGCCTAGTACCCAAGGAAGAAGTCCAAATGGCACTATTATTTGCTAGGTTCAGTCTAAAATACTAGCCACTTTTGAAATTAATAGAGCATCAAGAATGACTGATCAAATCTACCATAAGAAAATATTGTTTTACCATAAGTAAACAGAGCAAATAATACAAATCTTCACTTCTCTCCCATGACTATTTAATGGAAAATGAAGAAACAAAAGCCTGGGAATTCAGGGCAGAATCAAATCTTCTTTGTTAATTTGTCTGGTGAATATCATATGTCACATGTCTTCAAACCATATGGCCATTATCTTTTAATTTTTACTTTTGTGATAAAAATAGCACCAACTATTATTTTTTGTTATGACTTTTGTCTGGATGGTTATACCATTTCTTAAACATCTTTTTCTTGGAACGATGGAACTAGGCACTAACAGTTTTTCCCTAGATTAACATGCAACATCATACTGAAAAGAAAAGCAACATATCTGTCATGTATATGGTCATTTGAGAATGCCTGTTATGTAGCAGGCCCTAAGCTAGAGAATTATACAAGTATATCAGTATCATTGAAGGGAATGATAAGTGATCTCATTTTTAAGCTAGAACTTCAAATATGTGCTAATTTTATTTATCCTTATACTACAGCTACAATATCCTCAGATAACGCTCTAGAATCTTATTATTTCCTATGGAGCTGTGGGCACGAAGTCTAAGTAAGGATATTTGAGGCAGCTGAGTAGAATTCATCCATAGGAAAGAACGCAGTGCATATTTAGGACAATTGTTGGTTAGATTATTCAATATGCAAAAAATGCATAAAATAACTGAAGAGAAAACTTGGCTTCTGAAAAAAATGCTCCTTTGCTATTTCTCTAAAGCTTATATTGGGTAGAGAAATGAAACTGGAACCAAAGGTGCCATTGACACAGCTGCACCTGCCTTCATGAACGTAGTAGGCCCTGAAGTATGTGTTGAACAAATGAATAAGTGAACGATAGAAACCATTTTAATTCTAACCAAACACAGCAACTGAAGTGAATGAAGCTTTGGAATCTTGCCATTTACTTAAGTGGAAGTTAAAGTTAAGACTCATTTGGCTTCTCACAAAATTGGATTGAATGGGGAGGAGGCCAAGCAAACAGGAGACAGGATTTTAGGATTAAGCCTCAGAACAGAAAGGTGGAAGAAGCTTCCAGAGTTAGATTATAGACACATGGATCTCATTTTCAATTGGATTAATCTATTGGCTCCAAGGCATTTAAGGAAGGTCCATGGACCTAGCAACATGCTGGGCATTAGTTCAGCTTAGTGAGCCTGATTTGTAAAATCCTCTGGTAGAATGAGAGATAGAGAGGTGTGTTCTCCCATCCCAGTTCAGCTAAAATAGAGATTTCTCCCAGGCTTCCAGGAAACAGAATAGAAAGCAGGGATATCTACTTTCAGTCTTGCAAAATACACAGAAGAGGTAGAATGTGTAAATAACAAGGTCCAACATTTTAAGTAGAGAAACCTACTTTTTATGTGATAAAATAGAGAGGAGTCTTCTATGAACAGATCACATAATTTTGTTCATGGATGTTTGGAGGGATACCTAGTAATGATATAAGATAGAGAGCATGTTTGGGTAGCTTTTTGGAAATGAGAACTTTGGGGAGAATCTGTGATGTATTTTATGTACTTTTTCATGCCACTTTTGCATTGACACTGCTCCTCATGGAGGAAGGGGTCCTTCCCAAACAAATAGTGAAACTTATAAACCTTAGAGTTTTCAAACACACAAAACTCTTCCAAGGGTATAAATCAGTAAATAATTGCTCCAGAGAGTAGATTCTCTTCATCACAACTGACTACAGCTTGTAGAGAGCTGTACAATGCAACTTTCATGAGTTGTCTCCCATACTATGATGGTTTATTTGGTGATACACTTGCTTTTAAGCTTGCTTTTGCCCATGCTCATGTAAGTAACTCCAATAAGCTCATTGGCCCATGAAGGTGTACTTGGATGGAATTTCTTTTTTGACTTGTCAGTGAGGTGAACAGATGCTTGATTATGCCACTTTCAGAAAATTCCCACAATAGCAATGTAAGGAGCCTTGAAGGAATCCCATAGACAAGTCACATTGTCCTACCATAATTGACAGGTAAATTAAGTAGATAAAATCTAATTAAGATCTGGTTTGGTGGTATTCTATACTGGTAGATGGGCTAACGTGTCTACCTGTATAAAAAATATGACAAGTCTAAATTTCTAGTTTTTTTAACAGGAAAGATGGTAGTTGAAGCACTTTTAGCTCTTGAGATCTGAGGATAATTGTTACAGAACAGTTCCCTAGGTAATTCACTAGTCTTGATTCCTTGCTGTTAAATACTTTCTCACATTAAAGGCAGCCATATGGACATAAACATTACCTAACAAAACACATATTGATGAAGAATCACTTACACAAGCATACATAGGGGTAAATAATCATCTCTCATCTGTTGTATAGCAGCAGGCTAGTGTCAGATTGTATAGGTTTTTAGGAGACATAAACAAAACCTAAGCTACCCAGACTGGTAGTATGGTGTGGTTGCCACTGTCTTGTCAACAACTTATAGAACTTCATGACATAATAAAGTAAATTTTTGTGGAGTGATGGTATCTCAGAACGAATCAAAGTATTTGGGGTGCGTGGAGAGGATGAGCATGTGGATATATACAATCTTTGTGTCCAGAAAGTATGTATCATTCATTAAAAATAAAATAAGGCATACAATAACTTTGGAAGCTTCCAGGATAATTTAGAATTGGCAATTTTAATTCAGCATTTTTTTAGAAACATAGACTCAATAGCCAGACTGCTTCCAGTAGTATTATAAGATATAGCTAATTAGATATAGCCTCAAGATCTTATGAACAATTAGCCGGGCTTGGTATTTTTGTTTCTGTATTGAATTAAGCAACTTTGAGTGAGGAACAAGGACATATCCGACATTTCATTTTCTATGTTTAGGGAGGGAAGGAAAGTGTACTTTCTTTATGTTTCTTTCTTGTTGATGAAAGCAGCCATTGACTGCTCATAAACTGCTGAGAAATGATAGTGCAAATCTATTTAGAATGATTTATAAATTGGCTGAAAAGACTACCTTTTTTAGAGAAAAAATATTTTATATACACATTTATCACACAAGCTTAGCTTTCAGGAGACACTAGCTGCCTGCAGATTCTAGTTCTCAAATCTCAGAAGTTTTAAAAGATCATCATTAAAGTTTTGAAAAATTCAAATCAAGTAGATTAAATAAACTCTAAATTGGATTTTATAAAGATGGAGAAATGGAGCCCCATCTGTCTATGAATTTTCACAGAATTTATTTAATTTTGATGAGTTAGAGTTTGCTTCAAAACCAGCAGAAGCATTGTATAAAGTTCAGGTTTACAGCAGTGCAGGTCAAGGTGAGACACACTTTGTGGCAAATTTTATTCTTCATTCATTCATGGTTAGTTATATATGTAAGAGGAGTGGCATGGAGAAATTATATTTTAATTACTAAATACATGTTTTTTTAAATTTGTTTGACTAATTTCTTAAACAATTAAAAATTTCTGTCTTTATAAATGGATCTGTTGTTCCTTTAATTTGTGTTATTATAGCCTTGCAGCATGAATTTGTATCTGTGGAAGTGTCTGAAGTAAAATTAAAAAGAAATTGAAAATGAAACAGAGACCATGTTTAGGGTTTCCAGGCTCTGACATTACCCAACTGATCCTGAGGGATTTACTGAAGTTCACTGACTTTTTCTTTATAGGAGAATGTGACTAAACAGTGCTATGCTCTTTATCTCATAGGATTCTGAAGCTGACATAAAAATAATGCATCAAACATTGGTCAATGGAAAGGAAGACATAAAAACCTCATGGTTTCTCAGGTGTAGTATCAAAGGTTTCCCTAGAAATGTAACGGTCAGCATTTGCTATTGTTAATTTTTAAATTTTTATTTAAGAATACTCTCTATCTGCACATAAACTTTTTTTTGGGGGGGAAGGAAAGGATTTATTTGGATTACATATCCCATGTCACAGTCCACTGAGGGAAGCCAAGGCAGGAACTCAAACTGGGCAGGAACCTGGGAGCAGGAGCTGATGCAGAAGCCATGGAGAGGTGCTGTGTACTGGCTCGCTCCTCCTGGCTTGCTCAGCCAGCTTTCTTTTTTATTTTATTATTTTTTTTTATTAAAAATTTCCTCCTCCTCCCCGCTTCCTCCCAACCTCCCATTTCCCTCCCTCTCCCCCCTCTCCTCCCCCTCCCTCTCCAGTCTGAAGAGCAGTCAGGGTTCCCTGCCCTGTGGGAAGTCCACTTTCCTCCCACCTCCATCCAGGTCTAGGAAGGTGAGCATCCAAACAGGCTAGGCCCCTCCAAAGCCAGTACATGCAGTAGGATCAAAATCCAGTGCCATTGTCCTTGGCTTCTAAGCAGTCCTCATTGTCTTCCATGTTCAGGGAGTCCGGTTTTATCCCATGCTTTTTCAGTCCCAGTCTAGCTGGCCTTGATGAGCTCCCATTAGATCAGCCCCACCATCTCAGTGGGTGGGTGCACCCCTCACGGTCCTGACTTCCTAGCACATCTTCTCCCTCCTTCTGCTCCTTATTTGGACCTTGGGAGCTCAGTCCAGTGCTCCAATGTGGGGCTCTGTCTCTATCTCCATCCATCGCCAGAGGTTCTATGGTGATATGCAAGATATTCATCATTATGGCTATAGGATCAGGCCATTTCAGGCTCCCTCTCCTCATCTGCCCAAGGATCTAGCTGGGGATATCTCCCTGGACACCTGGGAACCCCTCTAGAGTCAAGTCTCTTTCCAACCCTAAAATGGCTCCCTTAATTAAGATATATATATATATATATATATATATATATATATATATATATATATATTTCCCTGCTCCCATATCCACCCTTCCTTTATCCCAACCATCCCATTCCCCCAAGCTCTCCCCATCCTCCCCTTCACACTTTTCTCTCCCCATCTCCTCTTAGCCCCATCCCACCCCACCCCCAAGTTCCCAATTTTTGCCCGGCAATCTTGTCTCCTTCCAATATCCAGGAGGATAACTATATGTTTTTCTTTGGGTTCACCTTCTTATTTAGCTTCTCTAGGATCACGAATTATAGGCTCAATGTCCTTTATTTATGGCTAGAAACCAACTAATAGTAGGAGATTTCAACACTCCTCTCTCACCAATGGACAGGTCAATCAGACAGAAACCTAATAGAGAAATAAGAGAATTAATGGAGGTGATGAATCAAATGGACTTAACAGACATCTATAGAACATTCCACCCAAATAGGAAAGAATATACCTTCTTCTCTGCAGCTCATGGAACCTTCTCAAAAATTTGCCACATACTCGGTAACGAAGGAAACTTCCACGGTTACAAAAAAAATATTAGTAACCACCTGTGTCTTATTGGATCACCATGGATTAAAGTTAGAATTCAACAACAATGCTACCCCTGCTCATAAACTTTATACTGTCTTTATACTCCCTATCATCTCAGAGAATCAGCTCTCAAACTTGTTAATCTTTTTTGGATTTTGTTTCATTTATTGTTGCTGTTTGTTTATTAATTTCTTCTCTACAAAGGCATAGACTTCATAGTTTATAATTTCTTTTTTAAAATACATTTTTATATACAGGCAAAGTTGAGATTATTCAACTCATTACCTTACAAGTAGAATCTAGGTATGCCAGTTCTATAGTTACGGTATTGCAGTAGGTGTGATTATTATCTTTGTTAAAATGAAAACAAAGAAATAAAACATAATAACAGCTTTAATAAAATTTAAATATGTTTTTGGTCTCATTTATGCAAATTCTAGTTGGTAGCCCTTCACCAAACTCACATAGACTTTGTGAACATAAATATTTGATCAAGCTTTTTGATGAGAATCACTATAGTCATTGCTTAGCAGGAAAAAAATAAACAGAATGATTTAATACAGCCAAACTTTATGGGGACAAGTTGAAAACAAATCTGAGCCCAGCTTTCTGTTGGCAAAGGTAGGTTACACTGGTGATGTTTTCTCTGGATAGGAGTAGAATCTGTTTTCATGCTAAATAGAGATGCCAGGGAATGACAGCATGTATGCTGCCAGTTTTCCTGTAGTCTGGTTCTTGGCTTAGCTTTCTTCAACTCACTGAGTATAGAATATAAGTATCAGGTTGGTTTTGGCAGTGAGAACCTGGCCAACGGTGGGACGGCTAGTATGAAGCACAAACATCATCAGAATAAAGTAAACCTATTAGCCTTTGTATCTGCATACCAATTCCTATCCAAGTTATTTCAAAGATAACTTCCAAAAGAACACCAAAGTTAAGGAATAACATGTTTAATTTGACTCCTGTTCAGTAAAGATGTATCCACGCAAGCCAAGAGGCATGAACCATTTTAGAACTTCAGAATTAAGTCAAACAGACTCGTGTCGTGCTAACAATTACCCTTGTAAAAGTTTGAAAGCCAACAGCAATTTCACTCAATGGCATTATGTATTATTTGACATTCAGATAAACGTTGAATATGGAGTTGTGGTCACTCATATTATGTTCTAAACACAGTGACTTAATCATACTACAGATATTAAGCTGCAAAGAATGAACTTATATTGGTCAACTAATTCCCTGAGAGTGCCTTTTAATATTATGGGAAAATTTTAATGTTATAGTGTTAATGTTTAAAAGCGTATACGTAGAATTAAAAGGAGATGTTGTGTTAATAAAGATTAATCATGAGCTCCTAAAAAATGAAACTTTTCTTAACCTCAGCTGGCATCATTGAGTTAAATTAAATAGTTCATGTGATGTTAATAGCACAATAATATAGTAATAGACCCATAGAAACCTTGTTAATAAAGTTTTTTTTTTCCTTTTAGAAAGTAGAGGTTTTCGTTAGAAAAAGAACTTGGTTAATCAGAGGCTGACTCTAGGAAAATAATTATTCATGATCAAAATCTGTCTGCAAGTGAAATAAAATCAAAATGAATTCCATAAATTCATTAAAGAAGTTTGATTTAATTCTCATTTGAGTAAATATTAAACTTTTCATCTATTTACTTCTAAAATTGCATTATGTTGTGTTTTGGAATGTCAACCTTGCATTGATTGAATAGCTGAAATTATAAAAATTTATTTATATTTGATTCATTTCCATATTTTATTAGGTCTGATATAAATTGCTGACTTAGGCCTAGAAAAATCTTCCTAAAATATCAAACTAGAAGCACAGACATACATGTTTTTTAAAATATCAGTTTTTACACACATCAGAAAATAAATGTCTGGTTTGCCTCTATTCAAATGAGGGAGAAATAAAAGTTTCTTCTTTGCCATGCAGTAGAGGTCTAGACGGACATTTTTATGAAGTGGGTGTGAGAATTCCAAGAATTAATCTAGGTATAAACCTTACTGTATCTTATCTTGCCCAATTTCAAGAAGAGTTATGTAATGTAAATTGCTTTTATGTTCTCCTATGGAAATTTGTAGATCTCTGAAAGATAGGCAGACACTCGCTGGGGGAAATGAATGTCTTGGTTCGCAGTGAACATTTGCTCAGATATTAAAACACAGAAGCCAAATGTCCTCTAAATGGCATTGTGTGTTAATAACAATGCCAGAGGCACAGTATGGAGTGTGTGTGTGTGTGTGTGTGTGTGTGTAGTGTGTATGTGTGTGAGAGAAAGAGAGAGTGTGTGTGCATATGTGCTTGTGTGTGAGTGTGTGTGTGTGAGTGTGTGAGTGTGTGTGTGTGGGGGGGGGGCAAGTCTGAATCTAGACCAGTGCGAGAAAAAGCCCAAACAAAATCCAATACGAAAACAGCTCACCGTCCATTGTTCTTTGTTTAATGTCATTTCTAGACTACAGGGAAATCAGTTCAGGAAGTTCACACTAAATTTTAATGTCAGAATTTCCTTGTATCTAAATGAAACAAACTCAATTATCATTATCTACCTCTGAACATAGCATTGTTACTGAGACATCTTTGTATTTTTTTTTTTTTTTGAGTTTTATTGTCAAAGGAACAGAGAAAATAGCACAGGAGGGTTGGCAGGGAGTGACAATAAGCAGTATTTAAGTGACAAGATATATTTGGTCTATTTCTGTGTCTGCCATCAAATAGCATGGCACGGGATGATCTGATCAGTCCTCTTTCTGGCAAATGGGATTCTGTGGAGGAGATGTGTTGGTTAAGTCTTCCAATTGGCCTGAATAGCTCCATACATTAGTTGAATTGTATCCAGAATGTTTTGATCTTTCCCTTAGGTCAGTGTAGAACTAGAGATTCTTGGAGTTATTATCTGTTAGTGTATAATCAAATAAGCTAAATTTTAGAATGAACTTTCCCCATATTATCTGCATAAAGAGTCTGACCAATTGATTAAGAAAATACATTGAAATAATTTTTTATTCTCATAAAATTTTGGTAAGATGGATATTTTATTAATCAGAGAAGTTCTTGAGGTCAGAAGTTCATGAAGTTACAATAGGGATTAAGAGGATACAGGTTGGAACAGTAAGGTAATTCTTGGTAGAGACGACTTACTGGATGTGGGAACGTTTATCTTTTAACTAGAGTCATTAATAGAAGAAAGTGGATAGCTATGTTGAAAGTGTCATTTTTTATTAAAAGTTGAATCTTTTCTCATACAATACATCCAGACCACATTTTCCCCTCACTTCACCTTCTCCAACCTCTCTCTCTCCCAGCTACCCTCAGTTTCCCTTCAGCAAAGAACAGGCCTCCAAGAGACAACAACCAAACATAACAAAACAAAATTCAATAAGACAAGGCAAAATCCTCAAATAGAGTCTGGACAAGACAACCCAATAGTAAGAGAGACCCAAGAGCAGGCAAAAGGGTCAGCGATGCTCCAGCTCTCATTGTTAGGAGTTATACAAAATCACCAAGCTAGCAGCCATAACATGTATAAAGAGGACCTGGTGCAGACCCGTGCAGACCCCCTGCTTGTTGCTTCAGTCTCTGTGAGACCATGTGAGCCCTGCTTAGTTGATTTAGTGGGTCATGCTCTCCTGGTGTCCCCCATCTTTTCTTACTCCTACAAGCTTTCCTCCTCTTCTTCCACGTGATTACTCAGTTCTGAGGGGAGGGAACTGAAGGATGCCTCCAATTAGAGTCTCTCTTTGTACAGTCTCTGCCTGTGCTTCTCTGCATCCACTCCTATCTGCCACCAGAAGAAGACCCTCTAATGATGACTGGACAAGGCACTGATCATGTTTGCCTTTCTGGCATACATCATGATTGCTTGCCTTTTATGTTTCTCTCATTTTACTTATAGAGAAGATGTGGTACTCTGTCCAAGATACCAAGCAGATGTTAGTTAAAGTCCAAAATCTATACTAAGGTGGAAGGATAAAGGTGGCTAGGTAAAACTGTGTACCATGAAGTCCAGACTTTGTAACTTTGTTTACCATCGTTGCCAAGGCAACACTGTAACAGAGCTCAAATCACCCCTTTGAATCTCTCTCCAACTCCAGGAGTCTGCCATAAAGCATATTTGAATATTTCTGGCATATTAAAAATTAAAACTTATTGGAGTTGATGCTGTAAAAAAGTAATTATATGAATCCTATAAAAGTAATATTCTGGCATAGACATCCCACGGTGCTTTGGTTTTGCAAATAATTGCATGCAATATCTTAAAGATTTTGAATTTCAAGTATTAAAAATATCTGTTTTCATTACCTAACACCAATATAAGTTTAAATAGATTTTTATCCTGAGATTTCTCTGAGTTAAAGCCTTGTCTTGCAAGCAATATCCGAAGTCTAAGTAGTAGTTCTTAAAAACTGAGCAAGTGTCATAATTTGAAGTATCTAAAGCAGGGAATTAAATGAATATTAAGAGGATTGAAAACTACGAGTCATTTTAAAACATTAAGCTATAGATAGCCATTTTATGATTATAAATCCCTTGGGCCACATGAATTTTCAAGTTGAACCGGGGCTTAAGAGAAATGGAGCGAAACATATATGCCTTACAGATGCAGGAAACAGTGCAGATACCTATCTAGTTGTAAAGAAACTTTAATTCCTTGCATTTCTGCCAACAGCAAGTTTTTCCACAAATTTTCCTCCACATTTAAATAAAACACCAATAGGCAGAAACTGCACTGTCAACTGTACTGCAGTTATGGTGTAGCCTGAGAATTCTGGGATCTCCTAATAGTGAAGAAATGAGAATCTTTTCTCTCTTTGCTACTGTCTCTGTTCTCTCTCTGCCTCTCTCTCCCTCTCTCCCTCTCTGCCTCTCTCTCCCTCCCTCCCTCCCTCCCTCCCTCTTTCCCTCCCTCCCTCCCTCCCTCCCTCCCTCTCCCTCTCCCTCTCGCTCTCTCCATCTCTTTCATTAGAAACTAATTGTAAGTTGCTAAGAGATGTTTATTAACACATTTAAACTCAGGTCAAAATATTCTGAGATTCATTCACTACCTTCTAAGAAACATCAGTCCATGGAATGGGGCCCAGAATGTGTTCATTTTGGGCATGCATTTGAGGAAATAGAAGTGAGAACATTACAGAATTGTGTATTCTCCCTAGGCACCCACAGAATGAGGCTAGGAACAGTACAGAAATGCATTATGTTACTTGGATTTCATTGCTGTCACAAAATTCCTAAGGCAATCCAGTTAAAATGAGGAACAGTTTATTATCAATCCATGATTTCAGCGGTTTCAGTCTATGCTACATTTGTGTCTGAGTGGTTCAGCAAATCATGGCTGAGAGCCTGTAATGAGTGGAGCAAGGCTATCTAGTTCTTAGCAGACTGGTAGGAAAGAGATAGCAAATGAGATAAAGTTAGAAGCAGGTGAGAGAGGTATAGATAGACCTAGAGATGAGAGAGGTAGAAATAATGGCATATAGAATTGAGAAATAAGATCCTGCAAGGTCCATTTCAAAAGCACATACCCAGTGACCTAACATTTTCCCAATAGATCCTTAAGACAGCACAGTGACACGAGAATACTCTTAAGAGGAAGTGAACAATTCCATCCCACAAGGAAGTTCCTTAAACTTAAGAAGGAAAAAAAAAACCCTCAAATTAGCTACAGGAAGTAACTGAAATAAAGGAGTAAGTCACAAAACAAAACAATCCCACACTAATTAGGAATTATGATTAATAAAAGGGTTATTTATTTAAAGGAAAAAACCTTACAGATCACCGTCCCAGACAACAGCCTTCTGCACGACCAGAAAAAGCATCTGATAGCCAGAAGTGGAATCTGAAGCAAGCAAAAGAGCGCGAGGGCTGCCACCACTTATTTTTAAAGCAAAAGATACCACACCCCAGTGGGCTGGTGTCTCAAGGACTACTGGCTGAAGGAGCAAAAGTAGCTCCCGCAGTACTGAAACTGAACAGATTCATTAGGTTCCTTTTCTATAACTACATATTAGACGTAAAAGTTACTAAGACAATCTTAGACAAGCTGGATAGCACAGATAAGGTCCAAACTAGCTGGGCAGCCTGGAAGAAACAGAGATACTTCAAACTGCCCAGAAAAGGCTCAGACCAACTGAGACACTAGCAGAATAAATTTGCAGACTGTGCAATGTGCTCCAGGTTTCTAGGTTTCATGAGCTACCACCCATGCTAGGGTGAGCTTTGTGATACAGCTATCTTTGAGTCATTTCTTCTCTTATATAACCACTTACCCATATCTCTCTAGGTAAACACAAATAAAACTTAATTGCTTTGCTAAGTTGCACTTAGGTGATATGTCCACCCCGAGTCCTCTATCTGAGGTGAGTAGACATTTTTCCATGTGCTGGGACACATGGAATGGAGAATAGTGTCATACAACACAGACTTGTGTAATAAGAGATTTATTATGGGAATTGGCTCTGGATGGGAAAACGCTGTGCACATTGTCAGTTGATGCCTTAGGAAACAGTCCCATTCTTTCATATAAAACATCTAAGCTCCTGTGACTCACAATTAAAATGCCATTTCATAGTAGCCATTTCAACCTATATTCCAAAAGAAGATGGATGAAGGAGCCCTGAACCCAAGGGGAGGCCTTAACGTCTAGACAATACTGGCTGAGCCAAATTAAGATCAATGAACTTGCAGTAGATCTGCACCTGAGGGAGATTTTATATTTGCTACTGTAAGCTACAGAGATACTGACATTGTTATTCAGCAAAACACACATAATACAGTTCCTAAACATTTTTATCAAGAGGACATTATGATTATTAAAATTTCAGAATCCTGTAGAGCTAAGTTGAAAGAATGGACGTGTTCTTTGACTAAGATTATTCAAATTGAATGCTGTGCATGTTAAATATTGCGTGGTACGATGAACTAGCTTATTATTTACCCCAAAACTCATTCATCTTCTCTCAACTGCTTCTTGAATACTTATTAAGACTAAGTTGTAGAAATACTGGGCTTTTAAAGATAAAGCTGAACTTTCGCCATGATGTAATTTAAAGGGTAATACCTACAAATGTCTGGCAGTTTTAGAAATATATATTCAATGCTTTAAAATAGAGTAAAATAAATATCCAGGAGGATAACTATATGTTTTTCTTTGGATTCACCTTCTTATTTAGCTTCTCTAGGATCACGAATTATAGGCTCGATGTCCTTTATTTATGGCTAGAAATCAATTATGAGTGAGTACATCCCATGTTCATCTTTTTGTGTCTGGGTTACCTCACTCAGAATGGTGTTTTCTATTTCCATCCATTTGCATGCAAAATTCAAGATGTCATTGTTTTTTACCGCCGAGTAGTACTCTAATATGTATATATTCCACACTTTCTTCATCCATTCTTCCACTGAAGGGCATCTAGGTTGTTTCCAGGTTCTGGCTATTACAAATAATGCTGCTATAAACATAGTTGAACAAATGCTTTTGTAATATGATTGGGCATCTCTTGGGTAAATTCCCAAGAATGGGATTGCTGGGTCCTGGGGTAGGTTGATCCCGAATTTCCTGAGAAACCGCCACACTGCTTTCCAAAGTGGTTGTACAAGTTTGCATTCCCACCAGCAATGGATGAGTGTACCCCTTACTCCACAACCTCTCCAGCAAAGGCTATCATTGGTGTTTTTGATTTTAGCCAATCTGACAGGTGTAAGATGGTATCTCAGTGTTGTTTTGATTTGCATTTCCCTGATTGCTAAGGAGGTTGAGCATGCCATTAAGTGTCTTTTGGCCATTCGAACTTCTTCTGTTGAGAATTCTCTGTTCAGTTCAGTGCCCCATTTTTTAATTGGGTTAATAATACAACCTCTATATCAATGTTATAAAATCATAGTGGATCTAATATATTATTAATAAACTATGTAAAAACAGTGTCATTTTAATTGTTAAGAATTTACTAAATATCTATAGAAAGAACCATAAAATATCCTGTTGTCTTTCCTTAAGATTTTAGTATGGTTACTACAATGTGGCCATAAATACTGAATATTTTGGTTTGCTTCAGTAGTTCTTAGTATTACCGGTTGCATGACACATTAAATACCCAGCTGCTACAACAAATACTCTTAGTAGGCACAAGGTGGAGCCTGAATGTCTACATCTGTAATAAGCTTCCATATTATGCCAATGTTCTACTAAGTAATTGAATAATAAGCTCTAAATTTATTTCTGTTACAAACTAAAAACTCATATATACATACATATGTATGTGTGCATATAAATGTGTACGTATTCATATTAAATATTAATCACAATAAATTACATACTCAGTTTTATAGAATAAAATAATATTCAAACATTTGAAAATACAGAATTTTTATAGAGACACTTTAAATATTATTAAATTGATCATTATTTGTTTATTAAAATTATTATTTGGAAATTTCATATATTATGATTACATTTTCCATGTCCTCCTTTCCCTATTTCATCTCAGACCTGCTCCCATCCCTATATTTTCCAAACTCCATTTATTCCTAAGTATGGGAACATCCACTGTAGCATGGTTGATTTAACAGTGTCATACCCTTAAAGAAAACTGACTCCTCCTCTCCCAGCAGTTGTTATTTGTGATGGTTAGTAACTTCCCAGATAAAAGTGGAGCTGTCTGATCACCTCCCCTTCCATGCTGGAACTGTTGTTACACTGGAGCTTGACACAGGTCTCGGGCATGCTGTCACCACCACTGCAAATTCATACATGCAACTACCTAGCTGTGTGCAAAGAACAGTGATCACTGCGTGCATTCTTTGTATCTGGCTCTTATTTCTATTTCCTCTTCCACTATGACTCTAGTGACTTGAGAGGAGGGGCTGTGGTGTAGATGGTCTATTCAGGACCAAGAAGAGTGTTTCTTCTCTACATGTTGACCAACTGAATACCACTGGAATAATTCCCATTTTCTGCATGAAGGTGCTTCCCTGATGAGGGCTGAAAGATGCACTAATCTATATAAGTAATGCCAATTCATTAGGAGTCAGTTTAAACTGTGTCCAATAATAGCTGTGTGTTCTCTCTAGGGTCGATGACATATATAGTTACTGGCTTTTGGCCCCATTAGTGACATGAGCCATGGATTACATCTTGTGGACTGGTGCTTAATCAGAAAGTGGTTGTTTACTCCCATGAAATTCTTGAAACCAACACACAGTTGGGCATAGCTTTCTTGGACAATCTTTATTTCGCTTCCAGGATTCAGAAATGGGTAAGAACAATGATTCTTTTTCTCTTTCCATGGCATGTAGGACATTTTCCTGAAGTATGAAAACTAGCCAGCTAGGTTTTTTTTGGTAGCCTATGGTATCTGGAAAATCATGACCCCGCTATAGGAAAACTTCATTTAAACTATATATGTATATGTTTGAGGAAGTTTGTACAATGTTAGTTTTCCATGTGGCTTTTTTGAAGGATGTTAGTGTTAGATATTGCCCACTCTACACTCCCTCTTCCACTCTGACTTCCCAATCTCCTCATTAAATACTTCTTGCTTCATTACCTCATCTCGTTTATACCACTTGTATTCTAGCTACCCTTCCTAATAATCCTCCCCACACAGCCTTTCATTAGTTTCCTGACCTCTATGGCTACACATAATATATCTATACAAATACTTCTATTTATATATCTGTCTATCTGTCTATCTATCTATCTATCTATCTATCTATCTATCTATCTATCATCTGTCTGTCTGTCTATTGTCTATCTATCTATCTATCTATCTATCTATCTATCTATCTATCTATCTATCATCTGTCTGTCTGTCTATTGTCTGTCTGTCTATCTATCTATCTATCTATCTATCTATCTATCTATATTAAGCTAGGGTCTTTATATGAGAGAACAGGTAGTATAGTAATTTCTGGATCTGAGTTAAATCACTCAGATTATTTCCAGTTCTATCCATTTGACTGTGAAATCCATAATTTTAATTTTTCTTAACAGTTGAATAATATTCAGTTGTGTAAATGTATAATTATTTCATCATCTGTTCTTCAGCTGAAGGAATCTAGGTGTTTTGTATTTCTTAACTACTGTGAATTGTAGTGTGAAGCGGCAGGGCTGCGTCCCGCCACCCGGCTAGCTTTACCCAAAATAATTACACGGAAACTGTATTCTTTTAAACACTGCCTGGCCCATAGTTTCAGCCTCTTATTGGTTAATTCTCACATCTTCCTTTAACCCATATTTAGTAATCTGGGTAGCACCAAGAGGTGTGGCTTACCAGGAGAGATCTTAACCTGCGTCCATCTCGGAGAGGAGCAGCATGGAGACTCCCTATGGCGACTGCCTGAAGCGTCTCCCCCACTCTACTTCCTTGTTCCCACAATTCTGTTCTGTCTACTCCACCTACCTAATTTTCTGTCTCTTAAAGGGCCAAGGCAGTTTTCTTTATTAATTAACCAATGAAAGAAACATAGACAGATAACTCTCCTCCATCAGTGAATAGATAATATTAAAGAATGAGCAAGTGTCTCTTTGGTACGATATAAAGGCATTTGGGTATGTACTCAGGAGGTGTAAAGCTAGATCCTATAGTCAACTTATTTCTGGCTTTTTTTCAGGAACCTCTACAATAATTTTCAGAATGTCTATACAAGCCTGTATTCCCACCAACAGTGAATAGTGCTCCCCTTTCCTCACACCTATGCCAACATTTGCTATCCATTTTTTTTTTTTTAAATCAGTCATTTTGAATTGGGCAAAAGGAAATCTCAAAGTGGCTTTTACTTGTACTTCCTGTCTGGTTAAGAATGTGTGGTGTAGGAGGTCCTTCTGTCTTTGTGTTCTTTGTGTTACTTTTATTGGTTAATAAAGAAACTGCTTTGGGCCTGTTGATAGGGCACAACTTAGGAAGAATTAAAGTTAATTCTGTGAGGAAGAGAGCAGATTTAGGGAGGAACACCATGGAGCCGCCAGAGACAGACAGTGGTGATTTAATTAATAAAATTTCTGTGTGGTTATTTTGGGGCTACGCTAGCCAGGTGGCTGGGACAAACAAGCAGGCCGTCCTTGCAGCAAATGTTGAAACACTTTTTTAAAGTTAATTTTTAGTCATTTGTACTTCTTTTTTTCCTGAGAACTCTGTTTAGTGTTACACCCTCTTTTTCAGATGGGTAGTTTTCTTTTTTTTTTCTTTTTCCTCATGGTTTATTTTTTTATATTTAAAAATTTCCATCTCCTTCCCTCCTCCTCCCCTCTCCCTCCCCTCCTCCTCCCCCTTCCCTCCCCTCCTTCTCCCCCTTCCCTCCCCTCCCCTCCACCCATACCTCCCCTCCCTCCCTCTCAAGGCCAAGGAGCCATCAGGGTTCCCCACTCTATGCTAAGACCAAGGTCCTCCCAACTCCCCCCAGGACCAGGAAGGTGATCAACCAAGCTGAGAAGGCTCCCACAGAGCCCGTCCATGCAGAAGAATCAGAGCCCAGAGCCATTGTCCTTTGCTTCTCAGTCAGCCCCCGCTGTTGGCCACATTCAGAGAGACAGGTTTGGTCGCATGATCCATCAGTCCCATTCCAACTGGAGTTGGTGATCTCCCATTAGTTCTGTCCCACTGTCTCCATGAGTGAACGCACCCCTCACGTTCCTGACTTTCTCCCTCATGTTCTCGCTCCTTCTGCTCCTCATCAGGACCTTGGGAGCTCAGTCCAGTGCTCCAATGTGGGGCTCAGTCACCTTCCCCATCTGTCGCCAGCTGGAGGTTCCCTCACGGTCCTGACTTTCTTTCTCATGTTCTCTCTCCTTCTGCTCCTCATCAGGACCTTGATAAAACACTGCAGTTATTCTAAGGGGCTGCATTTGTTTTCCTAAATCTCTCACCCTTCCGGTGTCCATTGTGGAAACTGAGACCTGGAATTGATTGAGGCCAAGCCAGATGCTATGCCGTCACCCGTTCCTCTCTGTTTTGGAACCCTGGGTCTTTCTGCACTGTCCCTAATTAGCTGTGCTGTGTCTTCCTGCCTTTTGTGTGCTGCAAGTGACCCACAGGGTCTCCTGAGAGATAATGTCAAAATCATCGTGTGAACCCAAAATAATAAAAACCTTCATTTCTAAGAGTATTAAAAATTAGTTTTAAGTCTTCTATACTCTAAATACTAAGTCTCCTTTTTATGTCTATTTGGTAATGTTATTTTTGCATCCAACTGGGTGATTTTTGTGTCAAATTGTGGTGTTCTTTCTGATGCCCCAAGATTTTAATACCATTAGGTTCTATTTCCCAGTTATTGTCTTACTGTCTTGCTGAGCAGGTTCTATTGGTTTAAATTTACTATTATTGTTTTCTCATAGCTAAATGGGCCAGAAGAAGAGGGGGAGATTGTAGGAGCAAGAGGGGTTGAGACACCAGGAGAACACAGTCCGCAGAATCAACTAATCAGGGATCATAGGGGTTCAGAGAGACTGAAGCAGCAATTATTGAACCTAAATGAACCTAAATGGGTGTGCTCTAGGTTCCCGACATAACTGCCGTGGTTGTTTAGCTTGGGGTTTCTGTGTGACTCTTTTTTTTTTTTTTTTCATTTTGCCACGCACCATGGGCCCAGTCTGCGCTCTATGTGTTAGACCCCAGTTCACGAGCTTCGGGAAAGGGGCTGGAGGTTGAGAATACACATGCAGAGACAGACCGACACGCAGACCTTCAAACACTGGTACCAAAAGCCCTTCTTTATTAGCACCATGTAGATTTAAAACACTGCAGTCAATGGCCAACAGGTGAAAATCCCATCCTCTGATCCTCTAAGCTAGGCACAGCTTTTAGTAACTTCAATTAGAAGGTTCTAGGAGGGAAGAGCAGCCGAAGGCCAGGACTCATTAGTCCCAACAACACTTTTTATTAGATTTTTTTTTTTTAAAATACCAATCCAAGTTTCCACTCTCTCCCCTCCTCCCATTCCCTTCACACACCCTCCCACCCCACTACATCGAATCCTTAGCAATGGTAAGGCACAATGCTTTGTAGAAGGTCCAAGGACCTCCCTACTATATCTAGGCTGAGCAACATATCCATCCAAAGAAAATAGGTTCTCAAAGAGCCAGTACATGAAATAGGGATAAATCTTGGTGTCATTGCCAGTGGCCCCTCAGTTTGCCCCAGCCATGCAACTATCAACCAGATTCAGAGGGACTAGTTTGGTCCTTTCTTGTTCTTTTCCAGTCCAGCTGGTGTTGGTGAGCTACAATTAGTACAGGTAAACTGTTTCAGTTAGTGTACCCATCATGGTTTTTACCTCTTTGCTCACATTCTCATTTCTCCCACTCTTCAGTTAGAGTTTGGGAAGTCAGTCCAGTGCTCCAATGTGGGCCTCTGCCTCTGCTTCCATTAGTAGCTAAATGAAGCTTCTATGGTGATATTTAAGATATTCATCAGTCTGACTACAGGACAACTCAAGATCAGGCACCCTCTTCTCTATTTCTTAGGGTCTTAGCTGGGGTCATCCTTGTGGATTCCTGGGAATTTCTCTAGATCCAGGTTTCTGCTAACCCTAATAATGGCTCCCTCAATCAAGATACCCTTTTCTTTGCTCTCATCCCTGTCCTTCCTCCATCTTGACTATCTCGTTCCTTCAAGTTCTCCTCAACACTTCCCTTCTCCCCTCCTCTTTCCCTTCCACCCTCCCTTTTCCACCTATCCCCATGCTCTTAACAGTGGGAGTGGGGGTATCTCTGACTCTTTTGTGTGTGCTTGCGACCCTTTTCCTCATAATGGGATGCTTGTCAAGCCTTGATCTGGTGATCTATGCCTAGTCTTATTGCCCCTTGTTATGCTGGCTTCAGTTGATATCACTAGGAGGCCTGCTATTTTCTGAAGGAAAACTGAGGAGCAGTGGATCTGGGGGAAATAGAAAAGGAGAGATGTGCGAAGTGGAGGGAGAGGAGGCTGCAGATGTATTGTATGAGAGAAGAATGAAGAAAAATAAAGAAAAAAGTAAACAGAGAGAGACAGAGAGACAGAGAGACAGAGACAGAGAGAGAGAGAAAGGAGAAAGAGAGAGGGGTATTGGCAGAAGCTGACTAAAACCCTCAAAATTAGGACATAAAAATTTGACTTCTCTCCTTTTGAACTGGTTTTTTTTTTTTTGATGGCCAAAGATTTCATACCTATATCTATAATTCTTGGAGAAGAAAGAAATAATCTTACAATTTAAAATCATTCTTCAAAGTAGATATGGATCCTTATTTTGCTGTGTGAACTTATAAGCATGCTTTCTTGTTTAATATATTAGGGAATAGAAAATAAAGAGAATAAACATAATATAAAATAATCAAAGGGGATTAATAAAATAATCATTTTAGATGATAGGCCATTTTTCAGTAAATTCACTTCGTTTTTCCCATTTTATTTTATTATAAATTTCATTATTTATAGGAAACAGACAATTTTAGAAGGAAGTTTTCTACTTTTGTCTGGTTCTTATGCATTCTTTGAAGGCCCAACATTGCTTCCTTGATTTTTGTGCTAGAAAACTCAAGTGCTTCCTATATTCTTTTTTTACTTGCCATGTAGACAGAAATATGTGTTTCTGAGACCTATATTCCATAAAACAAAGCAAACGCCCTAAAAGCCCTTTTCTTTTGGTCTTTTATCATATTTAAGATTCATTCTATTATTTATTTTCTATTATTCTTTATTATTATCATATTTTAATTGTTGCTCAGTTGGTTCTCAGGTAACCACACTCTAGTGGCACACATACACATGACTAAAGGGCTGGACTTAGAGTTCACATCATGGCTTTGATTGTTTAATGGCATTATATGTGTTCTCCTAACATTTTGCCTGATTTTTTCATGACAGACCTCTTGTACCCTGGGATCTACATTGTTGACATTTTTCTACTTGATTTCCTTTTTTATTAACACAAAGCATCTTCTCTTTTCTTACTCATCATATATCTGGTTATAGGTAAGACCTTTTAATATTCCTTGCTATAAATAAACTGTTCTTCCTTTCCTAACTCCTATAATTTCAGTTTTTTTAATCTCCTCCCCTCCACCTTCCTCTTCCCTCCCCTCCCCTCTACCCATACGCCCCCTCCCTCTCCAGGCTAAGGAGCCATTGGGATTCCCTACTCTATGTTAAGACCAAGGTCCTCCCAACTCCCCCCAGATCAGGAAGGTGATCAACCAAGCTGAGAAGGCTCCTACAGAGCCCGTCCATGCAGAAGAATCAGAGCCCAGCGCCATTGTCCTTGGCTTCTCAGTCAGCCTCCACCATTGGCCACATTCAGAGAGTCCGGTTTGGTCTCATGTTTTATCAGTCCCATTCCAACTGGAGTTGGTGATCTCCCGTTAGTTCTGTCCCACCGTCTCCATGGGTGAACGCACCCCTCACAGTCCTGACTTTTTCTCATGTTCTCCCTCCTTCTGCTCCTCATCAGGACCTTGGGAGCTCAGTCCGGTGCTCCAATGTGGGGCTCAGTCATTTTCTTCATCTATCGCCAAGTGGAGGTTCTATGGTGATATGCAAGAAATTCATCAGTATGGCTATAGGAACTGGAAATCTTGCCATCCTGCAATCAAAATGTAAGCTGCATTCTGATGCCTTTCTATTTTAATTTTACCCAATAATTCTTTCTTCACACAAATCTGATCATGAGGGTCTTCTATTAAAACAATTTTAGCACTTTCTGCCACCTAAAGCATAAAATCTACTTTTTCAAAATAATACAACTCACTTTTGTTTATATTTGTATTTTGTTATTTTTTTCCAAGCTCAATTTTCATTCCCTTCCACTTACGTACTTTCTACAACCATAAGAAAATAATTTTAAGTATGTAATAGGAAAAATAATGTTATAGCTACAAATCATCTTTCAAACTATAATGCTAAATTCTTTAACAAAATCAAAATAATACCCCAATAACTTACTAAACTTATTAAAAATGGTTGATACATCTATGAAAATTTTTTTTTCCTCATGGTTTATTTTTTTTATATATTTAAAAAATTTCCATCTCCTTCCCTCCTCCTCCCCCTTCCCTCCCCTCCTTCTTCCCCTTCCCTCCCCTCCCCTCCACCCATACCTCCCCTCCCTCCCTCTCAAGGCCAAGGAGCCATCAGGGTTCCCCACTCTATGCTAAGATCAGGGTCCTCCCAACTCCCCCCCTGGTCCAGGAAGGTGATCGACCAAGCTGAGAAGGCTCCCACAGAGCCCGTCCATGCAGAAGAATCAGAGCCCAGAGCCATTGTCCTTTGCTTCTCAGTCAGCCCCCGCTGTTGGCCACATTCAGAGAGACGGGTTTGGTCGCATGATCCATCAGTCCCATTCCAACTGGAGTTGGTGATCTCCCATTAGTTCTGTCCCACCGTCTCCATGAGTGAACGCACCCCTCTCGTTCCTGACTTTCTCCCTCATGTTCTCACTCCTTCTGCTCCTCATCAGGACCTTGGGAGCTCAGTCCAGTGCTCCAATGTGGGGCTCAGTCACCTTCCCCATCTGTCGCCAGCTGGAGGTTCCCTCACGGTCCTGACTTTCTTTCTCATGTTCTCTCTCCTTCTGCTCCTCATCAGGACCTTGGGAGCTCAGTCCAGTGCTCCAATGTGGGGCTCTGTCATTTTCTTCATCTATCGTCAGGTGGAGGTTCTATGGTGATATGCAAGAAATTCATCAGTATGGCTATAGGAACTGGCCTTTTCAGGCTCCCTCTCCTCAGCTGCCCAAGGAACTAACTGGGGGCGTCTCCCTGGAAACCTGGGAACCCCTCTAGGGTCAAGTCTCTTGACAACCCTCAGGTAGCTCTTTAAATTAAGATATATGCTTCCCTGCTCCCATAACCACCCTTCCTATATCCCAAGCACCCCATTCCTCCGAGCCCCCCCGTTCTCCCCTTCACACTTTTCTCTCCCCATCTTCCCTTGGCCCAGTCTTGCCCAACCCTCAAGTTCCCAATTTTGCCTGGCGATCGTGTCTACTTCCAATATCCAGGAGGATTACTATATCTTTTTTTGGGAGTTAACCTTCTTATTATCTTCTCAAGGATCCCAAATTTATAGGCTCGATGTCCTTTAATTATGGCTAGAAACCGATTATGAGTGAGTACATCCCATGTTCATCTTTTTGGGTCTGGGTTACCTCACTCAGAATAGTGTTTTCTATTTCCATCCATTTGCCTGCAAAATTCAAGATGTCATTGTTTTTTACCGCTGAGTAGTATTCTAGCATGTATATATTCCACAGTTTCTTCATCCATTCTTCCACTGAAGGGCATCTAGGTTGTTTCCAGGATCTGGCTATTACAAAAATACTAAAGAGATTTAAAGTTTTATATAAATTTGCTTGCATAGGAAGATCCAATAATATCATTATGTTGTTTTTCCTTAGGATCTATACATCATGTGATACAAGTGTAGCAAAGTTAATTAATTTTAAGTAAACATGAAGGAACAAACTCCAAGAGTATCAAATGAATTGTTAAAATATATGAGAAAATATTAGCTATAACAACTAGCAAACATGTGTGGACAAACAGCCAAGAATATACTATAAAATTAGAGTATATGTTGTATTATTTATTTTTAGCATATTTGTGTGTACTCACAGATCACAGTCATTGCACAGATTGTCAAGATCTTTTCTTCTGCAGCAGTGAGGCTTCTCTTTGTGAGAACCCAGAGGCACCCTATATGTCATTACCTCTGTTTGATATATGGCCCACAAGAGGCCATGGATAATCCTTACCTGCCAGTCCATGCACTACGTCTCTACTAAGTCTCTACTTTAGTGCTCAGGGTACATCTCACATTTTTATAGATGTGTTTGAGTAAAATTCTAATGCTTTATCCTCATACCCAGTTCTGAGAAAGGCCTTCCTATTCCAAGTGAGCTGCATGTGCCTGGACTGCTTATTTTTATTTATTTCTTTATTTATTTGTGTGTGTGTATGTGTATGAATGTGTATGCAACTGTAATTATTTTAATTCTAAATGAGCATTCAGGTCACCTTACTTGAAAAGAAGACATAGTGGATTGATAGTTCTCTGGTTACTGAAGCCTTCTATATCCATAGAAGCTAAGCTTTCTTCTAACTCCTAATTCTGTTTGGTGTTCTTGTACCTCAAATAAGGATAGTGAACTTTACAACCACACATCTCTCAAACGAGAGACCTAATAGTACTACTTACTTCTATCATAAAACTTACCTATTACCTTCTTGCTTGATAAGACCCACTTTTTATTTCATGAACCAATGTAGTGACCACCAACACTGCTTCCACTGTAGTGCTTAACCCAAATGACTTTTATGGTGTGTGGGGACATCATATGACCCTTGATTTCTCTAACCCATTTATTATCTGTTCCTTGCTTTATAATTAGCTTTTCTTCTTTTGTGACTGCAGTGTATGCTTCAGAAAAAATGAGAAGAGGCATGCAATGGAAATCTGGATAGCTCATGAATGGTATAGACAATGGGTATTAAAAGACACAAATATCAGGTATCCAAAAGAAAGCTCAAACACAAAAGGAGACAGAATGATTTATGGATGTCAGATAACATTGCGCATCCAGAAAATATTCCCTCACAGCATGTCGCAATTTCAGTGATTCTGATTTTAACAGAGATATTTATTTGTGCCCTGAAGAGTTTGATGCTATCTCATAAAGCACAGTTAGACAAAGCTTAGCTTAGGAGTAAGCTGACAGCTGTGTCATTTAGTCACTTGAGCTGAGTGGAAACAGACTGGAAAAATAGTATAGCCCGCTTTAGAGCCATCAGTTACTTGTCCATTATCAAAATCATCCAAGAGAAAGCTAGTGTAAGATAAGGGATTACAGAGAAAAAGAAAATGATATATATGAGTCTTCCACTGTTTTAAATTAATAGGTGATATCAAAATCAAAGTAAAGAACTATGTAGCATGCTGTATGTCTAAAGTTTTGTAGACTGAGGTGGCCTAGTTACTGAGGCTGCAAAGTTACTGATCTCTGTGCATCAGGCTATACATGACCTCTTAACATTTTTTCATCATGCTGTAAATATAAAACTAATTGTGGAATAGGCAGTAAGGACCCACTTACTGGAATTATATTTTTGTAGGCACATTATTGGAATTGAAATAGGACATGGAAGAAACAAGTAACTGGTAAAATTTTATTTTAATGATTAATGATTAATAATATCAATTTTCTATATTATTACCACTCTTCTTATTGCTTGGTAACATGGGCTATATCCTAAAGTCTAGCAAAGAAACCTATATTCTGTTTAGGTATGTTTCTATTGGATGATACTGTTCAGATAAAGGATCTATGAACTAAGATATTATCTTTATTTTAAAAACGTAACCCAAAAAGACAAGTATGTTATGCACTTACTAATATGTGGATATTAGGGTTAAGTCAATGATAACCAACCTGAAATCTGTAGAACCACAGAGTTATGAATGGATCGGGGAGACTGAAAGATGAGGGTCAAGTGGGGAGTAAAAGGGGAAACAAGGCAGGGGTATATGAAGCAGAAAAGAGAGCTAAAATAAAGGGCTGTTTGGAGGGTAGTATAGAAGATTAACACAGTAGAAGCTTCCTAAAATATATACATATATAAAGACTATGTAAATGAAATTGTCATGTAATGGCAGAGACAGAGCCCTAGTGAAAATCTCTTGTCAACAAATGAAGTTTCCAGTACCCGGATTAGGTTGTATATAATTGAGTTGTTGGCCAAAGGGATTCCATGCAAATCCCCAAACAACCTAGGCTGTTGCCAAGACTATAGATTGCTTTCTACAAACTGATGGCAAGGTCTTTTGCTGAAGACAACACCTCCATAACTCACTGAACACGGAGAAGTCAAACTAGTACCTACATATAGCTTTCATCCCTGCATACTAGTACCTTTGGTACATGAAGGTGTTCTGCTTGCTACCAAAGGAGAAACAGAAACCCCAACCCTGCCATAAATATTTTGATCTGCAATGGTGTCCTGTCTGCAAGATATGCTAGGTTAATGGTGATACTAAGTCTGTGAGGATAACCAACCAGTGTCTGATTTGATTTAAGGCCCACTCAATGAAATGGAACCCATACCCATACCCCACACTACTTGACTGACTTGAGACTAGATATCCCAGTGTCCAAGGGTAAAAGCAAATAGTACTGTTCTACTAAAGAAATATAACAATCAAATAACTTCTAAAGACACTATGCTATACTCATAGGCCTGTGCCTTGCTCAACCATCATCAGAGAAGCCTCTTCCTGCAGCAATGGGAACAAATACAGTGATCCACAACTAGGCATTAGGGAAGAGTGAGTGAACCTTAGAATACTCAAAACTAAATGTAATATCTCTATCAAATTTCTTCTCTCAGGGTTGAATGAATCCTGGGGATGGGAAAGAGGTAGAAAAACTTGAGTCAGAATGAAAGAAGGACACCAAGAAAACAAAGCCTTCTAAATCAACAAATCTGGCATGCATGAGCTCAGAGTCTGAGGCAGCATGCACAGGGCCAACAGATGTGGTCCAAGAAATGAAAGGAGAAATGAACACATATCCCTCCCATCCCAAAACCAAAATCAATCTCTATTTGATAACTACTTGAAAATGAAAATTTAATTTTCTCCAAGTGAGTCTCACTGGAGAAATAAACTACTCCTAAACATAGGCTGTATGCCCAGCAGTAGATAGTAGATGACCAATAGAGAAGGAGATCAATGACATCTTTTAAGCCTTTTTGTCTCATAATGTATCAGAACTTTTACCTTTTAAATTTTCTTTTCTTTTTCTAACACACACACACACACACACATTCCTTTGCATACATGTTATAGCTTCCAGTTTATTCTTTTATGGAATTCCTTCCTGGTTTATTAGAGTGACTTAAAGGCTGTGTATAGTCCAGCTAGTCCAACAATGGCTGTCATCAACACAAAGTCCAAGAATAAAGTAGTTGTTCATTTTGTGAGGCTGGATGTCTTAGCTAAACTTCAGGATAGATCAGAATTAATTCTGAAGGAATCAGCCCTCCTGCCAGGGAAGTGAGAATGAGGACAAGCAGGCAGAGAGGAAAAACCTCCTTCTTCTGTGTCTTTTACATAGACTGCCATGAGAAGGTGTGGCCCAGATGTGGGGTGGGTCTTCTGACCTCAAATGATCTGCTGTCAAGTCGGGTCCTCCTAAGTCAAGTGATCCACTTAACTGAAAATCCCTCATAGCTGTGCCCAGCAATTTAAAATTTTAGTTAATGACCAAACTGACAACCAAGAAGAGCCATCACACTTTCTATCATTGGTTAAAAACAGGATAAAGAAAAATCCAAACAGAATTGATTTCATGAGTAATGTGATTTAACTCTTAACTTTAATATATTTGAGAACTATATTGTAGCACTTTGAATTTTGGAGGTTATTTTAACGTGCTTTCTAGGTTAATTTTGAAACGAGACAGGACCTTAGCAATGACTTATGTACAGTTGTGTAGGAAGGTAAGGCGTACTAGACCAAAAGGAGCCAACTTGGAGTCTGCCTGGAGTTGTCAAAAGTCCTGTCTGTGCCTATCCAATAAGGAAGTACCAAGCAGTGTTTCCTGAGTGCCTAGCAATAGGTACTGTCAGAGCCCCTGATCATGCCTAGCCAATGAGAGATGAGTATGAGATGTCAACTATTAACTGTCACCCAGACTGGGTGCTGAGAGGCTATATAAGTTTTTCCTTGTTAAATAAACAGGTCTGCTATAAGCCTTCCACCTGACTCCCCGTGTCTGTGGTTGTTGACATCCTCCTTTTCACCCTCTCCTCCAAGGAAAACGTTAGGATCCAGCAATACACCTGATTTAAATTTTAACACAGATAAAAATTGAATATAAGATATTGAATGTGGTGTGAAGACTACACAGAACTTTGTATTTTGTTGTAAGCGGCTAGGGCAATTTATTACACTCAGAATTCCTAAAATATGTTTCTTAGTCCCTTAGAATTGGGGGAGGGTTGAAGGGGAGGGGAGAGCTGGGGAGGAGAGCAGAGAAAAATTTAGAGCTCAATAAAAATCAATAAAAAATAAAATAAAATATTAAAAAGGAAAAAAGAATTGTCAAAAATTCTATTTATCCTTCCAGTTTACATGTTTTATCATTATCAGATGCATGTCTTCTCTATTATTTCTCTTTCTGCAGCATCTGAGCTACTTGTTGAGACTCCAAGCATGTATCTGATAGAATGAGAACTTTTACTGATAGTGGAGGCCCAAAGTAAAGATCTGCTTTCTTTTTATTACTATAGAAAATATAATACAATATATTTTAGGGAATTGAAAACATGAGACAGTCATTGTGTTTTAGGGTTTCATTCATATCATTTACTTTACATGTACTATTTAATTATTCTATTAAATGTACTGGGTCGAGTTGCCACTCTTGAAGGTATGTGAGGGCTCTCGTCTACATCATTTGTGGATGTGGGTTTTTAAAAACAAGATCTTTAAAGATGTAATACAGTAGAGACAAGACCATACAATTAATTCAGAAACAATTCAACTCTCAATAATCCATGGGTAAAGATTCGTTCTTTGTGGAGAATTTCAGAGAGGTGAGGAAAGCTAACAAAAATCTCCACCTAGCAAAGTAGTGCATCAACACTATTGTCAGGTTATTGCATAGAAGTATTGTGTCCAGATAGTCTCTACATTCTTTTTTTTCTTTCTTACCATTTTTTAAGTTTAAAGTTTATTTAGTTTTACATTTTTTATTTTTTTCATGTTTTTTTTTTATATTTAAAAATTTCCATCTCCTCCACTCCTCTTCCCCCTTCCCTTCCTTCCTCCTCCCCCTTCTCTCCTCTCCCCTCCACCCATACCTCCCCTCCCTCCCTCTCCAGGCCAAGGAGCCATCAGGGTTCCCTACTCTATGTTAAGACCAAGGTCCTCCCAACTCCCCCCAGGTCCAGGAAGGTGATCGACCAAGCTGAGAAGGCTCCCACAGAGCCCGTCCATGCAGAAGAATCAGAGCCCAGAGCCATTGTCCTTTGCTTCTCGTCAGCCCCCACTGTTGGCCACATTCAGAGAGTCCAGTTTGGTCGCATGATCCATCAGTCCCATTCCAACTGGAGTTGGTGATCTCCCATTAGTTCTGTCCCACTGTCTCCATGAGTGAACGCACCCCTCACGTTCCTGACTTTCTTTCTCATGTTCTCGCTCCTTCTGCTCCTCATCAGGACCTTGGGAGCTCAGTCCAGTGCTCCACGGTGGGACTCAGTCATTTTCTTCATCTATCGCCAGGTGGAGGTTCCCTCACGGTCCTGACTTTCTTTCTCATGTTCTCTCTCCTTCTGCTCCTCATCAGGACCTTGGGAGCTCAGTCCAGTGCTCCAATGTGGGGCTCAGTAATTTTCTTCATCTATCGCCAGGTGGAGGTTCTATGGTGATATGCAAGAAATTCATCAGTATGGCTATAGGAACTGGCCTTTTCAGGCTCCCTCTCCTCAGCTGCCCAAGGAACTAACTGGCGGCGTCTCCCTAGAAACCTGGGAACCCCTCTAGGGTCAAGTCTCTTGACAACCCTCAGATGGCTCCCTAAATTAAGATATATGCTTCCCTGCTCCCATATCCACCCTTCCTGTATCCCAAGCATCCCATTCCTGCGAGCTCCCCCCATTCTCCCCTTCATGCTTTTCTCTCCCCATCTTCCCTTGGCCGCGTCTCGCCCCACCCTCAAGTTCCCAATTTTTGCCTGGCGATCGTGTCTACTTCCAATATCCAGGAGGATTACTATATCTTTTTTGGGGGGTTCACCTTCTTATTATCTTCTCAAGGATCCCCAAGTACCAAGAAGAGATAAGAACCAAAAGTAATGAGCAAAGAGGACTGGCAATTATTGTTTCCAGCTAAGTTAAGACGTACATATAATATAAAGAAATATAGAATATTGTCTGATGAAATTCTCTTACATGGTTTATCACATTTCTATAAAAATATTACAAACTTATATTTTCACTATGGATGAAAGTAAATGTAAATGTAACAAAAAGAAAATCCTTGTTTTCATCCGTTCCCAGAGGAACAAACATAAAAATATTCTTTTATTTGTACTTATTAAAATAATTCATTACCATTTGATTAGCATTCATATTTAGAAATACTTCCTTGAACTCCAAAGACAAGTTACATACTCAGTACAGATTTGCTCTTGCAATAAATAATCCTATTATTTTCCCTAAATTTCTATGACTATGACCTGTTCTAATTACTTTCCATTGCCTTTTTCTTCAACATAATTGCTACACCAAACTCTGAATATTAACCAGATGGGAAATAAGTTGGCTGTGGCTTTGTTTAAATTAAAAAGTTTCTCCAGTCTTCAGGGATTCCTTTGGGACACATCTGTTAGTGCAACATGCTATTGCATTTCAGGGGCAGTAGTTGGTATGGAACAGCTATTCCTAACTCAGGCAGTGTTGTTGTCCACTGGCTCCCATTAAGTGTCACCAAAGATGACATTGTCCAGTCCATATTCATATTTTTCCATGAGAAACTATAAGGCATTTTCTATCTTCTGATACAAAATGAAATTTCCATTACCACTAACAAATATGCTTATTTTTTTAGATTTTAATGACTAGTGTATATTTTTACCCACAAGACATGAACAATAAATTCTGTTTCACACACACACACACACACACACACACACACTTTATGCAGATTCCTTCCCTATTTGTCAATGTCTGCCTTATATTTAGTAAGTTGAAGATTGAAACATATATTTCATTGTGAGTTAATTTTCTTATATGTTTTTCTTTACCAGTAGTTCTTTATAATTCCTTGCTTAATTTTTTTAAAAAATTATTTCATAGTAAAGGTATTATCACAACAGTCTTCATTAACAATGAAGTTAAATTACATAAATCACACAGAGGAGAAGCACCTTCGATACGTTATGTAGATCAACTACTTCAGCTTTTCAAGTGCTTCAAGTGCAATGACTCCATGCGTTTTATTTCTATTTAGTTGAATTCCTGTTTACTTGGTGACCTGTCTTCTCCTGATTCATCTCCCCCAGAAGATCTGTTTCTTAAAGCCAATCTTTTCTGATTGCTCTGACTTTCAGCAAGGTATCTACATCGTTTATTATATGCATTAGTCACTTAAATTAGGCTTGTATACTTCCCCTTTCGTCAGTGTCTTCTAAATCAATCTTCAGCTCCTGGGGGATTAAGAGGTAGAAGTTTCTTTTCTGACTTCTTTATCTCTTCCACGGTGTTTATACATAAGTTGTTGAAGTGTGCTTGTTGCGTTGATTTGCTTCTGTGACTACTGTCCATCTCAGTGTTTATCAAAGGAGTGCATCAAGATGACCTAGAGGTTGTAAAAGTGAAAATAATGACATTTTAGCCCAGGTCTCTTAGCTCTGGTTTATTGTTCCTAAATATAGGTTGTGTGTTGAGCTTCTAATTCATTTAACTGATAGTTCTTATTTCTTCCTGTAATATGAATATGGCTGCCTCCTTTAATGCCATGTGTTATTAGTGAGGTGGCACCTAATTGCCACTATCATTTATCTGAGAAGAAAGCAAGGCTAAAAACTAAATTGTTGACCCCTTGCCTCTTTTGAAGATGTTGTTCATCTTGGTTTCCTTAAAGTAGCAGCTTTTACTGTATAAAGACAGCAAGCATAATAAAGAATTTCATCTCTTATAATCACTTCTATTGCATGATCTAATTTTAGTTGCCAAAAAATCAGAGAGTCCGGATAAATCACTGGGAAAATAAAGTGTGGGCTGTATTTCATTTGCAGTATTCATAAAATTTCCATAGCCATCAAAACTTTGTACTTTTCTTCTATTTCCATAAATATATTATTAGTTGAAAATTTAATCATAGGACTGTACAATAAAACAAACAAAACAAAGCAAGCAAATACACAAAGCCAAAACAATCTTTATTGTCTTCTTTTGATATTACCAGTTCAACCTCAGGCAAAAAGAGATGTTAATTTATACTTTGATGTTAATAAACACCCCATGCAAATATTATATTCATGATTTCCTCCTTATTGAGATGCTATCTAGGAATAAATATGCTTTTGTAGGATTCTCTTTTATTTGGGAACTCTCATACAATGAACCCCTTGTCTGAGATCACACTGGGTTGTTTAGTTTGGCAATTGGTAGCAACTTTCTTCTAGAGTGAAACAAACTGTGAGGTAATTTTTGTTGCCTCAATGTGATTTTGAATGTAGTGTACTGTGTTATTGGGATGGATGAGTTGGAAGTAAGCTTCCTGACCAGGGGCAATGTCTAAATCACAGTGGAATCCATTCATTTATTAAGTTTTGAGCACCTCTTTGTGTAAGGTATAGTTTTAGGTATTGGGGTTAAAATGGGCATCACAATAAACAAACATGCTGCTCTCATGATATTTGCCAGGGAGAAAGAAAATCTAGTCTATACACTTGATAAAAATGTCATGTTATGTGAATATCTTGAAAAATAACCAAATTAAGGTCATGGTGAGTAATAGTGGTTCTTTCCTAAACTAGGACACCAGAAGAAACCTTTCTGAGGAGGGAGGTAGCATTTGCATAGTGGGAAGTAAATCACAGGCAGAGAATACATGGGAGCAAAGTCTAAGGCAGGAATGTACATTACAAGATGAGAAAATAACAGAACACAGTGTGGGGCTGAGGGTTCTGTAGCTTCTAAAATGATTTCACAGTGAAGTAGAAAAAAATGGGACCAGAAGAGCTGTAACAATACTCCATCAAGAAGATGAATATGGCATAGGTTTGGGAACTTTCATATTGGCCTCTTCTAAGGATTTAGCTCTGAATTACATTGCATTTGGGAACCAATATTATACATACACAGGTCCGTGGTCATATAGGGCTCATTCCACTAACAGATATTAAGCAGTTTCCTTTATTTTGATAAAAATACAACCAAAAGAAATTTTATGCTTCTATCTGGGGGACTTGCAAAATGATAACTGCCCAGCAAGGCAGCTTGGCCTCTATGATACCATCATACAAGTATCATGGCTCCCAACTAACTCCTTCCAAGATGAGATTTTATACCCTCTAAGAGTAGCTCATCAAAAGCCAGGTTCATGAGCTGTATGCAGAATACAGTGGAGGATATCAGTCCTTGCAAAATAAGAACTTTTTCTGATATTATCTCTCCCCCTAAGAAGATCATCACGTGTAATGTTTTCTGTATGCATATCACTGAAGATCTCCCTCAGGCATTTAGGCAGCACATTTTAGATGACCTAGTCCTGGCCCTATAGGCTTAAGTAAAGAAAGCATGTGACTTCCACAGTCACGATAAATATGTGTAAACTCACTCAAAACGCGTTCCCTATAAATTCTTTTTTAGTATGATTCTGATGAAAAAAAAAAAGAAAACTGGTATACCACATTTATACTGTGTTTATGTGTTAATTATCAAATACTTTCTTGACTGAAAAGACTTTCCATTTCAACTAGGCACTGATAAGAACTAAATCTTCTTAAAACTCCACATGTGACAATTGAATAAATTGCTTGCAGGTCTTCTTGCTAAATGAAAAAAAAAGTTATGTATTAATTGAACATAGTTTAAGTGAGCAGAAACAGTTTGAGTCAGAGGTCAGAGTCCCTAGAATCTGCAGTTTCAGGTCAATTCCACCACAGGAGCAGGTGATATTTATTCTTAGATGGTGTGGCATGAGGAAAGGAGAGAGAGAGAGAGAGAGAGAGAGAGAGAGGACTAAGCTTCTGCTGTTGGAGTATTCTTCATACTGACAAAGTTCGTGTCCAAGTTCACACCCGTGTGAATGTGGAGAAGCTCCCTCGTGGACTTGGACTCGGAAAGGACTCATGAAAGCTTTAGCTTTGATCACTCTGGAGCATACTCACCTTTGGCTGCTTGGCAAACAGCCCAGCTCACTGGATGTGACAATAAGGAGTGAAACTGCTCCTCTTCAAAGTGTCCACAGCATTAGGAAACCTTGTTATTTGAGATAGTTGCCAGCAGAGGTTTTATCCAATTATACACTTAGTGCAGTTGAAACTTGCTCTCATTCAGCAGTCGGAGGACATTAATCTACTCAGTGTTGTACCTTACTGACCAATGCCGGTCTAAAAACTAAACTCAAATCTTTCCCTTTCACTAAATCCAAGAGAGTACATCTGATGCTGGGGACAGGGAAGGAACTCTTATATTGTGCAAAACAATTTAATCTAGTCCATGCAGTAATAACTCAATAAAGACAATTTGGCATAAGAGCATGATTTGTTTGTAATCTAACTAGCTAGTTAGTTTAATTATTTAATTAAGATTAATCTTAGGACAGACTCTTTCTATATATCAAGCTGGTTTTGAACTCATGATATAGTGCTTGCTGGCTACAAGTTTTTAACAGACCTCTCCTGTGCTTGGATTACAGTAATGGGTTACCAAGATTCCTTAGAATACTCCAAAATTTGAGAAGTAAAAAAATTCCAAATACATTTGAAAAATGAGTATTAAAACTTTGGATGGTTCTTCTAAAATTCTTTTTTTATTTTTTATTATTCAATTTATTTTTTTTATTTATTTTTTTTTTATTTTTTTTCTCATGGTTTATTTTTTTATATTTAAAAATTTCCATCTCCTTCCCTCCTCCTCCCCCCTCCCTCCCCTCCTTCTCCCCCTTCTCTCCCCTCCTTCTCCCCCTTCCCTCCCCTCCCCTCCACCCATACCTCCCCTCCCTCCTTCTCAAGGCCAAGGAGCCATCAGGGTTCCCCACTCTATGCTAAGACCAAGGTCCTCCCAACTCCCCCCAGGTCCAGGAAGGTGATCGACCAAGCTGAGAAGGCTCCCACAGAGCCCGTCCATGAAGAACAATCAGAGCCCAGTTGTTTCCCATTTTACATACCTATCCCAGTTTACACTCCCTCCCCTCCTCCTGATTTCCCTGCCTCCCACCCACCCCAGCTCCCATCCACTTTTAAGAGAGAGTAAGGCTTTCCAAAAGGAGCTATCAAAGTCTGACATCACTTTGAGGCAGGACCAATGTACTCCCCCCACCTTTTTTTAGGCTGAACAAGGTATCCCTCCAAAAAGAATGGGCACCAAAAGACCAGTTCAAGCTCAAGGGATAAATCCTGGTCTCATTGCCAGTGGCCCCACAGATTGCCCAAGCCACACAATTGTCACACACGTTCAGAGGACCTAGTTCAGTCCTATGCAGGTTCCCCCACTATCAATCCAGAGTCAGTGAGCTTTCACTTGCTCAGGTCAGTTGTTTCTGTGGGTATCCCCATCATAGTTTTGACCCCTTTGCTCAAATTGTTGCTCTTCCCTCTCTTCAACTGGTCTCAGGAAGCTCAGCCCAGTGCTTAGCTGTGGATTTCTGCATCTGATTCCATCAGTTGCTGGATGAAGGTTCTTTTATGATAGTTAAGGTAGTCATTAATCTGATTACAGGGGAAGGCCAGTACAAGCACACTCTCTACTGTTGCTTATGGCCTTAGCTGGGGTCATCCTTGTGGATTCCTGAGAATTTCCCTAATATCAGGTTTCTTTCCTTGTCCCCTAACGGCTCCCTCAATCAAGATATATTTCTTCTCTCTCCCTCTTTCTCCTTCCACCATCTCAACCATTCCATTCTCTCATGTTTTTCTCTTCCTCTCCTTCTCCCTTACCCTCTTCTATCCTCCCTTCATCCTTACTCCCAATTTTCTCAGAAGATCTTGTCTAATTCCCCTTCCCAGGGGATCCATACATGTCTTTCTTAGGGTTCTCCCTGTTACCTAGGTTTTAGTGTGTAAAGATAATGTTCTGAGTCTTGGAACTGATACAGGAGATCAAATGATTAAAAAGGAGAAAGTTTAGAGTCTGCTTGGTACTATAGGAACTTTCTAAAATCAAAATTTTGTTGGTACATATTAGTATTCGATAAAAAGACTCATTTTTATGAACAAATTATGGAACATAGAAACAAGTTATGGCTACTCTTATTACCACATGCCTATTCTTTCCATTATTGCGAGCTGGAAATTAACCTGAGTTGGGCTTACAGTTGAATGCTTTTAGGGATGGAACAGACATTCTTCACGGAGGTTGTGACCATCGTTTAGTTTCCCTGGTTCGCAAGTACAGTCTCACTTTCATTCACATATGGGCAGCATTAACTGGGCTTAGTGAGATATCAAAAGAGAACATTTTTAAAAGATGGCATGAGGAAGGAGTGATGTTGGGGAGATACAGTGGTAGGAGGACGTGATACTTTATTACATACATACAAACATGAATTCTCAAAAATGAAAATAATATAAAAACACTTCTAGGATCTGTTATGGAAAATATTATAGTATTTATTTATTTTCCATGATAAAATCTTACACTGTATATAACAGTTGAGTTACAAAACATAAAATTGGAAGAAAGATTATACATCATATCTTAACATAATGACCTATCCAGGTTGTCCCCAAGGTCTAGGATCCAAATCACAACCTGAATTTTTAAACTTCAAACCTTGTAGGTTATTTTTAATAGTTATCCTCCACAACTACGTCTAGTTCATTAAAATTCAATACATGCTAAAATGTGCTTTTATATAAACAATTAGATAAACTTGATTTCACTCCATAACCTTTTTATAGAGCAGAAAATTGGCTGACTGTGACAGAGTGGAAAGGTTCTGTTCCTTCTCTCGGTTAATGAGAGAAAGCAACGTAGAGAATGACCTGCACTGAGGTAAGTGATGCCCATTCTAGTGTTCACCCATTCATGGCTCAAGGCATCAATCCGAGTGTTGAAACAGTAGTCTGGGCACGTAGGAAGCCACTGACTTTTAAAAGCAGCCGTTACTTTTATAAATTGCATCTTGACAACTCAATGATTTCAATATTTTAGTAGTTTCAAGGTATAATATTTTCTGAGTGCTGCATAGGTTCGATGAGACATAAGAACGACAGCTCCTGTGATAGATCCTGGTCCCTCCCTTTGGCAGTTTAGCTGAGGCCAGTTGTGGGGATGGTCCTGTGAGCCAGTGGGAGCCGCGTTTCAAAGCACTTGAAACATGCCTATTTCCTTGTCAGGAAACTGGAGACACCACTAAAGGCCACTTCCATAACCGATAGCCGTTTTCACAGGAAAAAGTCAAATCAAATAAGAAAACAGTGTGCACATAGAAAATCATGCCTAATAAGCATTATCTCCTTACATATGTTTCTCCTAACATGTTATTTTATTAAAGGCCTGAAGAAACATTTATTATATGTGTCAAGCCCAAAGTACCATTAATTTTGCATAATAACTTCTTTATTTGTATGTGTCACAGCGGGAGAAAGAAAGAACATTATGACAACCACATGGACTTTATGATTTGGCAAATGATAACATTTTTTACATACACCCTTTTTATCCTCCAAACTCAGACAATCCAAAGATTTGTGGCAATGTAAGTATATGCTTCTGCCTTTTTTCTCTTTTCAAGATATTTTAAAGAGTAATTAAGTACTGGTCCTGCCAACTTTCTGTAATGTATGCTTTCCTGGTAGCCTGGTGCTTCTTTACTGTGTCCTCATTATTCTCAGATCTTTGACCAATTTGTGTCTAACAGATTTATCAGGTGTGAAAATCAAATTGTTTCCAGAAATAGTTTTCTTCGCAATTCTGTTTTGGTCTGTTGGAATTCGGCTTTAGGACACATTTTGCACTAAGTCATTCCAAGAGCTTCTAAACTAATTTAAAAATCTCTACAGTGTGTCAGTGACTTATTAGACCACAGCTAGACACTTTCCTGGGCATTTGGTGCTTTAGTACCTATAGACATCAAGTCGTATGCCCCAGTGTTGCAGTAATGATGAACAGCATCTCACAAATTAAGAGAATGACTTCAAGCTCATACTTTTGTTTTAAAGTTAGTCTTTTGCAACTAATGTCAAGCATATGTCATATTATGGAGCTTTGTGAAGGAAAATACATAACCCTAGGTGCTGGGTGATATCTCAGTAGACAAAGCAGTTACTATACAAACATGAGAGCCTGAGTCTGAATTACCAGTAGTCGTATGAAAGGTTATTGCGGTGGGATGAGTCTGTAACCTCATCACGGGAGGAGGTGACAGAGTAAGGTATATCTTCAGGGCTTGATGGCCAGCCAGTTTATCCAAAACATTGAATTAAATGTTCCCCAAGGAAGCCGGGTGGTGGTGGCGCACGCCTTTAATCCCAGCACTCGGGAGGCAGAGGCAGGCGGATCTCTGAGTTCGAGGCCAGCCTGGTCTACAAGAGCTAGTTCCAGGACAGGCTCTAGAAACTACAGGGAAACCCTGTCTCGAAAAACCAAAAAAAAAAAAAAAGTTCCCCAAGGACCTCCTTTCTCAAAAATTAAGTTGGAAAAAAAAGACATCAGACATTCACTGCTCATATTCATATACATATGCCTGAGCAAATATACCCATATCCATACAGTTCTATATGTATCTACACACACACACACACACACACACACACACACACAGCACACACACAACTCTGGAGTCACCCCTATCACTAGCTAAGTGAATTTGAGATATATGTTATAAATTCTTTTTTGTTTTTATAAAAAGATAATTTGTATGCTGTATTTTAATCATGTTTCCTCTGCTGCAACTCCTCAGAGATCCTTCCTACTTCCTACCTATTCAACTTCATGTTCTCTTTCTATCTCTCTCTCTCTCTCTCTCTCTCTCTCTCTCTCTCTCTCTCTCTCTAAATAAACAAAAGTCCAAAAGACTAAAATAAAACAAACAAACAAACCAGATGAATAAAAAGATGCTAAAACAAAGTGCCCACAATAAAACTACACAGTTCATTTTGTGTTGGTCACACCGTCCTGAGGTGTGATTGATGTACCCACCAACACTCCATGGAAGAAAAATGGTTTCCCAATTTCCAGTAGATATTAAGACATTCTTTTCTTAATATGTGAGTTATAAAGTGAGATGATATTGATGATGGATCAGGTAGTCAACAGCCTGCAGTGTAAAACATGCCAAAGTCTTATCATCACTCTGCGATATATAACTAACTCATGCCTCTCCATATGTGAGAAACACACACTGCATGGTAGAAGAAGCAAAGAGAATGTGAAAGATTACTACTAGAAATGGATGAAAGAGCAAACACAGAGCCTGAGAGATCAAACGATGCCTGTACTTTCACAAGGAAAGATAGCTTCAGCCCCACTAACTGCTCCTCCTCCCTCGGGGGTATATGTATATGAATGCATATATTATGTATTAATATATTAATGCATATATATATATTATGTATTAATATATTAATGTATATATATTATGTATTAATATATTAATGCACACACACACACACACATATATATATATATATATATATATGGACCAAGGGAACCATACTGATGCTAGTGTGACCTGTACTCATAGCTAGAATGCAATGATACTTGTGAATTAACTCAGTAATCAAACGAGGAGTATACTGATGCTAGAGTAAACTGACCAGGTGTTCACAAGAGGGCCAATAGGGCTGTTCCTATGTACTATGGTCTGGATCTGTACTATCAAAAGGACTATACATGCTACTAGGAATTGATCTAACACTCAGATGTGCTGTAGTGATGTGAGTGTGAACCTGCTCAGTATTGACCATGTACTAATTTCAGTGTAAAGTGATCCAATGCCCACTCTCAGGGTTACTGTTCTTCTATTGTCTATTGTCTTCTATTGTCTCACGAACAAAACTTTAGATAAATCTGTGTCATAGCTGTGATGGATAATGATGTGATTATGCCCGCGTCGAAACAAAGAAAATTGCACAAATAATGAAAATTCCTGAACACCCCTGATCCTCATAAATACAGATTCTTACTCTTTCTTTGCAAGCTTAGTTTGCTCTGCTTTTTCTCTAATCAAAATTAGAAATTTTGGGGGGAAATTCTGATTCTTTCCTAAATCACCAAATAAAATCCTTGGGAAACCCTTGCTTGAGTTTTCTATTGAGAGGCCCACAATTTCACGGCATATGCTCTTTCCCATTTTGCTGAACCACTAAACCCAACCTTTCATAACTACGGGTGTGCTCCAAGGGGGGTCACAGCTAAAAGGCACCAGCTTGGCATAAATTTGCTCTCCAGTGGGTCAACCCTAGGCCTGATGCAGCTCATTTTTGGAGTTTAGGCAGATTGGAAATGTCTGTGTCACAGTCCAGTTTCTCCATTCTTTTTTTCCATACCTAATAGTTGATTGATTCCATTTTCTCTATAATAATCTTTCTCTAAATTGTCATAATATCTTAACATATTCTTTAGCACTAATAACAGATCCTCACATGACCATTTTATTGCAGAGAATTTTTTTCAGCAAGTATAATTATGTATCACCTTTGCTTAGTACTTTCTATTAGTTCCAGTTGCCCTGATGGCTTAGAGTAAAATCTTTAGCATGCTCTGTAAGTAGAAATATTATAAATTTTTATTTGCCTTTGATAGCATTGATATATGCCTAGTGTTATAGAAGAAACTAGTGATTTCATTTTCCATTTTTGAAATATTAACATGAGGACAATAAGTTAAGTAGTCACAGTTGTCACAGGGACTCACATAATCTTTTCAAGCACACAACTGTAGTCTCATTGCTCCCTCCGTCTATGTGTGTCTGTATGTTTGTGTGGGCACACATGTATGTGTACATACAATTGTGTATATGTATATTTCAGCTAGTCCTTATTCTATTTTTCTTTCATTTTTATGACTTTAACATGATCCTCTAGTTATTTTTTCTATTTATCACCATCTTACTCTTTTTCTTTTGTTTTTTTGACCAATTTTCATCCTTAAAGATTGACTCAAAAGTTAGTTCTAAGAAAAAGATACCTGGATAGTATCAAAAAAGTCACAATCCTATTATACAATTGAATGTTTCTGCTTTATGCTTCTTCTCTAGATAGCAACCTGACAGATGGCACATACATACATAGATAAATTATGCATATATGTTTATATATATATTTCTTACTTTTAGGCTTCTGATATGTATTGAAAAGCACTGAAACACTAAATTTATTTTTAGAGACTGAATCAGACATTAACCATATATAACCTAATATGTGGCACTCAAGAAACTGCAAAAAACTTGCTTTATTCTAACCTCCACATTTGTTTGTCTCTTTCACCTCCTGGAAGTCATGAGTCAAGGATTAGTTGTGAATGATAGTAGAAGCTCAGCTCTGTCTAGACAGAGATTGTTCTGCCTGTCTGCTCACAGGAAAAGAGATTAAGAGAGAAAAGCATGATGTACTCAATTTTCTGTAACTTGCTGTTCAGGGTTATGAAATTAAGATACTTTAATATGTCTGATGTTAAAACTATGCAAAGAGGGGGTGGTGATCATTCAGCCATCCATTCCCCTAACTGTAGTATGTGAAGGGCAGTTTCTAAATCTAGTTTCAGTTATCCAAGGTTAGACCCTCTTGGAGAAATCACTTGAGATTCTCAGTTCTAGACATTTTGTACATCTCGCATTTTCCACATCTCACATTTTAATTTCTTAAGTTTTAATATCATTATATTCAATACCTCAGCTTTTTCAATATATACATGGGTAAAAATAAACAATAGAGAGACACAGAGAGAGACAGACAAACACTTTCCATCCCTTCTAGTGTTTTTGTGCTTCTCATATACAAAAGATACACTAAGGGACTGGAAACTGTTTTCAATATGGTCCATTCATTCTCTAAATATTTGGTAACATCAGCAGTTATAATACGTCTAGATTTCATAGGTAAAAGAACCAAAGTATAGCTTATAACAATCTCTCCCATCGATATATGAGAAGACACAGATAAATTTATACAGAAAAAATGAACAGAAAAGTTTAAAATATATTTCAAGTTTCTTTATTCTATTTTTGAATGTTAAACATTTTCTTTTCTTATCTTTTACATAAATATCCTGTAACATGTATGGCCTCAATTGAATTTGCCTTCAGAACCAATTAAAATAATTTGTTAAGAATAAGAAGGTTTTTCCTAATTAAAAATGGTAAAAGATAATCAAATCCAGAGAGAATGAAATTTATAACCATGAAACATACTTTGAAAGTTTGAAACTACCCTTAGTAGAATTGTTTTATATTCTTTATTGTTCAATATCAAGTATATTCCAACTTTCCCAGGCAGTTTAAATTCTCAGTGTTGAATTGTACACATTTGTTCCCTTCCTCTTCACAGAATTATTAGAATATTAATTTCTGTTATGCATAAGGCCAAGGTCAGCAGATCCACACTTTGAGGGAGTCACCAAATGCTTTGTCTATAGTCAAGGATCTCATTTTGTAAAAATGTTAGAGCCGTTTTAATCGGATACTGAGTCACTTAATGGAGTAAAAAGAGGGGAGAGGAACAAATAACACTGAATAAAGGCAAATTCACACACAGCTCTGGGAGCTCCATCCTAGATAGTTCACCTTGTCCTTTCTTGTTCTGTCCCATTTTTTTAAATGACTTCGAAGTTTGTCAATGATCAGTTTCATTTTGCAAAAGTGATGGTTTATCGATTCAGAGATTAATGTAAAAGATTCCAAGTTCCATCTTTGGTGCTACTATAAAAGAATCAAGGATGGTTCCTTTTGATGTTATTTACTTTTTATAACAGAGTAGGACCTTTGACTACAAGCCTGTACAGATTACTGCACATCGAATTACTTTAAATACAGCCCAACAAAACATCTGTTAAGCAAGCTACAGCCTGTCTGCTCTATTTACCTCATCAAACTTCGCTCAACATCTGCTAACCAGAGATAAGATAAGCCATATAGGTAAAAGTCACCCAACTGCAATTGCTCATCAGAACTTATGAATCCAGTTGCCTTTGCCTTTGTTGCTGGTGAGAGTAACACAATAGAGAATCAAGTCTCCTCTGATCTTGTTTCCTTTGTTTCATTCTAATTCTGGGTGATTACATCAGACTGCTGCTTCAGAATGTGTCCTGCTCTTAAGACTTCCCTTCATGCAACCTTATCCAAGTGCCACCTAAGAAAGCCAGCTGTAAAGCACTGTAATTTGATGAACTGTTCTTTTTCCTTAAGCCACCTTGAAACTGCACAAATGACCACAGGTTTTTTCTTTCTTATTTTGTTTTTGGAATCTTATGTTTTAGAGGAAGGAAGTCATTGAGTTATCAATAGTTCTATGGAAAAAATTCCATGGCGAGGAAATGACCAGTCTGACAGCAATCAGAAAGAAACTCATGTCTCCCACCAACCACCAGAGTAAGCTCACAAACAGATTTCCACACCCAGTGAATCCTGAAGATGATAACTGTATACTCAACTGCCACTTTGGGAGACCCTGAGTTAGCCACTCTGAGGTTCCTGTCCTTCAGAAACTATGTTAAGTAATAAACATTCATTGTGTCAAGCTGGCATGCAAGAAGCGATTACTTATAAAATATTAAATAAATTCAAATAACTCTGTTATCTGGGGAACAGTTATCTCAGAGGTTGAAGAAGCGCGAAGAAAGATCACTAGTGTGGAATGGGCTGTGAAGAGATGACTGTCACTTTGGTTTTACATGCAAACTATGCAATTAAAATTTAAGAACTGGTGATTAACATTATGTTTCTTTTTGAATAAATTTAAGAAATTTTGAGATTTCTTCAGTGAAGTATAGGGAAAAAGACATTGTGTTACATTATTTATCTTTTCTTTCTTTTTTTTTTTTTTGGTTTTTCGAGACAGGGTTTCTCTGCAGCTTTAGAGCCTATCCTGGAGCTAGCTCTTGTAGACCAAGCTTGTCTCGAACTCACAGAGATCTGCCTGCCTCTGCCTCCTGAGTGCTGGGATTAAAGGTGTGCACCACCACCGCCTGGCCATTATTTATCTTTTCATATTTTATATGTCATAGGTGGAGTAAAATGAAGATAACAATTAAGATGGTTTGCTGTTTTATTCTAGGATATTTGCCAAAACATTAACAGGGCAATCATGGTTCATCCTAGGGAAGGATTCATCACTTTCCTTGCCCTAGTTTTACTCAGGACAGCCTCCATTTTTATACACTCAACTTCTCCCTCTGGTTTGTGTGTTTCTCTTTGCTTTATTTTCTTACTCGGTGTGGGTGTTTAATACAAAATCAAACAATAGTTACATGATGTTAAATCAAACACAATTGAAAAATTAGACATTTCAATTTGCTCACAGTCCTATTTTAGTTTCCTTTAATTATTGGGATATCCAATAGTTCTTTTAGAATGAACAGGAAAATGCCACTTAAATATAACCGGTAATGTAGAATTGGAGTAAAACAGCTTTCCCAAGCATTCTTTTGTCTTTAGCAAAGATTATCATGAGGAAAGTCACTCAGTTCATTACTCCAAGAGCTGGTAGGAAGAGTCTGCTTGTGAAGGTTTTGAATTATAGGAGGGAGAGCAATGATTTAGAAGTTTCTGATTCAAAGAGACCTTTTGTGATATACCCAGTCCACTCCTAGGGTCTTGACTTGGGATCTTATAGCTCTCAGTCCCCTAAAACTGGAATAGAGCAAGGGAACTGACAATACATCGATGGTTGCACTCTTTCTGGAGCTCACCCTTGAAAGATAGCAAAGCCAAACAGTTAGAGCAAGCAGCATTCCAAATATAAAGAAGGACTTTTAAAGTGTTAGGACATGGAATCACCAGCTCTGAGTGAGTCATTCACTTAACCTTACACATAAATTTATACGCTAAATTCATTCTGGAAATATTTATGAATCATGTAATGTCTCTGACATTGTTCAAAATAAATAAATAAATAAATCCTGTTCTCTGTCTTCAGAAAATTTTCATTTTCATATGACTGAAAATAACAGGATTTTTTTTTAAAAAAATGTAGATGATGGTAGCAGATTCTAGAGGGAGAAAGGAGATATAGTATGTGATAGCCCATTTATATCATTATGTTTGATAAAATGAATAAAGAAAGGCCACATTGGAAGGTTTGATGGTCAAAAGGTTGATTGCTACAGAGTAAGAATATGAAAAATATTAGCTTCTGATATTACCATAGAATAAAACAGTTCTTTCAGTTGTAAAACTTATTTTTGATGGTTGTATGTTTTGTTGTTGTTTGTTTGTTTGTTTGTTTGAGACAACACTTCCCTGAATAACAATCTCTGGCTGTCCTATAACTAACTCTGTACACCAGGCTGGCCTTAAACTCAGAGATTTCTCGTACTTCTGTCTTCTGAATGCTGGCATTGAAAGCATGCGCCTGATGAATCATTAATATAAACTCATAGAGATAAATTTGGTATCAACCTGAAGGTCAGAAAAGCAAGCCAGCCAGCCACTGGCTCTTAACTGGATCTCAGTCTGAAAATGGCAATCCTTCTTCCAGGAGTCTCAGAATGAGACTGAGACTGTGAGCTGTGTCCTCCCATTTTATATTCTTCTCTGGGGCTGGATTAAAGGCATGGACCACCAGGTTTCTAAGGCTACCAGTGTGGCTACTAGAATTGAAGGTGTGTGTTACCACTGCCTGGTCTGTAAGGCTGACTGACAAATGAGGCTAGTTTACTTTCTGATCTTCAGGTAAGCTTTATTTATTAAAATACAAATGATATGCCACTACATGTGCCACCACCCCAAACAATGTAAAGATTTATGCTTACGTTACAGTGGCTTCATCCATTAGTATTTCTCAGGTATGTAGAAAGATGTCTAGCAGACTCTTTCATGAAGCAGGAACCCCAAAGGATCATCTCACTTTTAGGCAGTTTCAGCAGTCATTTCTCTGTGGGACCTGCATGTCCAGTTCATATAGCATAGCATCAAGCAGTCTGGGCAAGAGTAGTTTCTTGCCTAAATGGCTTGCAAACTCTATAAGGAGGCTCTTCAATGCCTATCATCCTCTTAAAGCACAACAGCTTTAAAGGCTTAGAACAAGATTTAGGAACTAGGAAAGATGATTTAATCATATACCAGGGTTAAATAGGGCCAGAGATAACCCTATAGTGACTTCTTACAAAGACTGAGTGAGGCTGTACAAGTAGAAGTGACAGACCCTGAAGCTAGACATGTACTTATCAAATCTTTGGATTTTGAAAATGTCAAATTAGTATGTAAGAAGATCCTTGGGCCTTTAAAGGTTAGATCAGCATTAATAGATGAATGGATCTTGCATACAATGAATGTTGAAACATTTGACTATAGTTCTAAGGCTTGGGTAGGGAAAGCAATTTCCAATGTTATGAGGAGACACTAAAATACCAAATGTTTTAATTGTGGAAGAATAGGGCATCTAAGAAGGGACCGTGTACAAGGAATTCCTAGGAATAATGTTTCCTCTAGAAATGGCAAGAATAGGAGGACTCAGCGTTTTGGTATATGTAGGAGGTGTGTCAAATGCTGATATTGGACTAATGAATGTAGGTCAACAAGAGACAGACACAGCAATCTGATACCACCAGAAACCTCCTTGGGGGCCTCTCACAGGCCTCAATGCTGAACAATGTCAGTCATTCCAAGTCACAGTGGAGGATATGTCTCAGTAGGAAAATTAAACATTCCAATGGCTACTGTAAAATACCATCCTGTTCTGGAAGATAAAATAGACTTGAGGATGAATAGAAATTTCAGTAGGAAATGGGAAATCTATATTTTGGCTGATTTCTATAAATGCTCAAAGACAAAAGCTAAAAGTGCGTATAAATGACATTGTAATTGAGAGATTACTAGACACAGGTGCAGACATGACTATCATTTCTCCAGAATCTTGGCATCCAGACTTGCCTCTTCAAGAGGCAGATATTCAATTATTAGGAACTGGAACACTATCTCAAGTGATACAAAGCACAAGGTGGGTTGAATGCATAGCATCAGAAGAACAGAAAAGAAAGCTGAGGTCATATGTAGGTAAAAATGCAGTGAATTAATGGGGTTGTGACCTATTGCAGCAATGGAATACCCAGGTTAACAATCCTGCAGTCCCCAAAACTCATGTTCTTATTATAAAAATTATAATAAGAATATTATAAGATATTATAAACAAAGGCCACCAGCCATTTAGGCTGTACAAGAACACAAAGCAACTAGAAAGCCTTCAGAGTTACTAATGATCTTTCCTTTAAAATGGTTAACTGATAAACCAATATGGGTTAAACAATGGTCCTTATTGGAAGACAAACTGCAGGCTTTAGAACAGCTGGTACAGGAGCTGGTACTAGATGCTCACCATATTGAAGAATCAACCAGCCCTTGAATTTTCCTCTATTTATTGTTAAAAAGGAATCTGGAAAATGGACAATGGTGACAGAACTAAGAGTTGTCAACAAGGATATTCAACCCATGGGCCCTCTACAATCTGGAATTCCTCTACCTTCTCTATTACCAAAAGGATGGTCTCTTATAGTTATTGATTAAAGGATTGTTTCTTCACTATACCTTTACAAGAAAAGAATAGAAAAAAATTTGCTTTCACAGTGCCTACTTATAATAATTCTCAGCCTACTAGGAGATACCAATGGACCATTTTCCCACAGGGAATGCTCAATAGTCTCACCCTGTGCTAATACTTTGTAAATCAGACATTGGAAATAATACATAAGCAATTTTATAAGTCTATAATTTACTATTACATGGATAACATTTTGTTTTCTGACTCAAGCAGAGATACTATAGAAAGAATGTTTGGAGAAGTAAAGAAAGTTTTGCCAAAATGTGTATTATAAACTGCTCCTTAAAAAGTACAGAGAGGAGATTCTGTCAATTACCTTGGTTATAAAATAGGCTTATAGAAAATTGGAACACAAAAGGCACAAATTAGGAGACACTTATTGCAGACTCTTAATGATTTTCAAAGATTGTTAGGAGACATTTCCAGTCAATGACCAGCTGTTGGGATACCTGATCTAAGTTCATTTAAACAAAACCTTAGATGGTGACAGAGGCTTAAATAGTCCCAGGGAATTAACAGCTGAAGCAGAAAAAGAACTGATCGTCATTAAAGAGAAATTACAAGAGGCACATGTAGATAGAGTGAATCAAAATCTTAATTGTATTCTAGTTACGTTGCCTTCTAGAATTTCCCCTACAGGAATTTTAATGCAGAGGAAAGATATTATCTTAGAATGGATCTTTAAACCTCATAAACCAAGTAAAAAATTAAAAACTTATGTGGAAAAGTATATCTCAATTAATTATAAAAGGAAAATTGTAACTTCATAAACTAGCAGGTATAGACCAAGCAGAGATTACAGTTCCTTTTACTGCTGATGAAATTTAAAAAATATAGAAAGACAATGAACCATGGCAAAGAGCTTTTGCTAATTTCTTGGGAGAAATTAATAGCAATTATCCAAAAGTGATACAATTAACCTTATAAAGAGAACTATTGGGACACACCAATAATTGGAGTCCATACATTCTATACTGATGCAAATAAATCAGGAAAGGCAGTTTACAAATCAAAGAAAAAATTAAGTAAGGTGGAACAAAGCCCTTATAGTTCTGTCCAAAAGGCAGAGTTATGTGCTATTCTTATGGCACAAGGGACTTTAAAGAGCCTCTCAATATAGTTACTGATTCACAATATGCAGAAAGAGTTATCTTGCTTATTGAAACTACTGAATTTTTACCAGATGATACAGAATTGACTTCATTATTCATACAGGTTTAATATAGAATCAGGAATAGGCTCTGTCCCATATACGTAACACACATTTGATTCTATATGGGTCTGCCAGGTCCTCTAGCAAAAGGTAAAGCAGAAATTGATAGATTATTGATTGGAAATGTGCTGAAGGCCTCAGAATTCCATAAAAAAAATCATGTCAGAAGCAAAGGTTTATAGGAAGGGTTTTCTATTACATGGCAACCAACTAAGGAGATTATTAAGAGATGTCCTACTTGCTCTTACTATAACCAAACACTGTTACCTGAAGAAAGTAACCCAAAGGGTACCCAAAGTAATGAGATCTGGCAGATTGATGTGTTCCACTTTACAGAATTTGGAAAATTAAAATATGTATACCCCACCATTGACACTTATTCAGGTTTTGAATAGGCAACTGCCTTGATTTCAGAAAAGGCAAATTCAGTAATCACACATTTATTAGAAATTATAGCCATCATAGGTATACTTGCACAAATAAAGACAATGGTCCAGCATATGTATGTAAGAAAATGAAACAGGTTTTTTTGCTTATTATAATATAAAGCATAATACAGGTATACCAAACAATCCTGCAGGTCAGTTAAACAGTTATAGAAAGATCAAATCAAACTATAAAGGATGTGCTAAACAAACAGAAAGAGATGGAAAATACACCCAGAAATAGGTTGCATATTATTTTATTAACCTTGAATTTTCTTAACACTAATGAGAAAGGAACAATCTGATGTACTTGTTTTCATAATCATCTGATCACTCTCTGTATTATAATTAGAAACCTGTGGAATATTTCTTTATACTGTGAGAACATATGCTGCTGTGATCGATTTAATAAAGAAGCTGACTGGTCAATAGCTGAGAGAATAAGCTTAGAAAGTAGAGCTATTGCAGGGGGCAGCCTGCTTGTTCATCCCAGCTGCCCACCTAGTTTACACCCAAAATAACCACACAGAAACTGTATTAATGAAAACACTGCTTGGCCCATTAGCTCTAACTTTTATTGACTAACTCTTTTATCTCAGTTTAACCCATTTCTATTAATCTGTGTATCACCACATAGCAGTGGTTTACAAGGAAAGACTCATCATGTCTGTCTCTGGCGGCTTCATGATGTCTCTCTCCCAATCCCCCTTTCTTCTTCCCAGCATTCAGTTCTGTCTTCCCCACCTACCTAAGTTCTGCCCTATCAACTAGGTCAAGGCAGTTTCTTTATTCATTAACCAATGAAAGCAACACACAAACAGAAGGACCTCCTACACCAGAAAGCCAAACTGAGAATGCTGGGAAGAGAAGGCTAGAGTCTGGAGTCATCAGCAGATACAGAAAGAAGCAAGATGGACATGTTGTATTAAGAAAAGGTACCAGGCTAGGTGACAAAGCATAGATTAAAAGTATGGGTTAACTGAAAATGAAAGAGTTAATTAGTAGTAGACCTGAGATATTGGCTGAATATTTATAATTAATATTAAGACTTTGTGTCAGTTATCTGGAATCTGGCTGGAAGAAAAGAAAACTCTGACTACAGAAAACTCTGATCAGTATTTTTAACTCTCATTTTGTGTTAAATATCTTTAATTCTGTGATTTTTATTATGATTTCTTATTTTTTGTTCTAGAAATATCCAGATACCTTTTCCCACTTTATATTATTATAAATTAATCATGGGGAACAAACTTCTTTATGGAAGTGATTCCTTAGATACTGTATTTTTTTTTATCACAGATGGTCTTCTTTTATACTACTTTGTGTCTAAGCAGTACAGACAATGTGCACACAATATTCATTGATTGCAAAGGTTATTGGAGGAAGAAGAACATAACTGGCTATTCCAATGAAGAAAAGAGGGGAAAACTGTATCTTCAAAGGAGATAAAGAAAAAAATAACCTTATTATATGCATTTTCATATCAATGTTTATACCATCATGGAACAAAGATTTAAGTTAAAAACAAATAAACCATGATAACACAATTGAATATTACTAATGCTGAAACTTTACATGAATGATCTCAGTAATTATTGTCAGTTATTTGTGATTGATATATGTATATAGCAAATATGGGAAAAATTACTGCTAATACAGTTGAATACAGTACTTTCTACAATACACTGGGAAATTTAATTCAATTTTAATCAAGTTCATTTTAAAGTCCATTCACTGTCATTAAAAGGATATTGTATGCAGGGCTGTGGTGGCACATGTCTTTAATCCCAGCACTAGGGAGGCAGAGGCAGGCAGATCTCCATGAGTTCAAGGCCAGGCTGGTCTATAAGAGCTAGTTCCAGGATAGGAACCAAAGCTACAGAGAAACCTTATCTCAAAAAAAGAATATTGTAGTTAATATATGCAATGATCGATTTTTTTTCTCTTTGAAGCTGTCATGAATTAAGAAACAAAGTGATGGGCCACTGGTAGTGCACCAGTTTTTATCCCTACTGCATGTACTAGCTTTTTGGGAACCTATTCTCTTTGGAGGATACCTTGCTCATCCTATATAGAGTATGGAGGGTCTTGGGCTTTTTGCTAAGCGATGTGTCTTACCCACTCTGAGGATTGGATGGGGGTGGGGTGAAAAGGTATGAGGAGGGAATGGGAGGAGGGGAGGGAGTGGGAACTTGGATTGATATGTAAAATGAAAAACAATAAAAAAATAAAAAAAACAATATAAAAAATCCCAAAGTAACCTTTTATCTGTTCTTCTCCAATTCTTACCTGTCCACTTGCAAGCTGTCTTGTAGACAGATACACAAAAGAATGAACTTCACATTAAAGACAATCAGAGATCTGAATGTTATTTTTGAGCTGTCTTTATT